>NC_064614.1:314564847-315189847 GCF_023898315.1 Schistocerca nitens
CCCACACTGCCTTGCTCATACTGTGGCATCAAGCAGTCAGGCCTGCAAGATCAGTGGTCTGCCAAGCGAGTGGATTCATTCTTATTTATCGAGTAACATGAACTCTAGTACTCACACTTAAGTTACAAGTTATCCTCCTATATGATTAATACGCAACGGAAACACGCATCTGACTATCAGTAATTTGCAGAACTCTGACTGTACACTACGCACTGGCAATACCACATTTTCTTTCATTTTTTATTTAATGGCTTTTGTCAACACGTGGCCACCACACTGAATATGAATGGCGCACACATTATAAATTCGGGACATTATGACAACATACAATTCGAAGGGAAAGTCCACCAATCTTTTTCTTTTCACTATCTTATTTATTCCGATAAATTCTCTAACCTAAACACACAAATTCTATAACCTACAACAATAACATATGAGAAATTCCGCCCAGTGGGCATGGCTTTACATTGGTGAATCTCTATATTATCGTCTAGTAATTGTTTAACGCTACAGTGCACTTTCTGGATATGATGGTGGATCTTTTATTATACCTCAAACTTCGACTCTCACAATCATCATCACGAAACTTTCCTCCAGACCGAGCGGTACCGAAGGAACAAGCATAACCCACAAATCTTTTGAAACTACCTTGCTACTCTCCCATGCAAACCACACATATCCAAATTACATGACATACACCACACTACGACATGGAATACAAAACACTAAATAGTGACAACACTATCACTTTCAGCTTTCCCACATCAATTGGTATTTATCCCAGTTTCACACGACACTGCCCCACTTTGTAATTCTACTTTCCTACTATGAACTCAGGAGATACTTGCACGTCTTCCTGTGCAATGCAATCCAAGTGGCGTTGCTGGATAGACGGCCGACTCACCTTGCTTCTCTCTCAGAGTTTGAATCTAGCGTCACACTGAATCATATCACGCAAAGTAATATTAAGAACATATTCATCACACACGCGAGTCCTCAACTGATACCATGGACGAGTACTTCTCTTTATCCCTTGTCTCATACACAGATTGAGATTCACACAATACTCACCACGTGGAAGTACTCGTCTCTAATTTCAAGTCCTGCACACGCCATTTCTTAAATATTTCAACTTATGCTACACACGCTAGTAATTCAGCTTAACTTAAGCACACGGAAGTATTTCAACTTATTGCTACACGTGGTTTCATTGTGACCGTTGGTCACTTCCGAAGATTACTACAATCCCATTAATATTACCTGCCTGACATTTAATTCTCCCCACAAAAGTTCCTGAAATAGAGAAATTATTATTTCAAACTACTCTTAAATATTCCACATGCATACCATGTCTCCACTCTTTTGTCATTACGGAGCACAACTAAAAAAAGGTCTTAACAGCACAAGATCCAGCGGCAGAGTGCTGAAACATGGCCGTTCTCCAGGTCCTCTCACACCTCTGTCGAAGTGGGGGAGCACCTTGCTACCGTATTGGTCAGCCACATTTCAGGCGCTCAAAGCTCAGGTAAATTTCATCTCTTTGGTCCCACCAAAGGTGGCCAAAGGATCGTCTCAAAGATGATCATATATTCACATTCACTATCTGCGGTTAGCAGACGACCATACATTAATTCGTTTCACGGATCTCACCAAACTGGATGTAGGGATTTACTTTGTGGGAGTGCACATGTGATCAATGAAGTAAATAAATTGTCATTCTTTCCCTCACTGGTATCCGGCTTCGCTGTATTAATTGAAATTGAGTTATTTTACAAAAAAATGTGTTGTTCTGACAAAAATAATGAAGTATGTTGTATCTTTTTTCAATGTCGGGTGATACTGTACCCTTTCAGTACTTCACTAATACGAATAATACTAAATTTAATGATTAATAACAACTAGAGAAAGACGGCTGCAATATTTCACCACCTAGAAACACTTCACTCGTTGCCGCCAGGCCCAGCAGCACTGGAAGGAACAACCCGCCGTCCAAAGGCGATATCTTAGAATAGTCGAGGTTGCATTAGCAGTCAACTCTTCACTCAACTTAAACGTCCAGTGTTCGGCGTGCCACGAAGTCGTCGCTCTCGCAGCTACCCCTCCTTGATCCGACGGTGGAAGCACGCCGCCTGCGGCCCCGGCTTGCCCTCGTGGTGCTCGGACCTGCTCGCTGCTGCGCCCCCAACCGACCTGATGTCTGTTCGTAACTCCCAAATACCGTAACCAGACAGCATTAAAATAACTGGTCATTCACAACAACATGATACACACGAATTAATTTCATTTCTACATTTTTAGTTGACATAATCTTCATTGTTTTGCATCTTCCTTAATTGTTGAACACGTGTAACCAGGTTGAAGAAGGAATCAGCAATGTTCTCAACTATGATTCGGAGGAAACTCCTCTGAAGGACTGTTGTTCATGTTATTTAATAAAGTTGAGGTGGTTATGTTGGTTGTTAATGGGATGGAATGCTACTTCGTGGGCACCCTGTACAATAAGTCTTTCAAGTAGCTGACTTTCACAGTTTTGCGAGTTTCTTTTCGGCACGTTTATATTACTTCCTCTAAGTCTCTCTTCCATTTACAAAAATGACTGTCAATTTCAACGAAGCAAAACCAGATTTGTACACTGCTTCACACCAAACGTTAAACAGAATAAATATTAACTCAGTTTTATCTCAATTGGTAACATTTATGCTAACGCAAAAGCGACTCTTAATTATTATGGATATTAAATGAGTTGCGAATTTGAGTAAACAGAACTGTGCACAATTGTTTCACAGAAACCGTCAACGAAAATTTGAAATTCGCTTTGCAAATTACTATCGCATTAGGTCGTGTCACCTGTTTGATGATGCGCCGTCCACCAAGGATATGTGCCTGCTGTTTTGTGTCATGTTGAGCACGTGCAGTCCGCTACAGCTCCGATAGCGATGTGCCATACTCCAGCCATCTGGCGAGCTAGGAATTTGTGTTTTCAACTTTATTTAGAAAATTCGCACAGTGTTTCTTAGCAGCTAAAATTCTGACAGGGAAGTTCTTTCGATGCATTTTCCCTGTATAAAAAATTTCGGGCTATGTTTCGACATATCGGATTGGACCATGCCCTTGTTAGTTGCTTCCGGGTGCGTTTGAGTCGTGTACCCATATGCACCGGGATGTCCAGGCATTCTGCTGTCATTCGTAATTATACTAGATACTACATTCAGTACCATGTCAGTCCTTTAGCACAACTATTTTCATGTATTCTGTAAAATGACCTGTTTTGTACTTGGTGAGCGGCAGTGGCTAATACAGATAGGCCCAAAGGATAGTCCCCGTGACTCTCATTGCCCCGTCACCGACTCAGAAAGCGGGTGCGGTGTGTTTCAGTTTTCCTGCAAGCCACCTATGGCGGTGGGGATCCATTCTGGTTTCGGCAGTCAACCACGGTCTTCTCCATTACCGACGTTTGCAGGATCTTTTACTTGGCCTATTGTCGTGACGATCAGTGAAGTAGGAAATATTTACCGTATAGCAACCTCGCTTCATCGTTAACGAAACACGGAAAGCGAAGCATAAGGAGTTACGCGGTCTTTGGACATCTTGATGGTTTCCGCACGAGAGACTGTAGCATTGAACAAAGTAGTGTAGTCATCTTCGACAAGTTCTGCCAAGCTGCGCGAAGTTTCTTCGTCCCTCGTCTCATACAGTACAGCCATGTGAACGCCCGGCGCAACGTGCACATTGTTGCAGTTAATTTATTTGATAATAGAAGAAGAAAGGTCGTAGTTGAAAGCTGTGACGTCTTTAGATATTTAAAAACATAGTGGCGTATAAATATTATTAACACTAACATTAATTACATCCATTAGCAGCAGCTATTTGTATTATCTTTCTCATGTAATTCTGGAGATTCTCCCACACGGTGGGATTTTTAGAGCTCTCTGAATCATTGAGCAGTATGCTGCTAATTCGTACATGTTGGGAAATATACGTTCTATTGTTAAGTGGCTGTGTTTCAGTTTCGCCTCCCAAAGACACCGGTGCCGCTGAAATGGTAAGAAGGTGCCATCATCTTGGCAGAAAAGTATCTTAAGTAATGGGAAATGGAGAGAACTGAGGGTCATCCTGAAAAAAGTATTTACATGTTATTTCATTATGTTCGAAGCGACATTTTATGAAGTTTCTCGGTATATGAAGAAGGAGAAGTATCTTTAGAAGTAATGCTTAGCATGCCACTAAAACGGGATGACGGGGCGTCTACATTTTTAGTGGGAAACGTTTTGGTTTCTGCAAGGGTTAAAACCGTTTCCAGATTGGTGTACTCAGCTCTTTCTCATGACACTATTTGTGATGGGAGATTACAGTTAAAAATGTATGTGTGACGCAAGAGGCAATGATAATATTTTTGCAGATTTAATATTTTACTCTATACACGCTTGAGTCTTAGTCTCTATGCACCTACGTTCTCTAAAAGATGACCTCATATGTAAATAATGGCATTTATTCAAACATTTGCACATCCTGCTCCTCTCTTGATTCCTTTGGAGACGCAGACTACCTTATCTGTTTTCGCCCAAGATGACGTTTTTGTAGGCAATGCAGTTTCACGAAGTAGTGAATTCTGGACATCCGTTCTGCTCTGTCTGACGGCCTTAAGTAATGCGAATTGTATCTCGTACTGTGTTGACTGTTTCGTCCGCAAGAATGTGTATGGGCATGTGTGCGCTTGTTTTCGGAATACAGTAGCCGTAGTAAAAGCAAGGGGAGCACTTAATTTCTTCACGTTTTCTTCTTTCTTCTCCTACTAAGTGAAAATGTTTTCCACAACGATTCCTGCTATCTATTCTAGTACGATGCTGAGGATTGTACATCAACCATTGGCAGTACTGAAAGGGTACAGTACCGCCCGACATTGAAAATAGGTACAACATACTTCATTATTTTTGTCAGAACAACACATTTTTTTGTAAAATAACTCAATTTCAATTAATACAGCGAAGCCGGATACCAGTGAGGGAAAGAATGACAATTTATTTACTTCATTGATCACATGTGCACTCCCACAAAGTAAATCCCTACATCCAGTTTGGTGAGATCCGTGAAATGAATTAATGTATGGTCGTCTGCTAACCGCAGATAGTGAATGTGAATATATGATCATCTTTGAGACGATCCTTTGGCCACCTTTGGTGGGACCAAAGAGATGAAATTTACCTGAGCTTTGAGCGCCTGAAATGTGGCTGACCAATACGGTAGCAAGGTGCTCCCCCACTTCGACAGAGGTGTGAGAGGACCTGGAGAACGGCCATGTTTCAGCACTCTGCCGCTGGATCTTGTGCTGTTGAGACCTGTTTTAGTTGTGCTCCGTAATGACAAAAGAGTGGAGACATGGTATGCATGTGGAACATTTAAGAGTAGTTTGAAATAATAATTTCTCTATTTCAGGAAATTTTGTGGGGAGAATTAAATGTCAGGCAGGTAATATTAATGGGATTGTAGTAATCTTCGGAAGTGACCAATGGTCACAATGAAACCACGTGCAGCAATAAGTTGAAATACTTCCGTGTGCTTAAGTTAAGCTGAATTACTAGCGTGTGTACAATAAGTTGAAATATTTAAGAAATGGCTTGTGCAGGACTTGAAATTAGAGACGAGTACTTCCACGTGGTGAGTACTGTGTGAGTCTCAATCTGTGTATGAGACAAAGGATAAAGAGAAGTACTCGTCCATGGTATCAGTTGAGGACTCGCGTGTGTGATGAATATGTTCTGGATATTACTTTGCGTGATATGATTCAGTGTGACGCTAGATTCAAACTCTGAGAGAGAAGCAAGGTGAGTCGGCCGTCTATCCAGCAACGCCACTTGGCTTGAATTGCACAGGAAGACGTGCAAATATCTCCTGAGTTCATAGTAGGAAAGTAGAATTACAAAGTGGGGCAGTGTCGTGTGAAACTGGGATAAATACTAATTGAAGTGGGAAAGCTGAAAGTGATAGTGTTGTGACTATTTAGTGTTTTGTATGCCATGTCGTAGTGTGGTGTATGTCATGTAATTTGGATATGTGTGGTTTGCATGGGAGAGTAGCAAGGTAGTTTCAAAAGATTAGTGGGTTATGCTTGTTCCTTCGGTACCGCTCGGTCTGGAGGAAAGTTTCGTGATGATGATTGTGAGAGTCGAAGTGTGAGGTATAATAAAAGATCCACCATCCTATCCAGAAAGTGCACTGTAGAGTTAAATAATTACGAGACCATAATATAGAGATTCACCAATGCAAAGCCATGCCCACTGGGCGGAATTTCTCATGTGCTATTGTTGTAGGTTATAGAATTTGTGAATTTAGGTTAGAGAATTTATCGGAATAAATAAGATAGTGAAAAGAAAAAGATTGGTGGACTTTTCCTTCGAATTGTATGTTGTCATAATGCCCCGAATTTATAATGTGTGCGCCATTCATATTCAGTGCGGTGGCCACGTGTTGACGAAAGCCGTTAAATAAAAAAAGAAAGAAAATGTGGTATTGCCAGTGTGTAGTGTACAGTCAGAGTTATGCAAATTACTGATAGTCAGATGCGTGTTTACGTTGCGTATTGATCATATAGGAGGATAACTTGTAACTTAAGTGTGAGTACTAGAGTTCATGTTACTCGATAAATAAGAATGAATCCACTCGCTTGGCAGACAGTCATCTTGCAGGCCTGACAGCTTGATGCCACAGTATGAGCAAGGCATGTGGGTGCCTCTCAGTACAATAATAATTAAGATACTACTGCAGATCGATTACAGCACTAATACGTAGTGTTTCATAACGTCGCCTATATGACAAGCAATGACAGCGTATGTGGCCGGTTAAAACAGACTAGCCCATTTATTCGGTGATTGCCCGCTAAGTCCCGAATGCATCCACGCGACCGACTTAATAAAATAAATTAATTTGTGTAGGTATCGAATTGTTTCAGTGGCCACACATAAATTAGTTTCCAGGCTCAGTGACTCGATTAGCTGGTTCATTTAACACCCACTGCACTTTAAAAAAAAGAGCCGCCACTCTCGAAATGATTCCGCCCGTACCGCTACCGTGCGCAAACTGTTAAAACATTGATTTTTGCTTCTTGCTTTATTAGAGCTAACATAATAATTCCAGTATACAGTTGCATGAATTTACAACAGTCCTCACACATCGCATGTATTGTTAAGTCAAGTTATGCATATAGAAGATCGAAATGTTGAACTCTGAAGATAATTATGGCATCGTCTCTAGCATGGCAGTAAACTTGACTTGAAAAAGAGAACAAGTCCAAAAACGATTTGTTTTACATAGATCTACCAAAGCATGGAGTTAATTGCACTTACTATCAATGTAAATCATTAAATAAATTTTTCTAGTGAATGTGAGTACGAGGACAACTTATTCAGAGGCTCAGAAATGAATTACAATTCCTAAAAAAGATCAGCAGCCATTTTAACACAGCATTACACGAGAAATAAAGCCACAAATGTACAATTACATACATTCTCCGAAAGTCACAGGATAACATGTCGTGGAGCTAACTTCGTACCAGTATTTACAGCTGTCTGACCTGTTCCAATCCCATACATAAACGACTCTCCACCCATCTTAATCTTCCTTCTCTCTCGCGATAAATACGCGACATAATCAACGGTCGCAGCAAAAATTTTTCTTAACATTCTTCGTATGTAGATTCTCTGAATTTTCCCAGCATGATTTATCACGATAGCAATGAGGCCTTCCTTCCAAAGATTCTCATTTAGGTTCTATCAATATTTTTCTTCCACATTAATATGATAATTAACGACTTCTTACTATTCTAGCAGCGCACCTCTGAATTCTTGCGATGTCCAGTGTCCTGCATTCTTGATAAGGATGCAACGCGTCCATTCGAAATGTTCCCCAGAATATTCAATAAATCTAATGAATTTAGGCCGTAGTACCTTTCACTCCGAGAATTTGACGTACACGTGGAACCTACCCGTATTGTTACATGACGTGGCGCATCCATCCGGCGATTTATATTCGTTAATAAGTAGCGGAACTGCGATTTCTAAGTTGGTATCACGAACAAACTATAAAAGTTTCGTTTGCCTTGAAAGACCTACTATTGCGTGGGAGACTAAGGAGATGTCACTATTTCCTGATCGACCAGACGTCTTGGAAGAGCGCCACCTGTAGAATGAGGTGTACTTGCCGCACTGCGATGATTTTCATAGTTCTTTGGTTTGTGCTATGGCCAAAAGCACCGCTCTGAGCCCTTGTAGTGTAGCCGATTTAGGTTTTTCTTTCGGTTCTTGTCACTTGTGGAGTGTGTTTGCAAGCCATGCGTTCATTTATTCCGGTAATGTAACGTTTCGTCCCAGAGCTGGCCATCAAGTCAGCCTGAGTTTGAGCCTACTACTGTTAAAAACTAGACTGCCTCTCCATTCGCATATGAGAATTATTGCGCTGTGTTTACATATCTAGGCACGCTACGCTGGCTGTCTGGAGTCTGGTATGTTGATCCCATGCCTTTCGTTTCCAATCCCCGCACCCAGCATCAAAGCTTCTGTTTCTGCTTTTACTGATTATTTATTAGTGTACCTATTGAAAACATGCTTGAACTGAAGTCGGTTTTTTAGCAGCTATTGCTCCTTTTATTTGCAGCTTCTCGTACGCGTGGTTATGTGCAGTGACCATTAGTAAGAACTTGTGGTCTACTAGCGTGCTCGTTAATGGAATGCGTTTTCATAATCCTTTGCGCATATCACGCTAGAGTGGTGTCTGAATATGAGTCGAATTGTTCGGACAGTTTACGTCACAGTTCGGCAAATCTCCCGTTCTGTTCGATCTTCTGATCGGCCTTCGATCTACTGACTTTTGTTGGTGCTATCACAACGGGTTCCTAGCGTTTTAATGCACTATGAATTTCAATAGATTAAATAACTGTGAAATACTAACGTAAATATCTTCTATGGTGCAAGTAACAACGGTAACTATGAATAAATAAAAGGCTGCGGTCATAATTCTGTCCATTTCTACAACTTCCGCTCGGTCGGCTGAAGTACTATCTCCAAGACAGGTCTCGCCGCTGTAAATCATTCTCGCGATAAAAATTAGTCATTTCATTATGATGTATTTTGTTTGTCGGCATTTAATTCTTGATTAATTTCCGTGATTGTTTTCTAACTGATTAAAATTTGCTAAGATTTTATTGTATTATTCTTATATGTGAACAGGGAGTGAATTGCTCATTGCAACCATTAAACTGGGTTCAGCCACCTAAGGGTTTTTGAGGACAACATTTTCGCCTGTCAGTTTATCTTTACTTCATCAGCGTAAATGTTTATACCATATATTGGTACAAACAGATACTGTATGAGAGCTCATGTTTTAAATTTACTCAAACACAATAGGAGTTTGTCGGTGGTAGGGTTTAATATTGTTTTCTCCAGCGCTTCACGGAACTGTCAAATTTCAAGCACAGCCATAGCATATTGATGAGAGTGGTTCGTAGTTTTCTTGCATATCCTTTGCACTCGCCCCGTGCGAGTCCAATGCCAAGTTCTTCGAACGAGCTCGATACTGTATCGAAAGCTGCAACTTATCGGGAAATCTCGAGTCTGTTCGAACGCAGTTTTGCCAGCCCTGTATCAGACAGTGTACTTGTTTAGTGAACGTAAGTGGGTTTATTGTTGAACAGGAAAAAAAAATATTATACATTCCCCCCTTTCAATGCACAGCGAGCACGAATAAGTCTAATGACGGAGTTCAAAAAATTAATCATATATTCCCTTTCAAGGATACCTAACGCTGGGATGCGCTCTAAAATTGGTAGCGCAAGCTCCTTGTATGCCATCCCATCTCCAGAAAACTGCACTTTCCACTATTAATTCCAGGCAGTTGCAGTTTTCCACTCACCATCTCTACTACAGATATTATGTGTACGCCCCATATTTCGTATGTTTCTTAGTCTTGCTACAAAATATTTAATAACGGATATTAGTGTCATATTTGCAGCGTTAACTGGATACAGCATGATACTTCTTTCACCGATTGATGAGCACTCAGAACACTGCCAGGTAAACAACATAGAACAGTTCTTTTTTAAAAAATAATGACCCTTTGGAGAAAAGTTAATCAGATAGAAGAACGCAGTATCAAGATAAAGTCGACGGCTGATAGCCACGTTCTGGTCTTTCTCGACGCAGAGATAGAGTCCTGGTGATAGTGGTAGCAGAAACTGGTGCGTCCCCAATTCGACAGTGGCTGGTGCAGCACAGTGTCGTATTTAGTGAAAATTCCGAACGAGACGCTGACTGAAGGATTGCAGGTGCAGTCCACGCCTGGCCCACAGCTCTGCGGAAGACTGTCTTGAGGTGTCGTTGTGGTGCCCTAAATACCCAGGCCGTGTAGAAATACTAGAGGAACTACACGTTTTCCTTCTCAGCATTTCTTTTCCCATCAGTCTTCTGACCGGTTTGATGCGGCCCGCCACTGTTCCTCTCCTGTGCCAACCTCTTTACCTCAGAGGAACAGTTGAAAATCTATGTCCTCAATTATTTGCTTAATGAATTCCAATCTCCGTCTTCCTCTACAGTTTTCGCCCTCTACAACTCCCTCTAGTACCACGAAGTCATTCACTAATGTCTTAAAAGATGTCCTATCATCCTGTCCCTTCTCCTTGTTAGTGTTTTCCACATATTCCTTTCCTCTCCGATTCAGCGCAGACCCTCCCATTCCTTACCTTATCAGTCGACCTATTTTCAGGACTCGTCTGTAGCACTACATCTCAAATGCTTCGATAATCTTCTGTTCTGGTTTTCCCACAGTCCATGTTTCATTACCATACAATGCTGTTCTCCAAACATATATTCACAGAATTTTCTTCCTCAAATAAAGGCTTATGTTTGATACTAGCAGACTTCTCTTGGCCAGGAACGCCCTTTTTGCCAGTGCTAGTGTTGTTGAAGTGGCTTTAATATCGTGTAAGTGTTGTAGAAGTTCACGTCAAGTAGTTATAGTTTACGTATGATTTAACCTCATTGCTAGGATGCGACAGTTTGTTTATTCAATGGCCGGGTGGGTTTTGACTTAAATTAATTTTTTGATACGGTCAGTTACGACTTTTTTCCCTTGACTCTTCTGATTTATCAGGTTGTAGAGAAAAAAATTCTGAACTTCTAATGACTAATAGAACCGGAATAATTACGCAGATTTCAGTTACAACTTGGCTCTTGTGTGGTTTCTCCGTAAGTCCAAATCATGATCTTGAAGCTCTCGGTTCTCTCACATCAATCGGTTGGCTAAACAACTGCTCCCGAAGGACATAAGAACCGGAGGACAGGACAAACGTCACACATCTTAGAATCCGACTGAATCAGGTGACCCTCTGGTGAGGCAGTAGACCTGTGTTCTGGGGTACTGCGGTTCAAGTCCCAATTTGGCCACCAGGTTTAAGTTTTCTATGATTTCCTAAAATCCTTTAATTTAAAAAGGCAGTACTGATCGTTTTTACTCTTCACTTATCCAGCAGTAATGGCCTAGTTGCGATGGAGCGTTAACCATGATCGTCCTCTGTTGCTTTAGTATCGTCTTGTCTTTCCTTTACGGTGTAGCTTTGCTAGGAGCTTTGGCGCTTGTACTTCGTAAGTGCTATTGTATTTGGAAGGACCCTGATATACGATTCTATAATATCGGCCTTAGATCATTTTCAGATAACTAAACAGCTACCTTTATGAAATGGATGCAGTAGTATAACTTATGACTTTAATATAGGAACAAGTCATATCCCAAGATATAATATGCTGACCATAACTTACTTGATGGACGACTGACCAATGGTCTGTTATCCCATGTATGTCTTTGCTCCTACGGCAACATTTATTTGTAACAAATGAAATTGGAAATACTAATTTTTGAAAACATTTTTCTTGAAGAACAGCGCTTTTTTTATTACTTACAAATGAACATGAGCAGTCACAACCACAAGAAACTTCTTTTTTTCTTAGATTATCGGTTTCGGTCTGTTTTAGACGGTCTTCAGACCTCACACTCGGACACGTGCATACGATAGAATTAAAATCATGTAGTAAAATGTAAAACACATCTTACACAACAAACAATAAAAGAATAAATTATATGTATGATGATAGACGGTGACGGTGAACGGAGCAGGAGCTACGACTCCACGAAAGCTAAGGAAAGCAACGCAGCTGTGGCTTAAATACGCGATGCTGCGCCCACCGCACGCCGAATTACGTCAGTCATACCTAATCAGGCATACAGGACGTAAAACTGTTGTTTCAATGAAGTATATACAAAATGGTTACGCGGAAGCTAATAACAAATGATTCAAATGGCTCTGAGCACTATGTGACTTAACATCTGAGGTCATCAGTCCCCTAGAACGTAGAACGACTTGAACGTAACTAACCTAAGTACATCACACACATCCATGCCCGAAGCAGGATTCGAAACTGCGACCGTAGCGAGCTAATAACAGATGAAGGAATAGATGCCTTATATTATATAGAGTACCTGTCATAATCAACATTACTTCAGTCTGTGATAAAAAAAGTGTATAGAAAAGATATCGTAATCCGTTGTGAGAATAGCGACAGCCATCTGTGGGGATTCATCTAAAACTCATAGATTGTATGCCAGCAAAGATGGCGGTTAGGCGACGCTAATGGTTCCCTTGGAGACGGCGTGGTCATACCGATTTGCGCCATCCATCAGAAGAATATCTGAGAGCTCCAAAAGCTGCTGGGACTCAAATAAATACTGACTTGCAGGTCGACATGTAGAAATGCATGAAACAGGTTGCATATTGCTCTCAGATCGTAGAGCCAGTGAAAAATACTGCTTGGAAGACGCCGTTATTTATCATACACTCCTGGAAATTGAAATAAGAACACCGTGAATTCATTGTCCCAGGAAGGGGATACTTTATTGACACATTCCTGGGGTCAGATACATCACATGATCACACTGACAGAACCACAGGCACATAGACACAGGCAACAGAGCATGCACAATGTCGGCACTAGTACAGTGTATATCCACCTTTCGCAGCAATGCAGGCTGCTATTCTCCCATGGAGACGATCGTAGAGATGCTGGATGTAGTCCTGTGGAACGGCTTGCCATGCCATTTTCACCTGGCGCCTCAGTTGGACCAGCGTTCGTGCTGGACGTGCAGACCGCGTGAGACGACGCTTCATCCAGTCCCAAACATGCTCAATGGGGGACAGATCCGGAGATCTTGCTGGCCAGGGTAGTTGACTTACACCTTCTAGAGCACGTTGGGTGGCACGGGATACATGCGGACGTGCATTGTCCTGTTGGAACAGCAAGTTCCCTTGCCGGTCTAGGAATGGTAGAACGATGGGTTCGATGACGGTTTGGATGTACCGTGCACTATTCAGTGTCCCCTCGACGATCACCAGTGGTGTACGGCCAGTGTAGGAGATCGCTCCCCACACCATGATACCGGGTGTTGGCCCTGTGTGCCTCGGTCGTATGCAGTCCTGACTGTGGCGCTCACCTGCACGGCGCCAAACACGCATACGACCATCATTGGCAACAAGGCAGAAGCGACTCTCATCGCTGAAGACGACACGTCTCCATTCGTCCCTCCATTCACGCCTGTCGCGACACCACTGGAGGCGGGCTGCACGATGTTGGGGCATGAGCGGAAGACGGCCTAACGGTGTGCGGGACCGTAGCCCAGCTTCATGGAGACGGTTGCGAATGGTCCTCGCCGATACCCCAGGAGCAACAGTGTCCCTAATTTGCTGGGAAGTGGCGGTGCGGTCCCCTACGGCACTGTGTAGGATCCTACGGTCTTGGCGTGCATCCGTGCGTCGCTGCGGTCCGGTCCCAGGTCGACGGGCACGTGCACCTTCCGCCGACCACTGGCGACAACATCGATGTACTGTGGAGACCTCACGCCCCACGTGTTGAGCAATTCGGCGGTACGTCCACCCGGCCTCCCGCATGCCCACTATACGCCCTCGCTCAAAGTCCGTCAACTGCACATACGGTTCACGTCCACGCTGTCGCGGCATGCTACCAGTGTTAAAGACTGCGATGGAGCTCCGTATGCCACGGCAAACTGGCTGACACTGACGGCGGCGGTGCACAAATGCTGCGCAGCTAGCGCCATTCGACGGCCAACACCGCGGTTCCTGGTGTGTCCGCTGTGCCGTGCGTGTGATCATTGCTTGTACAGCCCTCTCGCAGTGTCCGGAGCAAGTATGGTGGGTCTGACACACCGGTGTCAATGTGTTCTTTTTTCCATTTCCAGGAGTGTATAAGCAGCATGGAGGTGACAAAGTGCACGTCTCACAGGAGCCAATCTCCTGTATTTAAGCGACTAGTTCTTAGAGAATGAAATTTTCACTCTACAGCGGTGTGTGCGCTGATATGAAAATTTGTGGCTGATTAAAACTGTGTGCCGGACCGAGACTCGAACTCGGGACCTTTGCCTCTCGCGGGCAAGTGCTCTACCAACTGAGCGACCCAAGCACGACTCACGCTCCGTCCTCACAGCTTTAATTCCGCCAGTACCTCGTCTCCTACCTTCCAAACTTCGCAGAATCTCTCCTGCGAAACTTACAGAACTAGCACTCCTGGAAGATAGGATATTACGGAGACATTGCTTAGCCACAGCCTGGGGGATGTTTCTAGAATGAAATTTTCAGTCTACAGCGGAGTGTGCGCTGATATGAAACTTCCTGGCGGATTAAAACTGTGTGCCGGCCCGAGACTCGAGCTCGGGTCCTTTGCCTTTCGCGGGCAAGTGTTCTATCAACTGAGCTACCCAAGCACGACTGACGCCCCTTCCTCACAGCTTTAATCCCGCCAGTACCTCATCTCCTACCTTGGGTAGCTCAATTGGTAGAGCACTTGCCCGCGAAAGGCAAAGGTCCCGAGCTCGAGTCTCGGTCCGGCACACAGTTTTAATCTGCCAGGAAGTTTCATATCAGCGCACACTCTGCTGTAGAGTGAAAGTTTCATTCTAGAAACATCCCCAAGACTGTGGCTAAGCCATGTCTCCGCAATATCCTTTCTTGCAGGAGTGCTAGTTCTGCAAGGTTCTCAGGAGAGCTTCTGCGAACTTTGTAAGGTAGGAGACGAGGTACTGGCGGAATTAAAGCTTTGAGGACGTGGCGTGAGACATGCTTGGGTAGCTCAGGTGGTAGAGCACTTGCCCGCGAAAGGCAAAGGTCCCGAGTTCAAGTCTCGGTCCGGCACACAGTTTTAATCTGCCAGGAAGTTTCTACTAGTTGTTACCCACAAATGGCATGTAAGTAAGACTACTGTCGTAATAAATGTCAGATACCCCAGATTACATTAACAAATAACCTAACAAGGTAACAAATAAAGTATAACAGCTATAGAATAAAAAAAGAAAAAAATGAAAATTACATAAAAAGAAGCATGACACAAAATCACAAGGAACCGCAAGGTATTCAGAGACATAAAGCAATGAGCATATGAAAACTAAAGTTTAAAAAAACTGTGAACATAATTGTTGACAGTCATTCCATAAAATAAGCGTACAGAACGCCAGTTGTACAGAAAAATAGATTACAACACTACCATATAATAAATCTTGGACTCATCTAAGTAACAACAAGCGTGGAACAAATGCATAAGCAGTTAAAAGTTGATAGATACTGTGACTGCAGTTGTTTGCAATCACTAAAACTCAGTAATATAGCAATAAGAATGAAATTACAATAATTATTTGGAGAAATAAAAAAGGAATAAATACGAACTTCAGAAAGATAGCGTTCTTTAGTTAGCCTAGGACACAATCATTGTATTGCATGAAGTTAGGCACTGTTCACAAACAGGGTTTATTAAGATAATCATAACTAGAAAGTATAAAAACATAGCAGCCAAGAGTTTAGAATAAAGTGCATGAAGTTTATTACAATCATAAAGACACAACATAAAAAATAAAAGAAAGATTAATAAAGGGACGGAAGAGCAGGAACATTCTATAGTAAGTCTTCAAAAAGATATTAGATATATTTTTCTCTGAAGTCTAGTTGCTCGTTGAGTATGGATGGCGGTTTATTTTTGTAGAGAGCATAAATTTCTATCTCTTCTAATGTAATAAGTAACAATCTTTCAGCAGCATTGTGAAGGATTTGTAAGTTATTCGTTGCAGATTTTTTGAGTGATTGTAATGTGTTCGGTGTTGACAAATACTGATTTTTTGAGAGATGTATAGCAAGTGTGTTCCGCATAACGAATACTAAAGTTTTGCAGTTTCCGATTGTAGGTTTCAGCCTATTCTGCAAAAGGTTATTAGTTGTAAAGGCTACTGTCAAATTGGTGTTCTTGAACAATTCATTAATTTTGTATCAAATGGCTCTGAGTACTATGGGACTTAACATCTGAGGTCATCAGTCCCCTAGGACTTAGAACTACTTAAACCTAACTAACCTAAGGACATCACACACATCCATGCCCGAGGCAGGATTCGAACCTGCGACCGTGGCGGTTGCACGGTTCCATACTGAGGCGCCTAGAACCACTCGGCCACATCGGCCGGCTATTAATTTTGTCAGAAAGCAATCCCATGTACATCATTTTTGTAAATTTTCTGCTGGAGTTGTAAGACTGTTGTCAGATTGTTGCAATTTACGGAACAAAGGATCAGCTTTATTAGGATTAAAAGAGTGGCTTAGGCAGTTTGCTTTAAAATGTTTAGTTCTGTCTTGATTGCATGTGGTTCCAGCGATATTTTAAGTGTTCTGTGAATCACGGATTTGAAAAAGGCTTTTTTTGTATTTTGGGGGTTGACATGAATTAACATTAATAATTACATCAGTAGCAGTCAGCGGCAAAACAATGTTTACCGCAACAAATCGAAATGATTAGAACTAAAAGTTAATGCTATGGTTTTCTTCGTATTATACTGTAAAAACAAGATTAGGATGAACATTATTTAAAATGTGGAATACTCGATTCTACTGCCGGATGTTTGTGTCGCTCTGGCACAATATTTCGGCCACGTAACTTCGCACCTGCGATCGCACCTGAAGAAGGCAACGAGTTACGTGACCGAAATATTGTGCCAGAGCGACACAAACATCCGGCAGTTGACCCGATTATTCCACATGCCAAGATCTCGCCGGGAAAGCCTGAAGAATTACATTGTTTAAAATGTTTGTGAGTGAGTCCACTTCGTCTCTGGAACCTTCGTATAGCAACAACGTACCATCAAGATACTTCTTATAATACAAAATTTTATTCATGATCTGTGGATTGTCTTTGAAAAACTGTAATTCTGCATTATTAACAAATATGTCAGGTGTGGTACCTGCCAGTGAATTGCCATTGCTAATCCGCCTTTTTAGAAATAGATTTTGCCTTTGAATGAGAAAACGTTGAAAGCAGAAATATTTTCAAGTGACTCATAGAACACTGTTATTTCTCCTGTACTCATAACCTTATTTTGAAGTAAATTATTTTTAATATTGGCTATTGTTTCGGTGACTGGTATGTTAGTACAGGTTTGTACTGTTTAATGAGGCAAATCTTACGTTGTCAGGAATTTCAATACCATAGATTGACTGTGCTGTTCTTTAAGGTAAAATTCCCTTCGAAAATATAAAAAGCTTTCACAATATAATTCAATTTTTTGTTTAGGTTGTACAATGGACAGTTCATATTGTCAACAATTCGACAAATCGGCGTATTAATGAAGGCAACCTGTGCAAGTTTATTTTGCTGGCTGTCAAGAGTATCTATTTTCTTCCGAGGCTTATTTTCAATTGCTTCCCGTAAAAAATTAATTTGGCATCAGTAATATTTAGCATTATATAGATGACCAAATGAGCCACCTACTCACATAAAATCAAATGCAACATATAAATTTTATAATTTATCTAGTCTTTTTGCTTGAGGGCGTTCTTAGTTAGGGACTTCCTCTAAAGTTTCTGTCTTCTGTAGTAAGTAGAAGGAACAATCTGAATCAGGTATCGGGCGATAAAAAGACTTTGAAGCTAACATCAGTATGAAAGACAATGCAAAGTCGAGATTTTTTCATGCATGACACGTCCCCCATGCAATACGGGAGCAGATTTCTCAGAAATTGAAAAGAAGGCAAGACAATGAGGTTATCAGACCCGTTTCTGAAGCCAATGGGCACCACAATTGGTTATTCTGAAGAAGTCTACATGTGTTTTGCGTTTGTGTGCTGACTTTAAAGCAACAGCAAACCACAAACTGTAGTCAATTCTTTCCCTCTTCCACGCCCAGAGGAACTGATGGACAGACTGGGCACGGCAGATACTTTTCAGATATTTATTTGCGAAGTCGTATGTTCAATTACTGATGGACGAACAGTTCAAGCAATAATTTGTGATTAACATTCACTTAGGTTTGTTCCAGTTTGGAAGTGCCAGCTCCCGCAGTTTATCATATATTCGTGGAATAGTTGGAAACGAAAGTCCCATCTTGTACTGTCTAGGTGATATAGCACTTGGGGGTCGTATGTCTGAGAAACATTAAACAAGGTTAGACTGTTTCAAATTCCTCCAGCAGTTAGCTTAAAGTGCAAAGGGAAAAGTGCGGCTTCTTCCAGGAAGTACTGAACTATATTGGTCGCCTAATAAATGGACAGGGTATACAGCTACATCGCACTTGGCTGCGATTATAGATCTGACCGGGCCCTTTGACACTAAGGAGCTCCTAACGCTGTGCAAATAAACTGCTGCTCTGCTTAACCGACTGCGGCAGAAAAATCTTCCTTTTGTGTGGTCCAAAGAATGTTAGATCTCATGTCAGCAGTTTTCGTTGTTAAGTCGGAGGTGTTGCATTCACCTTTACTCAGACAATACTATCTTGTTAGCTTCTTATAGGATTGGAACATCGCTCTCCGATAAAATTTGTTCTTCTGACAGACCTAGAGCATTTCCCTTGAAATATCATAACAAAGCGAATTGCAACTACAGTCAGGCTGAGAAAGAGGGGTTCGCCATTATCTGTGGTGTTACGAAACTCCAGTAGGATCAGGAGTCCTATTTGTTAACATATCATAGGCCTTTCACGACATTGTTCAATCCTACCAAGCCTGTTCCAGCTCTGTCAGCGTAAAATTTGCAAGTTGAGCTCTGGTAGTGTCTAACTATAAATTTGAGTTTTACAGGCCGACTGACAGATAGTATTAGTTACCGGTCGCTACCGACACTGCATTTGATTCGTCTGAGGAATCAAGTTTCCAAATAGATTCTCACACTAGTGCTCGTCTTCAAACCTTTCCTCTCGACTATCAGTGTGTTGCACAGCAACTGATTCTGACGCTGCTCTTCAGGTTGTTTTACAATACGTGCACCGTGAGTGGCTATGCAATTTGAATGAAATTCCACACCCAAGCTATTTTTAGCATCGGCACACACTTTTCCCACGATCAGGTGCTCTGCTATTGCATACAGAGAACAGCGAGGCAAGGGTTGTGATTTCGCAGTCTCTACAATAGGAAATGCTGTCTTTATTCCGCCACGGTTATAGGGGCACAGTTCGCGCAAAGCAACTCGACTGACATCATTGTACTTGGCAATCCGTAGACACTGAGGTTTACTTCAGCAAATGATCTCTAGTTGAAAAGTTTCTGTGGAAAATCAGTCAGCTCCGTCGTAATGCTCTTTTGAGTGGCCACGTCCATCCAGACGGTGGCAGCGCATTGATATTGATTTCGCAGATCCATTCTGGAACACGGAAGGTTGTTAGTGGCAGATGCTTACGATAAGTTTTCTTTTGTTGTCTCCGTCACATCCACTACCACTGGAGGTACAGAATCGCCTTTGCCTTGTAATTTTTGTCTGAAGGGTCTTCCTGAAGTCATTGTCTCGGACAGTGGTCCACAATTCACGTCTGCTGATTTTCAACAGCTCTGTGTCCTGCCAATGGCATCTACATGTAACTACTGCCCCTTTCCGCCCATAGTCTAACGATGAAGCTGAACAGTCTGTTCAGACGTTCCAAAGTCACATGGAGAAACTCTGTTCCTCCCACTTATGGTTACATGGCTGTGCTGGCATTCTGTGGCAGTGCTCAACCATCAAAACAAGTTGTGCCGCCCATACGAGTAGGTCAGTGTTTTGCTATGCAGAATCATCGTCCACCCAGCACGTCGCTGGAAAAAATGGTTCTAATGGCTCTAAGCACTATGAGATTTAACATATGAGGTCATCAGTCCCCTAGAGTTAGAACTACTTAAACCTAACTGACCTAAGGACATCACACACATACATGCCCGAGGCAGGATTCGAACCTGCGACCGTAGCAGCAGCGCGGTTCCGGACTGAAGCGCCTAGAACCGCTCGGCCACAGCGGCCGGCGCACGTCGCTGGAGTCCACAACAAAAGTCGCAGCCATCTCTCCGCCAGTCGCTGCCGGCACCGTCCAATGTGGTGCCCGTAGAGGCATACACCCCGCCGTGACCGCTGACTTAACCTGCACCGGATCCTGCACTGCTGCCTGAACCGACGTCATAGGACAAGCCAGATCCGGAAGGTCATCACGCCGCTCCACAAGATCCCCTTTCCATCCAACCGACCACAGTGTCTGCGTCTCTGTGTCGGTCCCCATTACGCCGATGCCTGGAACAAATTTACAAAATTGTAATTATGCCTATGTTTCGTGACCGGATAATTAAACGACAAACTCAAGAAAATAAATAAAATAAAAATAAAAGGAACTAAAAAGGAATATAAAAGCTGAAGAAAAAAAAATTCACTCACGAACCATTTCTGCATGAGAAAGCAGCTGCTGATGCCAGCAGAGGGAGGTCATCCGAGACCCACAGCGACAGTTACCTCACTTTGTGTTGCCGAGGTCGCTCAGCACGCCCCGCTGTTCGTTTCGACTCGCGCGCTGACCAGGGCCGTCACAACGTCAGAGCGAGCGCGGCCACAGACGTCCGTCGCTGCAAAACAAAGAGCGCGCATGCGACGCAGGCCACCGCCGCCCGCAGCTACTGCAGGTGGTGCCGCGCCGCTGTCAAGCACTCGACGAGCAGTACCTTGCTGACGGGCGCGCGTTAGCCATGCTTATTTGTTTGCTCCAGAACGACGCAACACACTCCAAGACCTTCAACCTGTGACTCTGTACAGCCTACCGTTCTTTCTTCTTCACAGTAGTGCAAATCTGTAGCACAGGAGAAACAAAATCAACAGACCGGCCGGCCGAGGTGGCCGAGCGGTTCTAGGAACTACAATCCGGAACCGCGCGAACGCTACGGTCGCAGGTTCGAATCCTGCCTCGGGCATGGATGGGTGTGATGTCCTTAGGTTAGTTTGGTTTAAGTAGTTCTAAGTTCTAGGGGACTGACGACCACAGAAGTTAAGTCCCATAGTGCTCAAAACCATTTTTTGAACCTGTTGGCCTGTGCACTTTCCACTGACGTTTACCCATTCATAGCGACTGTTACACCATAGTGCAGGTGAAACTGTGTTCTTAGTTCGACATCTACGTCTACGTTACTACTCCGCGGTTTACGCGTAAGTGCCTGGCAGAGAGTTCATCGATCCATCTTCAGACTTTTTACTTACCGATCCGCTCCCGAACAGCGTGTGGGAAAATCGAAGACATAAATTTTTCCGTACGAGCTCTAATTTCTCTTATATTATTACAATGATCATTTCTGTCTATGCCGGCCGCGGTGGTCTAGCGGTTCTAGGCGCGCAGTCCGGAACCGCGCGACTGCTACGGTCGCAGGTTCGAATCCTGCCTCGGGCATGGATGTGTGTGATGTCCTTAGGTTAGTTAGGTTTAAGTAGTTCTAAGTTCTAGGGGACTGATGACCACAGATGTTAAGTCCCATAGTGCTCAGAGCCATTTGAACCATTTCTGTCTATGTAGCTAAGTAGCGTCTGGCCACGGTTCGCCCCCCCCCCCCCCCCCCCGTCCTATCGGATGTTAGAGTCGTCCTTCGCGAATGGGTATATATGATGTCCTTAGCGTGTTAGGTTTAGATTAATTAGTGTGTAAGCCGGACGCGCTGGCCGTGCGGTTCTAGGCGCTGCAGTCCGAAACCGCGGGACTGCTACGGTCGCAGGTTCGAATCCTGCCTCGGGCATGGATGTGTGTCATGTCCTTAGGTTAGTTAGGTTTAACTAGTTCTAAGTTCTAGGGGACTGATGACCTAAGATGTTAAGTCCCATAGTGCTCAGAGCCATTTGAACCATTAGTGTGTAAGCCTATGGACCGATGACCTCATCGTTTTGGGTCCGCAGCTCGTGGTCGTGCGGTAGCCTTCTCGCTTCCCACGCCCGGGTTCCCGGGTTCGATTCCCGGCGGGGTCAGGGATTTTCTCTGCCCCGTGATGACTGGGTGTTGTGTGCTGTCCTTAGGTTAGTTAGGTTTAAGTAGTTCTAAGTTCTAGGGGACTGATGACCATAGATGTTAAGTCCCATAGTGCTCAGAGCCATTTTTTTCATCGTTTTGGTCCCATAGTCCTTACCAGAAATTTCCAAAATTTCTGTATATGTAGGTTGGCATCTGTAAAATATTTTCGCATTCAGAGGATTCGTGATTGATACCTCCTGAATAGATCTCGTCGCAACGAAAAATGGCTTTATTTTATTGACTGACTATGTTTTAATGACTGCCAACTCAACTAGCTTATCATATCCGAGACACTCTCTTCCCTATTTCGCTGTAATACAAAACGGGCTACTCTTCGTTACAGTTTTTCGATGTCCTTTGTCAATCCCAACTAGTAAGGGTCCTTTACTGCACAGTAACACACTACCAGAGGACGGCAAGCACTGTGTAGGCAGTCGCTTTAGTAGACCCGTTGCATCTCCGTGCTTTGTCCAACCTGCAACATTATCTATATGATCGGTCCAAAATAAAGGTTCAAATGTGTGAAATCTTATGGGACTTAACTGCTAAGGTCATCAGTACCTAAGCTTCTTTTTTTTTGTTTTTTTTTGTTTTTTTTTTTTTTTTTTTGTCTACAGACTGGTTTGATGCGGCCCGCCACGAATTCCTCTCCTGCGCTAACCTCTTCATCTCAGAGTAGCACTTGCAACCTACGTACTCAATTATTTGCTTGACGTATTCCAATCTCTGTCTTCCTCTACAGATTTTGCCCTCTACAGCTCCCTCTAGTACCATGGAAGTCATTCCCTCATGTCTTAGCAGATGTCCTATCATCCTGTCCCTTCTCCTTATCAGTGTTTTCCACATATTCCTTTCCTCTCCGATTCTGCGTAGAACCTCCTCATTCCTTACCTTGTCAGTCCACCTAATTTTCAACATTCGTCTATAGCACCACATCTCAAATGCTTCGATTCTCATCTCTTCCGGTTTTCCCACAGTCCATGTTTCACTACCATACAATGCTGTACTCCAGACGTACATCCTCAGAAATTTCTTCCTCAAATTAAGGCCGGTATTTGATATTAGTAGACTTCTCTTTGCCAGAAATGCCTTTTTTGCCATAGTGAGTCTGCTTTTGATGTCCTCCTTGCTCCGTCCGTCGTTAGTTATTTTACTGCCTAGGTAGCAGAATTCCTTAACTTCATTGACTTCGTGACCATCAATCCTGATGTTAAGTTTCTTGCTGTTCTCATTTCTACTACTTCTCACTACCTTCGTCTTTCTCCGATTTACTCTCAACCCATACTGTGTACTCATTAGACTGTTCATTCCGTTCAGCAGATCATTTAATTCTTCTTCACTTTCACTCAGGATAGCAATGTCATCAGCGAATCGTATCATTGATATCCTTTCACCTTGTATTTTAATTCCACTCCTGAACCTTTCTTTTATTTTCATCATTGCTTCCCCGATGTACAGATTGAAGAGTAGGGGCGAAAGGCTACAGCCTTGTCTTACACCCTTCTTAATACGAGCACTTCGTTCTTGATCGCCCACTCTTATTATTCCGTGAATAGTCGTTTTGTTGCCACTTCCCCCAATGATTTTAGAAATTCTCATGGAATGTTATCTATCCCTTCTGCCTTATTTGACCGTAAGTCCTCCAAAGCTCATTTAAATTCCGATTCTAATACTGGATCCCCTATCTCTTCTACATCGACTCCTGTTTCTTCTTCTATCACATCAGACAAATCTTCACCCTCATAGAGGCTTCCAATGTATTCTTTCCACCTATCTGCTCTCTACTCTGCATTTAACAGTGGAATTCCCGTTGCACTCTTAATGTTACCACCGTTGCTTTTAATGTCACCAAAGGTTGTTTTGACTTTCCTGTATGCTGAGTCTGTCCTTCCCACGGTCATATCTTTTTTGATGTCTTCACATTTTTCCTGCAGCCATTTCGTCTTAGCTTCCCTGCACTTCCTATTTATTTCATTCCTCAGCGACTTGTATTTCTGTATTCCTGATTTTCCCGGAACATGTTTGTACTTCCTCCTTTCATCAATCAACTGAAGTATTTTTTCTGTTACCCATGGTTTCTTCGCAGCTACCTTCTTTGTACCTATGTTTTCCTTCCCAACTTCTGTGATGGCCCTTTTTGGAGATGTCCATTCCTCTTCAACTGTACTGCCTACTGCGCTATTCCTTATTGCTGTATCTATAGCGTTAGAGAACTTCAAACGTATCTCGTCATTCCTTAGTACTTCCGTATCCCACTTCCTTGCGTATTGATCCTTCCTGACTAATGTCTTGAACTTCAGCCTACTCTTCATCACTACTATATTGTGATCTGAGTCTATATCTGTTCCTGGGTATGCCTTACAATCCAGTATCTGATTTCGGAATCTCTGTCTGACCATGATGTAATCTAATTGAAATCTTCCCCTTTTCCAAGTATACCTCCTCCTCTTGTGATTCTTGAACAGGGTATTCGCTATTACTAGCTGAAACGTGTTACAGAACTCAATTAGTCTTTCTCCTCTTTCATTCCTTGTCCCAAGCCCATATTCTCTTGTAACCTTTTCTTCTACTCCTTCCCCTACAACTGCATTCCAGTCGCCCATGACTATTAGATTTTCGTCCCCCTTTACATACTGCATTACCCTTTCAATATTCTCATACACTTTCTCTATCTGTTCATCTTCAGCTTGCGACGTCGGCATGTATACCTGAACTATCGTTGTCGGTGTTGGTCTGCTGTCGATTCTGATTAGAACAACCCGGTCACTGAACTGTTCACAGTAACACACCCTCTGCCCTACCTTCCTATTCATAACGAATCCTACACCTGTTATACCATTTTCTGCTGCTGTTGATATGACCCGATACTCATCTGACCAGAAATCCTTGTCTTCCTTCCACTTCACTTCACTGACCCCTACTATATCTAGATTGAGCCTTTGCATTTCCCCTTTCAGATTTTCTAGTTTCCCTACCACGTTCAAGCTTCTGACATTCCACGCCCCGACTAGTAGAACGTTATCCTTTGGCTGATTATTCAATCTTTTTCTCATGGTAACCTTCCCCTTGGCAGTCCCCTCCCGGAGATCCGAATGGGGGACTATTCCGGAATATTTTGCCAATGGAGAGATCATCATGACACTTCATCGATTACAGGCCACATGTCCTGTGGATACACGTTACGTGTCTTTAATGCAGTGGTTTCCATTGCCTTCTGCATCCTCATGTCGTTGATCATTGCTGATTCTTCCGCCTTTGGGGGCAATTTCCCACCCCTAGGACAAGAGAGTGCGCTGAACCTCTATCCGCTCCTCCGCCCTCTTTGACAAGGCCGTTGGCAGAATGAGGCTGACTTCTTATGCCGGATGTCTTCGGCCGCCAATGCTGATTATTTATCAAAATTTAAGCAGTGGCGGGGATCGAACCCGGGACAGAAGACGTTTTGATTATGAATCAAAGACGCTACCCCCCTTTTTGTTTCTTTTTTTTCGATTGTTGTGTTTGGTCGTAGCGTACGTCGCAAGACATCCTGCTCAAGTTCGGTTGTTGATCCTTCCACTCACTTTTTTATTACAGAGGCCAACCGGCTCTCTGGCAGAACACGCTGAGCTACCGTGCCGGCAAATGGTAAGGACAAACACACAAACACACCCATGCCCGAGGGAGGACTCGAACCTCCGCCGGGACCAGCCGTGATTGGTCCAATATAAGTTGTTAGTAATTATAATTCCCAGGTAAAGTGAAATTTGTGTGATTTATCATGTAACCGAAATTTAACGGATTCCTTCTGGTGTCTCGCACTTTCCTTTATTTAGGGTCAAATGGTTCAAATGGCTCTAAGCACTATGGGACATATCATCTGAGGTCATCAGTCCCCTAGACTTAGAACTACTTAAACCTAACGACATCACACACATCCATGCCCGAGGCAGGATTCGAACCTGCGACCGGCGCAGCTGCGCGGTTCCGCACTGAAGCGCCTAGAACCCATCGGCCACAGGGGCCGGCATTTAGGATCATCTCTAATTTTTCGCATCATATACATATCGTGTCTAACTCATTTTGCAATTATTTTTATCTTCTAACGACTTTCCTAGACTGTAAATGATGGCAAACAATATAACAGTGCTGCTCAGATTGTCTCCGAAGTCGTCTATATAGATCACGAACAGCAGAGAGTTTTAAACACTTCCTTGAGGGACTTCAGATATCACTTCTGTTTGACACGATGACTTTTCGTCTATTACTACCAACTGTGTCCTTTCAGAGAGAAAACCACAAATCCAGAGGAAGAAATGAAGCGATGCTCCATAAACACTCAATTTGATCACGGGACTCTTATGAGGAATGGTGTCAAAAGCCATCTGGAAATCTCGAAACATGGAATCAATATGAGACCCCCGCCGATAGCACTCATTACTTCGTGCGAATAAAGAGTTAGTTGTGCTTCACAAGAAAGATATTTTCTGAATCCGAGCTCACTCCGTGTCAATGTACCGTTACCGTCGATGTAACCTTCCAAAATCCTACTGCATATTGATGTCAGTGATTTTGGTCTACAATTCATCGGATTCGTATCTCCTTTCTTGAGCCCTGGTGTGACCTGTGCAACAGTTGTTACGTACGGGCCTTTCGTCGAGCAAGGGATTGTATGTGATTACTAAGTATTGAGCTACTGTGTCAGCACGCTCTGAAAGAAACGTAAATGGTATACAATATGGACTGGAGGCCTTAGCCTTATTGAGTGATTTAAGCTGCTACGCTATACCGGATGTATCTACTTCCAAAGTTACTCACGTTGGTAGTTGTTCTTGATTCGAATTCTGGAAAATGTACCTCGTATTCTTTGGTGAAGCATTTCGGGATACAGTGTTCGGTAACTCCACTGTAGTGGTACTGTCATCAGTTGAAGTACCATTGGTATCGGGCAGTGAAAGTGTTAATTTTGTCTTGCTTCTGGTGTATTTCACAACCAGAATCTCTTTTGATTTTCTGACAGATTTCTAGAGCCTATTTATGGAAGCTATTAAAAACATCTCGCGTTGAAATTGGTGCTAAGTTCGCGATTCCGAAGACATCACCAGTCTTGGAACTATTTGTCTCTTGTGTATCTGGCGTAGTTTTTTGTTACTTCTGCCCCAGTATTTTGGCCTTTGTTGTGTGCAATGAGGATCGCTGCCATCTTTTATTAATTTATTCGGTACAAATCTCTCAGTTGCTCACATACTGTTTCTTCGAATTTAAGCCACGTCTGGTCTACCCTTGCATAGTGTGTGAAGTTAAGGCGTCACATCGAGCACCGATGTTTGAACTTCCCGTCACTGCCGGTTCCTGAGACGAGCGCGCCGCCGGAGAGCAGTGATTGTCGTCAGTGGCGAAAGAGGGCGCTGTGGTGAATGACGCGAGGCAGTTCGGCGCTCGGCAAAGAGGAGTTGATTGGAATTCCGGTCGTCGTCCAGGAAGGAATAAACAGTCCCTGCACACTGACTGATGCAATCGGATGACGTGTGCAGACATTGGCAGTGGTGGTCCGGGTTGCGGACATGTTATCGCAGATGGTTGGTGCAAAGGATATGGTAGAATAACATTAGAGTTAGTTGGAGTGAAAAGGATGATTTGCTGCTCGCTTGGGATGAAATATTGTCTGCTGTAAGCACTCTGTCGTCTGGATATTCAATCGTAGACGCTGATGGTGGACATTTACGAGCTTGTCTGTTGCGGCAGATCAGGTGTTCTGAACTTGTAGAAGTTTTCAGTAAAATTTTTGACGATCATTCAATCGTTATTAGAGAAGTGCTTGGGCGTCTCAGACGGATGCTCCTTACGGTTAAACCATCCAAGGTTAATTTTGATCAGCCTGAGGTATCCTTCCTGAGGCATTTGATATCGGAGAAGGCAGTTTCTGTTGACCAAGAGTGCACTAAGATTACCCATTTGCGTCGACCTGCTAAAGTAAGAATACCAAGGAAGTAGCCCGCTTCGTAGGGAAGACGAACTTTTTTCCGTAAATTTACGGCTAATTTTGCCCATATGGCAGCTGCGCGTAATGAATTTAGGAGGGAGGAGAAGAAATTTCGCGTTAGACGGACCGTGCTTGCGATACCGGACTTCAGTCAAGAATTTTTCGTCCAGACTGTCGCTTCCGCTTTCGGGGTGGCCGCTTCTTCAGGAACATCTCGGAGGCCAGCGCCCCATCACCTAGGCCGAGGCTGCTTACAGTATTCAGTGTATTAGCTGGAAACTCTAACAGTACTGTTTTGCACAGAGAAATTTTGCACACACCTCGAACGCCAGTCCTTTTTGCTGGAATCTGACGACGAAGCCTTAAGCTAGGTCCTGGGTCGCCCACGGCATACGGGACGGATAGCTTGGAGGGCGGTCCTTCTGTCTGCATTTATATTTGCAGTACGGCGTATCTTGGGACGGAGAACGTAATTGCCGATGGATTAAACAGAATGTTTGGGGATGAGGAGGCTCCACTGGGGGAGATGTAGAATGTGGGAGGCTCGTAGAATTAATCGGTGCTATACTGTCAGAGTGCCCGAAATTGTTTCGTGACATGGGAGGAAGGCAGGGTGCTGACCCTGAGCTGAGGGATCTTAAGGATAGGATACGGTAGGGTAAGGAAGTAAAGCCGTATTTCTTAAGGGGGACCTGCTGTATTGTTCTGTTAAAGCGAAGGGGGATATGGGGTAGTCTTGCCCAGGGAATTAATACCTAGCTTATTTAAATATTACAATTAAGCATCCGTAGGTGTGTTTGAAACCCGGTCGAAGGTAAGAGAAAGCTTGGTATGGAAGGATAAGGATAAGGAATTACGGAGTATGGTTGCACAATGTCAGTGTGTGCTTCAAGTGAACCTCTCTCTGGATCACGCCAGGAATTGATGGCATCAGAAGCAGCCAATTATCCTATGGAAAGGTTATGTCGATTACGTGAGGCCCTGACTACGTTCGCGTGAAGGCAGTCGCTATGCACTCATCTGCGTACAAGCGTTTACTCCCATTTGCTTGTTGATACCGACGCGAGGCACCACAACTCTGCTCAAGGTGAAGGCTTTAGGAAACCTTTGGAACCTTTGGGCCAAGAAGAAGCATAGTTCTCGACACTGCTCCTTCCTTTACTTCGGCGCCGTTTCGAACCTTCCGTTTCGAAACAGATCTATGACACACCATAACCACACCGTTCTACCCGAACCCATCCTTAGCGGAAAGGGTCCTGCCGTGATCGCGTACCACCGGGATGCCCATAATAGATAGGATGCCTCGCTGTCTTGCATTTAATACTACTGAATGTGAGGCCTATGAGGAGACCCTGGCCGCCCTTACATTCTCCTACGAGCCGAACTGTCCACTCTCCAACTTTTGGAACACAAACGACTTGCTTCCGGATAGTGCCGACTCTGCGCAGATTAAAGGTAGAAGGAGGAGACCCAGGAAGAGTGTAAATCTCGCCCATGAGCGAACGGAGCGCCGGTGCAACGCGGGAAGGCAGGCGACCTCACTTCATCGTGATGGCAAGGTTAGGTATAGGAATTTAAATGTCGCAAATAGGAGGGGGGGGGGCGGTCAAGGTAATACGGAACCTCCTCTCTTCATTTATGGGGCAAGAGAAAGTCTCGCCTCTGACCTAACTTGCGAGAGATCCCAATACTAAAATATTATTGAAGCTCCATTTAACTCCTCAACTGAAGCCGTTCAAGGAAGGCACGAGTCTTGAGGATCACTAGAATATTGTAAAACATACATCGAGGAATTAGGCCTAAGAAGTTGTAATTTTAATTATATTTTGTTTTAGTTAATATGTAATTATATGATAATCTGTTACTTAAGCGTAGTTGGAACCCTGTTTACCACAAGAACATTACCACCGGGAGGTGCTGTTAGCGGTTGTTCTCTTGTCTTGAACGAACGTGTCGCTCTCCCTATGGAGAGTTAGGAAGTAAAAGTGACTCTTAATTTGAGGTGGTGTCCTCAGCCGTTAGTAATTTCCTTTCTTTACAAACGTCTACTTGTGCCGCGGATGAGACCACTCTCCGCGGGAGATACCAGTCCCTATGGACGAGAGACTGCTACATCGCCATCACCTCCCGATGCCATTTTAAGGGGTGAGGGATTTGGGGGGGGGGGGTTGACGTTACGGCGTCACGTCGCGTCCAGGTGTTTGAACTTCCCTCCGCGACAGGCACCTGAGAAGAGAGTGCAGCCGGAGAGCAGCGATTGTTGGTCAGGGAGAAAGAGGACGCTGCAGTGGACGATGCGAGACATTTCGGCACTCGGCAAGGAGCAGCTGATTACTCCGGTCGTCGTCCAGGGAGGAATAAACAATCCCTGCACACCGACGTGAGGTGAGCGGAAGACGTGTGCGGACATTGACAGTGGCGGTCCGTGTTGCGGACGTGTTTTGGCAAATTATTGGTACAGAGGATAGGGCAGAATGAAGTTGGAATTGGTTGTAGTGGAAAGGATCATTTGATGCAGACAGTGTTCTGCTCGCTTGGGATGAAATATTGTCTGGTGTAAGCATTCTGCTGTGGGTACTAAATTTCTGTGTCTGCATATTTCATCCTAGGTGCTGAGGATTTTTGTGAACTCTATGGATATTGACGAGCTTGTCTGTTGTGGTAGTTCAAGTGTTCTGAACTTGTAGAGCTCTCTTGTAGCTGGTGTTGCGTGTTTGCGTGGTACCTCCTTTTCTATGGAAAGAGGAACCTTCCATTGCAGTGGAAATAAAAGCGAAGCCTTAACGATATTTGTCAGTTGTACCGAAACAGTGACTTGATGGACAGAAGTTGTCCACCAGTGTGTTAACTGGTTAAGTTGTTCTCTAATTGAGGTTTCTAGTTATGTTATCGCGCTGTTGTGGTCTTTCCATGTGTCAGTTACTGACTACTTATAGGTGTTTATTCCTTGGCGTATGGTACATAAGTTATGCTTGTAGATGTCATTGTGACCTTGGTTGCTGGGTGAAGTTAAACCACTTAACCTGGGTTACTACTATTGTAGAATTCCCCCATGGAGAGGGGAACCTACTTATCACTTATTCCGAGTGTCAATTGTAGCCTCTACCCACACTAACTCACCTCATACGAATTACTACTTCAACTTCAGTTGAAGGTAAACTACTTCGAACAGCAAAAAACTCTCCACCACTAACGCTACTGATCGGTCGGTCCTTTGAGAAAATTCTCGCTTATCTCCGAGTTTAGTCAGCTTTCTATACCTACAACGAATGTTGGATTCGAGTACTCGAGTTATAGGAGAAATCTTCACAAAAATGTAAATGTTCGTTTGTACAATATATTGAATCCCCGAAAAGTCTTCACCCATTGCATCGAAATTTCACACAGCGATGCATTCCAATAAGCCTGCGTTTTATACACATATTTTTAAATTACAATCTATAAATATGTAATATATAGAGAGGAAAATGTCGTTTCCAAAAATCTCAAAATGCTGTTGACAGATTCTCGTCAAATTTTAACATAGTACCCCGAGGAAGTTTAGGACAAAGGCTCTGGTCTCCCTGAACAGCGTCACAGGCATCGTGAACATACTGTTGAAGGGTCTGCACATCAGGAACTGATGAAGCATACACAACCCCTCTCAGATGCATCCAGAGGTATAGATCCAGGGGTTTTAGTCCTTTGATCTAGAAGGTCATGCTAAAGGGTCTACGCGTCCTGTGCAACGTCCCTGGAAAATGTTGAGGTCTCGGCGGACTGTAATGTGCAAATGGGATTGGTACTCCGTCACGCAGAAACCACATAACCTGACAGAATGCCAAAGACACATTCTCAAACAGACCAGGTAGAGTATTCCGCAGGAAGCCCAGGTACGTTTCTCTGTCAAGGTGTTGAGGAATAATAACCGGCCCAAGTATGTGGCCGCCAGGAGTTCCTGCCCACACACTGATCCTGAACCGATACTGATGGGATGCGTCAACCATTCCACGACTATTGTAGCCCACAGACGACAATTATTCAGATTGATGATGCCAGTTCTAGTAAACGTTGTTTCGTCAGGCTGATGACAAATCCCGTAATTGTGACGACGTGGTGAAAAATCCGTCGACAATATCTTTCCCGTAGGGGTAAATCTGCTGTTGATAACTCTTGCACTCGTAGCTGGTGACAGCGATAGTATCAGTTGTCATGCAAGATGCACTTTCACGTGTGCCATGTTGGTGGGCCACTTGCCTGAAACTCGTAGTAGGATTCCTCTCAATATCTCGTAGAACCCAGCCTTTCAAATCTGATGTACGCACAGTCTGCCGCCTTCCTGTACATTCGTCTGTGTGTAAGGACCCATGATCACACAAACACCCAAAAAGAGCTTGAAATGTTGTGTGATGTGATTGGCGTATTGAGGATACTTGTTTTGCTATAGCCGTGCTGCATCTCGGCTGTTTCCATCTGCTTGGCAGCGCACAAACACCATCTCGGCTCGTTCTCGACGTGAATACCCGGCCATTCTGCTGCTTACAGCACGTTGCGTCAATCACACAACCTGCACCACGCAAGGAACACACGGCAAGAAGTCAGAGGATCTGTCGTTCGTTAGCACCATCTACTGTGGCAGCGATTCTTTCCCGAACACATTTACACATTTGCATAGGAATTTTCCTTCCTACATTTCAGTAAGGAATCAGAGTCTGCAGTTTTTCGATTTTATTAGTGTTCACCTTGAATACAATAGTGTAACTCCGTTAGCATACAGAAAGTTGTGTTAATGGCTTATCGATTTATGGTTACAATATTACTACAAAATCTGAATTTGCAATAACAATAAGCCAAGCACAGTGTCAAAGAGAGGGGAGGCAGGAGATGTGCGAGGGGTGGGAGCAAATGGCCGTAGAAAGGTCGAGTGGACAGAAAGAGGGGCAGGTGAAGTTGGAGAGAAAAGGGGGAGGAGAAGATGAACATAGGAGGGAGGGAGAAGCTGTTAGACAGACATAAGAGCAAGGGGGACGAGACGGACAAAGAGAGGGGGAGGTGAAGATGAACAGAGACATGGAGACAGGAGGGGAAAGGAGATTAGGACGTATATCCAATTCCCATTCATTGTTAGAAATGTGTGCCTTCTTTTCCATTTAAGCAGACTAGGCCAGCGTTTTGGAAAAGGATTTTTTAACGACGCCATGGAGTGTCCTTAAGCGCTGGAGGCGATAAATATCAAAGCGTTGATAGCGTGTGTGCCGACGCCAGGACGACAACGCACCGGCGTCCTGGAAGGTCGGGGCGCCATAGCTATTGAACAAGAATTTAAAATAAGTATTGTGAAACGCCAGCCTTACCTTTGTATACCTGAACGACTGACGCAATACTTTACGTCGTGCCAGGCCAAGGCTTTCATTGAGAGTTAATATTTGAATTACTTGACCATTTGGAAAGATGGACAACGGAACACACAGCGCATTATGTGTAACTGAATTATTTCGGGATATATGGCTTAAGTTAGAATTTGTCAGCCAGCAATTCTTCGTTATAATGCATAGTTTTAATCTGTTCAAATTGAAATGGCTCTGAGCACTATGGGACTCAACTGCTGAGGTCATTAGTCCCCTAGAACTTAGAACTAGTTAAACCTAACTAACCTAAGGACATCACACACATCCATGCCCGAGGCAGGATTCGAACCTGCGACCGTAGCGGTCTCGCGGCTCCAGACTGCTGTGCCAGAACCACGCGGCCACTTCGGCCGGCGTTTTAATCTGTTTGTGCAAAGTTAGGAACTGTTGATACTTGAGTGGTGATTGGTAATATCGATGCGGTATATTAATTTATTTAAAGATAATAGCATAAAGTAGTGGAAGATGTATACTCTTTGGAATATTTTGAAAGAACTTGAACGTTTGATTTCGCATAGGGAAGACGTTGAAGTACAAAACGCTGTCAGATCAAAATTCAGGGCCGAGTGTCAACATTTTATTACAATAAAACGTTGCGCATATACAGGGGATTTAATATCACATCTTAGATGCTGTTGGTCTCATCTGAGCCACATTTTAATAATTGCAGAAGCTCTCATGATTGAGAATCTGTGAGCAAATGCTTATAATGAATGCAATAGTAAATCACATCCCGATGGGAGAAATGCCACAAGTGTTCATGAAAAAATAGTAGTTGCGATGTTATGTATGCACCTTGATTTATGACTTTGACAAGTGAATTAGTAAGTACAGGTTAATTTTTACTGTAGATGGAATCTTCTCTCTCTCTCTCTCTCTCTCTCTCTCTCTCTCTCTCTCTCTCTCTCTCTCTCTCTCTCTCCCTAAGTAACCAATATGTGTTTACAGAGGACAAGGGGTCCACAAGTTTTAGTTCATTCTACACATATATAAATAGGTTGGTAAGGTCTACAGATTTGCAGAGAACAAGCGTTCTTCTGTTGTTTTAGTGATATGTAATAAATATGGACAAAAAATTTTTCTACCAGTTTAAAAAGCGTATAGTAAACCATTCATATCTATAGATGTAGAAAATACACTTACTCAGTCGCTGTTTCAAGCAATGTCGCCCACAGTCAGATCATATTCGTGGTTACAAGTAGATACTTCTCACAGAAAACAAGTAGTTTCACTGCATTATATGGGATTAATGACAGGGAAAAGTTGTTGTGTTTCTGGAAGCACATTTCTGAGTAACAACGCATATAAAGAGTGATTACATTGTGGCAACAAAAACCACGGAATAACGATACATACATACAAGATGACGGTAGTGACAGCTCATGGTAGGGTTCGAGCGCCATGGACCCAAGTTGTCAACAGGGCACTGTGCATGCTGGTGGTGGCTCCATAATGGTGTGAGCCGTGTTTACACGGAATGGACTTGGTCTGCTGGATGTTCGAATGCATGGAGCCCATTTTCGCTCTTCACAGACGTCAAGATCACAAACAACGATATAATTTGTGTGGATGACTATGAGCCACGTCACAGTGCCGCAGTTGTTCACGACTGGTTTGAGGAACATTCTGGACAGTTGGAGCGAATGGTTTGGCCACCCTGATCGTCCAAGATGAATCCCATCGAACATTTATGGGACATAATAGAGAGGTCAGTTCGTGCACAAAATACTGCACTGACAAAAGTATGGACGGCTATAGAGGCACCATGACTCAGTATTTCTGCAGAGGACTTCCAACGACTTGTTGAGTCCATGGCACGTCGAGTTGCGTAACCACGTCACACTAAAGGAAAAAATGGTTCAAATGGCTCTGAGCACTACGGGACTTAACTTCTAAGGTCATCAGTCCCCTAGAACTTAGAACTACTTAAACCTAACTAACCTAAGGACATCAGACACATCCATGCCCGAGGCTGGATTCGAAACTGCGACCGTCGTGGTCACGCGGTTCCAGACTGTAGCGCCTAGAACCACTCGGACACTTCAGCCGGCACACTAGAGGAGGTCCGACGCCGTATTAGGAGGTGTCCTATGACTTTTGTCACCGCAGTGTGTAAATAAAGATTCAGTTTCAAAACAGTGTAAATAGCTAACATAAATGGTTTGGTACAAATGACAAATGAATCGCAATACGACGGCTATGGTGTGTTGTACACGAAACCAACCCATATTGTGCAGTGTGCATGACGGCACAAGTTCGGTTATTCAACAGTTGGGGCACTGTTAGGTTGGTAAGCCCACATCGGACGGGAAAAATTGGTTTTCAATTGTCCTGAGGCCTTAAGTCACATATAAGGTAACTATGACATCGGTTTTTGTTTGTCGTGGGGCAAGAAAAACATAAAAAGCAACAACGAAATCGGTTTTTAACTGTTGCGACACTGGTGCAAGACATGTTCGGTATGCTGTCCGTTTTTCTCTGCCACAATATGAAGTCGAGAAACAAAATACCCCACAACGGATCGGAGTGTCACGTTGAGAGTGCGTTGCGCAAAGCGTGCCTTCAGTTCAGATACATTTGTAATAGGATTTACATTGCTGGTATTTGGCTCTGAATGTGAGTTAGGAGTTTCTCTGGATTTAGAAATTTTGGGTCGCTTAGCAAAGAGAAAGACAAACGTGTTGGGTGTTGCTGTTGTGGGGTGATCGCGATCTGCATGACATGAGTTTCTGGATGAGTTGACGACACGGTGACAAGCGCGAATTTTTATGCTCCACCACTGCGGTGCTGCTCATGCGGGTCACAGATGCTGCTCGGCGGCAAAGAGGTACGCTTATACGCGCGTCACCTGTGGTGGAAGCGTTCAGACATTCGATTCACTTATCGATATATATTCGGCGGTGGTGCACCTTGACGACTTCTCTGTAATTTAAGCACACCAAGAGCCGGATATCAGGTTTATTCAAATTAAAACCATTATCTCTATTTATTAACTTGTCGGTTAATCTGACTTCCATGGCTTCCTTGAAAACAGAATCCCAAAAGGAAGAGATGGATGTTAAATTTTTCACGTCACTCTAATTCATCGAATGACCCATATCTGTACAGTTGCCACCGCTGACTTGTCTGCCTGTGCTAAGCTTGTGTATCTTCCACGTTCTACGCACCTCTCATGAACAGTGCTTGTTGTCTGACCTATATATGACCTATCAAAATATCAGCACGGAATATGATACACACCCTCCTTACGAAGCAATGAATCATCCTTCATAGAGCCGAGTAAGGCCTTCGTAGGAGGCCGGAAGGTCACGTTAACACGGTGTTTTTCGATAATGCTGGGAGATCTTCGAGGAGAGAGCACCCACTTAAGGCCAGAACATTGTTGATGTGAAGATATTACTATCTTCTTCCAGGTCCCGTATTTGCGTCATAGGATTTACATTGAATGCTGTGCAATTTTGTTGATGGGACTATCCATTCGCTTAAAAAAAGCTATTATGGTGTTCGAGCTCTTCTTGCAAGTTATCATTATTGGATATACGGTGTGCCCTATGCACTAAGAAGGTCTTAAGGACGTCCGCTGTTTGTGAAGGGTGATGGTAGCTACTGGCATGTAAATATATATCCGTATAAGTTGGTTTACGATTATAGCATTTTCTAACGTGCCATCACACTTTTGACGAACGAAAACTTCCAAAAAATGGGGGCAGACAACAATTTATATTTCCATAGTATATTCAGTACTAGCATAGATAAAATTCGGAATCTCAAGAATCTAATGTGATTTATTCTTCCAGTGAGGCCATACTACAAGTGTGTCATCCACATACCACCGGAATACCATTGGTTTAAAACCCGCCGAATCAGTGCTTTGTCCTCAGTCTTCCATAGATAAATTAGCTACAACAGGGGCGAGGGGGCTTCCCATAGCAACTCTATCAATCTGCTAAAAAATTCACCAATAAATTGAAAATAAGATGGCTCAAATAAGGCCAAGATGTATTTGTCAGAAGGTTGGCCGATAAGAGACAAAGAATCCTTTAAGGATACGTTGACATATAATTATAACACGTCAAAACGCAGTAGCCCATCCGTGCTATTTAGCATGATGTTGCTGAGTCTCTGACTAAAATACGTAGAATTACGAATATGGTGACAACATTCTCTTACGAATGGTTTTAATAATGAGGCTAAATATTCGGCTGAAAGATATGTTCTTGAACCAATAGTGCTTGTTATTGGCCGCATAGACAAAACCTGTAGACTCTCATCCTCGTTTCTCAACTTTAGAAAGTCCACAAAATTTCGTTGATACCGCGTCTCACACTTTTAAATCTTTTATAACTTTCTTTGGTAGCGATTCAGTACGGTAGCGGTCTTTATTGTCACATTATTAGTAGGATGTTTGTTAATATTCTTATACGCACCAGCACTTAGTATGCCATATATCTTTTCCTTATAGACTTCCTGCGACAATAGAACAAGAGCGTTGCCTTTATCAGCACGCAGGACGAATATACATCGATAAGCGAATATAACGTCTGAACGTTTTCACGACAGGTGACACGTGTGCAAGTGGACCTCTTTGTCGCGGGGGAGCATATAAGGCCGTGCTTAATACCTTGTTGTCAATCTTGCGGCTCACCCTGAGGATGGTCCGACGATAGGGAGGCGAACTAGGAATATTATATTGTCTTCTTGAAAGTACAATTTTCTAATCATACGCTTTAGAGAAATAAACAGCAGCTTATGACCTTCCACCAAATCCTTGTACTGTACACCTACGAAAATAACGAAGAAACCTGGTATCGAAAAGTCACTCATCTAAAACAAACGCTGCAACATTTGTAGAGTGTAAATCAATAACAGGCTAATACCAAAAGGCTGATTCCGAGTTATTCATCTTTCTGTTTTGGCAAAAGTATTTTAATAAAAAAACCTCAACAACATTTTTTTTATTCATTGTCTACAGTAAGAGTGATACAACTGTAGCAAAAATTTTGTAAGTTTGCTTTCTTTTATCAATGAAAATAAATATTTAAATCTGAAAAATTCAAAATGTGCTAAATGCCATACAGGTCTCGTCAAACACGAGTTAAGTACCAATGACAGAAATCTCAAGCATTTGTCAGTTTTGTTAGTAATAAATATTTTACAGATACACTATACTCTTATTAAATTACTTTTAATCCCACTTTTAATTTTATAGAGCACAAAGCTGATTAACTGTTCGAAAAATGTTCTGTTAGCTACTTTCAAATACGCCAGAATCTGTTGCAGATCCTTTTTCCTTTCAACAGTAAAACAAAGTTCTTTGTTAAGTCACTGATAATCACTTCATTGAAAATCTTGTAGGTTCTCCGGTCTTCAAGATCGTCAAACATTGTTCTCATTTTGACGGCAACAGGTGCAATTTTTTCATTTGAATCTAACTACAATTGGTAATATTTATTTTCGTTGTGTTAATATGTGCATCGGCTGCTTTTTTTTAAATAAAAAGTCTTCAGGCCGGAGAATAGCAACCACAAATGGGTTGTTAGGTGTTGCATTCTCCATAAGTTTTGCCATTTCCGTAGGTGCTTGAGACTGACTTTATTAGAGAACCTTACGTTTTTCAATCTGACCAAAATCTGTCACACGATAGCAACAGTTACAAACCTTTCTGGCACTTAGCCCGGTTTAGCCTCGCAAGAGGACCAGCCAGCACTTACCAATCATGCGATCTTACAGACTTTTTGTGCACTATGAGAAAGTGTGATTGGAGCACTTTGCCTGGTTTTCAGGTTGTTGGCAACGGTGCTTAACATGGTTTTTCAGGTACAAGATTAAAATAAAATATGAATGACAGAAACTGATTTCGACAGTAATTTTCCTCTCATGCAGTCGTACACAGATGATGCTCGTTTGGTGGTACAGTCAAGAGTACCATTTTTATTAACAACGTACTTTTACGTCTTTATGAATATTACCATATAGTCTACCATTAGTGTAGCACTTAATACATTTCCAACATACCATCTTAAGAAGAAGCTGAGACGTAAACCCGGAACCCTAATCATCGACAAGGTTCACGTATTAATCTGCTCACTCTTACAATCGACGCATAGCTGTTTCCTCAGCATCACTGCCAATCCACATATGCGACGTAGATCAATAATATACCCGAATGATTTTATCCAAAGTGGATGCTCTTCGTGACTGTTCTTTATAGGGTGTAGAAAAATTTCCGCTACCAGTCACAATAAAAGATTATTTTTTTCGTCGCACGACCGGTTTCGGGCTTGTGGGCATCCTCAGGTGTTTATACATTAATATAAATGTTTATGTTGCTGGAGATCAATAAAGATGAAGTATCATTATTATAATTACGCTGTGGTGACAGTTGTTCCACTAAGTTGCACACTTGTGATAATTTTCACATCCATATTTCAATTTTATAAAGTTTAGCTTCATATTTCACTATTAGGACATGCACTCGTGAAATACACTATGTTTGCATAAAAACATGTGGGCTATGGTCAAAGAACTTAGACAATTACTTGACAATGTAGGTGGCAGGCAGGCGTCAAGATGCGCGCGCGAGCGTTCAAGCCAATTACATCGCAGCGCGGGTTCAATTTGGAGCGCGAGGTACTCCGCCCCTGAACTCAAATTTGTCTCAGTAGCAGCACATCGCTGCTGCTGTAGTCGAGATGGATCGCCGAAATACTGTATCATGTTGATTTTAAGACCCGGCAGCATACCCAACGCGACTTTCAAGACTTATTACACAAGGGAAGCCTGTGAAGTCACAACATTTCTATTAATTTGGATAGTCTGAATAAAGCACACATGGCTCTGAGCACTATGGGACTTAACATCTATGGTCATCAGTCCCACAGAACTTAGAACTACTTAAACCTAACTAACCTAAGGACATCACACAACACCCAGTAATCACGAGGCAGAGAAAATCCATGTCTCCGCCGGGAATCGAACCCGGGAACCCGAGCGAGGGAAGCGAGAACGCTACCGCACGACCACGAGCTGCGGACCGTCTGAATAAAAAATTACGGCTTCACTGTAAAACAACTCTATCACCTAAGAGAGCGCAAATCTTTTTATCGTCTAGGATACTGAGCCACGAGACGCCTAACAATTTCTCTCATTCGCGAAAATCCAATCTTTGGCGAGGTTCTAAAGAAATCCTCACCGACTTTCTTTCGTGGCAGCTAATATAGCTTCTATCCTAAGAGTTACGGCGATGACCAGTGAAGATGAAGTTCATGACGGAAAGATCTATTCTTGTCTGGGGAATGTCATGGAGGATAAACAGCAGTCTTAGGTACACAATGTCAGGCTCAGAAAGCTTAGGTAGTGGTAATGTAGGAATAATGAGACTGAAAGTTTGAGTCCAACTTCACTGTCGACACAGGATGCATTTTTCGGCGGCGAAGCCCTGTGCTAATGGGCGCTCAGCCTTACACCAGTTCGTTAGCGAGCTCTCTCATATACTTCCTCACCGCACGTAAATTTCAACTAACGGAAGGGGATGATCCTTCTGTGAGGATTAGGCGTTATTTAAGTTGCTTTACGTTCGCCTTGCGGCCCTGCGCGGTATTAGCGGTTCCGGTGTCCTCTCAAAAAGCGTTCCATTAGCAGGGATCAGCGGCGCTGCGGCCGCGCGGGCAAGTTGGCAGCCCTGGCCGGGGATTTGGCCGGCACGGCGCTCTGCGGACGTCTGCGGTCTGCCCGGGCTGCCCGCGGGCCGCGACCCGCGACCCGCTCCCAACAACAAAATCTCCCCGATGCTGACGAACTTCCAATTATCGGGGGTTTGTCCCTCTCTTTTTTTCCGCTGTTCTCTCTTTCGGTGACCTATTTTCGAGGCAGTTCGAAGAAGAGGGAGAAATGCGTCACAGTGGCTGAAAATTCGAACTGAATTGTTCGAATGCACTGAAGCATAGCGGATCTGAAGCAAATTCGGGTATTAGCTTCCGATAATTACATCAGCGTTCAATGGAAGCATTTTGTTCGGATTTTCTCTTTTTCCTTATTATTGTTCCTTCAAAATATTTCCCCTACAGTAGGCAGAATGGGCAATTATTTATGGGACATTAATTTCCATCGGTTAGCTTTAATTTTCGAGGGTCGTTCAGAAAATATTGCTCCACAATTCTTTCTCTCAGAACACCTTTATTCACTATAATTAGAATTTTGTGTACTGCTCTTCCAAATGGTTGCCGTCACATTGAATAGCCAGTGTTGTGTAAGAGCATGTATTTCCTGTCGGTTAAAGATCTTGTCATGTACTCCTAATCATTTTTACACTGCATAAGCACTTCTACATTTCACCGGCACCTGTGAGCCGCGACGTGGTTGAGTTTGCTTCAATGTCTTTAGTTACCTTTGTTCGCTAGTTTCGGAGCTCTATATACTAGAGGAACTCTGCCGTGGTTAGTTAAAAGACAGAGTTAGATGGCGCTGGCAGAGATAGTGAGACCAGCGCCTTGGATTAATACACTGACGAGAACAATACGCCTAGAGCCACAACCCGATTTCCCAGAAATGTCGTTGAGAGGATAAGGAGTCAAAAGAAAAAAGGACACGTATATCGGCCTATCGGTTTCTGAAAAATCGACCCTCAAAGTTTTCGACACTTTATATGTCTTTCAGCGGCAGCTGACTTCAGTACAGCTGGTGGCACAATGGCTAGCGTTGCGCCTTCTCCTGCTTTTTGTGTCCCGTGTTCGGAACCTGATTATTGTTGCTATTTGTTTTATTTTATTTTATATTTTTCTACTCATGTCCATAGAACATTACTACACAAACTTTTCTTATCAAGTTGAGGGATATAACAGCGTTGTATTAATTGTAAAATTACAACTGTGCTCCACAGTAAGTGTCTCACATTTATTATACACGTGTGTATTGTAATTGGAGAGGTTGCAAACTTTTTAAATTCTCATATTGTTGTATTTCATTCTTTCATATGTTTATTATCGAGAAAGATATTTTACAAAATGGTTCAAATCGCTCTGAGCACTATGCGACTTAACTTCTGAGGTCACCAGTCGCCTAGAACTTAGAACTAATTTAACCTAACTAAACCTAAGGACAGCACACACATCCATGCCCGAGGCAGGATTCGAACCTGCGACCGTCGCGGCGGCTCGGTTCCGGAGTGTAGCGCCTAGAACCGCTGGCCACTCCGGCCGCCGACTTTTTACATACCCTTGGATTATACCGATCGTAGAAATATTCCAAACATAGAAACGCGGAAAACCAAGGGCATCGCTCGATGGCATGTTTGCGACAGCGACATTTCTCAGGAAAGAAACGTTGTTAACATTGCTGAAGATATAATACTTTAGCAATACTTTCGCGGCAAACCACGCATACCGGATCACTTTTCTGAAAATTGGCGCTTGCAGTTGAATTCGAATCAAGATACACTGCAAGAATTTCGCCGCAAACAGCTTGGATTAATTTTTAAACTCTTTTATTGTTTAATTCATTCACCACACATGCATTCATTGATGAATAAGTACAACGTTATTTAAATATACACTGGAAAATATTCGTGTATCAATGTTCTACGGACATGGGCCGATAAACAAAAAAATAAGCAAATAAATAAAAAAATAAAGTGAATAACAATAATAATAATGTTTCCAACACGGTGTGTAAAATATTTAAGTCTGCAGGCTTTCGTGACCGTTGTCACTGAAATTAAATTCTTCTGGGTTATTAGGCCGAGTCATATTTCTCCTAAAATGATCAACGTGTTCTAGCAGTAGTGTACACCAGAAGATTCTGTGGAAGATCCCAGCAGAGAGGTCGAAACTTCAATCATCTTAGAAGAAATATGACGCGGTCTAATAACCCAGAAATATTTAACTACGGTGTGCAAAAGTCTGAAGCTGCGACGCTAGCCACTGCGGCACCGGTTCAGCTGAACCATTTACTCGCTCAAAGGGACATTAAGTTCGTTGACAATTTTTTACCGTTTCTCCAGTATCTACGGATAAGTTGAGAAGCCTGTTCACTTATTTTTTTGGCTCCTCTTGCACTGGGCGAAATTTCTGGGTAATCGGGTTATGGTACTTAGTATTCTCATCGTGAGTGCAAGGGCTTGGAGTGCGAGTGGCCCGACTAGAGAGTGAACGCTCTTCTCTGTTGAAGAGTAGAGGTGGAACCACAGAGCGACCATGAGTACGCCGCAGAGCTTTATGTTGTGACATGTGTGGACTCGTGGTTGTTGGTGCCAGAGTTGGACTCTGCCAGGCGGAGCCAAGTGCACAGTGTGTCCGTGTCTGCACTCGATGTGTGTAATCTTGGGCCAGCTCGAAGAGCGGACTGCCGTTCTCGGCAAATGTAATTACTGTTTGTTCCCTGTTGGTGGCACCGCTCCAGATGCAGCTTGTGGAAAAAGTTATTGCCGATGGTGAGTGGAACGTGGCTAGCTATGGATGGGTCTTTGTGCTGATGTCTTTGGCAATAGAATTCCTGCACTAAAGGTGAAGGACGCAGTGAGAATTGGATTATTGGTAAGCTCTTACCCTTTTCTAAAGGCACGTGTTGTAGTAGCTGGGATCGCCATCCTGCTTACCATGGCTCTTCAGTTAAGTGATCGTTTTCGTGTCCGTGTTGTAACGTAACGGAAGACCATTCGTTATGTACGAATGCATGCTTTCGCGGCGATATACGTTAATAAAACATTCGCGGGTTTCAAGCCGCGTCAAATGGTTTACTGGCTCAAAAATGGCTCCGAGCACTATGGCACTTAGCTTCTGAGGTCATCAGTCCCCTAGAACATAGAACTACTTAAACCTAACTAACCTAAGGACATCAAACACATCCATGCCCGAGGCAGCATTCGAACCTGCGACCGTAGCGGTCGCGCGGCTCCAGACTGTAGCGCCTAGAACCGCTCGGCCACTTCGGCCGGCAAATGGACTTTCGTCAGAGATCTCCTCTGCCGTTGTCAAGTGGATGACTGTCGTGTGGTTGTCATTGCCGTGCTTATATAGCCGCGCCTTCGCTCATGACGTCACAGGTGCTTGGTCCCGCACCATATATGGTAATTTATTGGCCGCGCGACCGCCGGGCCATCTTCAACTCCCTCAACACCGGATCCCACGCTGTACTCAGCTCCAATCCACGGTCTCTATTCAAGGTGTTGTCAGAAATTTTAATCTCTATGGCCTCGTTTATCACGCTCCTCCAGAAGCCATTTGTCCGTTTAATAACAGACGTCTCATCGTATGCAATTCGGTGTCCGTTTTCCAGAGCATGTTCTGCTACAGCTGACTTTCCGCCGCTCTATGCGGCGCTGTTCAATAGTGCCAACAGTCTGGCCGACATAGAACTGCCCACATCCACACGGTATCTTGTAAATTCCTGCCGTTCTGAGGCCTACATTAGTTGCCGGATCTCTGCCGGAGGCCTGAAGATTGTGTCTATTTTATGCCTCTTCAGGAGCCGACGAATCTTCCTTGTCGTCCCTGTTCTTACCGTTTTGTGGTTCGACAACAGGGTCACAGCCCACTCTCAGACAGTCAGATGCAGCACATAGTGACCAAATTACTGTACATAGCGGACTTGTACAGTACCAGCAGTGGGGATGATGTGGACGATTACGGCAGAGCCCGTGCCACAACACCTGGACTATCTTAGTTAAGTAGCTTCATGATCTTATGAATGAAGAATCCTGTTAATTCATGCATCCGGTTTGTGTTATGGAAAGAAGACACCGGCCACCAAACAACATCCTCTTCGTGCTTCTCGTTGTACAAACCCACAATGACAACGAGACAACACTAAAGTCAGAAGTTTCAACATAATCCCTAGTTTCATCTACTTCTGTAGCTGCATCACTATCTGATGAGATTTCTTCCTCTCTACTAACACCATCTTCGACATCTGAAACTGCTCCATCGCTATCAGACCGAATCTCTTCTATTCTAGCTAGAACTTCACCTGCTGGTATATCTTCCTCCTCTGTTACACTTGCCTCCAGTACAATGCTTTCTTCAACGCTCCCTACAGGATCCTCTTTAGTATTGCAGTGCTCAGTTACACTAGTCCTGTGCACAGTCTCGCTAGGTAACTCCTGTTCCTCGCTAAACTGGTTCCTAGATTCACGATTTGCATTTAATCTGTCACAAAGTTCTGCCACGTCTGCTTGAAAAGAAAATGTTTTCATTTCCTCCCTTCCTTCCAGTAGATTAATAGTACCTGTACCACTATTGTTTTCTTTTGGTTTCTGGCTTACAAAGGGCTTTGCTAGTGGATTTAACCTATGTTTCGGCAGTCTGCAAACACTAGCACCCTTACAACTGCTATTAGTTTTCTTCACCGCCTACTCTGCCATTAGCCATAGCGTTCGTTCCCTTCATTCGAGCGTCTGGAATGCTGATTAGCTCTCTCAGTTGACTGCTGACTTTGATAACTGTCATTCCAGTTCCTGTCGTAATTTCTATATCCAGCAAAGCCCCCTTGTCCTCTGGACCGTCCTCTGTGATAGGTAGCTCTCTGCACACGTATTCTGTTTACTTGCACTTCATTTTGTATAGCGGGGGCCCTACAACCTCTGTTATTATTTTCTTCTTCTTTCAAAAGATTTTCTACCCATTCCAAGTAACAATGAACTCCTTTACGTCTTCTGTGGGCGCATAAATTATTTTATTTCGCCAGTACAAAGACAATTTGTCTTCTAACCCCATTATAATTTGTTCTGTTTGTACTTCTGCACAAACATCTTAAAAGTCTCTTTGTTTCAGTTAAACTTTTCACTTGACGAAAAGCTGTTTAACACATCCATCTGTTTTCTTTTTCCTCAGTATTCCTCAAAGAAAGCCTGTTTAAAACTTTCCGTGTTGTCACACATCTCTACAGCTAAATTTCCTCAAACACAAGCTTCTCCCATAAGATTAGATACCACAAAGCCTCTTTTGTGTTTGTCATTCCATGACCTACATATCCTCAAATTCACTCCGGATCTCTTTCGGAACAAATCTCAAAAATTGTCTGTGCTTAACGTAGGCAATATCAGAGGACTCTGCGACACTGTTTATTATTACATGACCACTACTGTTAGTAATTTTATGTTCTACATTTTTTAGTCTAATGTCATGCTCTTGTAGGTTACCATGTACTTCTGTACTAAATTCTGACAAATTAGTTTTAAGATCAGGTATTTTTGCACAAACTTGCCCTCCAAAATGTTTGCAGTTGTTACTTTCCTCCTTAATTTTATTAGCTTGAATTTTATGATCGTCTTACACTTTTTTTCAACATTATCTACTTGGGCCTGTACTTTATTCAAATCGACACTTAACTGTTCGCCTAGTTGTTTACTACCTTCGGCAACTTGATTTATATGAGTAGTCAGTTCACCTTTCTCTGTTACAATATCATTTTTACCTTCGCGTTTCACATGGCAAATTTTCCCTTTCACACTTTCGCTAAGCTGAGATGTCTCATTTGTTATAGAATGACTTAGATGTGAAATTCTGTGATCCATTTTCCCCTGAATTTCTTTTTTAAGATTTTTCAGTTTATAATCAAACTGTGCTGTTTTATAAGTCCCTGATTAATTTCAGAAACTAATCCACTTATTTTACTATCGACATCAGAGCCAAGTTCATTAATTTCTATATTTATCTCACTTATATCATTACCCAGTCCATTTCATTATCCACTCGACTTATTTTACTATCCATTTCGTTGCCCAGTCCACTTATTTTACTACCTATTTCATTACCCAGTCCACTTATTTTACTATCCACATCAGATCCGAGTTCATTTATTTTTGTGTTTACGTTACCTATAATACTACTGTTAGTACCATCCATCTGTTTGATAATGTTTTGTAACACGCTTGCAATGTTACCTTCCTAATCACCAGTCACCAGCCTGCAGTGCTGGCTCTATTTTCGATTCAGTAACACTAAATCGTATTACATTAACATTACAACCAGGTGTCTGTTCCGTACTTACTTCTTCAGTAAGAGTACTAGATATTTCTCATCAACTTCAAAACCTGACTCTCCTTTTAGTTCCTTCACAAGTCCTGGTGCCACCTTAACATCAACTTCCAACGTGTCTTGTTCATTAATTGATCTATAAGTATCAGATCCGAACGGTCTAAGGCGTTCCAGTCATGGACTGTGCGGCTGGTCCCGGCGGAGGTTCGAGTCCTCCCTCGAGCATGGGTGTGTGTGTTTGTCCTTAGGATAATTTAGGTGAAGTAGTGTGTAAGCTTAGGGACTGATGACCTTAGCAGTTAAGTCTCATAAGATTTCACACACATTTGAACATTTGAAGTATCAGATAATGAATTTGGGTAACCACTATCACTGATTTGAGAAACATCAGAACTAAAATTTACTCTCCCCCTATCATCTGCAAGTATTGAATCATCAAAATCTACCATCCTTCCTTCCTCTTATTACAGGCCTATCACTTTTCTCCATGTTGACAAGTTTTTACCACATCCACACACCAAACGAAGCAGGACACTACTTTGCCTTTTCTGCAGGTTGTCAGCTCGGTGAGATGGTACTGAGAGTCTGTCCGTCAGAGGCTGCCAGCTCCGGTCCAATTTCTAGTGTAAGAATGAATGTATCAACATTCTTGTACACTGGCAGTCTGGCTCTTCTTCCATATCTTCTCCTGCGGTAAGGCATGGCTGTCTGTACTGTGCGGCTGCCTCGAGTGGAATGACTTGCAGCGCCGTCCATGGTTTCGAACTGCTCCTGCTACCGCTCTACAACGGAGGCTGCTCCCTTCCGTTTCCGTCGACGTTCCTGCAGTTCGCTGACCATTCTACTTGCTCTTTCCTGAACCTCTGCTAATGTTGTTCACAGTATCTGCTCTGAGTATAAGTCGTTCTTCCATCGCCTTGATTCAATGGTTTATATGCAATTGCGTGAATCTTTCTAACACGAGTTTTACATTGCTGCTTTTAAAGTTCATTCGACACTGAATTTTCTATTCCCGTCCGAAGCACCAAATGCAGCGGGGCAGGTCGTCTTCTGACAATCCATTAAAAAATCAATCCATTTTCCTGGATAGGTTTCAAATTATCTGCCACTTCACACTGGTTTAGCAGAAAAAATAAGCGTTCACGAAAAATTAGCTAAATACTTACCACGCAAAGTCCACATAACTCCAGTCCATGGGCGGCATCTGAAAGTGTAGTTAAACTATCGGGCGTTCAGGATTCTTGTATGACTCATTTGAAATAGTCTAAAACTTCCTGTATGTTGGTTTATTGTCTTTAAAACACAGAAAATATTTGTCAATTCGTTATTTAATATCCCGACGTGAATCATGGAATGATACTGGGTATGTCTGTAACAAGTTCACATCCAAAACCAGCCAGAAGATACTTAGTATGATATTTTAAACGTCCTAAACAGTCGCTGACTTACGACTGCTTGCGAGTTGACACAGTCAGTCGTTCATTAGTCTTCTTGCACAGTATCACACGCCAGAATTTCTCGTAATCCGCACGAAGCGCATCACGTGGAGTTTATGCACGACTTAAAACGTTCACACGCGAAATCTCCTAAGATAAATCACTCACAAAGCTCAAAATGTCTCAAAATACTCAACATTGTAGTCGCTCTTCATCAACTACGCGAGAACCGATCAAGCGCGCAGATTTGTTAATTTTGGTACAAATTTGATCAACGCGATTTAACATAGCGACTATATCTCGATTCATAGATCCGAGACACAAACCCCTCCTCAGGCGCGCCGTTCGCTGAATTTCTACCGATTAGCATGTTCAGCAGCCAATCATATCATCTACAGCACTTCTACACTTGCGGCATTTCTAATGTCAGCCAATCACATTACCACAAGTAATAGACATTAGAAATTTCATAATTCCGAAACTAAATAAAATTTAATGAAAACGAAATACGATTCCTTTCCAGATAATAAATTATTAATAAATTTAATACTCAACACTATTTCTGGGTGCACTTTATAAACCAAGACACGCTCAAATAATAATTTTCCAAAGTACTTTAAATTATGTCAGAAATCGGTGATAATGAAACAAAACAAAACAAAAAAAAAAAAAAACCTTCGGAAAACTGTATTGTATGAACCTAACTTCTTACTTGTAATTTCAATTGACTCAATAAAAGAATACCTCACACTGCCTAACTTAGTTTTACAGTGTCAGTACGGTAAAAATATATGGCTTCGAAAGTATGGAATTTATTGGTTTGAAGTTTTAACAGTATCATTGTGTTATGCACGGAATTTGGTATATATAGTATGAAAAAGGTCGATTAATATTTAATAGACTCACAGACAGTAAGTACATATTGTACGCAAGTACATGGTTCACCTGGTCCAGTAACCAGCGTCAACTGTGCGAACGTTAGGATAAACATCGGCTTTCCTCCCGACTGCACGGCTGGCTACGTTTTCATTGCAAGATAACAACTTGTAATAATTTGCTATGGTTCCGGCGGAATGCCGCGAGTAATTAGAATAATGTAATTTCTTTGTGCCTTGATTAAAATTTGTCTACTTAAAGATTTGCTATTCGTAAAATATACGTTGAAGATCAGGAACCAAACTGTAGAGCCAATCTGCAAACTGTGATGTGACGGTTTCCAGGGGTAATGGCAACCGCGGGTTCAGTATGTCGAGAGCAGTGTTTGGCATAGGACGACCCGAATATCGCTGACCGAGGAGCTGAATTTCCACACGTCCCGACACTTACGCTCTTTTTACCAATCGTCCCACAGTACTGTTATGGGTTCATAGTTTTGTGATTTTCGACAAAAAAAAACTATGACGGAAGCTCTCTTTGTGATTACAACGTATGTTTTCGCTTAGAATACCGTATTGTGCATGCGCCTCAGGACCGCCAAAAGACCAAATGGGCCTAATTCGCTGGTTCATGATCGGGAGCTTGTTGTATATAAATGATCCAATGTATTCCACAGCAAAGGAAATGACTGAAGATGGAATTATCGAGGAACCAAATATCATGTACACCGAGTCACTGAAACGCTTTGATCAGTGTCCAGAATAAAATTCGTTGGACTATACTTATGTTCTGTCACCCCGTAAATTTTCAAGCGTCATCAGGAAGCAAGCGAATGAAAAACAGAAATGGAGAAACTGGAGAGGAATTCCACCTTATACAACACACCATTTTACAGTTTACAAATATATTTCAGCACTTTATGTGTTAACTTTTAAGTGATTTTTTAAAATTATCTTTCTAACATGACACTACTCGATGATAGTAGCTTGATATCTACCGTATATTCTACAACTTGTCACGATTTCTTTGATGTCTGATTTCCTTCACAGGTTTATGATTTGTTATAGCACTTATTTCTTTTGCTGTTGCCATTTCTTGTCTTTACACTATCACTTGTTACAATTTATCAGCAGAGAACAAGATTTTTGACGCCTTTTCACGTTGTAAGTATAACAGCCCTAGAAATTTCGGCATCTTATTTGCTATGTAATACAGTAACGCTTAATAAAGTCTCATGTTTGTAATTATAATGCTTTTCGTTACAGAGTGTTTTGAATCGGCACTTCCGGGGGTGAAAGTCTCCAACCGTTCCTTTTGAAAATTTCTAGCTTTCTTGCTTAGATAATTAGAGCCTTCTAACTAACTTAATCAAATCAAGAAAACTGTCTAATAATACAGAAAAATTCAGTATTATTTTAGACTTCCTCCTCCTCCGCTCCTCCATCTGCTGCTTCACTTCTCTCTCCTCCTCCGTCCTCTCGCTGTCCATATCTTCCTCTTTCTTTTCTCTGTCCATCTTCTCCTCACCCTTTTCTTTGTCCACCACTCCTCTTCCCTTTTCCTTTCCATTTCTCTCTCCCTTCTCTCCATTCTTCTTTCCCGTATTTCTACCCATCTTCTCCTACCCCCCTCCTCCCTCCGCGTTATCATTCCTATTCCCTATTTCCTTCCACAGAGGAAGTAGTATGTTTACGAAGCTTGGCTGAAATCCATCCAGTGGTTTAGAAAGAGCTTTTTACCCGTGGCTTTGCCCCCTACACAAATACACACATATTTCGCTTGTATTTAACATGTTTCAGACAGATTTCACCCACGCATCTAGCAAATTTCACAGTGCAGCTCAGTTTCCGTGAAGGTAAATGTTTATGTCATGTCTCCTGTACTATGTGTCGTCTAGTGATTCAATTTTAGGTTGATTCAGCGGCAGATATGGGTACTGTCTGAGGAATGTGTTGCGAATAGGGTCGGTAGCAAAGAAGTAATGAAATGAAACGTCATGCATGATGCGGCAGCTTCTCACGCCTCTCAGTGTTTATGACGTTGTATCACCTGACCTATTTGTCGTACAAGGATATAATTTTCTAGGTACATTCAGCAGCATATGTGGATACTGTGTTAGAAACGTGTTACGAGTAGAGTTGGTAGCAAAGAAGTAATAAATTCAAATGCCATGAATGATGCAGTAGTTTTTCATGCATCTCAATGTCTATGACATCTTATCCCCTGAAATATCTGTCGTACAATGGCATAATTTTGCAGGTACATAACGGTATATGTGAATATTGTCTGCAAAATGTGTCGCGAGTACAATTAACAGTAAGGGAGTAATAAATTAAACCGTCATAGCTGATGCGGCTGTTTTAACGCATTAACGGTGAAAATTTTGTAAGCGATAATCTTTTTTACTCTCGTCATTTTGTGGCGGTTGTTAGCGACAAAATTTTTTTCGTAAAAGGATGAAACTATGTATAAAGTTTGTTGCAAGTCGCTAAGTGATATCATTCTCAAACACTGGACGAATAAACTTTGAGTACTTGCACGTCTATGGCTACTTTATTTTTCACCCCACCGCTTTGATATTTAATTGGTTCTTGCCTACAGAGCAGTTTTTACTAGACAGATATGTGTACCAAATTCAGTCGAAATCGGCCCACTGATTTAGGAGGAGATGTCGAACACAATCACATGCATTAATTTATACAGTAAAATTTGCACTAAAAACCTATACATCGAGGAGGCAGCGGATCATGGACTAATGGGAAAACTAGAAGAGAAGGTAACCGAAACATTTGACACGTGATGCTATAGAAGGATTAGAAAAATTAGGTTGACTTGTAAGATAAGGAATGAGAAGGGTCGCAGAATCGGCAAGAAAAGGAACATATGGGAAACACTGACAAGGTGAAGAGAGAGAATGATACGTGTTAAGACATCCTGAAATGACTTCCGTTGTACTAAAGAGACTGTTGGGGGTGAAAGCAGTAGGTGAAGAAGAGACTGGACTACATCCAACACATATTTGAGGACGTAGGGTGTAAGCGATACTCTGAGATGAAGAGGTTAACGCAGGAGAGGAATTCGTGGCGGGCTTCATCACTCAAGCCAGAATGGCGGTGGTTAAAAAAACAAAATAAGTAAAAGAAAACTACATCCGCGCTCAGGAACGGTAGTCGAATCGTACTGGAGGATTGCAGTCAGTCGATATGTAGCAGTCGGTGCAATAAATCTATGCGTATTCAGTCCGTGCTAGCAAGCGCAAAGCGGTCATTAAAGAGGTATGATTGCGAGCCCCGGATTGCTCGGATGGGCGTTTTCGTCACGTGTATTGTGGAGCGTGGAGACGACAGTACGAATGTTTTATAGTCGTTCGTGGAACTGACTTTGTCGGACTGCGTTTTTGTAGCCGTACAAAGCAGCAAAAATTCAAGCATCTCAGATTTCTTGTCAGCTTTTGTGCGCCACCTACATAAAATACTGCACGGCAAGTGGAATATTGGAACTTCCCAATTTTGTTACGAATATATTGTTAAAACAACCGGAAGTAATAATCTCATTTTGTAGAGTAGGAAACAGTAATAATAACAGACCTGCTGCCTGTCTGGCTTTTGTAAAGGCATGCTTTCTTAATGAAGTTTCAAGTTCCACTGCTCGCATACTTTACCAGAAATCATAAAAGATCCGCCGCCTCTTTGAGTATTGTAGAAAGGTTTGCTTTCTTAATGACGTTTCAGTATTCACTGTACTCATATTTTACCAGATAAGGCATAGACCCATTTTTGGACTTGCATGTCTTCCAACCTACTATGGTACTGCAGTCAGTGCTTCCCAGTAAGCAGAACTGAGATGCTACCAAGTGGACTGAAGGCTACATTTAATTCATTCAGACTATTTTCTGGTTACTTATTCGAGTGATCTGCAGTTATGTGTTATGTGACAAAAAAATTAAAATTTTTTGTGGTGGAAAAATGACATTAAATAGCACTAGCTGCGTTGAAGAAAAATTGGCCGTTGTTAGGCTGTGTGTGAATGAACAGTAAACTAACTTTACATTTCCCGACGTTGTTTATGCCAACTGCCGCCACACAATACCGCATTAATACAGCTTACGTCAGAAAACGAAGAACATGAGGACAAGAAACCACAGTTCCACTTCCAAACTACGAATGGTTTTGAGCTGTGCGTATTGCTTTGGACATACCCAAGGGGGAATGCAGAGCAATCGTATCGACTAAGGGGGAAAGCTCCACCATTCCACCACTGCTCTCAATTCAATTGGACATGAAAATGCGAATGGAGGACCCCATTTCTCTCTTCGGTTCAGCAGTTTTCTTCCTCCGCTTAACAGTCCTGTTCTGGTCCCTTCATTCCCTGAAGGATATCTTGTTTGTTCGCTGGTTACAAAATTTCCTGTAGTAAGGCTGGTCTTTCTCTTCCCTTCCCTTTACGTCTTCTGGAACAGGGAGCCCGAGGACCTGCTTTGAGTAAAGGGAGAAGCCAGGTCGAGATTTCATCCCCTGATCCATCGCTACCTCATTTCCATGTATACGATCAGTGAGGCCGCGCCCTCTCAAACCCCGCTCCCTTCATTGCCTTCCTTCTTTTCTTAGCCCGCCGCGTTTAAGAGTGAAACTTCTTATCGACCGGCGGATTACCTATCCTGACAAAAACCCATTTATGGCTTCGGTCTGAGCTTTTTCGTGAATAGGCTTAAAACACCGGCGAGAATCTCTGCCAGTGGCTGCCAGAGAATTTTGTTCTTCGCTTCGGCGAGACGCGGCAGTGTCGTCTGCCTGTGTATCGCCTGCCCAGGAGGCCACGGGAGCCTTTGTGTCCTTAGCACTGAGTGGCGCTGTGAAGCCGTGGTCGCCAGATAGACAGACACAGTGCTCCGATAAGGAACAGAGAGTGCTGAACCAAAGTGAACAACGACAGTATGTCGCACTCCTTTCTCTGCATCTGAAGTGCCATGTGAGAGATAGATTAGCTACATCCACAGAGAAAGCGAAGCAAGCTAAGAAGAGCAGACTGCTCGTAACACTCCTTACTTACCATCTCGGTTACCAAAACCTTTATAATAAAAATGATATCTGTCTTCATTGAACCTAAATGTTTAGTGCACATTTAGATTCTCTTGCAATTTTTGAAAGAAAAAGGGCTGGACCACAGAACAGCTGTAACTATTAGTGAAACACTTAATGGTACAAAATCGATGGTAAAATTCAAGTGAGAAATTTCGGAACATTTTAAAACCAGAAAAGATGTGAGACGAGATGGTAGACTCTCTCCATTATTTTTCAACTGTGCCCTAGAAAATGAAATCCAGTAGTAGCGGAGAATAAAACCAGAGCGAAAGATTTACATTCTTCTTTTTGAAAGTCTTACCCTGCATCGTCAAGGGGAGGCCATTTCAATTTATTTGGTAATGTTAGTGGTAGACGATGGTTGGATGCCTTTATCCTCACCATTCGTTCCCCCAGGGAATGGCAACTGAGTAGGCCCACTTATTTGCGTCTGGTATTATCCACGTGAAAGTGTGAGAACGTTTTCGAAATGTTTTCGAATCGTGTAATTGAGGAAGGACACGGTTACCACAGCGTTATTCGCCCGGTGGGATATGGGAAACCGCTAGAAATCACTTCAAGGCTCGGTCGGCACACCGGCTCTGGTCGGTAAAACGTCGGGTGGATTCCATCAAAGTCAGTGCTCCTGATTGAAACAAGGAAGCGGCGTGCTAAAGCTTGCTGCTATCGGTGCATGTTAGAGAGTGAAATTGACGAACTAATCAAAATATTCAGGAGATTTGGTAGCATAGGTTCCGTAGCCTAGGCCGTTAACGCACGCAGGTGCAGTAGCGCTAGACTCAAAGATAAGAGGGGTCGAACACTGGTGGTGGAAAGTTTTACTGGTTGAATTTGGCCGTCAAAAGGGAGAAGAAGTGGTGACGTAACGATCCTTATCACCAAAATTTTCAAGAATATCCTGGATGAAATTACAAACCTTTCCGGAGTCTCCCACTAAGCGAGGGCGCGTGACACTGTTGATGGTAGTCCGTCCGTAGGATTGGGACGTTAAACTCCGCAGCCAACCTTTGTCCATAACAACACAAACTCAGCACTACACTGTACAAGCAATCGCCACACACATAGTTCACACGTGACACTGGAGGAACGGCAAACGGCAAACCACCACCTCCACTACGATCTTACGTAGAACGGCGATCTAGGATTCATGAATCCGCTCCTCTACGTTTACCCTTGAGAATGAGACTACTTTGACGGCTTAGTATTTGCAGATGATCTGGTGAGTCTGAGCCTGAGCATTCAGACACCACAAAAACAAATAGAAATATTTACGGAAATAGCAGAAATGGCACGACACGAAAATAATTTGAAAAAGCAAAATAAAAGCCTAGCAACAACCTGGTACCCAATATCTCAAAGCAAAATATGCGAGAATCAACAGCCTTTCATTTTAAATGTTTAGACGAAACCATTGAGGAAACATGCCAGAAAAATATTGGATGCGATATCTGTTGTTACAGAATGAAAACAAGATTTGTCCGTAACAAAATATGCACATCAAAATACGCCGAACTGAAGCACAAGAACACAGTCATAAAACTAAGGTGTCCTTAGCGGACGGAAACTTTCATTTTAAGCATAAATATCCTAGTAAGAGAAATGAAAGTAATGAGGAAAATTTTATTTCCAAATTATACCGAAGAAGGAACTATGAGCAAATAAAGAAATTGGATAATGTACCAACATGTAGTCGATATGAGGTAATGTAGGAAATGGATCCAATCACAGTAACTCTACATTTTGTATTCTACGAAACTCATAATAAAGTAATAATTTAAACAATAATATAGATCCCTGCAGTAGAAAAAAATCAGAGAGACACAGGAATAACGTTAAGTGACAAACCATGTAGAAAATTTGTAGGCAGAAAACTCACGAATAGACTGATGCCTTATCAGGAAAACCCTGAAGGCGGGAACAGTGTGGTCTGAGGAGCGAAAAACATATCATTCCGAGAGAATAAAAGTACTATGGACACAAAGAAAAGGTAAAACAAAGCTCTCTTTGTGCCCCATGTACAGTGTCGTACGGTCCAGCAGAGCCCATGCTTCAATATTTTATATTCAAGCGATATTTTTTCAAATGCCTGGCAGTATAGCTTCTTAATATCTAAAGATCAGAAACAGGAGATTTACAATAAAGGGCTTGGGAAAAATTTATTTCGAAATTGTGATTCATTTTGGTACCGAAACTAATTTAGTACATTTCTGCATTATTGGGAATTAATGTGAGAGCAACTATTGCAGAACATCAATAAAGTGTTTCTGTTTTTATATTATTGTCATACTCTATCAAGCACCAAAGAGAAATCAGTTAATGCAAATTTGTAGTTACAAAGCTCGTCCTTTATGGCGTGTTCTAAGGTTTCTTGTCATTTCACATTGTATCTTTTCATTATTCTCTCCGTATTTGATTTCCTTTATTTGCAGAGATAGGTACTGCATTAGATATGAAGATATGTACTCCTCTACTTTAACAAAAATGGTTCAAATGGCTCTAAGTACTATGGGACTTAACATCTGAGGTCATCAGTCTCCTAGACTTAGAACTATTTAAACCTAACTAACCTAAGGACATCACATACGTCCCTGCCCGAGGCAGGATTCGAACGTGCGACCGTAGCAGCAGCGCGGTTCCTTACTGAAGCGCCTAGAACCGCTCGGCCACAGCGGCGGGCCTATTTTAACAGCTGCTTTCCGTGAGTAGTACACACTTGACCTCTTAAGTGGGAGGGGGCGTAAAACTCTACCTGATAACAAAGGTCGAATAATCCGCATCAAAGATTGTCATAGATTCGTCTGAGCCTCTGGTTTGAGTAATTCACTCGGCTCCCAATTCTGGCGCTGCAGTCTGGAACCGCGAGACCGCTACGTTCGCAGGTTCGAATCCTGCCTCGGGCATGGATGTGTGTGATGTCCTTCGGTTAGTTAGGTTTAACTAGTTCTAAGTTCTAGGGGACTAATGACCTCAGCAGTTGAGTCCCATAGTGCTCAGAGCCATTTTCGGCTCCCAACCAGAGAACCTCGATGGTTCTGAAAACAATGCTCTCAAACTCTAGCTCGGCTCCCATCCCTCATGCGCAGCCAGAGCAGCCATAAGCCTTTATGAACCGAGGATAGCCTTTGAACCCAGCCGACATGCATCATCCGCGCCGACACGGTCCGCGAGTAGCAGCCTGCTGTCCACAGTTCGCAGTAGTCACCCATAGAGGCTCCTCCATTTCTCACACGAGGTTCTCCAACAGCGTGTATATTTGTTTCCATCCTGATTGTCTGCTACTACCCGAGGGGGCTCCACCATCAGGCTAACGTTTGAGCTACAAAAACATACGAACTCACCATCTGCAATTGGGCAGACCTCCAGGTAAATCGGCTCCAGTCCCAACAGAAGAGGAGTAAGAGGACCGGTGCTGCCTGCTTGCGTCCGCACGCAGTCGAATAGTGAATGACTTGATTCTCACTTTCGATAAGTTCGCCGAACAATACCATGCGTGTTGATTCCGCTGTCAACTGGCGGCGCTTCGCTACTCCACTCCACCGCCGTGCTGACAGTTCAGTCAGTGCACTGTGTATGAGCGATGGAGGTTAATATAATGAATATAATGGGCTTCAGATCTCATCTCGGGCAGACACAGCGGAGAAATATTCAATAATTGGGATTATCAAGCAATTTTAAACCAATGGAACATAAAATCGGAAGACTTCTGGAAACTTTGTCTGGGCTGCCCCCTCATCGAATTGAACACTGATTCGTCGAAGACCTAATAACTCACACACCCAACAATGAACACATGGAATAATGTTTTGGTTATTTACTTCATACTTGGATTCTTGCAGATAGAACTATTCACCTATTACTACTAATTGCTGTGTAGCATTCCACTCTGAATTCAACGTTCCGATTCACTCTTCCCGTCCCAACATATTACATCGGTTCGGGACAATAAAGGGTGTCCATACTGAAACGTACATTAAAACTACTCACCAATAAGTAAAAGAACAAATGGAGAAGCTTTCTAATTCAACCATTACCCGGTATGAATATGTTGAAAACATCTGCTGCAAGTTTCTCCCAACTACATAATTTTATTTTTTATACTTGTTCTGTACTTACATTGTAAGCATATCAAAAAGTAATTTTTTTCAAACTGTTGCATCCTTGAGCCCCCGGTTCGCGATGTACGCTACCCGGTTAATGGCTGACGCTACAGATCACATTTTATTAATAATTATAATACAAAGTAATATCATCAGTTACAGTTACTTTTTCAGCAAGTACATCAAGTCCTTTAATCCATATATGAATTTTCTCATCATTAGAAACTTTTCTACAAGAACGTGTATACAGAGTAAAGGGCATATTACTATAAACAAAACCAGGTCTACTTTGCGTCTTCGGGTCGATACCACAGTGCCATGTCTTGTAGGCGATGACATCTCGGTCAGCAAAAGATTTTAATCCCGGTAGCGATGCGTTCTCACAGCGGACAACAGCGAGTGTAAACCACCCACTGCCAGCTGCTCCACTTGGAACATCGAGTGAAAAATTAACTCGACATCCACGAAAAAATATAGGTCAATTCAATATGACACTTTTGTGCAGTTCCATTTGTGCCAAGTTTATATGAGCGGGCAGTGCACGCCAGGGGAACCATTCCGCTGTGAGCTCTATCTGCAACAGCATTGAAGTACTATGCTTCGACGACGTGTCTATCGTCTTCGCCGCCACCGCATGCCAGTCTAAAATCACATAATAAGCCTGAAAAATAAACTCGGCACATTTTTAACCGTACCTACTACATGTAGACAGTCCTAAGTCAGTTTAAAATGGGAAGGAAAATGTTATGTCACGTTGAAAGCTTATGGGAATCAACATGTACGGTTTGGAAAAATACGATGGCAGCTAATGGGAATCAATATTTCCGCTGTTGCACATATACTGAATAGCCAAAGGAACTACTAGACCTGCTTCATATCGTGTAGGGCCCCCGCGATCACGCAGAAATGCTGCAACACAACGTGACATGGACTCAACTAATGTCTGAAGTAGTGCTGGAGGGAACTGACATCATGAATCCTGCAGGGCAGTCCATAAATCCGTATGAATACGTGGGGTGGACATCTCTTATGAACAGCACGTTGCAAGGCACCCCAGATATGCTCAATAATGTTCATGTCTGGGAACTTTGCTGGTCGGTGGAAGTGTTTTAACTAAGAAGATTGTCCCTGAAGCCACTCTGTAGCAATTCTGTACGTGTAGTGTGTCGCAGTGTCATGCTGGAATTGACCAAGCCCGTCGCAATGCACAAAGGACCTGAACGGATGATGAGACAGGATGCTTACGTACGTGTCACCTTTCAGAGTCGTATCCAGGCCTATCAGGGGTCCCAAATCACTCCAACTGCACACGCCCCACACCATTCTAGAGCCTCCACCAGCTTGAACAGTCCCCTGCTGACATGCAGAGTCCATACATTCATGAAGTTGTCTCCACGCCTGTGCCGGCCGCGGTGGTCTAGCGGTTCAGGCGCTCAGTCCGGAACCGCGCGACTACTACGGTCGCAGGTTCGAATCCTGCCCCGGGCATGGATGTGTGTGATGTCCTTAGGTTGGTTAGGTTTAAGTAGTTCTAATTTCTAGGGGACTGATGACCACAGATGTTAAGTCCCATAGTGCTCAGAGCCATTTTTTTCTCCACACCCGTATACGCCCATCTGCTAGATACAATCTGAAACGAGACTCGTCCGACCAGGCAAAATATTTTGAGCCATCAACAGTCCAATGCCGGTGTTGACGGATCCAGGGGAGGCGTAAAACATTGTGTTGTGCAGTCATCAAGGGTACACTAGTCGACCTTCGGTTTCGAAAGCCCAGATCGAGTATGTTTCGTTGAATGGTTCGCACGCTGACACTTGATGATGGCCCAGCATCGATATTAGCAGCAGTTTGCGGAAGGGATGTACTTACGTTGAACGTCAGTCGTCGTTGGTCCCGCTGTTGCAGGATCTTTTTCCGGCCGCAGTGATTTAACAGATTTGATGTTTTACAGGATTCCTGATATCCAAGATACTCTCGTAAAATGATCGTGCGGGAAAATCGCCACTTCATCGCTACCTCGGAGATGCTGTGTCCCGTCGCTCGTGCGCCAACTATGAAACCACGTTCAATCCCACTTAAATCTTGATAACCTGCCAGTGTAGCAGCAGTAACCGGTCTAACAACTGCGCCAGACACTTGTCCTATATAGGCATTGCCGACCGCAGCGCCGTATTCTACCTGTGTACATCTCTCTGTATTTGAATATGCCCGCCGATACCAGTTTCTTTGGATCTTTAGTACAGGGCTATTACAAATGATTGAAGCGATTTCATAAATTCACTGACATATGGTCACGACACACTACAGATACGTAGAAAAACTCATAAAGTTTTGTTCGGCTGAAGCCGCACTTCAGGTTTCTGCCGCCAGAGCGCTCGAGAGCGCAGTGAGACAAAATGGCGACAGGAGCCGAGAAAGCAAATGTCGTGCTTGAAATGCACTCACATCAGTCAGTCATAACAGTGCAACGACACTTCAGGACGAAGTTCAACAAAGATCCACCAACTGCTAACTCAATTCGGCAATGGTATGCGCAGTTTAAAGCTTCTCGATGCCTCTGTAAGGGGAAATCAACAGGTCGGCCTGCAGTGAGCGAAGAAACGGTTGAACGCGTGCGGGCAAGTTTCACGCATAGTGATGTGAAAGATTCAGTGTTTAAACCTCCTCTACCAAGAAACGTGCCAGAACTGCGAGCTCGCATCAACAATGCTTTCGAACTCATTGATGGGGACATGCTGCGCCGAGTGTGGGAGGAACTTGATTAGCGGGTTGATGTCTGCCGAATCACTAAAGGGGCACATATCGAACATTTGTGAATGCCTAAAAAAACTTTTTGAGTTTTTTTATGTGTGTGCAAAGCATTGTGAAAATATCTCAAATAATAAAGCTATTGTAGAGCTGTGAAATCGATTCAATCATTTGTAATAACCCTGTATATATTGTGGAATCTAATGGAAATCAAGACATCCGTATCAGAATCTATATGGGGTCATTTAAGGGGTCAGCCGTGCAGCCAGTTCTCACTTTTGTCTCCCGCCCAGAGATTTGCAATCCAGTCGCTTACCCCAGACAGGCGAACGTAGCGGCCAAATCGAGCGCTACTACGTAAGGTATCCCAGGTGACATAGGCACAGCTTTCACACCAGATGCCACAGCGCCATCACAACCCACGTCAGCAGCCTGAAACATGCCGATTGTAAACAACACAGTTTCCACCTGTTTCTTGGCATGGAGCAATTCCACTTGCGGCTATACACAATAGGTGTAGTCCTTAACCACCTATAACATATGTTCATCTATACATCAAGAAATATAATACTGAACCACGCAATACGTAGATAAAATCTAAGTACTGCTGATACGCTTTTCCTGTCATTACTACACATCCAGATCGCGCAGTGCAAATGCACTAAAAGTACGCAAACAGAAAAAGTTAACGGACATTATTTAAAACTGATAATACTCAGACACCACTCAGTTCTTCACAGAAGCAAACTCTACCCTGGGACTGTAGCTCTACTCTGAGATTACTGCCGACTGCTACTAATATAATAGCTCGCACTCCGTGGAACGTGCCGTTTCCGAAAATACTTCATTTTGCTCCTAATGCCTGCTCTGGATTTAGCATACTCTCAGTCTTGCTATTTATTTCGTAGAGGCAACAGATTTCCAGTAAGATAGGAAAAACTTTAGGCTGTTCATTCTGCACATTTAGTAAGCAGTAAGGGAAAACGAGCACAGAAATTAGGAAAGGAATTAAAGTTCAAAGCGAAGACAGAGTAATTCTATAAGAGACTGTGAAGGACTTGCAACAGCAGTTGAACGTTATGGATAGACCTATTCTCTGGAAATGAGGCTATAAGATAAATTTCAACAAAATTAAAATAACGGTAATGGTATGCAGGTATAACTGAATCACGTAATGCTCAGAGAACTAGATAAGGAATTAGACAGTTGTTGATGACAGCGCCTCAAAACCAGCGTTATTAATCACGGTATTCTGAACTTCCTTCGCTTAAGAACGTGAATAAATATTCCAGAATTCGAATTAATAACAACTGCCAACATGAATAACTTAGAAGCATATATCCTCGGTGCAGTGAAGCAACTTAAATCACTCAACAAAGGCAAGCCCTCCGACTCAGACGCCATACACGTTAGCTCCATTCAGAGTACGCTAATAACAATAGCTCCATACTTATCAGTCTTGTGCAACCATTCGCTCCGAGAAAGATCCGTGTCTAAGGACTGGAAACTTGCGTAGCTCAGGCCAACACTCAAGGAAGGAAATAAGAGTAAACCGCTGAATTACAGACTCATATTACTAAGTGCTAGGATTTTGGAAGATACACTGTGTCCGAATATCATAAATTACCTCGAAGAAAATGATTTATTGACAAACAGCCAACACCGATTCAGAAAATATCGTTTATATGAAACGCAAGTAAGTCTCTATTGACACGGGGATCTCAAATTCATTCCATATTACCACATTTTCAGAAAACTTTTGACACCGTTCCTCACTAGCGAATTCTAATCACACTGCTCCCTATGGCAGTTGTGCGACTGAATTTGTGATTTCCTATCAGAAAGGTCGTAGTTTGTAGTAACAGAAGGAAAGTACTGTAGCGTGCCCGAAGTGATATGTAACGTTCATCAAAGAAGTGTTACATGCCCTCTGCAGTTCCTGATCTATATAAACGAGTTAGTAGACCATCTGAGAAGCCTTCTTAGATTGTTTGCTGATGATGCTGTCATTTACAGTGTCCTATAGTCATCAGATGTTCGAACCCAAAATGATTTAAGTGGAAATGGATTGTTAATAACGAAAAGTGTAAAGTTACCGCATGAGTACTCATAGGAATCTACTACATTTTAGTTACACGATGAATCACGTACGGTAAATCCGAATGCTGTCAGTTCTAAATAATTAGCAATTATAATTATGAATAACTTAAATTGAAACGACCACGTAGACAATGTAACAGGGAAATTGAACGAAACACTGCATTTCACTGGCAGAACACTAAGAAGATACAGCAAGTCTATCAGAGAGAATGCCTACACTGCGCTTGTCCGCCCTCGTCTGGAGTACTGTTGCGCGCTGTGGGATACACATCAAATAGGAACGTGGAGGGCATCCAAAAAGTTCAAATAATAGCAGCTCATTTTTTATTATCGCGTAATAGGATAGAGGGCCACGAGTATGAAACGCGAATTGTGGTGGTAGTCACAGACCAGACAGGCGTTTTTCGTTGCGGCAGGATCTTCTCATAAAATTTCAATCACTAACTTTCTCTTCCGAATGCGAAAATATTTCGTTGGCGCCAACCTACGGAGGGAGAAATACCCATTATGATAAAATAAGAAAAATCAGATCTCGCAAGGCAAGATTTAAGTGTTGTTTTTCCCACGCGCTGTTCGAGAGTGGAACGGTAGAGAAATACCTTGAAAATGGTAGGATGAGCTTTCTGTTGGAAACTTAAACATGAACTGCACGAGTCACGTAGCTGCAGAAGCTATAAAGAGATGAGGAGTGATACACAGGGAAGAGTAGCGTCTATAGCTACGTCACTTCTCTCTTCAGACTGAAAACAACAATAGCAGACGGCTTCACGGAAAAAGTAGCAAGTATCCATAAAAGCAATGAAATTTCGTATATTGTTACAATTTTTGTAGAATTTCAGATCTAAAATCCGCGATTTCTCTTTTTTGCTTCAGACAAGGACTGCAAGTACCGTGTTTTCAATAAATTTTAAAATTCGTAAAGGATTATACGTTTATTTACGACGAAACGTTGCTAGTAGCGAAAAGGAAAATACGTATTTGCGTACGCGGTAGTTCTTTGAGTCATGGGAATAGGTTTCATCCGGTTAGTACTTTCGTGCTACAGACAACATACTATACAGAGTGCTCCTCATTTAGCTGCTAGTCACGTGAGCTGAAGATTTCTTGTCTCAGTTTGAGCCACGCCTTCTGGTGAGGACTAGAAATATCGTTCCTAAAGTGCTCGCTGTGACTCTGTTCAAAAATCTTCCTTTGAAGATCTATCATACATGACTAAGATGGTGAATACCTGTGTAGGTAAATGTCTATTGGTAAATAGAAATGAACTGCTAAGACTATTGGTTTATTTTCAAGCAGAGCAGAGCTGGTGCAGCCACTGAAATTAGAGTCCAAGATGGTCTAACTAACGAAAGTAAACATCTGATTCAGGCGTGGAGCCCTGAGCCGAGAAAATGCAAAGCGTTCCCGTACACTGAGGTCCGCACCATGCTTCGACAAGGCAGACATTTGAGAGCACAATTGTCAGCCCGGTGACGTTACTCCCACTACCGCCACCACCCACCACAGCGGCTGCACTGACTGACATGGAAGCGGAGTTATGGAGGAGGTGACAGGGGTTTTATATGGGACTCCGACACGAGCAGAGAAGCAATAATCAGGAATTACCTGAAGAGGAGAAACAGGCCTGTTTGGCGAAATGTCGTGGAGAATCTATGATGTGATCTTGTCGGTTATCCGAGAATTCTATAAGGACTTTATATAAGGATCAGAGTAAAAAAAGGGATTGACTGGAGAGGGGAGTGGGCGGCGGCAGCTCGGGTGTGTTGTCCATTCGACGTGACGTGGAAGAGAAATATGGCTCCGGTAGCAACTGCCGTGCAGTTCCGTACTAAGTACATACTTCCCAGTTCACGTTCAATATTTAATTACCTTTGCATCAGTTTCCTAAGCTATTTCCTAAACACTTCACACATTCTGCAAAACTAGACATAACGTCCTGAGGTACAAGACACATAAGAAGAGATGAAAACATTTATGTTACAGACCGTTACTGCTGTCCGCAGCTCACTGTTGGCCAGAGTTAGCAGAACGATGTGACAGCTGTGTGCAGGACGGAAGGAGTCATCAAACTCGTACTCGGACTGGTTGTTACTGTGGTAGATGTCTTGAAAACAACTAGCTGTCGGTCCCTCATAATTCTGATCTACGTATAAATGAGAGACGCTTTTATTGGGGTAAGGTGGAAAAGGATATCTACTGTGACCTTTCGAAGGCATCCGCCTTAAGCGACTTAAGAATCTGGCTGGCAGGATGGAGATTTTTATCACTGTCCTGCCAAACACGGGTCTAAAGTCTCATCCATGCACAACCGCACTCGATTTGATGTGAAGAAACTCTCGATTGCAGAATTCTTGTGTGATTCCAGAATTCTTGTGTACCTGGAGAAAGTGAAGAATAGATCATTAGTATGTCTTTCGATGGTATAACTGGAGGTTTAAGTCAGTTTGGAAATTGAATAGATCTTTCCAAAAAACAATCTAACGAGCTGTAGTTTACTAAAAACCCAACGCTCCAGTTGGCCTCCAATAACAGTTTCCAGTGAGAATGTTTAGTGGGACTTAAAGGTGATAAAGAAGAAGTTTCATTTTCAGCGTTTATTGGGTTGATTAGCTTACAGTTCTAAAACAGCTGCTATACGAGAGGTGTTCAATAATTATGCAACATATTTCGTTTTTTTTTGTGAAAGCAAGTTGGTTTCATTCAGGATTGAAATACTCCATATTATTCCCCATTCCTCTACCTAAAAAACACTAATTTCCAACATACTCTCCTTTCAATGCGACGGACTTGCACGCCCTATATGGCCGTATGGTACCACTCTACTTGTCGACGTTGGAGCAAACGTCTTGCTGCATCAATAACCTCTCCATTATCCGTGTACTGCTTCCCGCGGATTGTAACTTCCGTTGGGAAATAGAGATGGAAGTCGGAAGGTGCGAGATCTGGGGTGTAGAGTGGATGAGGAAGAAATTGAAATGAAGTTTTTTGAGTTCCTCTAGGATGCGCAGACTTACGTGAGGCCTGCTTGTGACACACAAGGAGAAGTTTGTTTACATATTTGCGGCGACGTACTCGCTAAAGTCCTGAGTCTTTGTGCGGCCGGCACGCGGGAGATGAGATCGGACACGTTTGCGTGACAGTAGTGCGATGATGACCGGCACCCCCCCCCCCCCCCCACCGCTCCAAACGACACAGGTCGGTGACAGGTCTCTTTAGATATTCTGAAAGCACCTATGAATAAAACTTTGAACATAGCTGCTAAGGTTCAGTGACCGTGTCAGAATTATATTAGAACAAATAAGCCCTCGGTCACAAATATTTGATCGGTCTCGATTATAACAAGATAGATAATGCTTCTCAATCCAGAATTGCGTATGATGTAACCCGCACGCTAGAGAAAAATACAGCTACTTTCTCTAATGCTACGCATAACGACAGAATTTTAGTAACTTCCATTAATAATAAACTTAAAATAGCAAATGCCTTAAAAACTAAATCCGATAAAGGTTGTTGTCTATTATATTTCTGAGTATATTTCTAAAACTGAAAATTTCTTCAGTGAAAACAACATATCGGAGCTGCATTATGATCCGTCTCCTAAATTACAGAAAGAAGTGAGGTCAGCCATTAACAATGCAAAATTTCTTATAAAACCTTTCGAAAAGAAACTAATCATCAATATGAACCCTCAGCCCCCTAAACGTCTGTCCCAGTTCAAAATTCATAAACCTAATCATCCAATACGTTCAATCTCCAATAGCATGAGTAGCGCATATCACGATTTGGCCCGATTTCTACACGAAACTTTGAAAAAAAATCTTTCGTTTTCGAAAATAATTATTCCGTTCCTAACAGCCACGTTTGGGCCAAAATATTAAAAACTTAGTATGCAGTTCAGACACCAAGTTCTTTTCCTTAGATATTAAAAATCTTTATACCAATGTCCCGGTACATGAGACGCTCATCATTGTGGAAGAAAATTTACGTCAATCTATAAAAGATCTATCAGATGAACAGATTACCGACTTCATGAATCTCATTAATGTCGTTGTCAAGTACAACTACTCTTAATTCAACGGACAACTGTACCAGCAGTCTGATGGGCTCGCTATGGGCAACCCTTTAGCCGGCATCCTTGCCGACATCCGTATCAATTCCATGGAAAAAAAAAACTGTTTAACCGTGTCTCAGCCGCTTCACTAGGTATCCTTTCTTACACAAGATACGTTGATGATATTCTAGTCACCTATAACCGACCCGCCGAGAGAACTGATCATATATTTAAACTTCTTGACGACCTCCATGAAAATATTTCTTTCACTATTCAACTCGAAAACGAAAACCGCCAACTACATTATTTAGACTTGACGCTTACAGTAGAAGACAATAACATCACTTTCAATATTCTTCGAAAAGAAACGTATACTGACCAAAACGTGCCTGCTTCTTATTTTCATCCACAGTCTCAAAAAATGGCCTTTTTTCACTCTGCCGTCCACCGAGCCACCTCCATACCACTTTCAACAGAAAAGTTTAATGAGGAGATTAATTTACTTAAAACCATAGCAGTCAGTAATGAATATACCCCTAACATAGTGGACGACATCCTAAAAAAGAAAACTGCAAGAACTACCACGCTCAACATTTCATGCACTGAAATAACCCAAAAAACGTTTTTCTATTCCTTTCATAGGACCCATTTCGTATCAGATTCAGCGCATGCTTCGCAACAAATACAACTGCAATGTAGCCTTCTCTACTAATAATAATCTAAAGAGAAACTACATTCGTAATTTGAAATCCATTCGCTCCCCTACAGAAAGTTCTGCCGTTTATAAGATCATCTGGGATACCTGCTCCTCCTATTATATAGGGCAAACTGGACGTGCTTTCACCATCAGATATAAAGAACATCTTTTGAGAAAGAACGGCACCATTCCCCGAAATTCATCCTTTGCCGATCGTCTCTTAATTACTGGACACCTGCCTAAAGCCATAGGCGATAACAATATTCTGCATACCGAAAAGAAGGGGCGTAGGTTAGATGTTTTAGAGGAATTGGAGATTTTCTAACATCTCTCTCGTCATGATGGCCTCATTCTCAACGAACAGCTGCAGCTGCGAAATAAAAACTTTTTCGACTGTATAAAGCCATTGCATGATCTTTGATTCAGATTTCCTCATGCATTTTACCGAAATGTTGTTTTCCTGTTACATCTTTTCTGTTTTATTGTATGTCATAACTAACGTTTTTTTACGTTACAAAATGTATCTCTGTTTAAAGCAGATAAATATGTAACTTCATCCTATTGTTATTAGTGCTTGTGTTATGCCCGAATCAGCTGCATCACAATTTCATGTGTCTAATTTTGAATGTACAGTAGCCTAATTGTTTCTGCGGCTACTACAAGGCGCTCGTAGTAACACCATGTTTAATTGCCCACACTTTCTAACGTGGGCACCTCAGTCTTGTTGCAACCCTTGTTCACTGAAGTACGAGCAGCCCTTAGCGGCTCACCATCTTACTTATAACTATTCATGACGTCGCCTTTCCGGTTTAGATCTTTTTTAATATGTGACTTGTAATTACTGCATCTTTTCCAGTCAGTACAAACTTTTAAAATGGTTCAAATGGCTCTGAGCACTATGCGACTTAACTTCTGAGGTCATCAGTCGCCTAGAACTTAGAAATACTTAAACCTAACTAACCTAAGGACATCACACACATCCATGCCCGAGGCAGGATTCGAACCTGCGACCGTAGCGGTCACGCGGTTCCAGACTGAAGCGCCTTTAACCGCACGGCCACAACGGCCGGCACAAACTTTTATTTTATTAGTGTATTATACAGGGTATTACAAAAAGGTACGGCCAAACTTTCAGGAAACATTCCTCACACACAAAGAAAGAAAATATGTTATGTGGACATGTGTCCGGAAACGTTACTTTCCTTGTTAGAGCTCATTTTATTACTTCTCTTCAAATCACATTAATCATGGAATGGAAACACACAGCAACAGAACCTACTAGCGTGACTTCAAACACTTTGTTACAGGAAATGTTCAAAATGTCCTCCGTTAGCGAGGATACATGCATCCACCCTCCGTCGCATGGAATCCCTGATGCGCTGATGCAGCCCTGGAGAATGGTGTATTGTATCACAGCCGTCCACAATACGAGCACGAAGAGTCTCTACATTTGGTACCGTGGTTGCGTAGACAAGAGCTTTCAAATGCCCCCATAAATGAAAGTCAAGAGGGTTGAGGTCAGGAGAGCGTGGAGGCCAGGGAATTGGTCCACCTCTACCAATCCATCGGTCACCGAATCTGTTGTTGAGAAGTGTACGAACACTTCGACTGAAATGTGCAGGAGCTCCATCGTGCATGAACCACATGTTGTGTCGTACTTGTAAAGGCACATGTCCTAGCAGCACAGGTAGATTATCGCGTATGAAATCATGATAACGTTCTCCATTGAGCGTAGGTGAAAGAACATGGGGCCCAAACTAAAATGAGCTCTAACATGGAAATTAAGCGTTTCCGGACACATGTCCACATAACATCTTTTCTTTATTTGTATGTGAGGAATGTTTCCTGAAAGTTTGGCCGTACCTTTTTGTAACACCCTGTATACCTAATATGTTTTAGAACAGTTAGTCTAATTCTGAAGACGATGCTCATAGTAGCGTCGAAACCTGGTCAATTTTGACTTAATATTTGTGACCGAGGGCTTATTTGTTCTAATGTAGCACCTGTGAATGTTTGCGATGCCTTGGTTTTCCACCAGAAGAAACTCGATGGCAGCTCTCTAACTGGAATCCAGCTCCGTTACAGGTGCATTTTGAAGGCCACATGCTTCCACTTACCAGAACCTCATGAAACTATAGTGCATGAAGCGGGAGTATTCCACGATGTCCAAAATCGTATCGCGCTTTGTTTGAACCGAAACTGATCGAGGAAAAATGTGTTGCATTACTTATCGGATGCCCAGGTGTATAACATTCATTAGCTTGGTGGATTAGCAACAAAGTTCCCTATTAGTATTACATGAGATGCAGATCCACGTGAGGGATCCTCGTGTTCGTAGGACATACGTTATGCGATAAAACAAGAATAATTATGTATTTTAAGTCGTTTGTTTTAGGGGAAATAGTTCTCATGGATGCAGAGTAAGTCAGAGGAACCCCAATATTTACTTACATTGACTCCGTTACTGGAATAAGTATTTGTAGAAACTGGATTTCACCTGACACCCAGCTCATCTGGTATTATTAATTTTATATGGACATGAATTACCTTTACTAACAAATCCGTCTGTGGAGGAGGAGTTTGCTATCAAATCATTTAGCCCCTTCTTACACTTTACTAGTAGCTCAATTCTTTACGGCTGCAGGCAAGTTAAAAAACGTGTTTTTTCCTGCCGAATGCACGCCTTTCTGGACCAAAATACCTGATTTGAAATCTTAGAAAACTCACCAACGTACAGCAATGCACTGATGCTCAGCCGGGAGGTAGTCGGTTTCAATCCAGGCGGTCGAAAAAGTCAGCAGCAGTATTTGACAGGTTGCAGTGGTGCTGGTGGATTAGGCATCTGGCTTAGCGCTAAGGTCCTCTGTTGGGTCCTAGTTTTCTCTGCAGACACTGGGATATTTGGGGCATGACGGGACAGCGGGACAAAACTAGATTCTGCTGTTTTCTGAACCGGACAGTACTGCACCCTATTCAAGTGATATGTAACTGTGTCTTTGAATGGAGGGTGCAAGAGACATTTGGTCTTGGTGTGGAGTGCGACTTGTACGACAACGGTTGTGCTCCTTGTTTCCAGTTGTGGTTAGTAGGCTTCTGTGAATTTTAACCAAGCTAAGCTGTTAATTGCGAAATGTATTCCCTCAAATGACATGTAATCTTAAAGTGCATGTCATTCGCTATGAGGTAGTTATATAATACGTTCAAATGCGAAATTATTGTGATCCACAAAAGTTGCTGACCTGAAATATTCTCTTGGGATGGAACGGGACTGGAAAAAAATGACACAGTGTCAGATTCTGCCCATTAATTTTTTCACGCTAATAGACTTCAAACTGAAGAGCTAAAGGAACTGCTACACCTGCCTGATATCGTGTAGGACTCCCACGAACATGCAGAAGTGCCACAACACCATGTGTCACGAACTCGATCAATGTCTGATGTAGTGCAGGAGGTTACTGACACTGTGAATCCTACAGGGCTGTCCATAAACCCGTAAGAGTACGAGGGAATGGAGATCCCTTCTAAACAGCAGATATGCTCAATAACCTCCATGTGTGGGGAGTTTGGTTGCCGACGGAAGTGTTTAAAGTGAGAAGGGTGTTCCTAGAGCCATTCTGCAGCAATTCTGGACGTGTGGGGTGCCGCATTGTCCTGGTGAACTGCCTAAATCGTTCGGAATGTATAATGGACATGAATGGATGCAAGTGATCAGACAAGATGCGTTTGTACGTGTCACCTGTCACAGTCGCATCTAGACATTTCAGGGGTCCAATATGTCTCCAACTGCACACGCCCCACATCATTACAAGGCCTACATCATTTTGAACAGTCCCTGCTGTTATGTAGGGTCCATGGATTCACGAGGTTGTCTCCATACCCGTACACGTTATCCGCTCGATACAATATGAAACGAGACTCATCTGACCAGGCAACACGCTTCTAGATATCAACAGTCCAATGTTAGTGTAGATGGATTAGATTAGATTACATTAATTATTCATTCCATAGACCCACAAAAGAGGGGATCCTCCTGGGTGTGGTACATGTCAGATAAACACGTTACAAAAATGTAAATAGAAAAACTTGAGTTTCATTAATTTTAATGACCCTCAGTCAATAAATAGTAAAATTATGTACATGAAATAAAATTAAAATTCTAATATTTAGAGGTTTAACACATACATCCGCTTTCATTAAATCCTCATTCACACACTGTAGTTACTTGACTATTACAACCAAGTATTGTCAATAATTAAAGTAAATTGTTCATCTCAATGATCCTCAGTTATGAACAGTCAAATTATGCCCAGGATTTAAAATTAAACTTCCACTATTTACAGACTTAAGACTTACATCTGCCTCCCATACATCCATCATTGACACAGTAGGTAGTTACTTGGTTGTTACAACCAAGTATTGTCAAAAATTATAGCATAATAAATTTTCATTAAAATGGCCTACTGCACTTGTTGAGAAATTCATGAATGGAATAGGAGTTGGCCAGCAAAAATTCTTTTAAATTAAGTTTAAATTGTGCGTTGTCTGAAACTAAACTCTTAATGGTTGCTGAATACTGCACTCCTTTCTGGGCCCAGGCGAATCGGAAAGCTCTGTGTCGTGCAATCATCAAGGGTACACGAATGGTCCTTCGGCTCCGAAAGCCCCCCATATCGATGATGTTCCGTTGAATGGTTCGCTCGCTGACACTTGTTGATGGGCCAGCACTAATATCTGCAGCAATTTGCGGAAGGGTTGCAATTCCGTCACATTCAACGCTTCTCTTTAGTCGTCGCCTGTCCCATTCTTACAGGATCTTTTACCGGCCGCGACGATGTCGGAGATTTGATGTTTTACCGGATTCGTGACATTCACGGTACACTCGTGCAATGGTGGTACGGGAGAATTCCCACTTCATCGTTTCCTCGGAGGTACTGTGTCCCATCGCTCGTGCGCCGACTGTAACACCATGTTCAAATTCAGTTAAATCTTTATACCCTGTCATTGCAACAGCAGTAACCGATCTAACAACTACGCCGAACACTTTTTGGATTATATAGGCGTGCCGATCGCAACGCCGGATACTGTCTGTTGACATATCTCTGAATTTGAATATGCATGCCTATACCAGTTTCTTTGGTGCTTCAGTGTATACTTTTTTTTTGCTTTTTTCAAATTGTTTGGACCTAAATTAGAAACCATCAAATTGACGTTTTGAGTTCCCTAGCTTGCAGAAAAATAATAACAAATTAAGAACGGGTTCGCCTTTTTTAAAGTACATTATTATTTTCCTGAAATACATACTTAAAAGTTATTTTTAGATAAAAGCAATACAATACATCAGATTTTGTTGTCAAGTAAATTGAATTGTAGGTGCACTTTACCTTTCGTTTTTCATTTGTGTGTGTCCTGTGGTTCTCAACGAAAATCAGCAACAGTTCTTAATTAGTACGCCACGTCATCTGCAAATATGAAGGATGTTAGAAGATGGTCTGCCCTGAATTTTTTGTTTATTTTATTACACTTTTACTGTAACAAAATTTTTTTAACCGAACGTTTTTCTGTGTGGTTGATCTGAACATGTGGACTTCGGTAAACATTTTGTGAAGCTTAAATATGGCAAAATATTTTGTTAACCTAAGAATAGCCTATATGTATGTATTAAGGAAAATAATAGAAAACCCAGAGAGGATGCCGTAATTGTGGTGAAACATATTTGGGTTATTAAACGAAACAATAAGTTGTGAACTTCCAAAAAGGTGGACGTATCCGTAATTATTCATTATTACATTAGAAAGATTGATAGACAGCAATGTGATATTAAATCAATCAAAATGACAGTTTCAACAGTTTTGTATTTCGAAAAGGGACCTCTAATTGCATATGAGCAGTTTAACGTAATCAAATCAACGTTTACAAAGCTGAGAATAAACCCATCTACATAAGTGACCAATCAGGTCGAAAATTTTAAAATATGTTCACAGCAGAACGAGAATATGAGCTCGTAGCAAATGTGTAGCCAGTGGAGAGGAGACCATTCAGGTCAGTGATGAAACATCTGATTATCAGATCATTAGCTTATCAATTAGCAGACAGAAATGGTTTAGCACATAGATCTGGCAAAGAAACTTGTGTAGCTGGACAGATCTGCGTCGTAGGATTCATTGCTAGGCACCTTACGTTGTCTATCCACAATCAAAAACCAACATCTGGTGAACAACCAGTGGGATTCAATAAATTAACAGTACAGTAACTTTGTATTAAGCATTTAGAATAGCTGCAAATTTTTCAAAATCATATTAAAATATTTTTAACGACTTTTTAAGATTCCATATCCCTTAGTCTAAATTGTCCATTAAACACTATTAAGTCTTAGTTTTAAGATGATATTTCCTAATAATGTAAACTTTTCTCAATTAATTTCACAAGAAATTACGTTATCCCTTTTCGCCACATGGGTTGTGCGGAACGGGAAGTATACTAAGGTGACAAAAGTCATGGCACATCTAAAATCGTGTACGAACTCCTTTTTTCTCGGTGTAGAGCAGCATCTCAATGTGGCATGGACTCCACAAGTTGCTGGAAGTCCCTGCAGAAATACTGAGCCATGCTGCCTCTGTAGTCGTTCATAATTGCGAAAGCTTTGCTGGTACAGGATTTTGTGCACGAAACAAATTCTATCGTTGTTTGAGTATATGAAGGCCATGAATGGCTGAAAACGGTCTCCAAGTAGCCGAACATAACCGTTTCCAGACTACGATAGGGTTAGTTGGCCCACAGGACCCTATCCATTACATGTAAACTCAGCCAACACCATTATGGAGGCGCCACTAGCTTGCAAAGTGCTTTTTGACAACTTGGATCCTTGATTTCGTGGGATCTGCGCTACATTCCAAACCTACAATCAGCTCTTTCTAACTGAAATCGAGACTCATCTGCCCAGGCCACTGTTTCCAGTCTCGTAGGGTCCAACCAATATTGTCACGAGCTCAGGACACGCGTTCCAGGTGTTTTCGTGCTATTAACCAAGGCTGCTGCCATATCACATTAACGTCAAATTTCGCAGCACCGTCGTAACGGAGACATTTGTCGTATGTCCCACATTGATTTCTGCGGTTATTTCACGCTGTGTTGTCTGTATGTTAGCAATTACAGCTCTACGAGAACGCCACTACTCTCGATCGTTAAGTCGGCCATTGCGTTGTCCGTGGTGAGGGCTAATCCCTGAAATTTGGTATTCTCGGCATACTTTTGGCACTGTGGATCTCGGAATATTAATTCCCTAACGATTTCCGAAATTGAATATCTTATGTATCTACTCCAACTACCATTCAGAATTGATTGTCTATTAATTCCCGTCGTGCGTCCAAAATCGCGTCGGAAACTTTCTTGCATGAATCACCTGAGTAAAATTGACATCTCCACCAACGCACTGCCCTTTTATACCTTGTGTAAGCGATATTACCGCCATCTGTACGCGTTCACATCACTGTCCAATTACTGTTGTCACCTCATTGTGTATGCAAGCATTTCTATGACAAATATAAAAAATAAATGAAATACATTTTTATTTGATTTTTCAAGTAAGGTACCTTAGGTTGTACTACAAGGTAATTTTCTTATTAGTTTAAGAAATGTTGTATTCTGGTTCTTTATTTTACGAAACTGTTAAACATTAAGTATCCCTTTCTGCCCCGAGTTTCCCTACAGGGAGTGTGATTGTGGGAGACGATCATTTGTTGACTGGTTCCGTACTTCTTTCTTGCGCAAAGTCAAAAGAACAAGTATGTGTATCCACTGTAGAGCTTTGTTATGTAGACAGGGCAATAATATATTTTAAACCAATTTAACAATTTAATAATCACAGAAGTCCCGCTGACACCAGAATAAATATTTTGAACACTCTTTACGCCAAGAACTAGCCCAAAAGCTATGGCAATATAATCACTGTGGCTTGAAATTTTATCCTCATTCCCACAACGCACAGTTATTATAAAAATCGGCTGCATCCGCCAAACACTGCCAAAATGAAGTCACGCGTGATCCAGAACGTTCTTCAAAATATCCAGCGGGTCCATACAATCGTCCAGACGACTATAACCGGCTTTCACACAGCGTTTAACGTAAGCAAAATCGCTATCCAGATAACAGATAACGGATTCAGAAAGTCGTTGGTAGATTTCCGGAGATACGTATTACCAGATGACTACCCACAGGTCTTGTAATTCTTGTAAATTACGTGGTGGTGGTTTGGGGGCACTGAACAGCCGTTAGAAAGCGTCTTCGATGCGTTCCATCGGGTTCAGATCAGGCCGATTTGGCCGCCAAGACGTCAACGTGCGTTCATCATCATGCTCCTCACACCATCGCAGCGCGATTCTGGCCGTGTGATACGAACAGTTTCCCTGGTGAAAGATGCCATCTGTCGGGGAAGACAACATGAATGAAGTGACACAGATGGTCAGCTGTAATGTTCACGATGTTCACCGCTGTCATGTCTGTCCTGTTTCCGAGGCTAGACTGAGTTCTGCAAATACGTTTATTAAGTCCCTTAATGGCATACTACCCATCGCCGGTGAGACACGTGACCGGAGTGCAAAATCTGAGCTTTACGAGCCACAACTCGTAACTGACCTGGGGGGATGGTACTGCATTCTTTCGTAGTTGATGATAGTGTTATACCGCCATTACACTGTCGTCGTAGATTCGTCTGTTTGGCAGCGCACAATAGTGAGAAGGCAAGTTGAGTGACATCACGCTAATGTAATTTCAAAAATAGTTAGGCACACTTGGAGAAAGTCTGTAATTAAAACGACTAAATATTTCGATAGTTGCTGTCTTTAATTATTTCATAATTACCAACATTTTCTTTAGGAAGAAAGTTGTACACAAATTTACCTTGTCACCAAGAGTACAGATCTACTACATATCATATAATAATAAATGAGGGATTTCCTGGACTGGTTAGAGTTAGCAGAATTTATCGAAAAGTGGATATTGGATCAGGGCACTCTTTACTAGTGTCAATAATTAACGTCTATGTAAAAGGGCGAAAACAGAAGAAACTAATTAAGGATCAAAAGCAAGAACACGATTCTAAGGTTATCTTTTAGAAGATAGTGGCATAAGAGATCTCTACCAAACTCGGGTGGCAAAAACATTAGAACTTATTGAATAGTAGAAGACTTGGATGACAAATGGAAACACTGAAAAACAGTCGTATCAGATACAGCTAATGAGGATCTGAAGAAGAAAAGTAAATATAGGAGTACAATTGTAAGGATCTGGACACAAAAGATGGAAACAACTATTAAAGGAAAACAGGGAGCTTTAAAGACCTACATGAATAATCCCTTAAAGGAAAATTATAATGAACGTAAAGAGAATAGAAATAATGCCAAACACATAACTTGGAAAGCACATATTGAAGCATTGGAACCCTTTATTAGCGATACACAGCAGCACTTACATGGCAGCTAAACTGTCACTTATAAAATGAAGAAATCATTAAAATAACTAAAAAATAAAAAGGACTGGTTAGGTGTCAGTAATATAAGAGAAACGGAATGGATGAATTATTCTAAAACATATGGTGTGTATGATAATACTGTAATTCAGACGATACCTGAACGACACTAAAGTCTTGGACAATACTGATACGCGATACCTGACGGAAGATGTAAGACTTACAAATAATAGGAAAACCACTGGTTTAGACGGTATTAACACAGGACAGGAAATATGGAGGGCTCTTCCTTCATACAAGGCTTCTTTGCGTCTTTAATCGATGCTGGAGACGTAAAAAGATACCAAAACCTGGCTGAACACCCAAGTGATGTATGTTATTAAAAATTGTGATAAAAATAAATGAACTAACTAGAGGGCTCTTCCTTCATACAAGGCTTCTTTGCGTCTTTAATCGATGCTGGAGACGTAAAAAGATACCAAAACCTGGCTGAACACCCAAGTGATGTATGTTATTAAAAATTGTGATAAAAATAAATGAACTAACTACAGATGTACAAGTATCCTGGGTCAAGCCTGTAAATTATATTCGAAAATCCTTAATACAGGACTAAAAAATACAATATAAAAACTAACATCTGATAAACAGTTAGATCTTAGAAAGAAACGATCGCCTATTGACAGCGTCTTTACACTGCGCTACATTTGTAGACAAGAAGAAAATTAAGTTTGGATACCAATCTTGCTTTTATAGATATTGTGAAGACATTTGTTAACGTGGACACAGAAATGCTATGGAATACACTGAGGTGACAAAAGTTATGTGATGGCGATAAGCCCATATACAGATGGCGGTAGTATCGCGTACACAAGGTATAAAAGGGCAGTGCATGGCGGGGCTGTCATTTGTATTCAGGTGATTTACATAAAAATGTTTTAGCCGTATTTAAGGCCGAACGACGAGAATTAACAGACTTTTAACATGGAGTTGTTGTTGCAGCCTGACACACGGGACATTACATTTCGGAAATCGTTAGATAATTCAATATTCAGAGATCCACAGTGTCACGAACGTGCCGAGAATACCAAATTTCAGGCATTACCTCATACCAAGAACAACGGAGTGGCCGACGGCCTTAACTTAATGACCGAGAGCAGTGGCGTTTGGGTAGAGTTGTCAGTGATAACAGACAAGGAAAACTGAGTGAAATACCCGCATAAATCATTGTAGGGGGTACCACGAACGTGTTCGTTAGGACACTCAACGAAAATTTGCTTTAATGGTGACGCAAGTGCTTTTGTTAACAGCACGACATCGCCTGCAGCTGCTCACCTGGGCTCGTGACCATATTGTATGGACTCTAGACGACTGGAAAACCGTTACCTGGATCAGATGAGTCCGCTTTTCATTTCATAAGAGCTGATGGTAGTGTTACAGTATGGCGTAGACACCACGTAGACAAGGACCAAAGTTCACAACAAGGCACTGAGCAAACTGGAGATGGTTCCACAATGGTGTGGGCTGCGTTTACATGGAATTGACTGGGTACTCTGATCCAACTTCTATAACTCACAGAAAATGGTTACGGCCGGCTGCTTGGGGACTGTATGCTACTACTCATGGACTTACCAAAAACGATGCCCTATCATCGGGCCGCAATTGTTTGCAATTGGTTTGGAGAATATTCTGGAAAATTTGGCCCGACATGACTCCAATCGAACATTATTTGGACACAATAGATCAGTCCCCCATGAACCTCTGACCTTGCCGTCTGTGGCGTGGCTTGTGTGCCTCAGCGATGCATATAGCCGTAGTGTAGGTACAATCACAACAGAGGGATGTCTGTTGAGAAGTCAGACAAACTTGTGGTTCTGAAGAGGGGCACCAGCCTTTTCAGTTGTTGCAGGGGCAACAGTCTGCATGACTGACTGATATGGCCTTGTAACATCAACCGTAACGGCCTTGCTGTGCTGGTACTGCGAACGGCTAATATCAAGGGGAAACTACAACGGAAACTCTTTCCCAGCATCTGCACCACTACTATATGGATAAATGATAATTGCGTCCTCTTGGGTAAAATATTCTGGAGATGAAATACTTCCCCATCCGGATCTCCATGCGGGGACTACTTAGAAACATGTCCTCGCCAGGAGAAACGAAGCCAACATTTTACGGATCGGGCAAGTAGGGTAGAAAAATCAAAAACTTTGACGTTAGACGTAGTGGGAATTAGTGTTCTGAGGCAGTGTAACGACGCGAGTCAAGCCACAATAGCATTTTATTGCAGTAAGCTACCTTGTAGTACGAGCTCGTATCTTTGGAGTCGGTGGTGGTGACAGCCGCTTGTATCTCGGCGTGATTAAGTCGCACCTGTCGCTACCACGACCGTGCGAAGTGCTAATTGTGTCTGTTCCAGCGACAGAATATTCAAACCCTTAAGAATCTAAATAGTCTGTACTAAATCTTATTCAGTTTCGAAAAAACTTTATATTTAGCCTTTTGTTATGAAAAAAATCTGGTTGCAAAATCTCAGCTTTCTGACTGGGATACTCTCTAAGTTAGAGAAAATTACCAAAAATACCAAAAACCGACAGTAGTAAGATTAAAGTCAGTCCAGATGCATAACAGTTTCTCCTTTGCTATCAGTTGTAATCATTACTGAAGTTTACAAAATGTTAGGTCAGTATGTTTGAATTTTTATACTTAAATAACGTTTACTATTTTTCGTTTTCGTAATAGAGAATTCAGTAAGAATTAAAATTCATTTAATAACTATTTGTTTTGTTGTGTAAATAAATGAGAGTAAATCATCTCCTGTTAAACATTATGTAACATGGTCATGGGAAAGTGTGCAACAAGCTGTTGCAACGAAAGCTGTAATTCCCCTTACTTGCTGATGACGTATGTCCAAGTGTGCTTGTTTTTGTAAGAAGGCACACAGAATAGTTATTGGTAGAGTAATGTTTTTCTAAAGTTATTTCGAGATTAGTTTTCGTTTCGTTTGGTTTGGTGGAACATTTTATTAATATTTGCAGAATGACGTAAATGCATCTGTGAATGTTGATTGCAGTAAAACAGTTTAGGCGCGAATATGATCTTGAAAGATTGATCTGATTGGTTGTTCATTTGATCAACAAATCAGAGTGAAGTCTTTCCCGCGCCTTAACAAGTAGTATTTGCACTGTGAGCAACGGCACTGAAGCAGCCGTGGTCTCGCTGTCGGACGCGAAGGTCATGTTGATTGTGTCCGAAAAAGTTATATGTAACATGAAGAAGGTATCGTTATTTCGCTTTCGGTTTATATCGACGTGAAAGCAGATGCATTTACGGACAGATTGTGAAAATCTAAGCTTTGTGAAGGAATTAGTTGGAGAGATAAACGCTTGTGAACTCTCGGCCTTTGTGAAGTATTCCGCGTGGCATATTTCGTAATCGTTTACGGAATAGTTGGCGAGAAACTTCTTTTAAAGAAATCCACTGTAAAGAACCGAATGTAAAACTCATGTTGTAGCTGAGTATAAACTGTGAAAATCGCGTAACAATTCGGGTTGAACTTTGGTACATTTCTGGCTGTCTTGCGTGTGTACTAGTTGGTATGAGCTGTGAGATGAGGACAGTGATATTAGCTGTTAGTTTTAAATATGCGCTGATGGCACCTATTTAATTTGGCATCTGAAGCAAATAAAGAACTATCTACCGAATTTTGACATTTTTATAAGAGATGAAACAATCGCTCTCCGTCCGAAATTTGTTATAAGACATTTGCATGACATTTAGCTACAGTGTTAATGTAAACTATGCTAACGTAAGTATTGACGGGCACGATATTAGGAGATAACTCGAGACTTTTGTCACCTCAGTGTATAATGGCTGTACGAGGTTATCCTATCTCACCTCATTAAGCTAGGCTGTTAACAGACTATACACAAAGAACGAAATTGTTATAGATATTGGAAATATAAACAGAAAGCTAGTGAAAACAAACGATATGCTGCGATCATAATGTCGTATGTCCCCGACATTCTTCAGAATATACGAAGATGAGGTGATCAGTAAACGGAAAAAGCTTAATAAATAAGAAGTATGTTTAGATAGTGATTTTATGTGTATATTATCTAACTGTGATTACAGAGACTGAAGATGACCTTCAGATAACTTGCAGCAGATACACTAAGACGACAACCTGACATTATCTGTAAATAAAATGAAAGTGATAGGGCATACAACCTGTAAGTGTAAAACAGTCTTGAAAAATAAAATCTTGGAGCAAGTTAAACATTTTAAATATCTGAGATGCGACATCACTTATAAACATGACGTGACAAAAAATTAAATAAATTTACTTCCATACCTGGAACTATGGTTAAAAGTTTGCAGAATAAAGCCAGGAGAGAAACCAAGCTGGAGTTTCATAATACCATAACACTACCGACCCCACTACTCTCTTTCAAATTCTGAAGGTGGCAGGGGTAAAATACAGGGAGCGAAAGGCTATTTACAATTTGTACAGAAAGCAGATGGCAGTTAATAACAGTCGAGGGACATGAAAGGGAAGTAGTGGTTGGGAAGGGGGTGAGACAGGGTTTTAGCCTCTACCCGATGCTATTGAATCTGTGTACTGAGCAAGCAGTAAAAGAAACAAAAGAAAAGTTCGGAGTAGGTTTTAAAATCCATGGAGAAGAAATAAAAATTTTGAGGTTCGCCGATAACATTGTAGTTCTGTCAGAGAGAGCAAAGGACTTGGAAGAGCAGTTGAACGGAATGGACAGTGTCTTGAAAAGAGGGTATAAGATGAATATCAACAAAAGCAAAATGAGGATAATGGAATGTAGTCGAGTTAACTCAAGTGATGCTGAGGGAATTAGATTAGGAAATGAGACACTTAAAATAGTAAAGGAGTTTTGCTATTTGGGGAGCAAAATAACTGATGATGGTCGAAGTAGAGAGGATATAAAATGTAGACTGGCAATGGGAAGGAAAGCGTTTCTGAAGAAGAGAAATTTGTTAGCATCGAGTATTGATTTAAGTGTCAGGAAGTCGTTTCTGAAACTATTTGTATGGAGTGTAACCATGTATGGAAGTGAAAGCTGGACGATAAATAGTTTAGACAAGAAGAGAATAGAAGCTTTCGAAATGTGGTGTTACAGAAGAATGCTGAAGATTACATGGGTAGATCACATAACTAATGAGGAGGTATTGAATAGAATTGGGGAGAAGAGGAGTTTGTGGCACAACTTGACTAGAAGAAGGGATCGGTTGGTAGGACATGTTCTGAGGCATCAAGGGATCACCAATTTAGTACTGGAGGGCAGCGTGGAGGGTAAAAATTCTTAGAGGGAGACCAAGAGATGAGTACACTAAGCAGATTCAGAGAGATGTAGGCTGCAGTAGGTACTGGGAGATGAAGAAGCTTGCACAGGATAGAGTAGCATGGAGAGCTGCATCAAATCAGTCTCAGGATTGAAGACCACAACAACACAACCGACCCGTATTGTGCAAGTGAAGAATGGTCGACAACAAGAGGCAAAGAAAGTACAACACAAGCCCAAGAAATGATCGTGAAGGAAATGAGGATGTAAGAAAAGATTTGGGACTATGTGACCTAATCTAAAAGAAGAAAGTAGGATAAAATTATATAAATTAGAGGCGGAGATGGAGAAAGGGAAGAAATTAATGATACCAGCTGCACCGGGCATTTGTACATAGTAAGAGGGCTTGAGCGAAAATGTGTACCAGGCCAGGAGTCCAACCGTGGTTCTTCTACTTACTGGACAGTTTCCCCAATCACTGTGCCACCCGGACATAGTGTTTATCGGAAATTTGCGGTCTATCTCGACACACTCCCTAGCGGACTCACATTCCCACCTAGCGCCACCTATCGGTAGTCTCCGTCCATGTCGTCTATGCTTGATAATTTTAAATTCTCGCTGGATATCGAACGTAAATGAGTATTCGCACTGAAGGCTGTTGGTTCACTGCCAGTCGATACGAATAAGTTATAGCAATACATGGTGTGTGTTCTTTCAGACATGTCACAAAGAACAGACATCACGCTTTCATATAACAGGAGAAAATGGCAGGATTATGTACACCTCCGGGTTGGAGAAGGTCTCCTGGTAATGGCTCTCAATCTCAAATGCTCTGTAAGAATAAATATACGAAGAACTTACAAGATACTGACTACCATACAGGCAATTTGCCTAATAAATGAAGTGAAGGAGAAGAAGTAGTTTCAGGTGATACAGGCCAGTATTTCAAATTAATTGCCATGAATTCTTAGATGATTCTATTTTTTTCAGTTATTAAACAGAGTAGTTCTTCTGACGTTTCATTCAAGAGTCAGTGAGGAGCGATTTCTGTAACCTGCAGTAAGTTCCAGGAATTACAAGAAGTTCGAGGCTCCATCAACCTCCCGATATCCGAGACGGTAAGCAGAGTCTAAAAGGCTGACTGTGAAGGAGGGCGTCTCTCGGTACGTGAGAAGACTGGTAGGCGATAACCCCGACCTGCTCGAATGAGCTCAACCAAGAGAGACCTCTTTCTCTGGTAAATCTGGTATTCATGCCAGAATCCTTCAATTGTCCCTCGCTAGTCTACAGTAACACAAGAGGAGAGCGCCAGTTCCAAATTCTCGAACTCCTAAGGAAACCTGCAACGAATAGTGCTTTCTTGATATTATATATTTTGAAAATTTCTTATTCAGACTGGGGTTCCATTAGCAGCTCTCAGAATAAACTCGACCCCTCCACACTGTCCCGGTTTTATGGACTTCTCCCCGGCATCAGCGCAGCCTTATTAACAGCGTGCAGCTGAACGGCCGAATGAATTACGTGCTTTGGGGGAGAGAGTGGGGGAGAGGCGTGTTTACGGCCGACGACGACGCCCCCGCCTGGTATAAAAGGGCTTAAAAGGCGCGCGCCGCAAGTGCGTAAGTCAAAAGTTTCCCGCCTGCTACCGCCCCACCCTACTCCGCTGATTTCATTTGCGCTCTATAGCGCGACCCATTCATAATGCGTTCTTTTCCTCTCTAGCTGGGAGCGTAGAATGTCCCTAGCAAGGGCACGGGCTGCGAGATGTGCGATTGCACCGCCCTGCTTTCTGTCTAGGCTCCCGCCGTACCGGAAGGGCGCATTCCGGAAAGAGGAAGCGCAAATCGTAAGAATCAGATCCCAGTCATTATAAGCTGCAACTCCGCCACCGCAGGGCGTTAGAACTGCAGTGGAGCGCTTTTCTGCGTCACACTTCAGGTGATGAAGCCCCTAACAACCGCACCGCGTAACTAAATGATCAAAGGAAGCCTCTTTTACTCAAGCATAACAGCATAACGAAGTTTGAAATACGCGAAAGAGAGCTACCTCGTTACAACCAGCACAGATGCGGTGATTCCTGCGTTGTTACTCGTGTGTCTCAATTTGCATGTTCTTCTTTCAAGATACAAACACCAAAAAATAATTAATGTAGAGTAATGAAAGTTTTGGAATGCATTTGTCTAGGTAGCATATATAAGTGATTAACACTGCAAGTTCACAGCGAGGAAGCGCGAGAGAGGCCGTCACAAAGGTGAAATTCTGGTACATTAATAACTGGTGCATTGATGCCTGGTGTAACTACCAGAATGTTGAACGCAAGCATGCAAAGTGCAGGCATTGAGTTTTACAGGTGACGGATGTCAGTTCGTAGAATGGAATTCCTTGCTTGTTGCACTTGGTCGGTCAATACAGGGACAGTTGCGGATGACGCTCGATTGGAGACAGATCTGGTGACTGAACAGACAAAGGCAACTTGTCGCCACTTTGTAGAGAATGTTGTGTTACAACAGCGGTATTTAAGTGAGAGTTGTACTGTTGGAGCCCCCCCCCCCCCCCCCCCCCCCCGTTGGAAGCTGTTTACGAGTAGCAGTACAACAGGTCCAATTAGCAGAATGATGTGCAAATGTGCAACCTGAGTGAGAGGGATAACAACGGGAGCGCTCCTGCTGTCGTAAGCTTCTTTCTAACCAACACAGGAGTATCACTGGCACCGAGGCAGAACCAGCTTTCATCATAAAAAAGAACGGTCTTCTGCCCTGCCTCCACAAATGGTGGTGGTTTGAGGTCAACGGAATGCACGCTACAGGGCTTCTGGCTCGGAGCTGTCTTTGAAGCAACCAATTTGCAACAGGTATGTGAGTCTTTGTGATGCCAACTACTGCTAAAATTGCTGCTGCAGATGCAGTACGATGCGCCACAGCCATATGCCGAACTCGATGGTCTTCCCACTTGGTAGTGCCAAGTGGCCGTCCGGAACCCAGTTTCTAGCAATCGTACATTCCAGTGACCACCGTTACCAGCAGTCATGTACAGTGCCTGCATTCCCGCCACGTCTTTCTGCAGTATTATGGAAGGTACACTCCTTACCCTCTCGCTGCCACAAACACTCTGACTGCCCACCGTTCAAGCGCTTGCTGCTCACTCATTCTCTCGGCGATTTCAAAACCAAAACTGGTCAAGGAGGCAAGACCGTGAAAGTAGGACAAATCCAAAGATATCAAAATAAGAACGGGCGAAAGATGCGAGTCATACAGATTGACTAAGCACGTCCAACCTCGAAGGTAACTAACGCTCACCATCGTCACAGCGTGTATTTAAAGGAAACCTGTAACACCCCTTTCACGCGACTGGGGCTAAATTTGAATAGACATCATGTTTTAGTTGTAGAAACGCGGCTGTCAGATTTCGTTTATGTCTCATAACTCTTTCTCGATGTTGCGATTTTTTCCGTCAGTGTATTTACTACCGATTCAGCTGAGCAAGAAGAACTGGAAACCGGCAACGGAAATTGTCATTCGATATACCTGTTCGTACGTTTTACTAGTGCATGTATTTTGGCTCTGTTTCATTTTCGCTCCTTCACAGGGCCGACGTTCTGTGATGACGTCTGGACGTCGAAAACCTTGACAGCTACTTGTGGTTTCACGTCCTTCAACTATGTTCCACAGATGCTTACGACAGTAGAACGTGAACAGCCGACCAGCCACGCCATTTGCGAGATGCATGTTCCCAGGCGCCGGCCTATGACAGTCTGTTATTTCTGAACGTCATTTACGTCGGCGTTCTTTACTGTCGATGGGTAGTGGTCACAATACCGAGTGGTTATAAGTAAACTTTTCTTATTTAAAACGTCATAACACGGAAACTAATTACCGTACGACTACCAAACTTGGCAGCATGAATGTCTAGAATATGGGGTGCTTGATTTCCATGCATCACAGCGCCACCGTCTATTTACAACTATGGTCACCAGGTGCCGTGATCAGTCATCGTGATTCATAGCCTCACACACCTGACCAGTCGCATTGCACTTGTTGACGTCTCAACATGAGCTCGGACAAAAGGAGCACGGCATTAATGGCGAAGCTCTGTTATCAAAACAACAGTAATGCAACAGCTGCACTTCGAGAATACAGCCGACTGAAAGGATTACGGATGGGTCTTCTTTCTCTACCTGCTGTACCGAGAATGATGAAGAAGTTCGAATTCATACGCCCGCTAAACCCGGTGGGCAGAACAGGTAATTAGGATTGTGGAAAGGGCCAAATACGGTTGGGGTCAGTTTCACCTTCTAATTGTAATTTACTGTAATTTAATAACACATTTACAACCAAAGCGGCACATAGCCGAACTTTTACCAAATGCTACTCTTTCACGGCTGAAGGCCACCAAAGAAGAAATCTTAACAAACAAACAAGATAAAAATCCACTTAAAATAGCAATAAAATAATTAAAAAAACATCTATCACAGCTAGGTGGGAAGCCTCAAAGCAAAGGAGATAGAACAAACACATGCAAGGTGAAATACTAATGATTGAAGGCCACAATTAAGTTTCAAAATTTTAAAATATATTACCATAATATTTTAATGGCAGAAGGCCGCAATGTTTAAGCTTGGAAGATAAATTAAAGAATTAATAATGCAAAATTTTTAAGAAAAAAGAAAAAAATAACCATAAGCCATAAATTTTAAACAACAGAAAACAGATGGCACTCAGAAGCCTCCAGGGAGATCGATCTGCACTCGTTTACTTACAAGGGAACCTCCCCATCGCACCCCCCTCAGATTTAGTTATAAGTTGGCACAGTGGATAGACCTAGAAAAACTGAACACAGATCAATCGAGAAAACAAGAAGAAGTTGTGTGGAACTATGAAAAAAATTAGTAAAATATACAAACTGAGTAGTCCATGCGAAGATAGGCAACTTCAAGGACATCAGGAGTCCAGGTGCGCCGTGGTCCCGTGGTTAGCGAGAGCAGCTACGGAACAAGAAGTCCTAGGTTCAAGTCTTCCTTTGAGTGAAAAATTTAATTTTTTATTTTCAGTTTATGTGACAAACTCTTATGTTTTCATCACTATTTTGGGAGTGATTATCACATCTACAAGAAAACCTAAATCGGGCAAGGTAGAAGAATCTTTTTACCCATTCGCTAAGTGTACAAGTTAGGTGGGTCGACAACATATTCCTGTCATGTGACGCACATGCCGTCACCAGTGTTGTATAGAATATATCAGACGTGTTTTCCCGTGGAGGAATCGGTTGACCTATGATCTTGCGATCAAATGTTTTCGGTTCCCATTGGAGAGGCACGTCCTTTCGTCTACTAATCGCACGGTTTTTGCGGTGCGGTCGCAAAACACAGACACTAAACTAATTGCAGTGAACAGAAACGTCAATGAACGAACGGACAGATCATAACTTTGCGAAAATAAAGAAAGTAAAATTTTCAGTCGAGGAACGACTTGAACTAATGACCTCTCGTTCTGCAGCTACTCACGCTAACCACGGGACCACGGCGCTGCTGAGCACCCATCTTCCTTGATGTTGCTTATCTTGCATATGGACTACTCAGTTTGCATATTTTACTAATTTTTTTCACGGTTCCACACAACCTCTTCCTGTTTTCTCGATTGATTTGTGTTCAGTTTTTCAAGGCCTATCCACTGTGCCAACTTATAACTAAATCTGAGGGGGGTGCGATGGGGAGGTTCCCTTGTTGGACGAGACAGGTGGTGAGCCCAACTACAATTGATCTGTCGGAACCCAACAGGAGAAAGCCACGACCGACCGACACAGCGACATGCTTGCCATCAATCAGTACATGAGAACTCAAACATAAAATGTTACGAACTTGATAATCCACAATGAAGTATGTAGTAGCTGTCAAAATTTCACACCAAGTAGGACAGCGACAACAGGTGACGAAAGGGCGCTGCCTGAAATTACGTTAGTGGCCAGGGAAGGTAACCGGAACGCAAACGGCCAAAAGGCAGAAAATTCCGCTGGTACACTTGAATTTGAAATATGGTAATACAGTTAACTTCACCCAAAAAGAACACAGCCTGAATTTACGTCAGTGGCCAAGGCAGGTAACCAGAACACTAACGGCCACAAGGCAGAAAATTCCGCTGGTGCACTCGAATTGTAGCCAACCAATATAGTTAATTGCACCGCATGGTGGCTAAATTTCAGCAATAGAAACACTCGGTGTTGCTCACAGGAAAACCTCCACAACAGCGAAGACCGAAACGAACCACCACAAAATGAATGAACGTGGCTTGAGTACTTAAAACCACTATTCAACTTTGACGTTCTGGGTTGGTGAGCCACAAAGCTCGTAGCGATCGGAAAGTTCCACACACGCTCCAACACTGTGCAGGGACCGCCACCGGACCCAGCCGACGCCATCGCACGGAAACATCCCTCCTGGACCTCACCCGCCGACCGACTGCCCGCTGGTCGACCGCGACTGCTGCTCCGTCGCGACTGCATTGCTGGTGCGTCTCCCACTCACATCCAGACACACGACGGCGGAAATTCTGGCTCGGACCCAACCATGCAGAGGAAACACGCCCACTGGCTACCAGACATCCCTGCCCTGGGAAGAGACCGAGCTTAGTTCCACAAGATGGTAACTGAAGGGGCCCAGAAGCGCTCAGATAACCAGTTACAAGTCGCCCGATGAGACGAACGACCTCTCAGAGCCAATACGCCGATGACATTTAAAATAACTTGCCAATTAAATCACACAAAATACACACACAAGCTGACAAACACTTTCACGAAGACCTGAACGATACCCAACAGTAACTAAGCACACAGTAAAACAATCGGGAGTCGATGCACACACAGCCGACTCATGAACGATCGGCTAGCCAAAACACGTCGTCCGCTAGGACGTACGACCGACGATCCACCAAGACCGTGGCCCAGCTCAAGTGATGCGTGGCGATAATGGTCGGGCGAGCCAGGTCGACGCAGACGTTACTGCTGCTCGACCCGACTGTACTAGTGCCGCATTACAACTCCCTGACTGGCAGGTTCGGACTGCTCTCCCGATGCATTCCAACTGCCTGGCAGCCCGAATTCGCAATTCGAGTTCGCCCACGACAGAGAACGACTGGGAAGTAATAGCAGTGGAGCAAAGATACTACGATAGGGGACATATCGATACGCGCTGCTAACGCCACTCCCGGTCAGGCAAAGCAGCAACTGAGAGACAGTAGTAATTTAAATTAACGTAGGGAGGTGGAAGTACGTTATAAACACGTTGTAAAATACATGATGGCGGGAACACGAGCCACACACGGCTCACGAATCAACTGGAGAAGTGGGCGTCACTTTGGGAAGAGGCCGACGATCGGTTGCACTACAGGTAGATGATGAATTCACTACTGCTATGGCAGAAAACGCTGCGCGCAAGTCCCGATTGTCAGGCATTGCGCGTGCTGTGTCACGACCGTTGAACATCCCGTGGTCTACCGTACAGGAGGTTTTTAGAACCATTCGCAAATGGTATCCGTAAAAGATCCGAATCGTACAGCTGCTTGCACCACAGGTGGCACAACGACGTGCTGACTTCGATCTCCAGTTTCTCGCAACAACTGAAGTTGACGAGGGGTGGCCCCGGACCGTCCTATGGACACAAGAAGCTGACGGGTGAGGCGAACACACAGAATGGCCGTGTTTGGTGACTTCACCTCCAGTCACTGTGCATGAAGTTACTCTGTATGATGAACGTGTCACAGTGTGGTGTGGCTTCACGGTTACGTTCATCGTTGGCCAATAGTTGTTTGAACAGGTTGGCGCTCAAGGACCAAAGACGTGAAGTGTGACTGGCTAGCGTTTCTACGATCTGCTTCGCCAGCGTGTCGTTCTCGCCCTATAGGAGAGAGATGCATTGAACTCAACAGTTTGCATGGAAGATGGGTCACAAGTGCACATGGCTCGAGAAGTTCACCTGCTTCTCCGAAACAAATTTAGAAACGATCGAATTAACAGCCGATCGTTTCCTAACACATCGCCGGCACGAACACCTGATCTCACTCCCTGTGATTTCTGGTTGTGGGGCTACCTGAAGGGTAAGGTTTACCAGGGGAACATTCACACATGTGCTGATCTGAAGCGCAGCATATCAAGAGCGGTAGCCAGCATCCCTAAGGACATGCTTCATTATGCGGTGCAGAATGCAATCCTGCGCTTTCAGACTCTTCTGGACACTAATGGGCTCCGTACTGACCCCTTTTGTAGCACTAATAATATCGGTATGTAATGGTATGATGTACCGCAGCAGCACATTAAACGTGTTTCACCTGAATTGATTTTGCATCATTTCTCATCCCCATATCCCTGACTTAAATGCTACCAAATTCGGTCCTCGTACGGTTATTGGTTCCCGTGTGATAACGTGTGACATGGGGAAAGTTTCAAATGGTTCAAATGGCTCTGAGCACTATGGGACTTACCTTCTGAGGTCATCAGTCCCCTAGAACTTAGAAGTACTTAAACCTAACTAACCTAAGGACATCACACACATCCATGCCCGATGCAGGATTCAAACCTGCGACCGTAGCAGTGGCGCAGTTCCGGACTGAAGCGCCTAGAACCGCTCGGCCACCACGGCTGGCCAACGAGCATCCAGCAGTTGTCAAAGCCCTCTAAATGCACAATGGACCTGAACGGATGCAGGTGATCAGACAGGATGCTTACGTATGTGTCACCTGTCACAGTCGTATCCAGGCGTATCAGGGGTCCCATATCACTCCAGCTGCTCACGCCCCATACCATTACAGAGCCTCCACCAACTTGAACAGTCCCCTGCTGACATGCAGAGTCCATAGATTCATGAAGTTGTCTCCACAGCCATGTACGCCCATCTGCTGGATACATTCTGAAACGAGACTCGTCCGACCAGGCAAAATATTTTGAGCCAGCAACAGTTCAAATGGTTCAAATGGCTCTGAGCACTATGGGACTTAACTGCTGAGGTGATCAGTCCCCTAGAACTTAGAATTACTTAAACCTAGCTAACCTAAGGACATCACAGACATCCATGCCCGAGGCAGGATTCGAATCTGCGACCATTGCAGTCGCGCGGTTCCAGACTGTAGCGCCTAGAACCGCTCGGCCACTTCGGCCGGCTAGGGAAAGTTTAATTGTAACCACACAGTATTTTCGTTCATGATTATATAAATCAACACATTTTCGTTTCTGGTAACTCACTTTTCTTAAACACAAAAGACCTGTCTCAAACTGTAAACCGTAGTGTCCCTCTGTTTGTTTATACACGCTAGTCTCCAAGAGTAGTAGACGAATTTTAATGTGATTTTCACACGTACGTATAGGCTTTATTCCATAAAATCGGATCACGGATAAAAACGTCGTAATTTAACGTTTTATAAGTGCGAACGTGTATTCATCTGTTACCTTTTCACGACTAAACCGCTTCACCGATTTTGATGGCATTTGCTATGGAGGTAGCTTGAATACTGAGGAAGAACATAAGCTACTTCACAAAGTGTGCAATACTAGACATTTATTGACTTCAACACCATTACGTGAATCAGGTAAAAATATTCACTCTTTGAAAAAGCTTTTAATTCTTTGGCTTTTGAACTTTATCACACTTGTGAAAATGCTTTTACTGATTAATACGTTCTACATAATACAATTCAGGTTAACGAATACATTGCCTATGTTACGGTGCAAAGTCAGTCCGAAACAAGTCAGGAAGATGTTCGGCGTTTGATGAAGCTCGTTTAACACTAGTACCGCCGGAGCTAGTACTATACGTACAACCGCCGATGTGGTCAAAGTGACCACTTTCTTTGTAAGTACATGCTGTGCTGTTTAATGTAAATATTAATGACCTTGGTAACAATGTTTCACTTTAATTAGTTTAGTAACAATATCGTTGTATTTTACAACAACAATGGGAACATAATATTACTAATATTAAAGAACATAGTTCACAATATGTATCTGCAACCATACTAATTGTATTGCAGTAGTTTTAAAATTAATAGAAATTAATCTTACTGGAGAAACTAAGTACCCATGAATATGTTAAGAGAAAGACCAATCATAAAATACGACCAGCTATAGTACCTAATCCTACTTACAAGCATTACAAACTACTGACTTTATTACTTTATATGTACACGACCCACAAACATATCTCTTGCATTTACTACACACTTCATTTGTCTTGTTTCTGCATTTCCTCGTTTGGCATAGTTTTCTTACTTTCGCAGGAATTTCCGCTTCTTCTCTTTCTTCATCACCATCGTCCTTTTCTTTTCCATCCCTTGGCATCCTTTCCTGATTTCTGGTTTCCATATAGGCTCTACGTAATTCTTCTGCTAGATTTATGATGAAATTCCTCCTACTTATTTTGATCCCTGTCACTAGCTTGAAAATGATCCGTACATTGATGGCTGCTAAATGAGGGATTTTGTGAAATACGTGTACATGCCATCGACGAGTACCAGAGCGGACAGAATATTTCCTCGTCATCCGGTCCAAGACATCTACAGCAAATTTTGTGCTGTTGTAGAAGCTCACTGTTTCGGGAAGGTGTTTCGAATTATTTTTACTTCAACATCTGTGTGCGTGGTGCTATACAGAAGAACATTTTTGTTCTTTTTCCCTTGGTAAACAGTCAGAGTACCACCTTCCCTTTTCAAGAGAACAGACGTATAAAGAGGAGTTTTCATTTTTTTATAGTGTTCGGAATTTCTTTTCTTGCATGGTTGATAGTGCCGACAAGACTAGATTTCTCTTTTTCCAGTCTCTCCCCAAGTGTGACCGTAGTGAAAAAATTATCAGTAGTCACATTTCACCTCTTATTGCGATATGGAGCTACCAACTTCATTACTACTTGTTCTGGAAGTTTCCCATTAGGTGCCCTCTGTTCGTTCTTTCCTACATAAGGGAACCCATTAGAAAGATATTTTGTTTCTACATCCGCTAGAAGCCAGAATTTGATTCCGAATTTATCAGGCTTATTCAGGCTTATTCAGGCTTATTCGGCATATATTGCAAATACGGACACCTGGTACTGCTGCGGAAAAGTTGTTCGTCCACAGTGACATTTGATTCAGGTATGTAATTCAACTGACAGTTTTCTATAAAATGGTTCCAAGTAGTTGATATAAGTGCAAATTTGTCACTTTTCAAACGTTCCGACCGTGTATTTTTTTTCATCAAAACGCAGATATTTCCAAATTTCTCTAAACCTGTTTCTGCTCATTGTGTCAGTGAAAAATGGGGCTCCCCACTTTTTCAACCCACTCATCTACTTCAATACATCTGGCACCTAGTGCACCACGAACATATAATAAAGCAACAAATGCATCTCATTCTTCTAAATGCAAGCTCCAGGAATCATTTCCAAGAAGACGTTGTGTCTCAGCTTCTGTGCATTTCTTTATGTGTTTCAACATTGATTGTTCAACTAAAAGGCGCTAGACACTCGAAACATTATCATTTGAGACGTGCCGCTTTGCGTGTGGAGTAGTCCCCTGTGTTTCTTTCAGTATATTCTGTTGACCTATCCTACATGGAGTAGTAACACCGAAGTCTGCTACAGTCCACTCCGTGATCCCGTCTTTGCCAGGAGTTTTGAGCCAGGTTCTGGAAGTGAGCCCTCACTTCGTTCTCTTGTTCTACGTCGATTCTGTATTGGTCCACTTACAGGAGGTGCAGTTCTTTTTTTACCCAGGGTAGGTCCTTCTCTAGCATTGTTTATATTACTGCTTGGTCCTGGTTCAGCAACTGCGTGAAGAAAGAGACAATTAGAAAGCTACAACTCATAAAGATAACATACCACACAATAAAATAGCAGTAACAGAAGTAGCAGTAGAAGTGTCAGCTCTATTACAATAGCGATCATTATTCATATAGTAACAATAATAATAATAACAATAATAATAATAATATAATTGAATGTAAATTACCTTCATCTTCAGTCTCGGAGCTGTCACTCTCCACATTAGCGACAGGTTGGTAATCTTCATCTGTAGAATCTTCCACAAGGTCCTCAACTTCAGGATCATTATCAGCATCCGATTCATACAAAAGTGTGACAATTTCTTCATCTGAAAATGGCCGTGGTTTGTATCGCTGTGACATATGAGCCATGTCTACTGCTCTGAGACCAGCACTCAAATAATCAGTCTTGTTTATGCGAAACCCAATGGCATATAATGAATGACATATTGCATTGTTGAACTTTTAAATTCAAACAATGGGAATGAACTTCAGTAACCAACATATTTAGTACATTGTTGACGAGTGCTAAGAATAAATCTTGGGAGTGACGCACAACAATCTTTAAGTAATCTGTTTTTAAATATACATGTAATGTGGTCAAAGTGACCACTCGGCGGTTTTAAGTATAAGTGGTCATTCAAAGAAAACTAATGAAGATAAAATAAATATTGGACTATTTATATGATCTACATAAACATTTAGGAAAAGTAATTAACTCACAACAGCATACATTAAAATTGACCGAATAATAAAACGTTAAAATATAAAAAGTCGTCAAATTGACCATTCGGCTGTCCTAGTGTTAAACACGTTAATCCACAATAATCCATGTCAGTGCAGGAAAGAACAGGAAAATGTGATGAATTATGTTCATTTCACCATCTTGTGACGTTTGCATGCAATGAGGAAGATTCAAACACTGGGTTTATGGGTAACAAGTGCTCTAATCCAAAATCCCAAAAATCAGCGTGTAATCACATGTGCATCTCTGCTTGTTCGTATTCGATTCGCTAGTGAACAACATCGACCATTCAAATCCTGTATCGCTACTGGTGACGCGAAATACAATCTTTATGGTGACATACGGAAAAGAAAGGAATGGTTGTGCCCAAACAAAGCAGCGGCGACTCCTCGTACAAAGACCTGCGCAAATCCACAATAGACAATGTTATGCATCTTGTGGAACAGCGATGGTGTTGTGTACTACGAATTGCTTCCATAGGTGTAACCATTACTGCTGACATTTATTACCAGCAAAGGAAACCTCTTGCAGACGCAGTCCAAGAACAACGACCAGGGAGACTGCGTGAAGTGATGTTACTCCGTGACAACGCCCGTCCACATCCTGGTAGACTGACAAAAAAACTCCATAGAGAAGGTAAGCAGAGAAGTCATTCCGCATGCATCTTTTTCACATGTTTTCGCACACTCACATTTCACCTTTTACCCTATCTATCGAACGACTCTCCGGATGAAAATTCTCCTCGAACATAGCTTCTCCTTAAAATCACATTAGTTCTACACTCGTGGAATGGAAAAGTTACCGCAGCACTGGCAGACTGTAAAAAATGGTGCACGAGAATATGTTATTGATGACTTAAGTCCCTGATACAAATATCTGTTGTGTTTATTAAACTTATGGAAGAATGCTACAAACTTACACATCAACCTAGAAGACCATAATATGTACAAAAGTAGCTCTGTCACCTTTCGTGACTAGATCGCTGAACCAATTGCTATAAATGTGGGTCGGATATAGCTCGAACCCTCAGGAAGAACGTAGGCTACTTTAAGAGCTAAAAAAGAAAAGATGACACTTAAAAGTGTGATGTAGAGGATAGGCCAGAATTTGTTGCATAATGTACACGCATACCGTATGAGAGTAGCTACTTCAGTTACATGACGCATAGCTTCACCCCCCTGCCCATGCCTGTCTGTGTAAACCATTTGACAGCAACACTCTACTCATGCTGCGTCGTCATTCATTGTGGTGGCTGGAGAGTGCAGGGGCGTACGTCATGAGCTGTGCTTGCTCGAAGAAGCAGACATGCCAGGACAGCTGAAGTTATTGCATGTACAATAGCTTATTTCTGCGTTGTCACTCATCATAAGAAAATTACTGATTTGAGAGTACAGCTGCAGGTAACAGTTAGTATTGTGTAATGTTCCTATATTGAAAATTACTTTTGTGATAAGGAAAACTACAACAGATTTACGTTTATATTTATCCCTGCATGCACAGCTGTGCTAATGACAGTCGCAAAAGTTTTACATTTACAATTCCTAAATTACGTGTACATCATATAATAAAATTTTTAGAATTGTGAACTGTCAATTGACCGTTTAACATTTCCCTAAAATGCTACAAGTCCAATCCCTGGAGATGTCCAGGAAGGGAGCTCCCATAAGATCACACAAGCTTCCAGCTTCGGACTATATCAGCAGCGTACAAAATAGAGGAACATGTGGTAGCTCCGCACGTCGCATAGCAGGCCGTACTAGGCGGCAGTACGCTGGCTTGTGGCCCAACCTCGTTGCATGCCATCTCCAATATATCTCCCGTATTATTCTGAGAGTGAAGAAAGTATGGCTCTCCTTCCTCCGTTGAAAACAATTTAGATATGTTTGCTATATTTAGTATGTAGCATGGTATGGCTTCACATGCACCAAATTTGAACTGACCATCGATTATTTTTCATTGCATGCATTTCGGTATATGCCTGGTATTTTTATTTTCGAGCTATTACAATAACTATTGGAAGTAGTAAAAAGAAAATTATCGCATTATCAAGCTGTGATGTGGGACTTAAGAATAGAAAAAAGTTACAGTTTTTACCGAATAGTTGCTACAGAATCGAATGGGAAAGCTTGCATGTGGAGAACACACATGAATCTATGAACATTGTTTATAAATTTTTACGCAAAAGGTAAAAGCGTTACGAAGGAACTAAGTAGAGAAGCGGATTTAGCTTTGCTTCATTTACATGAAACAGGTTTCTTCGAGCAACGTCTATTGACTGGAAATTTTACGACAAAGTTGTGTGGAGAAATCAGTACTCCCAGTTGCGTCGAGCGATACATAATCCACGTGCTTCACCATGGTATCCACTTGTCAACTCACAATGTGACTAGAGTGAGTTAGATACTCCAATAATGAAAAGTGTGGCAGGAACCTCCAGTTCTTGGGGACATGCCGTGTAAAAATAATTAAAATAAAAAAAGAACCTAGAATACACAAAGCAAATGCCGGCGACTTAGTCAAGGATGGAACACTAGTTCTGTTGAAAAAGTTTTGTGATAGGTGTCTGCCCACTAAACTTCACTGAAGGAAAACTTGGAAAGTGGAAATTCACTTTTGGGTGACTGCTGCCGGAAACATCCAGCGCAATCAACAGAAGCCTGTTATCAGCACTGCTCCGAGAAATCACATGATATCCCTAGAAGCACAATTGATGTTACTTTACAGCATCGCAGCGCTATAAAGTAATAGAAACCGTTCTATTTGTCCTAAGTCTGACTAAGAATTGTATTATGGAGGTAATAGTGATTAGACAGTATACAAAATGTTATTTTTACCTTTATGTTCTTAATTCTAACAGGAATGGCAATGACTGTACTACCTCGTTCAGCGCAATGTGCAGCACACTGTCTTTCTAGACAGTGTAGCAACCAGAGCCGAATCGAATAGGCGTTCCTGATTAACCGTCGTTGGCTGATTAATGTTATGACTTTTAGACGAGTTCCTTCGCTGGTCAAGGCATTTGTGATGCAGAGTCCACGTCTCTGTCGCACAATAATAACGTAAAAACGATTAAGAAACAAACACTCAGAACAAAGCTTATTGGATTCGTAGATCAATGGCAAAGAGCACATACGACCCTTCTGTCTTAGGGTCACTAGCGTTTTGTGACGCACAAGAGTTCATTCTGGCCACGGTAATTGCCTGTCATTAAAAACATAGCGGCAGGTGGGGAAACGATGAAGAAAATGATGTAGTTCTATCGACACATGGGAATTTACGTACGAACAAAGAAATTCGATAATGGTCCCCTCTAACTACATTATTCATTTTTTCACTTCCAGATGATTTAGGAAAATATAAAGGTGAGATACATGTGTTTGATTCCAATGTCTCAAAACTGTAGCCTTACATTCCTGTTTAAAAAACCTAGAAGCGGCTTAGACGACTATGAGGCAAGTAATTTAACGTAAGACGCATGTGGCGCAAATGTCGGGAAATACCCCAAAAGAGGATGAGAGATGTTGAACATGTGACGTCACCAAATGACGTACCTCGCCCCACAAGCAGCGGTTGGGCTTGGTCGTGAAGGAATACTTGAGTGATGCAATACTTGTACTCGAAAAAATACTGCCAGTTTCGAACACCTTTTGTAAATGTGATCTTCTGTAATCGTATGAGTTCGAAAAAGTAAATGCTTATTTTGAATGTCGTTGCTTTTGTCCCTTCTATTTTGTTTACACACATTATTTACTAAAGGAAACGTTGCTATTTACTGGTAACGACGAAATTCGGAAACTTACATTAATTTACTTGTGTCACAATACGGTAGATTTTTATTGTACTGCACTTCGCAATAAACCAGTGGAGACAGCGAGACAGGTAAATAATATGTAAGGTGTCAGGCAAATCTAACACCTTCTATGAAAACCCTGACATGATAAGCAAATCCAGTAGTATGTCACATAGCTCCGAATAAATCGTGACATTAAATTAACCAAAGTAATACGAGTAACGAGTGAGCAATACCACAGACTACCACAAGAATGCCTAAATGCATGTCATACCTTCCCACCGTGGGACAGACGCAGTTCAGAGGGGAGAAACGAGAACAGAAGCCGAGAGCAGAACCGTGTAAGCGAGAAGGCCCTACGATAAGGGACGGACGGACACCCACGTCGCCAGCTAACCGCTAGGACCACACCACCCACAAGTTTTAGCGTGAGACTTATTCGCGTCTCTGTTACGTCAAGACCACCCCCCAGCCAATGTTAAAAGCTAGAGCCCTCCAGAAGAACAGTATAGATCTTACGAAAACACAAAAAGGGCTACACCACCCGCAAGTTTTAGCGTGAGACTTTTTCGCGACTCTGTTACGTTAGGACCACCCCCCAGCCTACGTTAAAAGATAGAGCCCTCCAAAAGAACAGTATAGATGTTACGATAACACTAAAGGACCACACCAGCTGCAAGTTTTAGCGTGAGACTTTTTCGCGTCTCTGTTACGTCAAGACCACCCCCCAGCCAATGTTAAAAGCTAGAGCCCTCCAGAAGAACAGTATAGATCTTACGAAAACACAAAAAGGGCTACACCACCCGCAAGTTTTAGCGTGAGACTTTTTCGCGACTCTGTTACGTTAGGACCACCCCCCAGCCTACGTTAAAAGATAGAGCCCTCCAAAAGAACAGTATAGATGTTACGATAACACTAAAGGACCACACCAGCTGCAAGTTTTAGCGTGAGACTTTTTCGCGTCTCTGTTACGTCAAGACCACCCCCCAGCCAATGTTAAAAGCTAGAGCCCTCCAGAAGAACAGTATAGATCTTACGAAAACACAAAAAGGGCTACACCACCCGCAAGTTTTAGCGTGAGTCTTTTTCGCGACTCTGTTACGTTAGGACCACCCCCCAGCCTACGTTAAAAGATAGAGCCCTCCAAAAGAACAGTATAGATGTTACGATAACACTAAAGGACCACACCAGCTGCAAGTTTTAGCGTGAGACTTTTTCGCGTCTCTGTTACGTTGCAAACTTTAAAAACTTTGCCCCACCACGAAAAGTATAACGTTTCTCATTGGATAGACAGAATTTTTGTAGGCGGAGCTTAAGGTTAACATTGAGACCCTGATTGGTCAGATGAAAACACAGCCAGATAGTTTTTTTTTTAAACCAACTTCGGTAAATTGTAGTAAGGAGAAGTTAGGAGAGAGTTGCTTCGGAGACAGCGAGGTGAGCGGAGCTGTGCTGCCCGCCGCCCCCTGACAAACACAGACAAGGTAATGAACACACGCGATGCCGCATTTTTGAGCACATAAGGCTTCACACAGAACTGCAGAAGTCTCATCTCTTACACCCCCTTTTTGCGTAATACTAGTGTCGATCGTCAATTAAAGCTCATGGTGTTCACATTTGCCACTTAAAGTAAAAATCTGAAATGCGATGATTTTTCTGTTATATAGTTATTGAGAAGCCACATCAGCCACTGTAATTTACGACAAGTTAGATAAGTAATTAAAGATAATTGAGGGTCACTGTAGACCATTTTCATAGTTTTCTCTTTTGTGAAACTTAATTTAAACCTAGATTATAGATGTGATATGGCGTAGGTCATCCTTTGATCCATTGTAGAACTTGGAAACCCATTCAGGGAATATTCGTTCACATTTTTGTTGAACGCAGTTGGTTTTCACCATCCTGTATTAAAACATTTCCTTTTATCAATAGTGCAATTTATAAACGATGTTTTGTGAGTAGAATAAAATTTCCAATGGTAAACTTAACTGCTTTTTCGACGTTATTTTACCAGCTAACTAAAAACAGGAAAGCCTTGAACCCCTTCCACTAAATTTAGTTAGTATTAAGATTCTTTTACAGGGAGTGCAGTGGAGCTGACGCTGAAATCATTAAGTATTTCGTTATATCATCGCTAGTCTCACTGAACTCCTCTGAATTCTACATGTAATGTGTGGTCTGGAGTCTCCTTACCAGCAACAGGTCCCAGGTTCAAACTAGTCAATTCCCTAAAAAACACGCTCAGAGCGTCGTTGCGCGAAAGTGGTAGGGAGACATGATATAGAACAAACAGAGACCACGCAGAATGTTAGAAAATGGCGACCCTGCCAGCATTTGTTTCTTCCTTCTTCTCTTCTCGTGATAAGGTATTTACTTCTCTGTTCAAGGTGCTGCAGTTGTCCTGGCTCGGTGCATCATTCTCTTTTGCATTGACGCTTAGCTGTCAATTCGAACGTTTATCGGGGTTTGGTGGTCTTACCTCCACCTCTTCTATCTGTATTCTCTTTTCTTGTTCAGCTTGATGATAGTGGTTTCTTTGTTGATAATTTGTCGGTATATTGGTTCTCCAGTACCCGTTCCGGTTGTCGTTATTCCCTCTGTAACAGTTGTTGCCGTTCCTGGGTGAATTATAGTTGTTGCCATATTCTCTTCTAAATCCATATATGGTTCTTTGTTGAAATCTATTGTCGTTTCTTGGTGCGAAGTTATCACATGGTTCGTAATTATTGTTTCTTCGTACTGTGTCTTGTGGATTCCACTGCTTTTTTGCTTTCGTTTTCACGTGCGCTTCGTCTTTTTCTTGCGTCATCTTCCGAAAATATGAAACTCTAGTTCCCTTAGAATACCTTTAAATGCTTCGACGTCATTGCCTCCGCGACCTACTAATGATTGCTGGTATTTCAATGGTAGCTTCATCGCGCATAATTTAATGAACTCTCCGTCACTGTGTGGTACATCTAAGCATTGATTTTTCTTTGCCATTAATTCGAAAAATTTGACGGGACTCTTCTCTCCTGAATTTTCAAAATATGGGTTCTGTAACAATTCGTACTTCACTCTGTTCTGTGCTTCGCTGGACCAATATCGTGAGAGAAACTTCTCTCTGAAATCTTCGTACGATCGGCATGTCGCTGCAACATTCTGCATGGTTTCTGCGACTGTTCCTGACATGTGTGCACATATTAAGTCTAATATGTGTGCTAGCGTCCAGTGTTCTGGTAATCCTACTCGGAATTGATCAACAAAAGTTCGTGGATGTAATGAGTTTCCTTCTCGAAAGTGTTGAAATTTTCTGACTGTGAGGAAATGATCGTTGTCGTAGTTTATCATAGTTCCATATGAAATTCGCGATTCTTCGCCTTGTGAACGTGTAGCTGAATGCATTGCATTGTACTCTTCGCGACCTGGCATTCCATTGTCAGGTATTGGTTCGGTATCTTGTCTGGCTAACCTTGCTGCTTCATTGCACGACCCAAACTGTCTTGAAACATACATTTGTGGTTCCGCATGTGTTTGTGATGACGTTCCATTTCAACATTGTTACACTAACAAATAAGAATTATTTCCAAGAATTGCTTTGACAAAGAAATATACATACACAAGCATTGAGATATTATCCTAACAAATAAATAATGAATCTTAACTCAATGTTAACATATAATTGTTTAAAGCAATGAAAATAATACTGCCAGCCAGACGTAAGACTCGAAAACTGGGCTCCAAGCGCTAAAGCCGCGCATGTGGGCCGAGAGCCACACCTAGGTGAATGCTTGTCTCTGACTGGGATGATCAAGTGCGACAGACCAGCGTGCTCAACCGCTGCACGTGCGGCGAGGTACGTCATGTGATGACGTTTCATGTTCAACAGCTCTCATCCTCTTTTGGGGTATTTCCCCTCATTTGCGATCCCATGTGTTATATTAAATTATTTCTCACTGCGCCATTGATTCGGAGGTTTTTAAACGATAATAAGAATCACTCTGTGTGTAGGAAGAAGGTTTGTGCGCGTTAATTTTGAACTTACAGATGCGAACGTGGTTTCTCGAACTTACAGTAACGCACTTGTGCAAACCTGTATGTTTTATAAAAATTTGTTGACGGAATGGTGTACCCACATTTAAGCTATAATATGCAGTTAATATCGTAATAGCCCTAGGAATTTAAAATATTACAGCAGGTAATGAATAGTATCTCAGAAAGTTTTTTTTTCACTATTCTGCGGAATTACTAGTAAATGTCTAGTGAAATATTGGTGACTGAGGAATTCCACTTCATTCATTTAAAAAGTAGATGACTTACTAAAACTTATTGACACAGGCGGGAAGAACAATCACTTAACAAAAGAGAAGTGGTCCTTAGTAGGCTGTTATGTAAACGATCCTTTTTTAAATCGGGCGATTAGCTAATTCCGACGACTTGTCATATTCGAGCACATGATGCGGCGGCGAGGTTTCTTTCGTCCTTTACCTACTTGCACCTACCTGTGAACACGTTGCAGCAGATCGCCGGTAGAAAAGCCGAGCAGAAACCTACCGTACTGCAACTCGCACCAGGCTGCGTAGAACGTAACTATTCTAAGAATCGGGAAAAGGTCTTAATTTTGATTGAAAGATGGAAATACTGGCAAAACTTCTGTATATTCTGAACCTTGATAATGTATACTTCACTGCCAACCCCTTGCTAATCTTAACAAAGTCATGCACAAAACCTTTCATTCACGTTAGCAAATTTATGGTAACGTATTTCCCGAAATCCGAACAGCTACTAAGCACTGATTGTTCTTAAATGAAAATGCTCACCACGCTATTAAGTTTATCGGTGTCTAATGCACTCAAGGCTTTAGTCACCGATCTGCCATGCGGAATTACTGTCTTTTCCCATACTCAGAACTACTTAAAAAATCCGTACTTTCTAAAAATCACACCGGAATAAGTATGTTTTTATTTTAAAACACTTTTGAAACATGTAGCACAACTAAAACCGGCAAATTGTAACTTTCTTCGGAGCTCATGCTACACACGAACGTACTATTGAAAGGGGGGGCTCGGACTACCTTAGACTGTTGTAAGCATTCTACATCTCCAAGAGAAAAGACAAACGAGGAAGACTCCGTTCTGGCTAGTAAGTTTTCTTTAAGGCCAATAAAAAACTTTCTCCTGCGTTAGTCCTCGCTTTTAATGACTAGTCAATCAACAAATAACACGCTTTCGAACTGTACTTTTCCTGAAGTAAATATTTAAGATTCTGATATTCTGTTTATGCTTTATGTTATTAACTATTTTCATTTCCACTCGAATTAGCTTTCCTTTTACCATAAACTTACTTAACATATTATAATACTAAATTCCCCGTCGTCTGCATTCACACTCTCTTAAAAATTTCTCACAGTAGCTCGTACAGCGTTCATCAGTAGAACAATGATGTACATATTTAGTTTAGACCACATTCACGCATCATCACACTACTAAAAGCATATACAAAACTGTACAAACATAAATAAACAAAAAAGCCTTCCAGAAATTAGCAGAACAATTGACAAAAACAATCTCTTGACCTGTTTCTTGAATGTTTCTGTGCACTACTGTCCTCTGGCAGATGAAAATTATAACTACGTACTCGACAGAACCCGCTTCCGACCATCTGTCACTCTGAACGCATGGGTCATTCTCCCGATGCACAGGCTCTAGACAGTGTGTAATGTTAGTTATTGCTTGTCGTAATTGTGAACACATGTAAAAGGTTGATGTTACATTCCATCCTTATATTCAAGATCGTCTACATTATAGCCTACCACGGACCATGTTTTTCTTTACTGAGCATTTGAAGGCTGTTGATTCCCAAAAAAATAATATTGTAAGAAATACTTGTTATGGGGGCCGTAGCTCATACCCGTAGATAGTGTCATGATGATTTCTTTACAGTGTAACTCTCATACCTGCTGGTTTTATAGCAAGTGTCACGTGAGAACTGCCAGCAGTGTCGAAACCATATATGAAAGAACCAATTTTAGAGATGGGCGCTGGATCCGCTGTGCTTGTACAACTCTAATTTCAGCCACTATATTACTTTGTCACTCCCCGAGGGCTGTCAGGTTAATGTCCTTTTGCCAGCATCTCTACAACGCAAAAATCCCGCTGCATTCCTGGAAACATAGCAAGCTTCGGTGTTAGCACCGCTGACGCTCCATTTAATAATGTAATTACACGACATGAAATTAAAACGGCAGTAATGCTAGTGGTGTGTGTTTGTATACATATATGTAGAAGTGCGTACTTGTGCTCATGCTCGTGCGAGTGTGTGTGTGTGTGTGTGTGTGTGTGTGTGTGTGTGTGTGTGTGTAGACGTTAACGTCCGTAAGCTTTATGATATGAAACATGCTACGACAGTCGTGCACATAAAAGGAAGTAATTGCGTGAAAACACGCAGAGTCCTTTAGGAAACGGCAGAGAGGGTCTTAACGACTTAGATGTGCAGTTGTTACGTGTTTCAGACTATCATAAATTTTTCGGGTTATTACAATTTTAATTTAGCCAGTCAGCTGATCTATGAAACATACTTAATCTCTTGTAGTAGTGCAAGTATGTTTGTTTCTTCTCTACACTATAGTAGCTTAATCACCTACTAGGCGTATTTGGAAACCACTGCGAAAATCCGATGTGGTTGGCAGTGTTTCTATTACGCCCGCCGATCTCACCACGTCGTTCTTTTCAGTTCTGAGGGCACAGTGAGCATATAAAGGTGCCTAGAAAATAGTGTCCCCCGCCAAGTACGAGGGCCTGATGAGAAATTTCGCCTGAAGCTATGCAGCCCACATCACACAATTGTTAAGCGATTTCTTCTTCAAGACACTTCTCAGCTGTATTCTGCAGGGGCAGTCAAGATGCTCTTGTAGCGTTTTCAATTGGAAGTGTTTGATTACCCACAATTCAGCCCTTAATTCACTCCCTCTTAGTTTCATCTGTGCTCACATGTACCGCTGGCTATGAAGACATCATTTTGGCACAGACAACGAGCTGTAGGCCAGCGTAGAGAAATGGCAGAAAGAACTGGGAAATGCCTTCTATAACGAGGGTATTGCAAGATTGGTACAAAACAACGATAAACGTCTAAGCCGGATCTGCGACTGTGTAGATAAGTAGCTGGAAGTTGTAGCTAACTGTTGTAAATAAAACATTTTTGATTTTCACAGTGGTTTCCATTTCGCAACCGGTCGGACCTTACTTTTGGAATACCCCTCGTGTATTAGCTAATACACATGTAATTTCGTAAGTCTGATGAACCGTTACAAGTAACGTAACAGGTTTCATACACTGTGAGTGAATTATTTCAGGACCTACAGATGGATTTGAATGTATAGCACACTGGACACTGATCACAGGCTCAACCCATATGGACAATTTTATTACCCATTTTGTGGCGTCTTAGAACTCAGAAATTGTCCTCTACCTCCCAGTTATTTTGTTACTGCTCAAAAACCCGGATCACATTCATTCTCGCAAAACAGATACCCCATAGCTAAACAATTATCTGCCAAACAGTGGCATGACCGTTTTGTAGTCTAGAAAATAGGGATATAAGTCTATAGCACTGCCGGTGGAAGCGATGCATACGAAAGCGAAGAACTGGGTTCTTGACGAGGTTCGCCATATTGTTTTAATCTTATTGGTTAGTTCTTTACTTGTTGCGAGTAATTTCAGATTGATTTTTACTATGTGTATTCAGTTCTCAAAATCTATAACTCATGTTGCTCCTGTATGATAAAAATACAGATTATCATTCGCAATGAAGATTAACTGGAACTTTAAATGCCTCAGAGATAAGATCTCAAACTTAAAAATCGCAAAAAATACGTTACAAATCTGTGCTGCGTAGTGGTTCTGCGACACTTTAACTGTTGATTTGTCCTCCATCTTGATTCATCGAAATATTTCAGTAGATAATGATCAGGAACATCGAATATGATTATATTAGGCAATACGATTTCGGATTTGAATCATATTATGGCTGCTACTTGATCATAAATATACATTACAAATTACTTGTCATTCAGATAGTTTTATCCAGGTCTACATTCAGCAATACTACTGCATTTGGATAATAAGTGTCCGTTTTTTCATGTATCTTCAAACGTATTTAGTATTCACAATCCTTTTGTCACTTTGACTTACAATATTTACCCCCTAAGTTAATTTCTGGGCTGCGATCAGGTTAAGTCATTGTTGAATTCATAGTTTAACACAAAATAGAGACTAACTTTATCTGAAGTGATACGGAAGTCATATGGATGTGGAACTTCGTCAGTGAAGGAATTATTTACAGTAGGTGTAATACATACGTGCACAACGCATCATGTCCACACTGTGTATAGAAATAGAAAATGCTCATCATTTGGTCATCCAGAAGACTCTCGTATTCTTACATCTGCTTTTAGACTAACTGTCTCGAGTATACGAGCTAAATGCAACCCGTTAGTTGTGCCGTCTCCGCGATTTCAGCACTTTGAATGTTCCTGAGCAACTCCGCATCACGTTTCTCTACCTTAATTCTTTCCGCTCCCTTCCACCAGTTTCAAAATCGTACATTAAAGCAGTAACATATGTATCCGCGAAAATAAACTTCGAATGTAGTCGAATAGTACTTACAATTTTTGCCACTTGTATTCAGTTTTAATATTACGAACAAGTTTTACTAATATCACATCTTTTCAATTCCGTGCCACTTGTTGTATTAATGGGGTTTCGCTCATTCACCAGTATCATCTTCCAGCCAGAGCTACACACTAAGTATTCTGTTGTCACTTGAGTTTCATGGTGTCCTCGAACTGAGTTCCGTAATTGCTGTTTAGCTCCATTATAGTCTACATCTACACCTGCATCATACTCCGCAAGCCAACTAATGGTGTGTGGTGGAGGGTACATTTGGTACCACTATCTGATCCCTCCAACCCTGTTCCACTAGCGAATAGTGCGCGGGAAAGAATGATTGTCAGTAAGTCTCTGTTTTGTCTCTAATTTATCGAAATTTCTGCTCTTAGTCAATACTCGAGATGTAGGAGGGGGGGGGGGGGGGGGGAGTAACATGTTATCCGACTCCTCCTGAAGAGTGCTGTCCCGAAATTTCAGCAATAAATCTCTCCGTGACGCACAACGCCTCTCTTCTAACGTCTGCCAGTGGAGCTTTTTAGCATCTCCGGAACGCTCTCTCGCCACCTAAAAGACCCCGTGACGAAACACGCCGCTCTTCGTTTATCTTCTCTATCTCCTCTTCCTCCATCAGTACCATCTGATAGACACACAATACTCAAGAGTCGGGCGAACAAGCGCCTTATAAGCCACTTCTTTTGTGGATGAGTTACATTTCCTTAAGATTCTTCCGATGAATCTGAGTCTGGTGTGTGCTTCTCCCACTACCTGTCTTCCATGGTCATTCCACTTAAGGTCGCTCTGGATAGTTAGGCCTAGATACTTTACGGCAGACGCTGTCCCCAGCTGCTTGTCATCAGTAGTGTAGCTGTGCAGCAGTATACGAATTTGCGAAATATGTTACATTTATTTACTCTCAGGATCAACTGCCAGACTCTGCACCATTCATCAATTCTCTAGAGGTCGTTCTCCAAATTCCTACTATCTTCTGGCGTTGCTACTTTTGTATAGACAACTGCATCATCTGTGAATAGCCTTAAAGAGCATCCGACGCTTTCTTGTAGATCATTTATATATATATTGTAAAGAGCAACGGTCCTATCACACTTCCCTGTGGTACTCCATAAATTACCTTTACATCTGTCGATTTAATTCCGTTAAGAGCGACGTGTTGAGTTCTATCTGCAAGAAAGTCTTGAATCCGATCGCAGGTCTGCTCCGATACTCCGTAAGCCAGGATTTTTTTCATTAAACGGCAATCCGTGACGGTGCCAAATACTTTACTGAAATCAAGGAACATGGCGCGGCGTCAACCTGAGCGCCGTTGTCCTCCGCGCTGAGATATTCTGAAATTTCTATCCTGTCACCCTAGCTGAGCAAATACATCCTCCTAACTTTCTTAACATTCCTTGTAGGACCCGTCGTCATAGATGCATTCACAGCCTTATGATCACTGATACCTTCCTCTACGTTAACTGATTCGATAAGTTCAGATGTGTCTGAGGCCAGGAGGTTGACAAGTTGGTTCTCTATCTGCTCAAGGTAACTTTCGGGCAAGACATCCTGAACAATGCCACGCGATTCTCTGTCCCTGGCACAAGTTTTGACGGCATAACATTCCCAATCTACACCTGGCAAGTTGAAACCATTCCCTATTACAATGGCATGATCAGGAAAAATACTAGTGGTATTCTGCAAGTTCTGTCTGAAGCGCTCTACAACTACAGATCCTGACCCATGTGGTTTATAAAAGCATCCGATCACCATTTTTGACCATTCACCTCAATATCACTTAGAATAATTCACGTTCTGAATCCATGATAACCTCACTAGATTTTATCGAATTTCTTACTGCAATAAACACGCCGCCACCATTGGCGACTAACCTATCCTTACGATAAACATTCCAATTACGATTTCGTTGTCACTGATGTCTGGCTTCAACCAGTTTTTTTATCCGAATAGTATCTGTGCATTATAAACTTCAGTAAGTGATCTGTGCATTATAACCTTCAGTAAGCGATACTAATTCTGGGACCTTTCCTTGGATGCTAATGCAGTTTACTAAAATCATATTAGTCTCTTCTAGCCCTGATCTGCGAGGACAAAGATTCTCTGAGGTCGCTGTGGCTGATTTAACAGGCAAATCGTCTTTTGCTCTCAAGAGACGGGCCCTCTAACCTAAAAAGGCCCCATGTGCACGCCACACGTACTACGCTGCCCTAGTATCTGCTTACTGCGTGTATTGCACGCCTGACCTATTAAGGAGAACCATACAATTCTGTACCCGATAGCGGTGGTCGAGAAATTCGCATCCGATACCGTTCAAAAATGGTTCAAATGGGTCTGAGCACTATGGGACTTAACATCTAAGGTCATCAGTCCCCTACAACTTAGAACTACTTAAACCTAACTAACCTAAGGACATCACAAAACACCCAGTCATCACGAGGCAGAGAAAATCCCTGACCCCGCCGGGAATCGAAACCCGGGAACCCGGGCGTGGGAAGTGTGGTGTCACTGCCAGACACCACACTTGCTAGGTGGTAGCTTTTAAATCGGCCGCGGTCCGGTAGTATACGTCGGACCCGCGTGACGCCACTATCGGTGATTGCAGACCGAGCGCCGCCACACGGCAGGTTTAGAGAGATTTCCTAGCACTCGCCCCAGTTGTACAGCCGACTTTGCTAGCGATGGTTCACTGACAAATTACGCTCTCAATTGCCGAGACGATAGTTAGCATAGCCTTCAGCTACGTCATTTGCTACGACCTAGCAAGGCGCCATTATCATTTGCTATTTATCTTGTGATGCATGTACCGTCAGACCGATGTTCACCAATTATGGATTAAAGTTAAGTATTCCAGAAGCTACGTACCTTTTTTGCTAGTCTTAATACCTTGGCCTGTTCCAGACCTCACGCCAGCCTGCGTGAGCTTAAACGCGTGCCTTTCGGCTTCACCTCATAGTGGCTTGGCTGTCTTGCCAAGTCACAACAGTTGGCGACGAGGCCAATTCGCGTTCGTAACTATACTTTCTGATTTACTTGTGTAATGGCTTCGCCACAATCTCCAGATGTACTGTCCGAATTTTATCGCTTACAGAACCAGCAGACGCAGGCCTTGGTGGATGCCCTTGGACAGCTCGTCCAGGGTCAACGTGCAACGCAAACCGATGCGGCGGCAGCCGCTCCACCGCTCACGCAGCCGCAACACGCAGTTGCACCAGCTTTTCGTCCTTTTGATGCTGCACTGGAAAGCTGGACGGAGTGGTCACGCCAATTTGGATTCCATCTCGCCGCCTACAGAATTCAAGGTAATGAGCGGCAGCCTTTTCTCCTTTCCGCCGTAGGCGTCCAGACGTACCGTGTGATAGTGAAATTATTTCCCCGACGCGACGTAGCAACTCTGTCCTACGACGAATTTTTGTCTGCATTAGACGCATATTTCAAAGAATCAGTCAATGTAGTTGCAAAAAGGCATACCTTCTTTCGTACAAAACGTACGGCAGGTCAGACTAATAGAGAGTGGGTTGCAACCATGCAAAGCCTTACTAGGGATTGTGCTTTTGAGTGTCAATGTGGACTCCCTTATTCAGATACTATGGTGCGTGATGCAATTGCACAGAACGTTTCTGATGTTCGTATAAGGGAACAGATTTTGAAACTAGTCAATCCCTCCCTTCAACAAGTGATGGACATATTGGATCGGCAGGACACACTTGACTTTGCTCAGGAATCATTTGAAACTTCGCCAGCCGTGTGTCATGTTACCCGGCGCTGCACGGAACAGTAAACAGCCCTCGCGCCCATCCGCGCAGCTGCCACCAGAATCTCGGCCACGTGTGCCGCGCACGCACGCACATGCAGTGCTAAAATCATGCCCGCGGTGTGCTACTAGACATTCGCGTGAGAATTGCCCGTCACGCCAGGCTATTTGGTTTTTCTGTAATAAAAAAGGACATGTTCAAACTGTTTGCCAGAAAATGCTCAGATCGGACACTCACAACCATTCCCGGCCCTTTGCTTCGCGCCAGAAACGAACCAAGAATACTCAGGCTCGTGAACCTTCGCCCATGGAAATTCATGCAATTCATTCAATCCCAGTGCCCCTCTAACAGTGACTGTGTTCGTCCCACATATAGTGTGCGTCGATGTCGCCGGAAATCACGTCAAGTCGCAAGTGATTCTGTACCAGTGTCAGTTCACGTTGCAAGAGACAGTAGCTCTTGTCGTCAGCAGAACAATAAACTTTTTGTAGACTTGGCCATTAATGGCAAAGTGATACCGTTCCAGCTCGATACCGGAGCTGCAGTTTCACTGATCAATCAAGACACGTACAAACAGCTGGGCAAACCTCCGTTGCATGCAGCAAATGTTACACTCAGTAGCTATTCCGGTCAGCATATCCCTGTGTTACGACAGTGCAGCCTTCTTGCAACATACAAGGGACAAACAAAACTTGTGTCCTTTTACGTCCTTCGTTCTTCTTCTGCAGTGAACTTGTTTGGTTTCGATTTATTTCAGTTGTTTAACTTGTCTATAGTCAATCAGGTCCTCTCAGTGAACCAGACTGTGCCTTCAGCCAGTGTTTCTCGTCTATGTGAAGAATTTGCAGACATTTTTGCACCGGGCCTTGGTTGCGCTAAGAACTATAAAGCACATTTGGAACTGAAAGTAAACGCGCAACCGAAATTTTTCAGAGCGCGCAATGTTCCCCACGCATTGCGAGATGAGGTCGCAAGGACATTACACGATTTGGAATCACAAGGTGTAATTGGACGTGTGCAGGCTTCTCTCTGGGCATCACCCTTAGTAATTTTGCAAAATCCTTCCGGCAAATTGAGACTTTGTGTGGACCTCAAGGCAACAGAGAATCCCCAACTAGTGATTGCAACTTTTCCTTTACCCCGCCTGTAAGATCTTTTTGACTAACTGTGCCCGGGTAAATATTTTTCGAAGTTGGACCCAGCAGATGCGTACTTGCAAATACCGGTGGACGAAGAATCCCAGCGCGTTTTGGTGGTTAACACGCTTCTTGGTTTGTTTCGATTCACACGACTGCCCTTTGGGTGTGCATCCGCCTCTGCATTGTTTCAGCAATATCTGCAAACTGTTTGTGCGTTCGTCCCTACTGCAGCAAACTATCTGGACGATATTGTGATCTCCGGAAAGACGGAAGAAGAACATTTACCCAGTCTCAGGACATTATTTCAGATCGTGCGACAAAATGGTCTTCGCTTACGGAAGGACAAATGTGTGTTTTTTGCTCGTGACTTACCATATCTGGGACATGTCCTCAATGCCCAAGGCATACATCCCAGTCCAGAGCACCTCCGTGCCATACAAGATTCGCCTTCGCCGCAGAATTTGAAGCAGCTACAGAGTGTGCTGGGAAAAATAAATTATTATCATCGCTAGGTGCGCCACGCCTCTTCCATTTCAGCTCCGCTTCATCGCTTACGCCGTAAAGGTGTTCCGTTCGTCTGGACGACGGAATGCGAACGCGCCTTTCGCCAGTTGAAATCGGCGTTGCTTTCCAATACTTGCCTTACGCCATTCGATCCCCAGAAACCCCTTTTGTTCATGGTGGATGCATCGGATTTCGGGATCGGTGCTGTGCTTGCGAACAAAGATGGATCGCACGATCGCCCTATTGCCTTTGCGTCCAAATTGCTCTCGTCTGCGCAAAGAAATGATTCACAGATCGAGAAAGAAGCATTGGCTCTCGTATTTGGTGTTACTAAGTTTCATGATTTCTTGTATGGTCGTCACTTTACCATCATCACAGACCACAAACCTTTGACATCGCTTTTTCATCCGACCAAGCCTGTACATCCACATACAGCGCAGACATTCATTCGCTGGTCTATTTTCCTCTCGCAGTACCACTACGATATCTTGTATCGGTCCACTGCTAAGCACGGAAACGACGATGCGTTGTCCCGTTTGCCTGTTGCTGAGAATAGAGCATTCGATTCTTCCGAACTTGCTTGCATGTTCATTGATTCGGAAACCGATGACGTGGTCGAATCGTTTCCGATTGATTTTCGTCGTGTAGCTACAGCCACAGCTCCTGACCCTGTCCTTGCTACCGTTCTGCGTTTTGTTGCTACGCAATGGCCCTTGTCAAAGTCACGGTTCGGGGATCTGTTGGTTCGCCGATTTTTTGCTCACAAGGAGAGACTTTTTGTACGACGTGGTGTTTTGCTGTTGCGTTCTGATAATGATCAGTTCAGGGTCGTGGTCCCACGTTCGTTACAGTCCCCTGTCTTACGGCTTCTCCACCAAGGACATTGGGGTATAGTGCGAACGAAACAACTTGCTCGTCAACACTGTACTTGGTTCGGAATCGATGCTGCGATTACGAATATGTGCTCTTCTTGCATGGCATGTGCCGAATAACAACCCGCACCACCGCGGAAATTCCTTGCATGGCCGAAAATCACTTCCCCTTGGCAACGCTTACACATCGATTTTGCTGGACCATTCTGGAATGCTCGATGGTTGGTTCTGGTCGATTCCTTCAGTAATTTTCCTTTTGTTGTCAGGATGTCTTCCACGACGTCATCTGCCACCATCCAAGCATTATCTGCTATCTTTTGCATAGAAGGTCTTCCACAGACTATTGTTTCCGACAATGGCCCACAATTCATGTCCGCAGAATTTCAGTCATTCTGCAACGCCAATGGTATTCAACATCTGACATCCGCGCCGTTTTCGCCTCAGTCAAATGGTGCCGCTGAACGATTGGTCCGGACTTTCAAGTCACAGATGTTGAAGTCACGCGTTATTGCTCTTTTTGTCCTCGTATCGCTCTCAGCCCCGAGATGGTCGCTCGCCGGCTGAGTTGCTCCACGGTCGTCCTCATCGAACCTTGATGTCTTTGCTACATCCGCCGCATCAGGTTCCTGTGCAGCGGCAATCACCTGCTTTTGCTCCAGGCGACGTTGTATACTATCGCAACTATCGAGGTTCACGGCGTTGGCTTGCAGGGCGCATTCTTCGCTGCCTCGGCCGCGCTATGTTATCTGGTTTTGGGGGCCTCTGGTGAGATGCGTCGGCATCTCAATCAGTTGCGCCTCTGTCGTCGCACGGGATCTACCGCTCCCCGTCTGCTTTCAGCGACGGTGCCGTCCGGTCAGCGCCCTGGGGACCCATCTACTGACTCGCCTCATCCCCAGGTGTTACCGACGCTGCCTTCCATTTTGCCCCATGGCGACGCGCAGCCACTTGTTCTCCCGCCGGCGACCCCCGCCGTGGACGCGTCGCTGCAACCGCCGGGCGCCTCCCTGGGTCACGCGCCGCCGATCGCTTCCCGTGACCAGTTGTCCTCCGCCATGGACCTCTTGCCCGCTCCGGACCACGTGGCGTCTTCGCCCGTCGGGTGTCCCGACCCGATGGAGGTCGACCCTTCGGCCCCTCCTGTCTCTATACGGGCGCATACACCGCATGTTGGCGTGCACCCTGGACTAGGTTTTCAGGCGTTTCCTAGCTCCCCTCGCACCGAATGGCAGGGTGCAGGTGACACAGCCTCGCCTGTTGTTAGGCTCCCCACCTCGTCGCATACGTCAATATGGGGTCCTCCCCACGGCGGGCGGAAGCCTTATAACACAACCGTTCGCCGATTTGGGGGGGAGGAATGTGGTGTCACTGCCAGACACCACACTTGCTAGGTGGTAGCTTTTAAATCGGCCGCGGTCCGTTAGTATATGTCGGACCCGCGTGTCGCCACTATCAGTGATTGCAGACCGAGCGCCGCCACACGGCAGGTCTAGAGAGACTTCCCAGTACTCGCCCCAGTTCTACAGCCGACTTTGCTAGCGATGGTTCACTGACAAATTACGCTCTCAATTGCCGAGACGATAGTTAGCATAGCCTTCAGCTACGTCATTTGCTACGACCTAGCAAGGCGCCATTATCATTTGCTATTTATCTTGTGATGCAGGTACTGTCAGACCGATGGTCAACAATTATGGATTAAAGTTAAGTATTCCAGAAGCTACGTACCTTTTTTGCTAGTCTTAATACCTTGGCCTGTTCCAGACCTCACGCCAGCCTGCGTGAGCTTAAACGCGTGCCTTTCGGCTTCACCTCATAGTGGCTTGGCTGTCTTGCCAAGTCACAACAAGAAGCGAGAACGCTACCGCACGACCACGAGATGCGGACTCCGATACCGTCGCAGAGTCGTCTGATCCTCTGGTTTAGACCTTCCACTCTGCTCCAAACCAGAAGACCGCGATCAATCCTGGGTACGATGCCACAGATAGACAGATCTGTCTGCAGCCCATTTGCATTGCCAGCTGCCTTCACCAAAACAGCCAGCCGCCGAAAGGAGCCGAGGATGACCTCCGAATCCAAACGGGAGGCGTCATTCGTGCCGACATGTGTCACTACATGAACCCAGTGTGCTCGACTGCTGCCGGCAGGGCCTCCTCTACATCACGGATGACACTTCCCAGCAAACATACCGAATGAAAACGTGAATTCTTCCCCATCTAGCCTGCTATCTCCCTGCGGGGCTCCATCACCCGCCTAACATTGGAGTTGGCAATGACCAGCATACCCACCCTCTGTACCTGTCCGGACTGGTTAGGAGAATCAACCGCTGGCCCAACAGGAGAGGCATCCCGTGCTGGCTCATAGTTATCACCAACACTGGGTAGCACCTCGTACCTGTTGCTAAGACGTAGGGAGCCAGCCGCAGCAGCCTGCTCCCTCTTTCGCCTTCCACCCAGTGACACGCGAACACACCACGGTATACCACCCAGTCTGACGGACCATTCAGATGTTATCAGAAGCCATAGCGACGTCCAGGTCACGAAGGGATTCCAGTGACACCTAAGGTGTCGCTGGTCTCATCAATGGCACCCCGACATCACCGCAACTTTGATCATTAGCTAGAAGCTTGTCGGTGGCAGCCAACGCAGCTACCAGCTGTTTACGGACAGCAGTCAACTCTCGTTGTATCCGCTCACAACAAGCACAGTCCCTAGCCATAAAATAGATATCAGGTCTCAAATGGCGCTACTGAATTTGAAAAATACCAAAGGAGAAGAAAGTAACTCGAAATGTTGCTGTGCAGATTCCTCACTGTACTCAGACCTCAAGCTATTAAACGGGAATAAATTCTCTAATGAAGCTGATGTATTTATAGATACCTATTATTAGAAATCCTGTTTGCCGAAAAGTTACTGCACGAAATAAATATTCAAACTTGAATGCACTCATCTAAACTGTGTGCTGTCTACTAGCACAAAATTAAAACTTAGTGGCGTGACGGAGTTTCCGGCGGTGGGAAAATTTACACTAGGAAGCCGCCCTGCTCAAGGATATTCACGAGACTTACGAAAAAAAGCTACTATTAATTTTCTAACCACTAGTCTACACAATGTACGTGAACAAAAAGCGAAGACTAAATTAACTTACAGTTTATCAGACAAGTGCTGCTCCTGCTCTGCTGCACGTCCTCTCGGCTCGGCGGCTACCCACTTCGAATATCCTTACGATACAAACGCAACCACGTTACTTGGTTTACCTTCCTGGCGACGCTATGCTTCAGATTTAGCACAATAATTTCGGCAGTAGTTCTTTAAAGGCCTGCAAACAACAGAAATAACCCACAAGACTAGCAATTTGCCATGGCATCTTTCCTCATATATTTCTTAGATCATATTTATTTATTTATTTATTTATTGCCAAATTATAGACCTGTTACCTGATGTTTAAAACAGGTCGTACATCTTACAATTTTCGTTTTTCATCTTTTGACAGTTTTCTTTCCTTTTGTTTTATCTACAACATTTACAAAGAATGGTTCAAAATAACAATAATTTGAGGTTGAAATATAAATAAAATTTTGTTGTTTTTAAGAAGAATTTAAAAAGAAGATAGGATAGATGAGACATTTGTTAGTACCATCACCGAGTGTGACTGGCGGTGAATACCTCGGAATGGTTTCATCGAGCCGTTGACCGCAAGTCACACAGACACACAAATGGTTATTAGTAGAGAAATAATGTTTCTTATCCTATTTGTTACTAATCCTATGTATTAACTACATTAGGTGCGCATCCATGTAGAGCATCTGGTGTTTTCTTGGCTAGATTGCCAGCAATTTGCTTATTTACATTCACATCTCGGCTTCCTCCTCCTGTTCCTCCTCATTGTCACTATTTTCACTGTCACTGTGGGTAGCGCTGTCCATCCTCTGGAGATTGCTGTTACGCTGCACATAGGCATGTCTGTGATGTCGTGTCCGCATATACTCTTCATGTGTTGTTTTTTAAATACTGTTTGTCAGTGCGTTTAATTGTGCCCATTGTTCTTCGTCTCTTATTGCTGTGTGTATATCTATGTCTGTATCTGTGTAATCTAAGTGTAGTGTATGTCTATTGTTCGCGTATTGCCCGCAGAAAAAGACAGTGTGTTCTGGGGAACCTTCTTCCCCGCATGTGCATGTAGGTGTCTGCCTCAGACTCACGCGGTTTAAGTGCGTGGGATAAGGTCCGTGCCCGGTTAAGAAATGTACCATACCGCGGCTGGGATCGATATGTCTCATTCTCAACCGCTCCCTTATGTCAGGGAGGAAGTCGTGCAGTCTACGTCCCTTATCACTTACATCCCACTCACCTTGCCATGTATCCAGACGCCAACTTTTAAGGTGACGTATCGTCTCTATGGGCACACCGGTTATTGTGTGTACCTTATCTAGTCTCCCCACCTTTAACCAGTACCTTGCAGCTCTGTATTTGATCGTGATATCTATGGGGCATATTCCGAGCACCACACACAGTGCATCCGCTGAGGTGGTACCGAAGGCTCCAGATAGCCTAAGTAGGACACTTCTCTGCCCTCGTCTGACGGATGCTTTGTTGGTGACCACGTTCAGTCTATGAGCCCATGTGCTAGCTGCAAAGCTGAGTACTGATTCGAAGAGCGCACAGTGGTATGTACGTATGACTGGTAGAGGTAGTCTGTACTGTTTTGAATTTAGCCTCACCAGTTTGTGGAGTATTTTTTGTGCTTTGTCTGTTGTTAGCCTTATGTGTTCGTGGAAATTCAATTTTTCATCTATGTGTACCCCAAGATAGCGCGTAATGCGTGCTCGTTTGATGTTTGTGTCCCCAATTTTAACCGAAGGATTCCTTTGGAGTGATCCTTTCAGTAAAGTGTATGTTGTTTTGTTTTCGGCTATCCTGAGTTTGTTGTTGTGACACCACTGAGTAATTGTTTGTAGTAATCCACTGGCTTTCTCTTCTAACTGGGCTCTGTTGTTTGCAGTGACTACAACTAATAGGTCATCTGCGTAGGCGACAATCCCGTCTGACCTGTCATCCCCATCCAGAAGTTGTAGGAGGGGATCGATTGTTATGTCCCAGAAGATGGGGCCGCAGATCGACCCTTGAGGACAGCCTTTGGTAATTCTTTTAATTACTTTCCGGCTGTCCATCTGCCATTCGTCTACTCGGTCTTTACAGTAGTCCAGAAAACTGTTGTACAGTGACTGCGGTACCTCCAGATGTCTTAGCCTCTGAAACAGTGCTGGCCACCAAAGATTATCAAATGCTCCGGCAATGTCAATCATTATTGCCATGGCGTATTTCTGTTTTGTGGTGTTAACTATGTGCAGGGCCTGGTTGATGGCATCATCTATTGATCTGCCAGATCTGAAGCCGAACTGGTGTTGGCTCATACCCCTGAGAGCTCTGTGTGTTTGCAGGCGCTAACACAGTAGCTTCTCCTGAATCTTTGCTAGGGTGTTTATTAGGCATATTGGCCTGTAAGTCTTTGGATCTGAAGGATCCCTGTCCGCTGATTTTTTAATAATGACTGCTTTGGAGGTTTTCCATACTGTAGGTACCCTGCCCAGCCGTAAGGCATCGTTCAGTAACGTTGTTAGGAACGGGGTGATCTGCGGTGCTAGTTTTTTCAGTGTTTCCGAGTGGATACCATCTGGCCCAGGTGCTTTTTTGTTTTTGAGCTCTGAGATTTCTAGCGCAACCTCTTCTTGCGCGAAAGGACAGGTGACAGTTGCAGTGTTGTATGGTGTGTAGGTTTCCTCTTAGTGTTGCATGATATTGTGTGTCTGTATCGATAACGTCGTCAGGGAGCAGTTTATACAGCAGAAACTCCGCTGTATTCCTCCATCCCCTCGTCATCGTGCCGTCATCCTGCCTTAGCGTTCCCAGAACTAGTGGGGTTTTTATCTTCTCTGTCAGTATTTTGTATGGTTCCCCCCATATATTTTGCTCTGTTTGTGTTGTTACAAATAGCTCCCATTGTTGTCTACGCGTGTTGTATAGGGTCTGTCTGTACAAGTCTTGTGCATGCCTATATGCTTCAAGTCTTGTTCGTCGGTCCCTATCTGCTATCGCCCTTTGATATAATTTTCGTTTGCGTCTTGCGTCTTGTTTGAGTCTCGTAAGTTCGTTGGTCCATGGTACTGGTGAGCAATTTGTGTTCTTTGCTGTCGGTATTGATGTGTTTTGTGCATGTTGTATCACCTGTGTTAACTTGTGTGCTCTATAATCGATACTTCCATTGATGTTTTGTAGATCGTGTCGTTGGATAATTTCCGTTAATTTGTTCCAGTCTGCTTTGTGCAACAGCAAGTGTCTCGTGTGTGATTTGGTCATTGTGTTCTGAGTGTGAGTTAGTGTGTATGTTATGACATTATGATCACTACTGGTTATGTTGTCGTGTACAGTCCAGTTTGTTACGTATGCCATTGCTGCATTATTTGCTAGCGTGAAGTCGATATTACTGCTCGTACCATCGAACCCTGCATATGTTGGTATGGGTCCTTCCGTATTCATTACATGTAATTGTGTTTCTTGTATTAGATCGGTGATTATGCGTCCTCTGTCATCTGTTCTGTCTGAGTTCCAGAGGGTCGATCTGGAATTAATGTCAGCACTTATCACTAATTTTTTGCCTCTGGCATACATTATTAGGTCTCTGATGTAGTCTGCATACGGCTGTATTTGATGGCTTATTGGGCGTACATGGATGCAATAACCCATGTAACGTTCCCGTTAGTTATCTCTATGGTAACCAAGTGTTGATTGCATAACTGTGTTACCTTAACTATGTTATAAGTTCTATTTAGAATTACTATTGCAGCCTTACAGTCATTGCTGCCTGTTATTGTGGTAGCATGTTTTGGTAGACATATCAGTTGCCCGTTTCTGTTATAGGGTTCTTGTAAGCACATGATGTCTACCTGCAGGTCTAGTGCTATTTTAGGGATTTCCGCGCTGACTGTCGTACTGTTTTTTGTATTATGTTGTAAGATATTCATTTTTTGTCTATGTGTTCTGGGTGTTTTACGTGTACAAAACATTTACTGCCAGTCTGTGAGTAGTCAAAATATGTTCGTCCATGTGCTCTTACATGATCTATACATATTTTGTCCAAGTCGAAAGATTCTGACCTGCGCAGGCAGACCTGGAGCATGAGATCGAGCAGCGGCTCTGCTGATGTAGGAATATTTTCTGTCTTTAGGATGATTCTGTCTGTTTGCTTAGTTACTGGAAAACAGAGAGAATCTCCCTTTGGATGGCACAATCTAAGTAGCATCCGCTGCGCTGTCTGCAGTATCTCTTTTTTCTCTAGCCTACTTAAAAGTAAGTTAAGTTCTAAATTATCATAATTAGCTGCAGCTGGCTTGCTGTTGGTGCTGGTTTCTGTTGCGGTCTCTGAGGTGGTACTGGACGGATCGTGGCTTGGTGTTGGCCGCTGATTGGGGGACATTTTAAGACCTCTTTGCGATGCCACACGGTTGCTTTTCGTTTTGTCACACGCCTCTTCAATGCTGTTTGCCTTCACACGTTTTTCACTGATGTTGGTGGTGCTTGCTGGCGTGGTGTCGGCGATGGTGGTGTATTGTATGGGACTGACTGTATGTGTTATGTTTTCTTTGTTTGTGTTTGGAGTGGAGGTTGTTGCTAGACGCACGTTGACATCGTTGCAAATGTCACATGTCTCTCCCTCAGATTTGTCCTCTTCTAATTGGTCTACTTTTATAAGTCTGGGTCCAGTAGTTTTGAGTTTAGTATTGGTCTGTAGCCTGAGTGTTTCGATGTGTTTTGATTCAGGGACTGTATGCCTGTCTGTTCCTTGTTCCTTTTTCCCGGGGTGAAGAGTGCCTCCCGAGACAAATTTGACTGGTTTGATGTACTGTTCACATTTACGGGTGTCGTAGGATTTTCCATGTGATGATGATTCTGGTTTGTGTTCATCCTGTGTATGTGTGGTGTGATGTACTTCGGCTGGGAGAAATTGTGAGGGAGTATGTCGGTTTTGTTTGTACATTTTCTTATGCACAATATATGTAAGTTCATCTTCCAACTCATCTATCCTCTGCATTAATGTTATTTGGAAGTTTATCCAGTGGTGTAATTGTCTTTTAATTTGCTTTGACACCTCGTAGTGGATGGAACCACAGATTGTCTTGTCATCTATATATTCTATCGTATTAATGCAGCTATCCTGTAACGTCGTTGAGTGTGTTAGGGGCGGGATGGGTTCATTATCGACGTAATTCTCCGGCAGAAGATTCATTTGTCTTCTCCAGGAAATTGCTCTTTGGTAGCTTCTCTGTATTGTTGACGGTGATTTGTATTTATGTGTTTTGGGTGATTGGCTTTGAGAGTTCGTGTTTCTTGCGTGTGTGCTGATTTTAGCTGCCATAGTCTATACTGTCCAGGAGCCGGTCATATAGCTGTTTATAGGTCTGACAATCACCTCCTTTTGTTTTATTGCAGACGCGGCCTCTGTATTTGCAGGGGATACAGACGCAAACCGCGGACCTGCACTCACTGCGCTTGTGTCCTTGGTTGCCGCACTTGGCACAGGTGACGTCGGCTTTTCTGCAGGTTTTAGTCGTATGTCCTAGGTCGCAACACTTAAAACACTTGTTTACTACTGTATAGTCTTTCACAGAAAGTGATTCGAAGTCTATGTAGACTCTCTGTCTTCTTGTAAGGACTCTGTACAGGTGTGGACTGACCTCCAGTATCTGGTGACTGAAACCCCTTCCCCTAGGCCCTGTTTTGAATCTTATTTTGACCTCTCTGTCGAAGTCTTCTTTCGTGGTGTCACAGCTTAGATTCTGCTCGTAAAGGCTTTCTAGAAACTCTTCGTCGGTAAGTGTATCTGGCACGTGATATACTGCCACGAGTGGCTTGCGTTTTCGCGGTCCTTCACAGACAATGGTGTGCAGGTCTTTAGTCTTTTCTACTATTTTTCGACAGTCCTCCTGTGTTTCCGTTTCTACTATAACTGCAGTCTGTGTGGTTCTGATTGATTTTATATGTATATTCTCTTTCCTGGGATTTATATTCTTGGTGATGGTCTGTCGGACAGCTTTGGCGTCTTGATTTTCTGTCGATTTGATATAGAGGGTTGTGGCCTGTTTTGTTTTAGCCTGTTCTATTCTTCGAGCCTCTTTGGTTTTGGGCTCTGTAGTTAAGGCGGCAGCATATGTCAGTGTCTGTGCTTGTGTCTGTGCTTGTTGTGTGACTTTATTAGTTAGTTCTCTTATCTGTTGCTGCAAGTCTTGGTTCGCTACACTCAATTCCCTATTTTCGTTCTCTAATTTCTCAGCCTTCTCTTGCAAAGTTTGTATTTGTAAGTCTTTGACTGGATTCGAGGCTCTCTGTAGTTCTAGTCTTAGTCGCCTATTTTCATCGTTTAGGCAGGACAGTTTAGCTTCGAGGCTAGTTATTTCGAAAGCCAAGGGAAATACTTTGTCTCTAATGACGGTTAACAGGGCAGATGAAACATGCTTAGCTTTTAACTCTGCTCCTATTTCACTCAATATTTTGTCTATGGCTGCTATCTTTTGACTGGGGGACATGGGCACAAGTTCTTCCTCCGTGCGTTCCATACCTGGAGTGACGTTGATGGCTCTAGCTAGCGTCTTACCCCATGCTTTCCTTCTTCTTCCGTCGGCCTCTGGTGTGGTGGTGTCGCTGCTTCGTCGGCTGGAATCCAGGGCCGAAGGTAGGCAGGCGGTTGTTTTCCAACAGCAGGGAGCACAGCTGGTGGCCGCTACTGCTGACGTCGACGGCGGGGCGCGGGGCAGCTGGTGGCCGCTGCCGACGCGTCGGATTCCGCTGCGGCTGGTGAGGTGTCGCAGCGCGCGGCGCGGAGTGCTGACACGCGGGAACCGACGCGGCTGACTGGCGAAACCGACACGCGCTCGGCCAGCGGGAGGGCTACGGCCTCTCCGTTGACGCGTTTGACACGACGAACGCACTAGAAGCACTTTAACCACTCTCTCTGTTTTATTTACAGTATTTAAAGAGTAAACGAGAACGGACTGTGTAAGATAACACTCCCGGTACACGATAATTAAAAATCAGTGTCCACACTCAAATTTTTACCGAAAAAATCTGCGTCTGAATGCGGAGCCACATCACACTGTAACCTACTCGGCCGCCATCTTGCCATCTTAGATCATATGCTATACTTTACGGAAGACTGTTTGTACCTAGAGGACTAAACGAGACAGTCTAGTAACTGATTTTAGAAGCACTTGAAGGAATGAGCGGCCGGCCGGAGTGGCCGTGCGGTTCTAGGCGCTACAGTCTGGAACCGAGCGACCGCTACGGTAGCAGGTTCGAATCCTGCCTCGGGCGTGGATGTGTGTGATGTCTTCAGGTTAGTTAGGTTTAATTAGTTCTAAGTTCTAGGCGACTGATGGCCTCAGAAGTTAAGTCGCTTAGTGATCAGAGCGGTTTGAAGGAATGAGCACCAGAGTCCGCCAAAAATAGCTTCCGCCTTTTTCTACAGTTTTTGTTGTTGCTGGACATGTGATTGTGTTTTGTGCAGCATTGGTAAATCTTTCGAGTTCTTCAAATTTACGTGCTGTATTTACGTGCTGTGCAGTGCATTAAAGCTATTTGAAATACATTGTTGGTTCTTCCAGTGCAAAATTTTATGGTGACTAAAATGCTATATATTTTCAGAATTACTTATATAACACATGGACACTTAAGCCGTACTTCGTCGGCCGTGAATGTTCTACCTCCATCTACATCTACATCTACATCTAAGTCTACAAGGATACTCTGAAAATCACACTTAAGTGCCTGGCAGGGTGCGTCGAACCACCTTCACAATAATTCTCTGTTATTCCAATCTCGAACAGCGCGCGGAAGAAATGAACACCTACGTCTCTCAAAATATCCACGGGTGTGCTGCAGGTCTATAGTGTCCAACGGGCACAATATTTTGGCGATCATACATATCGCCATCATCAGGTGAACTGACGGACTGAGCTCCTGTGAACGTGCCGGCACGGAGATCCGTACGCTAAGGCTGCTCAGAGGGAACTGGGTTCGGTCGCGGCGGCGGCCGATTTAAATACCCTCCGCCCGCGGCGCGCTCCCTCCGCCGTCCGCGCCCCGCGCCACGGTCGCGCGGTGGAACAGATTGCGACGGCGTCTGAGATGACGTCGGTGTGATGGCTCTGTCCGCCGTGGTCGTCACAACTACACGTTTGCTCGATGTACTCTTGATTAACCCGATCGCTGGTTCCCAAGCCTTGCTAAGATTATAGCCACAGTCGCGGTTTATGAGGTCGTCATTGGTGCGAATTTCGATGGCCTCTCTAACAACGCTGTCCCAGTATCTCGACGTCTGTACCAGAATCCTCGTGCGGTCATACTCCATGGCGTGATTTTCGGACAAACAATGTTCAGCGACCGCCGACTTGCTCGGATACATCAGTCGAGTGTGCCTCTGGTGTTCACGGCATCGATCCTCGACGGTACGCATCGTCTGACCAATATACGACTTGCCACATTGACACGGAATCTGGTACACGCCGGCCTTCCTCAAACCGAGGTCATCCTTGGCGCTCCCCACCAGTGCACGAGTTTTATTTGGAGGACAAAACACAGTTCCGACCCGGTATTTCTTCAGAATGCGGGCGATTTTCCCCGAGAGTGCGCCTGTGTATGGAATAAATGCAGTGCCTACCTCCTCCCTCGTGACTTCATCCATCTCAACAGGTTGTGCTGCAGTGGTTGGGCGGAGAGCACGTTGAATCTGCCACTCTGAGTACCCATTTTTTCCAAAAACAGTTCTCAGATGTTCCAATTCCTGGGGTAGACTCTCTGCGTCAGAGATAGTGCGCGCCCTATGTACTAGAGTTTTAAGTACCCCATTCCTCTGTGAAGGGTGGTGGCAGCTGTCTGCGTGCAAATACAGATCAGTGTGCGTAGTCTTCCGATACACCCCATGACCTAGGGTGCCGTCAGCCCTTCTCTTGACCAAGACGTCAAGGAAAGGTAATTTACCCTCCGTTTCAGTCTCCATAGTGAATTTGATGTTGGGGTGTATGGAGTTTAGATGTGTAAGGAAGTCAAGGAGTTTATCCATACCATGTGGCCAGATGACGAACGTGTCGTCCACGTAACGGAAAAAGCAAGTACGTTTCCATACGGATGACGACAGGGCTTCCTCCTCGAAGTTCTCGATGTACAAATTCGTAATTCCGTGGATTTTGTTAAACGCCTTGATAGCTTCAGGTTAGATGAGTCAGATATCATGGTGAGTTTTGACGTCGTTTCCTTGTTTACGAGGGTACCCCTGCGAGAGTCACTGGAATTGATTAGTCAGAAGTTTGACGAGAAGACCACTGAACTTTTTAGGCATGTCTTGACTTCCACGTATTTTCTTTTTAATGGAGAATACTACGAACAAACGGAGGGAGTCGCCATGGGTAGCCCACTCTCACCGGTGGTAGCGAATTTGTTGGACACTATAGACCGGCAGCACACCCGTGGATATTTTGATTATCAAATACGCCGGGAGAAACTCAAGAATCACACCTACGTCTCTGTTTTCCCTTTGTTTATTAGGATAATCGTTGCTCCCTACGTACGTCAGCGTCAAAAAACTATTTTGCCATTCGGAGGAGAAAGTTGGTGAGTGAAATTTTGTGGCTAGATGCCTCCGTTTGAAAATCATCTTGAAACAGGAAAAGATTTTGTACAATTTAGCATGTGACACTTGCAAATGAATTGATTTTTTTTAATGTTTTAACAATTTTACTCATCTTGCAAATGAAATTCTGTGTTAGTCTCCGATAGCTTCTATTTCAAAAAGTATTTAACTTGTAACTGGCTTTTGATAACACTTCTGCGTAATTTATCTCACTTGACTTGATTTATTTTATTTGCTATGAAGTAGAGTAAGAATGTAACAGATATATGACTAAACAAAAACTGACAAGATTTTCTCGAGTGAAACCCCCTTAAATATGAATAAAATATTTGTACCTAGATACATGACCATGTTGTACCTTGGGACAAGTTTGTACATTTGGAAAAGCCTTAATTTTCTCGCATTATTTTTTAATCCCGGAACATAGTGCCATTATTTAAAAATGGAAAAAGAAAATACATAACTTTTGTTACAGGACTGGCTAGAGGCAAAAGTCTGAAAAGTTTTCCAAGATTCAACTCTCTCCACCTCTTAAAATCTCATCTTTTCACCGTTTAGTATTCTTACAAACTGAAGTTTGATACATCTGCAGCAATATGCGTGAGACTGAAATATGTTTTATATCGGAGATGCTATATATTACAATAACGAAGTGAGTTGGATTACACAGCTATACATAACCTTTGGTTTGGAGAACTTGCTACGGCGTGATAGTCGCACGTGCTATGAACATGACTATTTTAATAAACGTCCTATTATGGAATCAAAGAGAGCCCCAGTATGTTCCCAGAAAATTTAAACCTTAACAGTTCCAATTAATATTCACATGTTATAAACAGTGGTTACTAGGAGGAGCAATCATATTCTCCTCTTACACGACGAGCGACGGGCGCAGTGAAAGTGCATGCTAGATCAACCTTACTACAAAGGTGGCAGCTATCATTTTTCGAAGAAGTTCTTGCTACAATACCGGTGTTTCAAACAGATTCATCCATTTCACAAGACCACTATATCTTCTACGGCTCTCTCTAGAACCATGGAAGTTATTTTGTGGTGTTTTAACAGATGTCCTACGATACTGTCCCTTCTTCTTGTTCTCCGTGTATTCATTTCCTCGTCGATTCCGGAGGACCTTCTCGTTCATTACCTTGTAAGTCCACTTAATTTTCTACATTCTTCTGTTGCACCACATCTCAAATGCCTCAATTCTCTTCTGTTCCTGGTTTCCCACAGTCTATGTTTCACTTCTATACAACGCTGTGGTCCAAAGGTATTTCACGCCTATGTTTGATATTATTAGACTTCTCTTGGCCAGGAATGCACTTTTTGCCAGTGCTGGTCTGCGTTTCATATCTTCTTTGCTTTGCCAATCATAGGTTACTTTCATACAAAGGTCGCAGAATTCCTAAACGTCAACTACTTAGTAATCACCAATCCTGATATGTTTTTCCTTGTTCTCATTTCTGTTACTTCTCATTACTTCCGTCTTCCTTCGATTTATTCTCAATCCATATTCTGTGCTTAGTACACAGTTCATTTCATTCAGCGGATCCTGTAACTCGTCTTCACTTTCATTGTGGATAGCAATGTCATCAGCGAATCTTATCATCGATATCATTTCACCGTGATTTTCAATCCCAATTTTGAACCTTTCTTTTATTTCCGTGATTGCTTCTGCGATGGGATAAACTGAAAAGCAAGGACGAAAGACTACATCCATGTCTTACACCCTTTTTAATCCGAGCATTTCGTTCTTGGTCTTCTACTCTTATTGTTTCCTCATAGTTCTTGTGAACACTGTGCATTACCCATCTTTCCCTACAGCTATCGTCTATCTTGCTCAGAGTTTCGAACTTGTTGCAGTATTTAACACTGTCGAATTCTTTTTCCAGGTCGACAGATCCTGAGAAAGTGTCTTGATTTTTCTGTAATCTTGCTTCCATTAACAACCGTAACGTCAGAACTACCATTCCTAAATTGAATTCTATAGAACACGTTTGGATGTTTTGGAAAGCCGACTTCGTGCGAGGCCTCACCGACCGACATCGATACCTCTCCTCAGTGCAGCATTCCTTGAAGAGCGGGGTGCCATTCCCCAAGAAACCTTCTAGCATCTGATTGAATGTACGCCATCGAGATTGGAAGCTGTCATCGAGGCTAAGGGTGGGCCAACGCCATTATCAATGGAGGGCGCCACGAACTTGTAAGTCATTTTCAGCCAGTTGTCTGGATACATAGTGAATGTCCCTGTTCTTCCAGCAATTTTGTGTGAACAATGACTCCCTACTGCAACGCCATGAAAGCCGTTATCTTCTGCTCCAGAGGTGCTCGCAGAAATATAAGACTAGTTTGACCAGCGTCTGGATGTTTGTAGTGCCTTCGGTGGAAGGCACATTGAACACTTTTGAAACGCAAGTGAAAACGTTGACCCTAAAGGTAATAGCAATCGGCATCTCAAGGTTGTATGTGCGCTCATGTAAAAAATATAATCTTGTAAAATATGATGGTACTTCTGAAATTGAAAACTTTGTAGTCGTACACGCAACCCTGTACAAGATGGAGTTGCTGCTAGGAGGGGGAATAGCCCGGGATCTTCCACCGCACTGATGTAGAGGATGTTTTCCAAATTGCCCTTAGTATGACGAATTCGTTGTATCAGTATTTAGCTGTGCCAAGGCGTTTGTGGTTTCAGGGCAATGGAAGGCGTCATCTTGACATACGAGGAAAGTACGATGATTAATGCAAACACATTTTTTTCTAAAATCACATTAGTTTTATTCAGGATTCCAATACACCATATCCATTCTTTTGACTACAAAATCTAATTTCTCTATATAATCTCCTTTGAATGCGACGGCCTTACTGTACCTTACGAGGAAGGTCTGTCTGCCTGTATGATACCACTATAATGGTCGACGTCGGAGCCACCGTCTTGTTGCATCAATAATCATCCCATCATCTACGTACTACATCCCTCAAAGTGCATCTTTCATTGGGACAAGAAGAAGGAAGAATAAAGACGCGAGTTTCGGGCTGTAGGGTTGATGAGAAAGAATAGTCCAATGAAGTTTTGTGAGCTCCTCTCGGTGCGCAGACGCAGGTGAGGCCTAGCGTTGTCACGGGGATGTCTGATTGGCGAACGTTCCAACAGAGAAAGAGTCACAGCTGTGAGCGAACGGCAGCCACGCCGGAAATCGAACGGGCTTGCGCGACCTTGTGATGACAATAGACGCCTCGCCCAACTACTCACCTCGCTTTTCGCTCTGCAAGCGCTTATGAATATCTACGATTATCCGGTATTTAGCCAAAAGAAACTCAATGACAGCTTTCTGTTTGGAATCCACTTCCGTTACGGACGCCCTTCTGAAGGCTATGTATAGCACCGCCACCTATAAGAGCTTCTTGAAATTTTGAGACAGAAGCGGGTATATTCAACGATATCCCACAACACATACCTAATTTCTTCATCCGAAACCAGCCGAGGAAGAAATGGGTTGCATTACTTACTGAACGCCCCTCGAGCTTCCACCAGGTCACATCAGACAGCGTCGAAGATGCATACAGGATCACATCTGCTGCAGTGTTTCAACGTCGAATCAGTGAGAACGAAATCATGAACATAATATGGGTGTGCATGATCCAGTGCGTCATCGTTGCTGTTAATGATTCTTTAGTATAAAGATGATCCGTGGATTCTAAGAGGAGCGTATTACATTCCACAGTGCTATAACAGATAATTTTTTGGAACAACTTGTCAAGGCAAAAGAAAGTTTACAGAATGTGCAAAAGTGTAATAAGAATTATTTGCGAAGTGGCAACAAGATAGTAGTAGGGGGAGAAAAGGGGCAGCACCCCACACTGCATTGTTGCCAAATTTTTTCAAGATGGCGGCGATGACGTCATCCAAGATGGCGGCATGTAGACTTGGCAACAGTGCATGAAGTCGTCCAAGATGGTGGATTTTAGCGCGAGAATAGTCCAATTGTGCTACGTCCACTAACCTAACCTCAAGAAATAATGGCGGGAAGTTTGAATTTTGGCGGGAGAATAGCCCAATTATGCTACATCCACTAACCTAAGCCTCCAGAAGAAAAAAAATGACGGCAAGTTTGAATTTCAACAGGTTAATGCATGCAAAGACCGTACTTGTCTTTATTACTATTATTGACTATCATTTATTAACATTCATTATCATTTATTAACATTCATTATCATTCATTATCATTCATTATCATTCATTATTATTTATTACTATTTATTATCATTTATTATTATTTATTATTATTGACCTGCCTCCACTAGAAAATTCACTCCAAATTCAAATTCCTACATGATAATCGCTACAAAACCTTACTTTTGTTTATTATTATTCATTATCATGTATTAACATACATTATCATTAATTATCATTTATTATCATTCATTATCATTTATTATTATTGGCCTACCTCCACCAGAAAATTGTGCCAAATTCAAATTCCAACATGATATTCTCTCGAAAACTGTACTTCTATGTATTATTATCATTTATTATTTATTCAAGATGTCCAATTTTCTTGGTGAGAAACACATTCTCCTTACATCCATAATTGAAATCTATCACAAGTTCAAATCCCTAACACCATAATTGATCACATGTACGAGCTTTCTCCGTCACTTATCTTTTTTTCACTGGTAGCCCATCATAATCGCGTCAATTAATAAACTGCACTTATAGTAACGTAATTCACGTCCTTTGATTCTGCAGGGGAGAAAAGACTGAAGACTTTATTTCAAGCAGTATGGTCATCACTTTGTCTCCAACACAGTCAGCACACACATCTTTGATATCGCAGTGCTGTCACCCGACGTCCGCACTCCAACTGAATTAGTTCATATCCTTGCCACCCCCTGGCCAGCGTGCGGAGACACTGGCCACGCCTGTCACGTGAGGCGGGGGTCGAGCCCAGGGATTGCTCCAATTTCTTAAACATGTTGACGTCACAGTGGCACCTTGTCCGCTCACCACGTGTATTTGTCGCCTCCACACGTTTGTTGCCAAAACTGTCTCCCTCCAAGCTGAATCACACAACGGTCGGCTTTTCCCTGCAACACTTTCGGCGCCACGTTCAAACCTGTCGATGCCGACCTCACACAGCCGTTCGACACGTGTCCCTGTGCAAGTAAGAATGCAGTGCTACACTTCTGGCGGCAAAGTTTGTTCGACAGTGGAATCCGCCATGACTACATAACAGCACCTTTGGACCGCACTAGAACGCCCGCTAATTGACTCGCTTTCGCGCGCGCGTAATAACTGTACAATCGATGCGCCGCCGCCCCGCTCAAGTCACACACCCTCCATACACGCGACGGACATAGCCTTCTGTAAATACCTGGAAAATGACTCTTTATTTCAGACATTACGGTCATGCAGATGTGTCCCAACTGACTTCTCCATGCTCACACGGCGAAACTCCAGAGCGCAGCTGACGTACGTGCGACCGGCTGAGCCCGCTGACTGGCCCGCTGACGTGAAGCACACCACCACGGCTAGCGCGCCAGGTAGGCGAGCGGCGCCTGAGGCTCCCGCCACAAACGGTCTGCCGTGCCCGCGAGCACTTAACACCAGACACGATGTTTCCTGTCGACCGCAATCCGTACAAAGAATACGTTTGGCGTCAGAGTGTGAACGACAGTAGATTCCACCATGACCGTATAACAGCGCGTTTGCTCATCGCGAGAACGCTCGCTAATTCGCTCTCACCACCCTGCTATATTAAATAATTGAATTTACAATTTCATATACGTATGCCAACGTGTTCAACTCCCTAATATCAACTACTTTTAAAAGGACCAGAACGAGACCTCCTCCTGCTAGGAACCAGCGCCAAGTTTGAAATCTGCCAGTAAACAAAGCTCACTTGCGCTTCCGCCACCAACGTAAGAAAATTGTTTCAAACTAAGCCACCAGCACTCAACCTCTTCCTACTCGTTTCTGGTAAATGGACTCACCCTGCACTAGGTCCACAGACCGAGGAACGAATTTACTTTATTTAGGAATGGAGTATATATATCACACCGACATTTCCCACAACATATAGACCTTTAAAACACTCCTACATAACTCATTTATAATGTTCTAGAAATACGCTTGGTGATTGTAAACAGTAAAAAATAACTCATAGCACAGCCTACAGACATGCGAACCTCTTGTAAATAATGCAAAACATTTACCTCCAAATAGCCAAACAACTGCTAATTTTCGCAAATTATTTCAGTGCATAGGCTGATGGAAGGAAGAATGAGTGTACTTTATTTATTTGCTACATATCTTTTTCAAACTTTTACTTCTCATAGGTTTCGATATGTAAGGCTGCCATAAGGCAGTTTCTAAACTCCAGTTGTACACTACTTTTGGCAACACAACCACACCCATCAAGATATGCATTCCACTCAAGATAAATTTGCCCAGTTATTTGTCTACTCACTCACATTCTGACCAGAGTGCCGTTATTGCGCAAAAACAGCTCAGACTGCGCTGTGCTCCTCGGGGAAGTAAGGAAGGGCTCCACTCAATTTATTTGGAGCCCTTTTATTTAGTCGTGGAGTATATTTGTCACAAAACACCCGCACTGATCCGACTGTGGTCATCTGACACAGGCCACAAACACGTAAACAACTCCTAATTTCACCACACAATCGCAAACAGCTCTTAAATAATGCAGTATACAATATCAGCATACGAGCTCTGTACTCTTAATCTCTCCAAAGAAAGCACCGCACAGTGCACAGACATGTTCGCAAAATAGTTCAACAGACGCGTCCAAACACCACGAGCTGCCAAACCGACCAAACGTCTCTGCTCGGCCTCCTCCAAACATGACCTCAACACAGTCGCATTCGCACCTATCACTGGAGAAATTGATATCGCCTATGCGCTTTAGATTATGCTCCAAGGCAGGCCGCGCGCCCGTGCGGTCAGCGGGGAAGGGGATTCCAGAGTCTCCAGCCAAGTTCATCTTCCGAGCGCTCGTGACAGCCGACAGATGTGAAAGCTGCATTGTTCTTCTCATGTATACCGCTGGCGACTCAGGTCTGGACCTGCCTTCACGTCTATTCTCAGAATAGCTCATAGCTCGTTGACACACTCGATTAACACGGCCGGGAAAACATTTACTACTTGCATGCAACCGAGATGGTGACGGAAAAACCAAATCACTCTGATCAGTGCTGCAGGCACGTGTAATCATTGAGACCACTATTTATTATTTTTCGAACAACTTATTTAACCATACAGTGTATCTATCACACTATCACAAAACACCAATCCCAGATGTGCCCTGGACCATGTTGCACAGCCCACAGACACGCACGCAATCATAATTTCAGTACACACTATAGCAAACTACTACAAAATAGATACGCTCAGTACTCGTAAACTATCCTAATAACGCATAGCAGTGCCTGTAGATCCGCTCGCAAAATAACTCAGCAGACGTGCGCAGGTGCTCCCACTCTGCACCCTTCCCACTGGATCGTGAAGTCACCGTTCTGTCTGATTTCAGACCGCGCACAGCCCCTGCTCGGCTTCCGCAAGCATGAGTTGGCGCGGTGAACGCGCTCGTCAGTGGTCAAAGCACACACATACGTCCGTCCAGGACCGCGATCCCGAGCCGCGACCATCTAACGCGGGTGAAAGTCAACTGTACATCAAATAGCATAATTACAAAGCGCAGCCTCCATACGGTAGACACATCATAGCAGCACATGTCTTTACCTCCTATGACACTGTAGCACACTGCACATTGCTCCTTACAAAATATTTTACGGCCCTTTAACTAATGCTTGATGCTTTGTATAAAAGTTTGAATCTTTAATTGGGTTCGGTATCTCTGGGTGTGTGTAAAATTAATTTTACTGTTGAAAGAGCGAGAAAGATGAGTTGATTGGTGTTTAGATAGAGGCTACGTTTGTAATACGAAAAGAGGGGATGAGAATGGTGATTTGATTGATGGGCATGGTTTGTGGGTGATATATGAGTGTCAAGATAGGATTGAGGACGTTTGCGTATGTTGATGGTGGGACGGGTGTGAAATTATTTGCGAAAATTAGCAGTTGTTTGGTTATTTGGAGGTAAATGTTTTGAATTATGTACAAGAGGTTCGCATGTCTGTAGGCTGTGCTATGAGTTATTTTTAACTGTTTACAATTAGCAAACGTGTGTCTAGCACATTATAAATAAGTTATGTAGGAGTGTTTTGCAGGTCTGTATGATGTGGGAAATGTCGGTGTGATATATATACTCCATTCCTAAATAAAGTAAATTCGTTCCTCGGTCTGTCGACCTAGTGCAGGGTGAGTCCGTTTACCAGAAACGTGTAGGAAGAGGTTGTGTGCTGGTGGCTTAGTTTGAAACAATTTTCTTAGGTTGGTGGCAGAACCGCAAGTCAGCTTTGTTTACTGGCAGATTTCAAACTTGGCGCTGATTCCTAGTAGGAGAAGGTGGCGCTCTGGTCCTCGAAAAGTAGTTGATATTAGGGAGCTGAACACGTTTGCATACGTATATGAAATTGTAAATTCAATTATTTAATATAGCGGGGTGGTGAGAGTGAATTAGCGAGCGTTCTCGCGATGAGCAAACGCGCTGTTATACGGTCATGGTGGATTCCACTGTCGGTCACACTCTGGCGCCAAACGTATCCTTTGTACGGCACGCGGTCGACAGGAAACTTCATGTCCGTGTTAAGTGCACGCGGGCGAGGCCGAGCGTTTGTGGCGGCAGCCTCAGGCGCCGCTCGCCTACCTGGCGCGCTAGCCGTGGTGGTGTGCTTCACGTCAGCGGGCCAGTCAGCGGGCTCAGCCGGCTGCACATACGTCAGCTGCGCTCTGGAGTTTCGCTGTGTGAGTATGGAGAAGTCAGTTGGGACACACCTGCATGACCGTAATGTCTGAAATAAAGAGTCATTTTCCAGGTATTTACAGAAGGCTATGTCCGTCACGTGTATGGAGGGTGTGTGTCGTGAGCGGGGCGGCGGCGCAGCTATTGAACAGTTATTACGTGCGCGCGAGAGCGAGTCAATTAGCGGGCGTTCTAGTGCGGTCCAAAGGTTATATAGTCATGGCGGATTCCACTGTTGAGCAAACTTTGCCGCCAAAAGTGTAGCACTGCATTCTTACTCGCACAGGGACACGTGGCGTATGGCTGTGTGAGGTCGGCATCTACAGGTTTGAACGTGGCGCCGAAAGTGTTGCAGGGAAACGGCCGACCGATGTGTGATTCAGCTCGGAGGGAGACAATTTTGGCAACAAACGTGTGGAGGCGACGAATACACGTGGTGAGCGGACAAGAGACCACTGTTATGTCAAACTCGACAAGTTCCAGCGTGTCCAGCGAAAACATGTTTACGACGTGGGAGCGTTCGCTGCCCCCCACCCGCCACACGTGACTGGCGTAGCCAGTGTCTCCGCACGCTGGCCAGGGGGTGGCGAGGATCTGAACTAATTCAGTTGGAGCGCGGACGTCGTGGTGACTGCACTGCGATATCAAAGATCCATTATGATATATTATGGTGTTAGGGATTTGAACTTGTGATAGATTTTTTTTATGGATGTAAGTAGAATGTGTTTCTCACCAAGAAAATCGGACATCTTGAATAAATAATAAATGATAATAATACATTGAAGTATAGTTTTCGAGAAAATATCGTGTTGGAATTGAATTTGGCGCAATTTTCTAGTGGAGGTAGGCCTATAATAATAAATGATAATGAATAATAATAAATGATAATGAAAGATAATGAATATTAATAAATGATAATGAATAATAATAAATAAAAGTAAAGTTTTGCAGCGATTATCGTGTAGGAATTTGAATTTGAACGGAATTTTCTAGTGGAGGCAGGTCAATAATAAAAAATAATAATAAATGATAATAAATAATAATAAATGATAATGAATGACAATGAATGATAATGAATGTTAATAAATGATAATGAATGATAATGAATGTTAATGAATGATAGTCAATAATAAAGACAAGTACGGTCTTTGCATGCATTATCCTGTTGGAATTCAAACTTCCCGCCATTTTTTCTTGAGGTTAGGTTAGTGGATGTAGTACAATTGGACTATTCTCCCGCCAAAATCCACTATCTTGGATGACGTCATGCACTGTTGCCAAGTCTACATGCCGCCATCTTGGATGACGTCATCGCCGCCATCTTGAATTGATCGATGGGATGTTTGATGTCTCCTGAGGGGTATCCTGCCAAACACTGTCCAACCGGAATATTATATTGTCAGAATCCTGGGATGGCTGGAGGGCAATGTCGATAATGCTCCAGACGTTCTTAACTGGGGAGAGACCCGGCGATCTTGTTGGCTAAGGTAGGGTTCAGATGGTTTAAATGGCTCTAAGCACTAAGGGATCTGAGGTCATCAGTTCCCTAGACTCAGAACTACTTAAACCTAACTAAGCTAAGAACATCACACACATCCATGCCCGAGGTAGGATTCGAATCTGCGACCATAGCAGCAGCGCGATTCCGTACTGAAGCGCCTAGAACCGCTTGGCCACAGCGGCCCGCGCTAAGGTAGTGTTTGGAAGGCACGAAGATAAGCTGCAGACACTCTTGCCATTTTCGGGCATGCGTTGTCTTGCTCAAATATAAGACAACGATAGGTTGCCTTGTAGGGCAAAATAACTGGGCGTGTTGCAAGGGTACAGCAGATGACAATAAAGGGGCCCTGCTATGAAATAAATTGCACCCTAGACCATCACTGGTATCCCACCATTGTCTGGTCCTCGGAGCACATTTTAAAGCTGGAGCCATCACTAAAGACAGTTCTACTCCAATCGACAGGATTTCAAGCCAAAGCCATGTCTGGAGAAGCCCTGGATAACGGTGGGGTACCAACCTGATTGTTAGCCGCCAAATAGCCCGACACCTAGAATCGATGGTATGGGGTGCATTTTCTATTTATAGGAGAACATCTTTGGTTGTCATTCACGAGAGCCTTACAGCCCAGCGGTACGTCAGCTATTTTCTACGCTCCATTTCCTTGTTATTCATGGCAAGCCACCCTGAGCTTACATTTGAGCAGATATTTCCCGCCTGCACAGGAAGAGAGTTTCTACTGCTTGTCTTCGTTCTTTACAAACTATACTTTGTCCGGAAAGGTACTCTCATTTCTCCTCACCGAGAATGTTTGGATCATTACGGGCAAGGCTCTCCAACCAGCTCGGGATATTGATGATCTCGCAGACAGTTTGGCACGATATGCGGTTACGATTAAATAGCAGCTACTCGTGGAGATCTTGCATGGGCTGTAGTTACATGTAGGCAAGTAGATATGCGTTAATGCGCAACCAATTTACGCTGGAAAAACGTTTTTTCCACCAACTCAAATCCGGCGTTATGCAATGTTTGCATGACGGTATCGTCACTTGACAAGCCATTAAGTGACTGAACAGTGCGTGTATCGAGAAGAAAGGCCGTGCACTGTTAGTGAAACTGTGTTATGTGAACGCCATCAAAAGCAATGCTGCATTGAGGGAGTATCGGCAGCTGAAAGGTCTCATGTGAAGCCATTAAATGGTTTAAACATGATGATAATCAAATTCGAAAAGAGGTATGAGCTTGGTGTGGTGCTGTAGCTGGAAGAGAAAGGCGTCCTATCCCGATGGAAGCTATTGTCGAGCTTTTTGTTGCTATAACTGATCATGCAGCATGAATCCCTGGTAGTGCTAATGCTCGTGCAGTGTCACCGGAATTTCTGTTTTACATTGGTACTACAAGACCCAGACGGTGCAGCAACTGAAACCACACATGTTCTGAATTTGGTCTGCGGTTTTTGGCACGGATCGAAGTGGAGCGGGCAATATTCTGTGAAACGACGAGGTACATTTTATAGTACTTTATGCAATGAATACACAAAACTGCCGATTTTGGGCTACAGTTAAACAACGTGTTGTGCACGAAGAGTCGTTGCACTCGCAGTATGTAACAGTGTGGCGTAAACGCGTTCCTTTAGGCATTCGTAGAGCAAAAAAGTCACATGGATTCAGATCAGGTGATTTTGCAGGGCATGCATCTGGAGAACCTCTGGAGATAAAACGTTCGTGAAAGGTTGCTTTCAGTAGATCTTTCACAAGACAAGGTACATGAGATGTTAAACAGTGGTTTTCACACAGCTGCGCTCTTCCAAAGCAGGAATCACATCCTGTACCAGGTGGTCTCGATAACGTGCAGATTTCATGGTACACCTGACAGGCTCTCTGGGTGTCTCTTCTTCAAACAAGAACGGACCGTGGTGACTTTTGGCTCTGTGACTATCTCAAAGAATGCTTTTACTAGGGTTACGTTCGATGTCTGTACAGGAACACGATGTTCAGATTCCACACAAGCTGCTGCGATAATCACAGCCTACTCTGGATGTCTGTGATTAGCTGCACTTTAATTAGAACAACCCGGTATGCGGCGGGTAGCCTGAAACTGCGCGACCAACAGACTGACTGGATAACATCACTATTGATTAATTCGGAAGCGGTGCAACGTAGGTAACTTTTTTTTCTTAACAATTATCTCTCAGTATAACCTACCATGCAACACCCTTACAAGGTTATCAGGCTGTGTCTCACCACTCTGTACAAGCAGTCCTGGAACTGCCCCTGGTCCCGTTTCTGAATTGTCTGTGAACAAACCAGTGCCGGAGCTTCGCGAAGGATTATTTGTGCAGTTGGTAGCAACCGTGAACGCGAGCCTGAATGTGTGTGGACAACTTTCGATAAATTATGGGAAAGTATAAGATCGCTCTCGATTCGCATTGCTTAAAATTAAACTTTCGTGTAAATTACAAGTAATTAATAGCCTTATTCGTATCGCTTTCGCATTTCTTTATCTATCGCTTGTGTTCTGATTCTGCTTGGTGATCACAGCATTAAAACATGCCACATTTATGCGAGCTCGGTAGTCCTTTGGCTTATCCAAACTATATATAGCAAAAATCGAATTTACAACTAGAGGAGGTATGAGGAGATTCGGATTCTGAAGTGTAACGAGTGCTGGGGAGAGTATTAAAATTTAAGCGAACTTTGAACGGTCTGTTCGTTGAAACCACATATTATATACATATTTTTGAATGTAGTACTTTGGAATCTTTGCAGCTCCGAAAACTAATGAATCGTTTGTAGTAGACAGTATACACTACTGGCCATTAAAATTGCTACACCACGAAGATGACGTGCTACAGACGCGAAATTTAACCGACAGGAAGAAGATGCTGTCATATGCAATGGCTTTTCAGAGCATTCACATAAGGTTGGCGCCGGTGGCGACACCTACAACGTGCTGATATGAGGAAAGTTTCCAACCGATTTCTCATACACAAACAGCAGTTGACCGGTGTTGCCTGGTGAAACGTTGTTGTGATACCTCGTGTGAGGAGGAGAAATGCATACCATCTCGTTTCCGACTTTGATAAAGGTAGGATTGTAGCCTGTCGCGATTGCGATTTATCATATCGCGACATTGCTGCTCGCGTTGGTCGAGATCGAATGACTGTTAGCAGAATATGCAATCGGTGGGTTTAGGAGGGTAATACGGAACGCCCTGCTGGATCCCAACGGCCTCGTATCACTAGCAGTCGAGATGAAAGGCATCTTATCCGCAAGGCTGTAACGGATCGTGCAGCCACGTCTCGATCCCTGAGTCAACAGATGGGGCTGCTTGCAAGACAACAATCATCTGCACGAACAGTTCGACGACGTTTGCAGCAGCATGGACTATCAGCTCGGAGACCATGACTGCGGTTTCCCTTGACGCTGTATCACAGACAGGAGTGCCTGCGATGTTGTACTCAACGACGAACCTGGGTGCACGAATGCAAAACGTAATTTTTTCGGCTGAATCCAGGTTAAAGCAGCATGATGGTCGCATCCGTGTATGGCGACATCGCGGTGAACGCACATTGGAAGCGTGTATTCGTTTTCGCCATATTGGCGTATCACCCGGCGTGATGGTATGGGGTGCCATTGGTTACACGTCTCGGTCACCTCTTGTTCGCATTGACGGCACTTTGAACAGTGGACGTTACATTTCAGATGTGTTACGACCCGTGACTCGATCCCTGCGAAACACTACATTACAGCAGGATAATGCACGACTGCATTTGCAGGTCCTGTACGGGCCTTTCTGGATACAGAAAATGTTCGACTGCTGCCCACGCCAGAGCATTCTCCAGATAACCAACTGAAAACGTCTGGTCAATGGTGGCCGAGCAACTGGCTCGTCACAATACGCCAGTCACTACTCTTCATGAACTGTGGTATCGCGTTGAAGCTGCATGGGCAGCTGTACCTATACACGCTATCCAAGCTCTATTTGACTCAGTGCCCAGGCGTATCAAGGCCGTTATTACGGCCAGAGATGGCTGTTCTGCGTACTGATTTCTCAGGATCTATGCACCCAAATTGCGTGAAAATGTAATCACATGTCAGTTCTAGTATAATATATTTGTCCAATGAATACCCGGTTATCATCTGCAGTTGTTCTTGGCGTAGCAATTTTAATGGCGAGTAGTACATATATAATTTGTAGTAGACATAGGCTTATATAATGTCTACTACAAATGATTCATTCGTTTTCGGAACTGCAAAGTTATACTACAAATTATTTATTCCTTTTCGGAGCTGCAAAGTTTCCAAAGTATTACATGCAAAAATGTGATCGTGAATAGAACTGTAAACTCACCGAGTTTGCATTTTGTGCTCTACAAATATTCTGCGAGTGCCCTTTTGGTCACACGACAAACATCCAAGCGGTAATCAAGTTCGTTCCATAAATTACGTAGCAACATGTCAGTGGACATTACAGCAGCATTATTGCGGTCTTTGAGCTGTTCGTGTTCATGCAATTGGCGGGCAGGGGGGGGGGGGGGCGGCGGGAGGCGTTAGAACACGGCGTTAGATCAGGCGACCTGGGGGCCTGAGGGAACAGACACACATCGCCTTCACCACTACACGCAATCCAGTTAACCGAAGTTCGTCGTTCAGGTAGCGACGCTTACCGATGTTCCAATGAGGGTGTACCCAGTCCTCTTCAAAGACGAAATACTTGTAATCAACAGTCAGTTCTGGGAGCAACCACAGCTGTAGCATATTGAGATAAGAAGTACCTGTCACAATCTTCTCACAGAATAAAAGGGGTCCATACCGTTTCGTCTGTGCCATTGCAACGAAGACATTAACCTTCGTCCAATGTCGTTCACGCAGCACAATTTTACGAGGTTTTTCAGTGCCCCAGACACTGACATTGTGGCGATTAAACTTCCAAGATAAATGGAAGGTCTGGCATAATCTTTTTAAAAAAAAAAAAATGACCAACTCTGTGAGTGAATTCCTAAGGGACCAAACAGCTGAGATCATCGGTCCATAGACTTACACACTACTTAAACTAACTTACGCTAAGGACAATACACCATGCCCGCGATAGGGGGGGGGGGGGGCGCAATTCTTGACATGGCGCCTCTGCCTCTAACCGTGCGGCCACTCCGAGCGGCTGCTATCAACAGTAGACTTTTCATTTTCGTAGTTACTTCCTCCTTCCGTTAAAGAGTGAGTAAGTTTATTTTTAGCAACGCAGAACTGAAATGTGGATAAGTGCACTGCAAGGTGTAAGCGGCTCGGTTAAGGCTGTTTTCAGGTTACTCATTTCAGTAATTTACTCGCCATTGTGGCGTGGATTAACACCATTTTTAGACTATAAAACACGCCGCTCCACAAGGTGTATCGCTATTTTTCCAAATCAGATATATAGCTCAGTTAAGAGTAACGTGTAAATGAAAACAAAGGGTACTACTCTGAAGCACATAATAGAAAGAATAGAAGAACGTATCCATGTCAGAGCCAAATTTCGCGCGATAAGCATTGTACACGAATGTTTCAAATGCAAATGCACGAAACATAGTCATATACAATCTACTCGTATGAGAGCACTGTGTTCTGCTATTCACTGAAATCCGTGTTTTCCCATTAATGCCGATAATGTTACCAACTAACGATTCCATGGGCAGACAGTGTACTAATTGCCTTCAAGAGGCATGGACTTTGCCTGGCAGCTACACTGTGTGCAATCAACCCATGCCCTCTTGTTGTTAGTTGACCTTCCTCAACAAGCGAATGGTGAAATCATTTGCTTTTGATATGGACGTAGGAATAACTTCACTGTACTTCACAAAATGTTTACTGTCTTACTGACTGATTTTCAACAAAGACTCGCTACGAAATATAAGTAAACATAACTATCGACTATCGCATTATCTTAAACATTTAAGCTAACTTTATACGCTCTCAAGAAAGTAAATGGACGTAAAAACGATCCCGAAAAATTTTCCATTCAGCAATTAGAAACGGTGCTTTTTGAAGATTAAATCTTTTGCCTCTCCCTTGTGATGTTGGATTTTCAGCTGCGTAGCTCATAGTTCCATTAGGCATTTGCAGCAGTTTCAAATGATTAACATTTCTTTTGTTGGCATGCTAATTCTTTTTCGTACCACCTACACTTCCTGCAGTACGTTCCTCGTGGTGTGTTACAGGTAGCAGTATCAAATAATGAGTCTCGATAACTTCTCATTACCTCGGGTTTGGCGGAAATGGGCCTGGGTCACGAAGGCTAAATGGAGCGGAAAATTATATGCACAATGTTTTATCTCTGGCTATTACACAGACGCCGTAATTATTCAAAATAGTGCGTTTCCCTTATGGATTCTTTAAAGTTATTTTTTTATCACACAGCGATACTACAGAAAATGAAGCTAAGAAACGGTACCACATGCCTCACGGTAAATGTACTATAGTTACACAAATTACTCTTTAATATTATCGTATGATGTCACTGGAAGGAGAACAAAGCATTACGAAAAAAAATGAGCTTAAAGTGAAATCATCTGATAGCTAATGTAAGCTAATGTAGTAAAGGGAACAAATCTACAAGTTAAAATACAAAATGTTCCTATTTGCATATGTGCATAACAAAAAGTATGACTAACATCAGAGCTGCACCGCCTCCTCCTCATAAATTGAAATTTCCAGAGAGTACTTCGCGGGAAGAGTCGGAACACATATTACTTCTTCCCACATACCTCTCATGAAACGACCACAACGAGAAAATTAGGTAAACTGAAGATGTACATTACAGAGGTTTACTGACGATCATACTTCCCAAACGCCATTCGCGAGTGGAACATGGAAGGGGGAATTAGTTACTGGTATCAGAAGTACTCTCCGCCCGTACTGTTACGTGGCTTGCAGAGAAGAATGTACATGTAGAACAGCGGAAGAAATATGGAGGCATCATCAAGGTAGAAAAATTTAAGTACTTGGGTGAAATCATTATGGAAAATGGACAAGGACGTTCTGAAGGAACGAATGTGTAAACTTGAAACATCCTGCCAAACGATGTTCAAGATCTACAACAAACAAAACTCCTTTCAGAAAACACTAAGTTACACCACTGTGAAACGCTTCTGAGTCCAAATTCAAGGAAACAAAGGCCGCCTCAAAGAACATGGGGAAGAAAGAGTTCAGAATGATTAGGCAAGTCATGGTATCCAATGGCCAGAATGACCGCCACCAAAGAAGACAGAACAAAGAAGTCCCTGGCAAGATAGTAAACATTACAGACTCAATCTACAAAAGCCGTGAACGATTTTATGATCACTTCAAACGAATAGACGTCAGCAGGTTGACGAAGAAGATCTTCCACTTTTTTCATTCAGACCACAAACAGAACTACCAAAGAAGACCTCCACCTCCTACAAATCAGACCCGAAGACGCCTGTGACAGAGATCTCTTCTATAAGAAGATAGCGACCAAATGGCCACACTGAGATGATCAACCAAAAGTAAGACGGTGTGCCTCGTAGACGGAGGAGTGTAAGCAGACCCATTCACAAGGAATGTAGGAACTCTGGGCTTCAAAGACAGCATGGTTCATTGACAAATGTAACAGGACTTAATATGGCCCCAGATGGCCACAGAGAAACGTTAGTAATATACAAGGAAGCCTTGAAATACACGGAGAAGAAGAGAAACTCGAAACTACTTGAAATATAACGCTTATTTAGGAGCTGACACATCGCGATAGTAAATATCAGTATCAAGGAAGGCATGAAATAATGTATTCAAAGGCTATAATCATTTGGCTGACAATTTCCTGGAAAACTAGCGACATTTTTCATGTACAAGATAGAACACTAAACTCTGCACCGTTATCTCCAGAGCACAACACCACACACTTCGGCAGACGCTGGTGCGCTGCCCTTCATGCGCGGAGACCCAAGCACTTAACTGTTCTGTCAGAAACTACTTAATTTAGATCTTTAGAAATCTAGACTACAGTCCTTATCACGAAAGACTCCGGGTAACTTCAGGCAGGAAAAATACTATTCGAGCGAACCCACAGAAAATTAGTAAGTCTTCGATTTTTTTACGGTAAAGGCAGAGGCTTCAATAGACAACCAAAGGTCAGAAAACGATACACTATGTGATCGAAAGTATTCGGACACCTGACTGAAAATGACTTAAAAGTTCGTGGCGCCCTGCATCGGTAATGCTGGAATTCAAGATGGTGTTGGCCTACCCTTAACTCTGATGACAGCTTACATTCTAGCAGGCATTCGTTCAAACAGGTGCTGGAAGGTTTCGTCGGGAATAGCAGCCCATTCCTTAAGGAGTGCTGCACTGAGGAGAGGTGCGATGTCGGTCGGTGAGGCCTGGCACGAAGTCGGGGTTCCAAAACATCAAACAGGTGTTCTATAGGACTCTCTGCAGTCCAGTCCATTACAGGGATGTTATTATCGTGTAACCACTCCACCACAGGCTGTGCATTAAGAGAAGGTGCTCGATCATGTTGAAAGATGCAGTCGCCATCCTCGAATTGCTCTAAAACAGTGGGGAAGGAAGAAAGTGCTTAAAACATCAATGTAGGCCTGTTCTGTGATAGTGCCACGCAAAACAACAATGGGTGCAAGCCCCCTCCAAGAAAAACAAAATAACACCATAACACCACTTCCTCAGAATTTTACTCTTGGTACTACACACGCTGGCAGATGACGTTCACCGGGTATTCGCCATACCCACATCCTGGCATCGGATCTCTACATTGTTTACCGTGATTTGTCACTTCACAAAACGTTTTCTCACTGTTCAATCCTCCAATGTTTGCGCTCCATATACCAAACGAGGCATCGCTTGGCATGCACCACCGTGATGCGTGGATTATGAGTAGCCGCTCTTCCATTATATCTAAGTTTTCTCACGTCCCACCTAACTGTCATAGTACTTGCGGTCGATCCTGATGAAGTTTGGAACTACTGTGTGATGGTCTGGATATAAGTCTGCCTATTACACATTACGACGCTCTTCAAGTGTCGGCCGTCTCTGTCAGTCAACAGACGAAGTCGGCCTTTACGCTTTTGTGCTGTACTTGTCCCTTCACGTTTCCACTTCACTATCACATCGGAAACAATGCTCCTAGGGATGCTTAGGAGTGTTGAGATCTCGTGTACAGACGTCTGACACAAGTGACACCCAATCACCTGACCACGTTCGAAGTCCGCGAGTTCTGCGGAGCGTCCCATTCTGCTCTCTCACGATGTCTCAGGAGTACTGAGGTCACTGATATAGATTACCTGGCAGTAGGTGGCATCACAATGCACATAATATGAACTACGTATGTTTTTGGGGATGTCCGGATACTTTTGATCACATAGTATATATCTACTCACGTTAGTTCTAAGATCAATGTTAAAGTCTCTCAGGTTTCCTCGTTGTGACTGATGTCTGGTTTTACAGCGGCGTTGTGGTTTCCAGTGTCACACAATATTTTGTCGGACGGACATGAGCCTCCTTCAGGTTTTGGGTGTTTTGTTGTTAGGTGCATTCGATGGTTGAACTGCAACCAAACTGTTTTTGTGTAATGTACAAAACTGGAAACATCAACTCAGCTGCACAGCTGGAAATACATCGTTACTGCACTGTTATATTCGCAGACACTCCTTGCATAGTTTTAGATGGCTCAAATGGTTCAAACGGATCTCAGCACTATGGGACTTAACATCTGTGGTCATCAGTCCCCTAGAACTTAGAACTACTTAAACCTAACAAACCTAAGTGGGATCCGTGGTCTAGGGATAGCGTCTTTTATTCATAATCAAAAACGTGTTCGTTCCCGGGTTCGATCCCCGCCACTGCCTAAATTTTGATAAATAATCAGCGTTGGCGGTCGGTCGAAGACTTCCGGCATAAGAAGTCAGCCTCATTCTGCCAACGGCCTTGTCAAAGAGGGCGGAGGAGCGGATAGAGGTTCAGGGTACTCTCTTGTCCTAGGGGTGGGAAATTGCCCCTAAAGGCGGAAGAATCAGCAATGATCAACGACATGAGGATGCAGAAGACAATGGAAACCACTGCATTAAAGACACGTAACGTGTATCCACAGGACATGTGGCCTGTAATTGAAGAAGTGTCATGATGATCTCTCCATTGGCAAAAGATTCCGGAATAGTCCCCCATTCGGATCTCCGGGAGGGGACTGCCAAGGGGGGGGTTACCATGAGAAAAATATTGAATAATGAACGAAAGGATAACGTTCTACGTGTCGGGGCGTGGAATGTGAGAAGCTTGAACGTGGTAGGGAAACTAGAAAATCTGAAAAGGGAAATGCAAAGGCTCAATCTAGATATTGTAGGGGACAGTGAAGTGAAGTGGTAGGAAGACAAGGATTTCTGGTCAGATGAGTATCGGGTAATATCAACAGCAGCAGAAAATGGTATAACAGGTGTAGGATTCGTTATAAGGTAGGGCAGAGGGAGTGTTACTGTGAACAGTTCAGTGACCGGGTTGTTCTAATCAGAATCGACAGCAGACCAACACCGACAACGATAGTTCAGGTATACATGCCGACGTCGCAAGCTGAAGATGAACAGATAGAGAAAGTGTATGAGGATATTGAAAGGGTAATGCAGTATGTAAAGGGGGACGAAAATCTAATAGTCATGGGCGACTGGAATGCAGTTGTAGGGGAAGGAGTTGAAGAAAAGGGTACAGGAGAATATGGGCTTGGGACAAGGAATAAAAGAGGAGAATGACTAATTGAGTTCTGTAACAAGTTTCAGCTAGTAATAGCGAATACCCTGTTCAAGAATCACAAGAGGAGGAGGTATACTTGGAAAAGGCCGGGAGATACGGGAAGATTTCAATTAGGTTACATCTTGGTCAGACAGAGATTCCGAAATCAGATACTGGATTGTAAGGCGTACCCAGGAGCAGATATAGACTCAGATCACAATATAGTAGTGATGAAGAGTAGGCTGGAGTTCAAGACTTTAGTCAGGAAGAATCAATACGTACGCAAAGAAGTGGGATACGGAAGTACTAAGGAATGACGAGATACGCTTGAAGTTCTCTAACGCTATAGATACGGCAATAAGGAATAGCGCAGTAGGCAGTACAGTTGAAGAGGAATGTACATCTCTAAAAAGGGCCATCACAGAAGTTGGGAAGGAAAAAGGCCGGTACAAAGAAGGTAGCTGCGAAGAAACCATGGGTCACAGAAATAATACTTCAGTTGATTGATGAAAGGAGGAAATACAGACATGTTCCGGGAAAATCAGGAATACAGAAATACAAGTCGCTGAGAAATGAAATAAATACGAAGTGCAGGGAAGCTAAGACGAAATGGCTGCAGGAAAAATGTGAAGACATCGAAAAAGATATGATTGTCGGAAGGACAGACTCAGCATACAGGAAAGTCAAAACAACCTTTGGTGACATTAAAAGCAACGGTGGTAACATTAAGAGTGCAACGGGAATTCCACTGTTAAATGCAGAGGAGAGAGCAGATAGGTGGAAAGAATACATTGAAAGCCTCTATGAGGGTGAAGATTTGTCTGATGTGATAGAAGAAGAAACAGGAGTCGATTTAGAAGAGATAGGGGATCCAGTATTAGAATCGGAATTTAAAAGAGCTTTGGAGGACTTACGGTCAAATAAGGCAGAAGAGATAGATAACATTCAATCAGAGTTTCTAAAATCATTATGGGAAGTGGCAACAAAACGACTATTCACGTTGGTGTGTAGAATATATGAGTCTGTCGACATACCATCTGACTTTCGGAAAAGCATCATCCACACAATTCCGAAGACGGCAAGAGCTGACAAGTGCAAGAATTATCGCACAATCAGCTTAACAGCTCATGCATCGAAGCTGCTTACAAGAATAATATACAGATGAATAGAAAAGAAAATTGAGAATGCGCTAGGTGACGATTAGTTTGGCTTTAGGAAAAGTAAAGGGACGAGAGAGGCAATTCTGACGTTCGGCTAATAATGGAAGCAAGGCTAAAGAAAAATCAAGACACTTTCATAGGATTTGTCGACCTGGAAAAAGCGTTCGACAGTTTAAATGGTGCAAACTGTTGGAGATTATGAAAAAAGTTTGGGGTAAGCTATAGGGAGAGACGGGTCATATACAATATGTACAACAACCAAGAGGTAATAATAAGAGTGGACGATCAAGAACGAAGTGCTCGTATTAAGAAGGGTGTAAGACAAGGCTGTAGCCTTTCGCCCCTACTCTTCAATCTGTACATCGAGGAAGCAATGATGGAAATAAAAGAAAGGTTCAGGAGTGGAATTAAAATACAAGGTGAAAGGATATCAATGATACGATTCGCTGATGACATTGCTATCCTGAGTGAAAGTGAAGAAGAATTAAATGATCTGTTGAACGGAATGAACAGTCTAATGAGTACACAGTATGGTTTGAGAGTAAATCGGAGAAAGACGAAGGTAATGAGAAGTAGTAGAAATGAGAACAGCGAGAAACTTAACATCAGGATTGATGGTCACGAAGTCAATGAAGTTAAGGAATTCTGCTACCTAGGCAGTAAAATAACCAATGACGGACGGAGCAAGGAGGACATCAAAAGCAGACTCGCTATGGCAAAAAAGGCATTTCTGGCCAAGAGAAGTCTACTAATATCAAATACCGGCCTTAATTTGAGGAAGAAATTTCTGAGGATGTACGTCTGGAGTACAGCATTGTATGGTAGTGAAACATGGACTGTGGGAAAACCGGAACAGAAGAGAATCGAAGCATTTGAGATGTGGTGCTATAGAGGAATGTTGAAAATTAGGTGGACTGATAAGGTAAGGAATGAGGAGGTTCTACGCAGAATCGGAGAGGAAAGGAATATGTGGAAAACACTGATAAGGAGAAGGGACAGGATGATACGACATCTGGTAAGACATGAGGGAATGACTTCCATGGTACTAGAGGGAGCTGTAGAGGGCAAAAACTGTAGAGGAAGACAGAGATTGGAATACGTAAAGCAAATAATTGAGGACGTAGGTTGCAGGTGCTACTCTGAGATGAAGAGGTTAGCACAGGAAAGGAATTCGTGGCGGGCCGCATCAAACCAGCCAGTAGACTGATGACCAAAAAAAAAAGTTGTGTCTTCCGTGTTTAAAAAAACCTAAGGACATCACACACATCCTTGCCTGAGGCAGGATGCGAACCTGCGACCGTAGCATCATAGCTTTAGCTTCCGGCGTGAATGAGAGGTAGTTCAAGTGAAAAGGAAAGTCACTCCCTAAATTATAGCCGTAACTTTGTTTACGTATCAGATTCAAGAATGAATTCGAAACCAACGTTATCAAGGTCTTAGAGAAAGTAGCTGGGAGAAAACTGCTAAACGACAGTGCTTTAGAGCGTTCTATCAGAAGACCATCTTGTTCTTAAGTTTCAGAACTGGGAGATTAGCTTTTGGAACGAACTAGATCAATCCATTATCAATTTCCTTTCCTTTCCCGACAGTCAAAGGAATAAAACACAGTCATAGCGATACGCTTCCGGAATTTTGTTCACAAGTTCGAAAATAGCAGCTGTAAGAATCCTTTTTATACGATTCTGAAGTTGTAAGTTTTCGCGTTGAGTTTTTTAGTCTTTAGATTAATGCGCCACAGTAGCTTGCCGTGCAGGGATATGAGAATGACATCCTTGTTGATAAAGCAATTAAATATTTATTGCTTTATGGTACGCCACCTGTAGGAAATGTATTTTAGATTCTTGTTATCACATGAAAGCGAAAAAGGCGGGTACATCACAATTAAGAATATTTCAAAAGAACTGAAATTATCTGTACGATGTATTAACGTTTCATCATCACTTATCATATTAGCTGGAGTTCTCTAGGTAGCTTAATCTGCAAGTTTTAATCCTCTTCTGCCTCGTTACACTGTAGGAACTAGGCAGGCCACACTGACTGCATGTGAACTTGCAGCAGAAATTGCTGCACCATGGCAGCTTCTGTACAGCGGTAGATTTCCCAGAACAGGACGCTTCCCCGAAGTCGAGAGGGAGAGACCTTAATAAAACGAGGACGTGCGGCGGTGGGACAATGGAGTCAAAATCGGGAGAACGCAGGTATTGTCTCTTTACGCAGAACGTCCCAGAGATTGAAATATACAGTTAAAAGAATTTTTAATAAAATATTTTAATAGTCAAAATCGCCAAATAAATAACATTATGTGATGACAAGTTGGAGCTAATTATACAGCCATCTTCAGATCCGGAATTCCAACAGAAAAATGTATCAAGCAAGAGTTCCAGATTGGACTCCGTAAACCTTAATATTACAAGCAGAAGGTCAATTACATAATGATTATAAAAATCTGTGAGTTGTCTGCTCGTGAAATGAGGCTAGCACACAACTCCTGCATTACGTTGGAGCTTTTGTAAGAGACGGATCTCAACAAAATAATGGCAAAAAAATTGAGATAAAATATTGCGTATGAATGGTTCGTCCGCAGGAGAGCTTCTGTAAAGTTTGTAAGGTAGGAGGCGAGGTACTGGCGGAAGTAAAGCTGTAAGGATGGGGCATGAGTCGTGCTTGGGTAGCTCAGTTGGTGGAGCACATGCCCGCGAAAGGCAAAGCTCCCGAGTTCGAGTCTCGGTCCGGCACACAGTTTCAATCTGCCAGGAAGTTTCATATCAGCGCACACTCCACTGCAGAGTGAAAATCTCATTCTGGAAACATCCCCCAGGCTGTGGCTAAGCCATGTCTCCGCAATATCCTTTCTTTCAAGAGTGCTAGTTCCGCAGGTTCGCAGGAGAGCTTCTGTAAAGTTGGGAAGGTAGGAGGCGAGGTACTGGTGGAAGTAAAGCTGTGAGGACGGGGCGTGAGTCGTGCTTCGGTCGCTCAGTTGGTAGAGCACTTGCCCGCGAAAGGCAAAGGTCCCGAATTCGAGTCTCGGTCCGGCACACAGTTTTAATCTGCCAGAAAGTTTCATGAGTAATGTAGGTTATTTTGCGAATTTTTCTAATGATAAAAATTGTTTATTCAGAAAAGGCTCTTTACATGTTATAAAACATGAATTTCTGGCAGTGAATTGTACTTACAGATATGGTAAAGTTGTAAAAGACCTCCACACTGTTTCTTGATGTATTTCCTCTCCTTTGCAGATTACGTTTACGCGTCACTTCGAAGATATTGTACTTATTACTGATACGTTTATTTACATTGGATACAGAGATAAAAAATTAAATGTTTGCTTAATTAATATGTTTTTTTCATTTTTAGAAATATGAGCGGGCTGCAGCACAATATTGGTATGTGCACAAATCAGTTATTACGTTAAATATGAATGTGCTGCAACATCGGATACAAAAATATTGATTAATGGTTATATACATAAATACGTTTCCCCTCTGTTTTCAGAAATTTGAATGGGCTGCAGTTGAACGTAGATGTGTGCAGACTTCAATTATTATATTAATTTCTTATATATAACAATGTTATATCAAATCGTACCTGTGTACTGTACGGTGAATCTTACTGAGGGATAATAGGCGTGGTTACATTAATGGCTGTGCATTGAAACTGTAAATTATGAGAAAGCATTAAATACTTTGTTAGTGCTTTTGAAAAATTGGTTGAGACTGTTGAAACGTCCCCTTTTGAACAATTATACACGACTGTGCTTAACCTGACACACAATATTTTTTAGCGCAACGCAATCTGACTTTCAGAAATCCCTACAAAAGAATGTCCCTTACTAACATTAACCTGTACCTTTCACAAATCACTTACCTCACAAAAATCTTCGCTACTCAAGCTACTGCAATACAGCGAGCGCCACTACTGCCAGCTAAATAAAAGATTCAACGTACTGAAGGCACTAACTACTGATAGGCATAGTTAGCAAAATAAAGATTTTGATAGAGAACAAACAATGTATTTACCTTAATAATGTTGAAAACTCATAATATACATAACAGATCATTGTATATCTTACAAATTTCCAAACTCCGCCAACTCTCTCCCCACATCCACCACTGCTGGCGGCGCACCTCCAACTGCGCAACGCTACGCGCTGTTGACAGCCAGCTGCCTAACACTACAATGGCGAGTATTACAACAATGCAAAGCAGCCACAGACTGCACACAGCACAGCCAGTGATTTTCATACAGAGGTGGCGTTACCAATAAAAAAACCTAAACAGCCTACTTACATAGGCACCATGCTCCCCACAAAAAATTTTACAAATTGTTTTGGGCACTGGGCAATACATATTTGTTAAAATTTTTCATAATCGTAATTACAATAACAAAGAAATCAAATGCAAACACTTATTGATTCAATGTTGGTCAAAAGCTAAAATTTTCTCACAGTCCATAAAGGTAGTCCTGATCATTCATCATAATAGTAATTACAGTTTTTTTTCACGAAGTCTCATTAGTAAAAGAAAATGCACATGGAAATAGTGGATTTCCATGCAGTCTTGAAGAAGTAGCGTTGTCCTTCCAACGGAAAGACAGTGCTGACTCTCGACATGCAGACAGGTCATGGGCCACAACAGAGCAAACCCACAGCGGAGTCAGTCGAAGTTTTGAAGAGTATTGGTGGGTAGGTCATCACAGAGCAGACCCACTGTAGTCCTGGTAGATATTACGGTATTGGTGGGCCACCAGAGGTGCAGACCCACTGCAGTCCTTGTAGAAATAATGGTATTGATGGATCATCAAAGATGTAGACCCACTGTAGTCCTTGTAGAGATAATGGTACTGGTGGGTCATCAAAGATGCAGACCCACTATAGTCCTTGTAGAGATGATGGTACTGGTGGGTCATCAAAGATGCAGACCCACTGTAGTCCTTGTAGAGATGATGGTACTGGTGGGTCATCAAAGATGCAGACCCACTGTAGTCCTTGTAGAGATGATGGTACTGGTGGGTCATCAAAGATGCAGACCCACGGTAGTCCTTGTAGAGATGGCCAGCAGCCATCTGTTGTGACTGTGCAGGTGCACAATCACCATTGAAGAATCTTGCGGATAATATAGCAAGTCCATAACCACCACTTGTGCACTCACAAAGTTTTTGGAATTGTCCTCAGAACCAGCAATGCTGTTATCCAGTCCCTTAATGACGAGAAATATTTTTACATCTGCACACCTGATTATGACAAGCGTCTTTCTACGAGAGTTGAGAGAATTTCTACTAACTTATGAAATGTCACATGACTATTTTATGATATTTTTATGCTTTGCTTTTTATAGTTGCTTATTTCATTTGATATCTAGTTTCCAGCTGTGTTGCAACATTGCTTTTATAAAATAAAATGCATTTGCTAATGTGAACACTTTCTGTCAAAAGATCTATTAAATAATAATTTTGTAATCCACATTCTTAAAAAAAGGAGCACTTGGAAAGGAAAGAACAATAAGAAGGGACTAGTAACAGTAACTGCACACATAATTTTCTTTTGAAGTACATGGTAATATTTTTTTTACAATAAGTTGTTGTGGTGCACCACTTTAATTACGTAGACATTAAGATGTGAACAGACATTTCCTTATCTGCATTGTTGTCTTTAGTGTACTATTTTTTCTGCTTGAGCTTTGTCATGTTTAGATGCTGCTGCTGTTTGCCATGCATAGTGCTACTAAATTTCACTTTGTATTATTCTTTTAAGCCAGTTTTACTACTGATTTATTTTTCTTGTTTGCTGCTCATTGCCTTATATAAGTTGTAATTTATGCTGCTTGCTTTGCCTTTTGTATTTTTTATCATTGCTGTTTGTGTTAATTGTTTTGTGTTGCTGCATTGCCTCGTTCCTTAGTTTAGCATCTGAGCTCAGTAGATTTAAGTTAGCTTAAGAGGGGGTAGACTATATAAGAGAATGAGTTGCGATGAATTGGAAGAAATGCATTGAGAAGTCATACGAAAAAAGTACAGAAAACAGGTATAGATAGGACTTTTTGGAATTAATGAGGAACAAACGGAGATCTCCAAGAAGTAAAGAAAGTTTTGTTTGCAAAATACTGCAGTAAAAGAAACCCTGTCCTTTCCTTGTGTTATCCCACTATGTGTTTGTGTTCCCTTGTGTATTTATGTATTTATATGTTTATCTGATAAGACTTATGTTGTAGAATTTTTCTAGTACTAAGCTACATTCACTATGATGAGGAATACTGTTATCCTCAAATATAATTTGCATTAATAATATGTTTTTTCTTTGTAAAAATGTTTATAGAGATTATTAATTCTGTTTTGTTTCAATGCTCATGTGTGAAATTAATGTTTCGAAAACTATTCTCATTATTTTATTTATTTACTTATGTCATAATTCCTGTAACACTGATGTATATGTCTGTTTCGATTCTTTTGTAAAGCGTGTATTACAAATGTTCTCTGTATTGTTATGTTCTTTAATGATGTATTTTGTACCTTTGTAATTGTATTCTTATGTTATAAAATTGTAATTGGTACCAGTTCATCATATTATTAACTTGTAAGTTACATTTAATTTTTTTATTTTTTATTTTTTGGGGAACACATTAACATAGCACTGAAAATAATATCTAGTTAATTGCAAGCACAGCTGCGAAATACTTGCTGCAAATCTACATACATGCCACAACTGTTTTACTGTACAACAATGAAAGACTGCAACTACAAAGGAAATTCTCTCTATAATTACACGCTAGCAATAAACAATAGCTACACTAATTACACAAACTACAAGAAAAAATCAGAAGATTCCAGTGAGGTATCCTGGCAGGGTCGCCATATGAAACGTCCCCTTTTGAACAATTATACACGACTGTGCTTAACCTGACACACAATATTTTTTAGCGCAACGCAATCTGACTTTCAGAAATCCCTGCAAAAAAATGGCCCTTACTAACATTAACCTGTACCTTTCACAAATCACTTACCTCACAAAAATCTTCGCTACTCAAGCTACTGCAATACAGCGAGCGCCACTACTGCCAGCTAAATAAAAGATTCAAAGTACTGAAGGCACTAACTACTGATAGGCATAGTTAGCAAAATAAAGATTTTGATAGAGAACAAACAATGTATTTACCTTAATAATGTTGAAAACTCATAATATACATAACAGATCATTGTATATCTTACAAATTTCCAAACTCTGCCATCTCTCTCCCCACATCCACCACCGCTGGTGGCTCACCTCCAACTGCGCAACGCTATGCGCTGTTGACAGCCAGCTGCCTAACACTACAATGGCGAGTATTACAACAATGCAAAGCAGCCACAGACTGCACACAGCAAAGCCAGTGATTTTTATACAGAGGTGGCGTTACCAATAAAAAAACCTAAACAGCCTACTTACACTGTTTCACTATTGTCGTTGAGTAGATGTTCCTCGAGTTTCTTTCCATGTACGTAGTTTCATGTTCTTTATATAGAGATGTTCTGTGTCCTTTGTTCAGTGTATGCAGTATTCCAGTGTTGCTTTCTACATTGTCAAATCGATATCTTGTATCTTTTATACGGGAGACTATTGCAGATTTGTGTGGTGTGCTGGATCGGAAGGTGTTAATGTGTTCTTTCGATCATTTGTGGAAGTTACGGACTGTTTGACCTATGTTCTGAGCCGAAGACTTCCTCATAAAATACAATGAAGATGAATTTTCATCCTCTGTCATATATAAACTCACATGTATTAAATGCTCAGCTCAGTACATAGGTCAAATAAGCCGTAACTTCCACACCAGATTCAAAGAACACATCAACACCTTCCAGTACAGCCCACCATACAAATCTGAAACAGCTTCCCTTATAAAAACTCCAAAATTAACACCGACGATGTAGAAAGCAATCTTGACATACTATATACACTGAACAAAGGACACGAAATGTCTGTATACGGAGAACATGATATCTACATACATGGAAAGAAATTTGGAGGACATATACTCAACGACAGTAGTGAAATTTTTTCAAAAGCTTTGACAAAGTCCTTAAGACGTCCTCGTAATTTACATTTCAATGCAGAGCATTAATGTAACCGCTCCCATTCGTCCCTCAGTAAGGTTTAACCTACAATACATACGCTCGATCTGATATAACATTTTAATATATAAGAAATTAATATAATAATGGAAAAGTACACATATCTACATTCAACTGCAGCCCATTCACATTTTTTAAAAGAGAAGGAAAACATATTTCTTTACTTAACTATTTAATCAATATTGTTGTATCGAATGTTGCAGCACATTCATATTTAACATAATAACTGATTTCTGCACATGCCAATATTCTGGTGCAGCCCGTTTATTTTTAAAAATAGCAACCATATAATCTTTTACCTCTTTACCCAATGTAAGCAAACGTATCTGTAGCATGTACAATATCTTTGAAATGACAGTATAAATGTAATGTACAGTGAGTGGGCATAAGTCAAGCACCAATGTGCTATTCACTGTCACAAATTCATGTCTATTTAATCTCTAAAGTGCCTTTTCTGAATAAATAATTTTTATCATCAGCAAAAGAACGAAATAAAGTACACTACCCATGGTCAGGGACTGTGAAAAGACGTTTGTCCTCTTCACCAACACCAGTAATGTAAGTAAACAATTCTCCTCCTGAAGATGATGGGGTTAACGATCGAAACGCGTAGTGGCAAAATAAACAAGTCACTGACGGAGAAACTGTTTTATTTGTACGTAAAATATTACATATTGAAGGCCTAGTAAATAAACAGAGCCGTCAGTACAAAACAGAACATAAAATACAGCCTTCCCCGCACCTCTTTCAGTTGGCCGATCCCATGAGCACAGGCGTTGGTGCTACGACACACATACCTGTGAAGTGTTGGCGTTGCACGCATTTTACAGCCTAGTCTACGTTGTCTTCTGTTTAATTATATACTGTATACCCCTTTCCTTCCCCCTTGATCTCTTGCTTTTTTTTTTTTTTTTTTTTGCTTATCTACGGATATTGTTAAATATATTCTTCTCAATTTCTGTATTCTGTTACGATGTTAGGTGTCCATTATTTAATTAATAGTTTGGTCCGCTGTTTACTTGTTGTATCTTATTATGTATATTACTTGCTCTTATTTATTGTAACTATGTACACTCATGCGGCACATGTAGGTGTCTTGGATTCCCTTGTGGGCGCGAGCACCCGCAGTCAATTAATCTACTTAGGGATCTTAAGGGACCACGTACTGCTAAGAACACTAGCACACCTGTACATAGCATGGGTGGCTGTCAGGTTTCAAGCGCCCACAGCCAATTAGGCTACTTAGAGATCTTAAAGTACCACATGGTACAAGGGTCGCTAGCACTCCTGTACATAACATGGTTTGGCTGACAGGTTACTGGTTTGTATTCCACTTATTTGTGCTTGGTTTATTTAACTTTTATTGTACTGCTGTAAGCGTACCGTCATACCGGCGGCTTGGTTGCTGTGGTGCTGATCCCGGCGGAGGTTCGAGTCCTCCCTCGGGCATGGGTGTGCGTGTTTGTCCTTAGGATAATTTAGGTTTAGTGTGTAAGCTTAGGGACTGATGACCTTAGCAGTTAAGTCCCATTATATTTCACACACATCTGAACATTTTTTGGCTTGGTTGCGGAGTATGTTTGCGGGCAGCCGCGTCTGTAGATTCGAGCGCGGGACACGGAACTGTTGTGTAGTATGTAGCTCTGCATGTGAGAGGCATTGTTAGTATGGACGTTGAAGTGTTGCTGCAAGTGCTATTACAGTAAAGTGATAAAATAAGTAAATGATTGAGAGTAAAGTGCGTCAAGAAGTAATTTAAAAATGTGCAGTGCTCCTGATAACGTATTTGTGTACCCGCTCGTTGCGTGTCGTACCGTACTGTATCAATCATCCGCACCGTGTTCGGTCTCCAAGAATGAACTGATGTGAATCAGTAATACTATTTACCACAAAAGAGTGCAGTCAAGTGCCAATGTCTTGTAGCGACCGTGAGAACGTGTGTCGATCATCGCGTTCCACATCATCAACAATCATCCGCGCCGCGACGGTTACACGCACGCTCGTACAAGTGAGAACTGAAATATTAACTTTACGAACAGTGCCGTATCATTACTAGTGCCAAGGAGGACTGGTACAAAATATCTGTGTATGCGTGACGAGCGTAAGAACTTTCTTGCGATCATTCGACTTCTGCATCATCAACAATCACCCGCATCATGTCGGTTACGCGTACGCTCGTCTGAGTGATATTGTGGACTGGTAATCATCCATTAATTGGGATAAACACTTATGAATTAAAATGTAAACAGCGCAAGCTGCGACTTCCTTCCATCGTCTCAGAATATACACTCCTGGAAATTGAAATAAGAACACCGTGAATTCATCGTCCCAGGAAGGGGAAACTTTATTGACACATTCCTGGGGTCAGATACATCACATGATCACACTGACAGCACCACAGGCACATAGACACAGGCAACAGAGCATGCACAATGTCGGCACTAGTACAGTGTATATCCACCTTTCGCAGCAATGCAGGCTGCTATTCTCCCATGGAGACGATCGTGGAGATGCTGGATGTAGTCCTGTGGAACGGCTTGCCATGCCATTTCCACCTGGCGCCTCAGTTGGACCAGCGTTCGTGCTGGACGTGCAGACCGCGTGAGACGACGCTTCATCCAGTCCCAAACATGCTCAATGGGGGACAGATCCGGAGATCTTGCTGGCCAGGGTAGTTGACTTACACCTTCTAGAGCACGTTGGGTGGCACGGGATACATGCGGACGTGCATTGTCCTGTTGGAACAGCAAGTTCCCCTGCCGGTCTAGGAATGGTAGAACGATGTGTTCGATGACGGTTTGGATGTACCGTGCACTATTCAGTGTCCCCTCGACGATCACCAGTGGTGTACGGCCAGTGTAGGAGATCGCTCCCCACACCATGATGCCGGGTGTTGGCCCTGTGTGCCTCGGTCGTATGCAGTCCTGATTGTGGCGCTCACCTGCACGGCGCCAAACACGCATACGACCATCATTGGCACCAAGGCAGAAGCGACTCTCATCGCTGAAGACGACACGTCTCCATTCGTCCCTCCATTCACGCCTGTCGCGACACCACTGGAGGCGGGCTGCACGATGTTGGGGCGTGAGCGGAAGACGGCCTAACGGTGTGCGGGACCGTAGCCCAGCTTCATGGAGACGGTTGCGAATGGTCCTCGCCGATACCCCAGGAGCAACAGTGTCCCTAATTTGCTGGGAAGTGGCGGTGCGGTCCCCTACGGCACTGCGTAGGATCCTACGGTCTTGGCGTGCATCCGTGCGTCGCTGCGGTCCGGTCCCAGGTCGACGGGCACGTGCACCTTCCGCCGACCACTGGCGACAACTTCGATGTACTGTGGAGACCTCACGCCCCACGTGTTGAGCAATTCGGCGGTACGTCCACCCGGCCTCCCGCATGCCCACTATACGCCCTCGCTCAAAGTCCGTCAACTGCACATACGGTTCACGTTCACGCTGTCGCGGCATGCTACCAGTGTTAAAGACTGCGATGGAGCTCCGTATGCCACGGCAAACAGGCTGACACTGACGGCGGCGGTGCACAAATGCTGCGCAGCTAGCGCCATTCGACGGCCAACACCGCGGTTCCTGGTGTGTCCGCTGTGCCGTGCGTGTGATCATTGCTTGTACAGCCCTCTCGCAGTGTCCGGAGCAAGTATGGTGGGTCTGACACACCGGTGTCAATGTGTTCTTTTTTCCATTTCCAGGAGTGTTGTTGTTCGTACCAGACGTAGAGTAGTGCTACGTTGTGACGGTGAGTGGCTCCCCTGACTCGCTTACATATTTCGATAGATAATTTCAGACAAGCCAGCAGCAGTGTGGAGCGGAACAATACGACCGTCGAGGGTTTGTCAGGTACTTGGTGTGGACAGGGCGCACGGTCAAGCAACTGTCCGAAACGACAAACCAGTTTAAGGTACCCTCACCGATTTGTTCCCCCGGGCGTTTTACACTGGGTGGTTATAATTAAAAGTGCAGCTGCTCCTGGAGGTCCTCTGTGGGCTGCAGTTATCGTATGGCAGCGAAACTTGGTAGATATGCTAATGCGTTAATGCGGAACCTATTAATGTTGGACAAAAATTAGTTACAGTTTTGGCCACCAAACGTTATCTCGCAATGTACATTTTCATTATATGCATGCGAACGGCAGCAATTACAGTGGTGCATTGAGAAAGTATCACTGCCTAAAAGGTCTGAGCAGAGGTCAGATGTCATTACATCGTTTATAAAAGATGATAAGAGACGGGTGGGCTTCGTGTGGCACCTGGAAGAAGAAGATGTCCTATACCGATGGAGATAGTTAATGAGGTTGCTGCTGCTGTCGCTGACGATGCAGGACGTGCACTGCTCGAGATTATGGTAGTGCTCGTGCAGTGTTACGAGAATAGACCATCCCATAGTCAACAGTGCGGAAAGTTTTGTGGTCTATTACGCACTGGTACCCGCACAAGATCCAGACGATGCACCAGCTGAAACCCCATGATCCGCAGCAAGTTTTCTGAATTTGCTCTTCGGATTCTGGCACGGATCGAAGTTGATGACATGTTGCCAGACAATATACAATCGAGTGACGAGGCACATTTTACACTACATAGTGCTGTGAATACATACAACTGCCGAAATTGCGATACAGTTAAACCGCTTATCGTGCAAGAAAATCCTCTGCACTCGCCGTATGTGACTGTGTGACGTTGATTCACAAGCAACTTTGTATTCGGTGTGGTCTTTTACAGAGAGTACATCCAGAGGACCTGTCAGCTGCAACGCGACGTCTGTTCGTTATCGACACGTCCTTGTAACTCCTGTCTTGGAAGAGCGCAGCTGTGTGAGAACCACTGTTTTTATGCAATATGAGGCAACACTTCGTCTCGCTGGCTCACTGAAAGATTTGCTAACCGCAGCCTTCCACTATCTGTTATCCGCAAAGGTTTTCCAGGTGCATGGCCTACAAGATCAGCTCATCTGAATCCATGTGACTCTTGGCTATATGGACACCGAAAAGAAGTGTCTTAAGCACCTGTTCGGTCTCTACCTGACCTGAAGACAAGTATACAGGAACACGTTGCTCAGATTCTATCGGAATTGCTGCGAGCAATTGTTTATCACGTCGTTTTACGGATGCAGCTTATCGTCGACGTCTCCGTTGATCATACTGAACAAATTGTCTAAGCGGCGCTTAGTAATGTAATCGAAATTATGCCTTTCTCATTTGTTTAACTATTCCTGCCGATATCCCGTTCCTAATCCATTACATATGGAAACATTTATATACCTCCTTCTTGCATTCACAGCGCTAGATTTGCACCGAGTGGCCATAATCCGAATTAATATTTTCCAGCTTAACTGATTCCTCATTAATGCAAGTTTCGCTGCCACACTGGACCTCCGTGATTAGCCACATTTTAACTATAACCACATTGTATTTTGTATTGACGTCTCAGTTCATTTCTTAGGTTTTAAATACATAAGATGGCCTACACCTAAATTTGTGGCGACTTACTTTCTCAATAAATTGAACAATCAGCTAATGAAATATTTGTAAGTATTAATGGGTGGTTCAAAGATAATGGATTGCCACTGAATTTTAACAAGACGCAGTACATACAGTTTAGTACCTCACAAAAAATACCTGACCCTGTAAGTATAATGTATTCAAACAATGAAATGAAAGCTAAAGACAGTGTCAAATTTTTTGGGCTTCAAATTGGCCATAACCTAAATTGGAAAACTCACACTCTAGACTTAATGAAACGCCTTAGTTCAGCTACGTTTGAAGTACACATGACAGCAGAAAAAGGTGATTTAAAAATGAAGAAGTTAGTTTAATCGGCTTACTTCCAGTCACTAATGAGTTAAGGAATCATCTTTTGGAGAAACTCCCCTCACAAAGATAACATTTTCAAAGTCAAGAAACGAGTCATTAGAATTATATCTGGTGTCAGTTCTAGATCATCATGGAGAGACCTCTTTAAGAAACTTGGTATTCTAACTACTACTTCTCAGTACATATGCTCGCTGATGTCCTTTGTCATTTCCAACATGTCTCTTTTTACAAAAAATAATGCAAAACATGATTATAATACCAGAACCAAAAACAATCTGTATTAGGACTATAAAAGCTTAACATTAGTACAATAAGGAGTCAAATACATGGGTACTCATAGATCCAATAACTTACCAGAAGATATCAAAGGTCTTGTAAGTGATAAAAGTCTTTTTGAGAGTGAATTAAAGAACTTCCTGTTGGCCAACTCCTTCTGCTCCATAGATGAATATCTTCACAAGGACTATAGCTCATAACTCTGTCTGCATTAGAATTGTACAATACCCATATATCTGAGTAAAAAATAAAAAATAAAAAATACTTTGACTCTTTCCACATCCCAGGGACTCCTCTCCAAGGGACCCTTGGAAAACGATAAATGTAATGTAATGAAGACGAAATCTCGAACGCTGAAGTTTCTACAATCTTAATCATTATAGTCTGTCTCGGGTGAACACCGTAGTAAGGGGCCTACAGTTTACCGGTATTAAAATCGTAATTGGCGCTCCTGAATTCGCATTTGACTGTTTTTAATACGTTCGACACCTCTGGGCGCCGACAAGCACCAAAGTGAACAAAATGACAAAAGTAAAAGCCAATAATGTCTCAGTTTCACGCAACAATAAATAAAATACCGCACACTTAACTAAGTTACTAGAAAGAAAAGCAAAATATTTTCATTCCATAAATGACTGTAAAGGAAACGAGGGACTGCTGAGAACAAGACAGAATACATAATCTCGAAATAATTCTACAGAAAATACGCCTTATAGTAATAACTGCCCAATAGCCTTTAAAAAGAAACCGATAGGAACTGTAACATCTGTGTTGCAAATAAATATGGATCACTCCAGTTCGAATACAAAGAAATGACTAACTCAATCACTTCATTATTATCTTCTTTCTGCACGGCAGTGTGTTGAAGATCCCGTGCTCAAAGTCCACTGGTTCGCGTCTCCACATCACACATTCCGAATGTCGAGTACTGTATACCCCGAAACGGGCATTTGGGCGGAAGTTCTTTGCTGACCACATGAAAAAACTATTTCTGAAGCAACATATATAACGGGATTTCTCTCGTCTCTTCTCACCCATCATTCAGCAACAATTTGAATCTTATATTAGCTTAGTTTGTATTATACGAGGTGTGACTGGAAAGTTTTAAGAATGGGCTTGTAATTGTACAATGGCGGTGCTTACATGCTACTGTGATGCATCTCCTTTAAAATAGTCCCCTTCTGGCTGAACACACGGCTTCAAACGGTGTTTCCACTGTTGGAAACATTCCTGGAATTTTTTTCCTGAAGTGTATTAAGGAAGCTCTCCGTATTTGGTTGGATGTCTTCAATCGAGTCAAATCGTTTCCCTTTCAGTGAAAATTTCAGTTTAGGAAACAGGTAGAAGTCCGCAAGGGCAACATCAGGGGAATATGGCGGTTATGGAAACACAGGAATTTTGATTTTGGTCAAAAATTCAACGATGGAGAAGGTGCGGTGAGCCAGAGCATTGTCATGGTGTAGCATACAACTCCTGCCTTTCCACCATACAGGCCTGTTCTTCCGCACATTTCCGCGCAAACGCTCAAGGACACATTTGTTGTACTCCTGGTTAATTATCTGTCCTCCAGGGGTAAATTCATGATGCACAAAATCGGTAGAATCGAAAAAAAAATCACCAACATTGTCTTCACCTTCTACAAACTTTTCCGTGCTTTTTTCGGTCGTGGTGATCCTGGAGTCTTCCACTTCGATGACTGCACTTTGGCTTCATACGTATATACCCACGATTCGTCACATGTAATTACTCTATTTAACAAATCTGGGTCATTTTAGTCTGATTAATCAGTTCTTGGCACACTTCAAGTTGGTATTGTCTCTGGTCACTTGACAATACAATGAATTTTGCAAACACTCGACGCATGTTCAGATCTTCAGTTAAAATTACCTGAACTTCATGGAAACTTAAATTATGTTCATCATCTACGATCAGAGTGCACTAAGTCGCGAAATTTCACAACATTTTCATTCGTTTTTGAGATGGAAGGACGGCCGGACCGTAGTTCATCCTCAAATGATTGTCGGCCATTTCTAAATCTGCTGAACCAGATAAAAACATTTGACTGGCTCATACAATTATCTCCAAAAGCTGTAAGTCTCAGAAGCTGTTTTCCCGGTTTTAAATCAAAATTTCACACAACCTTATTGCTCTGTTTTTACATCAATTTTCACGCAGACAGAATCCGGCAACAAGACCTAGCAGACTCTCACTCAGCCAGCTGCCACAACGAACTGTCAGAGGGCGTTCAAGTACAAGGCAATGACTCACTCCCCACCCTCTGTGTACATGCTCGCCAAACCAGTAAGCTGTAGCGAATCCATTCTTAAAACTTTCCAATCACACCTCATAAATTAATATTTTTACAGGGCAGAACAAAACGTTGTAATTGGACTGTTATACGCTACACAAAAATGAGTTGAAAATTCGCCATACCCTGTTTAAGGAACGACACCAGCAATCACACGAAATTCTTTTTGAAGGAAACAAGGGCAAGTTAAATGAGGACGTCCAACCAGGGTTTCGAATGCTGTTTCTCAGTAATATGTGTGTATTTCTTCAGATTTTGATACGAAGGAGTGCCTTATCTTCCCTCTTGAGCGACGTAAGCGAGAAATAGAATTTTGTATTGTGAACAGTTGTATTAAAAAAAATGTTCTTTCCTTTTGTTGGTTACATTTTGAACAAGCAAGTTTCCTACAAGGTGATCCAGTGAGGATCAACTGACGGGGTGAGCTGTAATGCGGGTCACTAACAAAGTAAAGGGGTCACCACCAGGAAGAGATGCTGGTCTGCATTGTACTTTGTTGTTCACTAAAGTTCAATGAAAAATACTGAATACTGTATCAGTTGATGTAATATCTTGTCAGATGTCACGATGTGCATAATAAAAAGTGGACCTACAATATTTTGTATTGCTTACGTCTATTGCGTAATGCAGTGCCTCAGCGACACAGTCATTCGGGAAAATATTGTTCAGTTTGCGTTAAATTTATTAAAAGTGGACAACCTAAAAACAATTTATTTAAAATATGTCAGCTACAGAAAAAGAGGCGATCTGAAATTGAATAAGAGTTTTGAAGCTATTTGATTTGAAGAGGTCATTAACAAAACATTTACGTTAATATTACGAATATCTTTGAAGAGCAGCCTCCGTTGAGCGTTGAGTCACGATTTATTCAGTGTCATAAATATCTCTGATGATGGTTTGAAAAAGAGAAGGCATAAAGTGTGATGGATTTATTTTATGCAGTGTGACCTTAACAGATTTATGACATCATAACTTCAAGAAACACTTTTAAGGGAATAGTTCAGAGACATACAGCCAAATACCTTCCGTGAATTATCCATTTGAGCAACGACACACTGGTGTTTTCCATACAAGAGCATTTTCGAACTTATGGATTAACGAATCGCTTGTATTTCGATAAAAGGATTTGCATCGCACTCGGAATATTTAAATAACATACAATCTGCGGAGTAATGAACTTAACTACAAGAAGATTAGTAGGATGTGGAACGACTTCATTACGCCCGGTCAACTAATTACTACAAGAAAATATTTCGTCGGTATTGCATAGAGAAAAAAACTCACGATAAAAAAAATTAATACTGATCCATGTCTGCATTAAGCTGAAACACTTTTTAACCGTCGAAATGTTACCAAATAGTGGATTTTGGTATAGAACATTTTCAAAAGCTTTTTTTCTCACCTCAATTGAAGCAACGCAATCAGGTAACCGCAGGTGTGATAAACACGACACCATCTGGCTTTCTGACGTCCTCAGGCATGGTCTCACTTCTGGAGAAGTTAACATAAAGCACAATGTTATTGAGGATGTGTCTCCTTGGGCACCTGGGCTTTACTTCGATTAACTGGCGAAACAAAACACTCACCTTGGCCAAATTTAACTGTCACTAGCTTTTCATACCATTTTGTGACATCTACATACGTTATCTACTAGCCACTGTACAGCGCATGGTTAAGGGTACATTCTACCATTATCATCTGTTTTCTTTCGTATTACGTTCGAGAATTGACTGAGAGAAAAATGACTATGTGCCTCTGTACGGGCCATAATCTCTCTTATATTAGTGTCATGATCGCTAAGCGAAATACACGCTGGTGGCAGCATAACGGTAGCACAGTCTTCTTAAAGTTCAGGTTCTCTAAATTCACTCAACAGGGTTTCGCAGCAGCTACGACTTTCTTCCAAGCCTTCCTACTTAAATTCCGCGAGCATAAATACTGGAACAATACTGCAGAACGTATGTGAATTTAGTTCGTCCGAGGACAAAGAGAGACATATGAAGGAAGAACAAACTTTCGTTGAGCTTACGGAAAGGCCGAACCAGAATCAGCGCATAAACTTGAGCTGCTCCAGATGCTGTTTTGGGGGTCGCTGCACATAGCGTTCATCACACGGGTCCAGAGGCATTACAGAAAGCTGTTTAATGGTCACAGATCATATTTCTAAGCGAAAAAAATAGGCCCAGTCTGAAAGATTACCGTCAAACCTCCTTGCCTAGGTATTCCAGATGAAAGTTGATGTCGTCAAGCCCTGAATGAAAATTGCGCAACGGATAACTGGGGAGGGGAGCTTGAGAGCGCTACCTAGAGAGCGTGCCCTTTCTGTACGATACTAGGCAAGGGGCTGAATGGAGGGCTCACACGCTGATGTGTGGCTCCCTGCATTCTATATCTTTTATTTTAAATGAATACCTTTAACTTGACTCCTATGTGATTTTTTGGGGTATGTTAAAGATTGATGACAATTGATTACCTATTTATTTTAAACATTATCAGTCGACTTTACAGTGATTGCAACAATTGTTCCAGTTTACAGATATTACAATTTTACAACTTATACCTCGGGTGTGTTATATACTAATCTGCACGCACATTTCTACGGGCAAGACGAAATTGCGTTGGCGAAATGTATACCACCAAAGTCTCCCAATATCTTACATGGGACGTCCTCTATGTAAGGAGGATAATGGGCAAACTGGGGACCAGATACATTAGCACAAGGGGTCAAATTTCCGAAATTAAACGAGAACATTCATTTCCTTACACAATCCGAAGCTGAGAAGTAAAGAATTGGTAGAAATATTCAAATACCTCTCTTCCACGCATGAACATCGAGATAGACGCACTGAGGGCATGTCTGCTCACTTCCCCGTCTTCTGTAACACGCCTAGAATATCGCGGGTACCTAGAGGTCTTCCTGGGCCCCGATGGATGGGATGGTCCAACCACTTAGCCGTGACCAACCTCTCCACCCCAAATCGTGTGACACCTGAACGTCTTTGACTTTTACCTGCCTGTGCTGTCTCTCTGATCCCCTACCCAGGAGTAAGGTTGGCACTACTATACTACAGAACTACTTCCCAACTAAGATTTGGCCACGGCTTATGGAAAGGTGCGAGGAGGATTAGGAAAATTCAAGTGCAGATTCACATTCACGTACAAGAAATACATAATATACGATACATATAAATACGTGTTATGAAGCCTGACACATTTCTTTCCATCAGTCTACATGGGTTCTGTTGCGATCGCGGCCGGCCGCGTCGAACAATAAAATTGGCGGCGGAGCCTCCTCTGTTTGTATTTCCCGTTGCGAGCGAGCAGCGAAATCTGCTGCTTATGGAGCAGAAAAGACTGTACTGTTTCAAGTCCTAGTTGCGAACTGCATATTTAGTGGATTTCAGGGGCCAACAATATTTCATTTTAAATATTTAATACAGTTATGACCATAATTTAAAAATTTTAAATGCTGTCATAATCGTCTCACTGAGAGATATAATCCTATGTTAAAGGTTTAACACAGTAGGTCAACTATTACAGTTAGAAACTGCATGTGTACCTTGAAACGGTATAAATCCCAGAGAGGAAATCATCCTGACTATATTCATTCAGTATGGATGAGAACAATTAACGAATTGCAAGAGACTTTAGATATAATTTCACACCTTCACGAAACTTTTTTTCAGTGATATCCTGTACAAAATTATGAAACAAAGCAAGTTTGTAGGTAACTACATTTTCGATGTTCAAACTGCAAAACTACAGCAAAAGACTTGACATTTAATTAATTACTTCTCTACTACTAACTGTACTGGCAAGACGTATGCCACAAAATATGCCTGCTGAATTATATCACTATAGGACAGACACTTCGGAAGATATGACGTTTTATGCATATGGGACGCTGCTTACTGCTTGAAACTAATCAGAAAACAGCGGCACCAACAGCGGCGTTGAAGTGCACTGTTCGTCAAATGTACGAGAACCTAACTCTGGCAAATAAAACACCAAATGTAGAAATCAAAATACACTGTACATGTGCACTCAAAATTGCTTGCTGCTTACGTTCAGTAGAAGCACAAACATTAGTTTAGGGGTGACAGATGAGATGGAGACACAATGTTGAGCAAAACGTAAGGACCAAAATAACTTTCGCATGATGTGTCACTGCCAAGCAACGTAGTTCGTTGGAAGTTGGACCATACCATAGAAAGATCTGCTACAGTACAGTGCAGAAGGTAACAATGAAATACGCAATGAGCCGAACAACAATGACGCTTTTATTCAGAGACAATACACAATACACAGAGTGAGTCACCCAAAAATCGCACCGCACATATTGCAGAAACGGAAAGAGCTATTCATGTGCGGTTTCATAGAATGAGTTGGTAGTTAGGGGCTCGTATTGTTAGCCATAAACAGATTGTAATAATACTTACAAAGCTTATTTTTGTGAGAACATGCACTTATTTAAGTGGAACAATGCCTATTCACATTAACAGACTAAAAGTAGTGTAAAATTGGAATGTCGTGGAGTTCTTTGCAAGACTCTAGTGCGAGTCATTTACGTAATATCGCATTTTGTAAAGTTTGCACACCGACACTTATTACTGCCATTAAACCTGCATAATTGCTAGCAACGATGTTGTTATGTCTGCTTACAATGTGCTTGTGTGTTCCCTGAATGCATTGCGACTTGCAACACGGTTATTGTGTGGCAATCTAAGCAGCAGTTCGTGATTAGATGATGGAGTTTCCAATGCAGGAAAAGCCAACTTGCTCACGGTGTATGGAGAGTCTAGGAAGAATGCATTTTGTTCTTGTACTGTGCATGCGCCAAGATATTCCAATAGACGTCAACCGTCTCGGCAGTTATTTACCAACATCTTGAGCCACACGTGAAAGTGATAGGGACTTAACGTCTGAGGTCGTCAGTCCCCTAGAATTTGGAACTACTTAAACCAAACTAACGTAAGGACATCACTCACATCCATGCTGTAGGCAGGTTCGAACCTGCGACCGTAACGGTCGCGCGGTTCCAGACTGTAGCGCCTAGAACCGCTCGGCCACCGCGACCGGCTGTTGCAGTTGATTCGCACGTCAGTTCCCGCGCAACCGCAAGAGGAAGTGGATGAATCAGGCAAATGTCCTGCACATTCTCCATCGACATACGTTGAATCCCTATCACATCAAGAGATGCATGGGAAAGATTATGAAAATCGTGTTAACTTCTGTACATGGACATGAAGACAGGACACTCCTGATGTATCAAATATCTTGCTTAGTGATAAAGCCACATTTACCAATCATGGCCAGGTTAACCGCCGAAACATGCACTATAGGTCCGTTGACAATCCCGACTGAGTTCATTAGGTGGAATGTCAGCATCCATGGATTGTGAACGTGTGGTGTGGGATAGTGAACTGTCAGTTGATAGGTCCGTTTTCCATAGACGGAACACTGAATGCCATCTTCCACGGATGCTCAAAGACGTTCCTCTGCAGACTAGGGGGAACCTGTAGTACGAACACGATGGCTGTCCAGCCCGTAGTGCGCGAAGTACTTCAGCGTATCTTCATGAATGGTTTCCAAATCGTTGGATTGGACACAGAGAACCTGCACATTGGCCGGCTCGTTTCCCAAAATTGACCCTTCCTTTGGGAAAAGCTGGAAGACTCTGTATACGAGGACATACCAACACTCGATAATAAGCAACGACTTATTGATGCAGCCTAATCGGGACTATCCGCTGAAATGCTAGCAAGTGTGAAGTAATCGTTCCTTACCAGACTTGAAGCGTGTATTACCGCCGCCGCTGGCCATTTTGAGCACAATCTGTGATGGTCAGTTGTTTTTGTTACTGATAAGAAACCATATAACAAGGGTATGCCCTTGTGTCGTTCTTTAGTTTGTGCTACCACAGGTATTGTAGAAGTGTTGGCGTGGAAACTTCTTAAAATAGTATATTTCGTAAACGACTCGCACTAGAGTCCTGCAACAAACACTGCTTACATTCTAATTTATCTTACTTTGAGTTTGTTAACGTCAATAGACATACCTACAGTCAAAAAAGTATATGTTGGCAAAAAAGTATACTTTCTAAATTTAATTACAATCTGTTTATTGGTTAAAAATATGAGCCCTTGACTACCAATCCATTCCTTGAAAACGGCACGTCAGTAGTACTTTTCAATACCGCATTATCTGCGGTGCAATTTTTAAGGTATTTCATCCTGTATATACTGAACTCACAGCGGTTTACGATCGTTCAGTGGGCATGGTCCTTAGCAGGGCGTGTGATTACCATGGATGGCCCTGCAACATGTTTCCGTGTTGTCCACTAGGTTAGTAAGCTGTTCTTGTGCTGGAGCGTTAAATCTTTCCAGCTGTTTGGATGCACAGAAATTGTGAACGTAGCGACATTTTCTCGTTCTTGAACCGAACTCAGCTGGTGACGTACGAACTAGTGGTGCACTATGCGTCATGTTTAATTCAAAAATCTTGTATTACACATCTCTAACAGAGTTTCTGTCTGGCCAAATGAGAATATGATTTATTTCTGATATTTCAAAATTTGTTATAAATTCCTATGGGACCAAACTGCTGAGGTCGTCGGTACCTAGGCTTACACGCTACTTAATCTAACTTAAACTTACACTAAGGACAAAACATACACCCATGACCGAGGGAGGATGCGAACCTCCCACAGGGGAAGCCGCGCGAACTGTGGTAAGGCGCCTCAAACCACGCGACTAGGGGAAGCCGCGCGAACTGTGGAAAGGCGCCTCAAACCACGCGGCTACCCCGCTTGGCTATTTCTAATATGTCATTCTGATAAAGTGTGCACCTAACTGCAATAACAAGGAAGTTTCGCGCATGTCGAAATTTCACTAATTTACTGATTTATTGTAAACTTACTCACAGTAAATAAAACTACAATGAAAAAGCAAAAAAGGTCTTCCAGAACATAATGGTGCCATTTCCATCTACTCCCCAATGAATACTACGAAAGTTTGAGTGATTCGAACGAGTTTTTGTTTGGTTTGTGTCATCAGTCTTCTGATTGGTTGATGTGGCCTGCCTCTAATTCCTCTCGTGTTCCAACCTCTTCCTCTTAGAGCAGCACTTGCAACCTATGTCCTCAATTATTTGCTGGATTTATTCCAATCTCTGTCTTCCTCTACAGCTTTTGTCTTCTACAGCTCCCTCTGGTTATTCTCTGATGTCTTCCTGTCCCTTCTTCTTCTCAGTGTTTTCCACATATTCCTTTCTTCTCCGATTCTTCGCAGAACTTCCTCATCCCTTACCTTATCAGCCCACCTATTTTTCAACATTCGTCTGTAGCACCACAGCTCAAATGCTCCGATTCTCTTCTGTTACGGTTTTCCTATAGTCAATGTAGCACTGCCATACAATGCTGTTCTGCAAACGCATATTCTCAGAAATTTCTTCCTCAAATTAAGGCCTTTGTTTGATACTAGTAGACTTCAATTGGACAGGAATGCCCTTTTTGCCAGTGCCAGCCTGCTTTTGATTTCCTCCTTGCTCCGTCTATCATTGGTTATTTTGCTGCCTAGGTAGTAGAAGTCCTTAACTTAATCTTCGTCGTCACCATCAATCCTGATGTTAAGTTTCTTGCTGATCTCATTTCTGCCACTTCTCATTACTTTCGTCTTTCTTCAATTTACTCTCAGTCGATGTTCTCTACTCATTCCATTCAACACATCCTGTAAATCTTCTTTACTTCCATTCAGAATAGTAATGTCTTCTGCGAGTCGTATCATTGATATCCTTTCACCTTGAATTTTAATCCCACTCCTGATTATTATTGCTTCTTCGATATATAGATAGAACAGTAGGGACGAAAGACTACATTCCAGTCTTACCCCCTTTTTAATCCGAGCAGTTCCTTCTTGGTCATCCACTTTTCTTATTACCTCTTGGATCTTGTACATACTGTACTTTACTGTTTCTCTCTATAGCATACTCCAATTATTCTCAGAATTTCGAACAACTTGCACCATTGTACACTGTCCAACGCTGTTTCCAGGTCGACAAATCATAACACGTGTCTTGATTTTTCTTCAGTCTTGCTTCCATTATCAGCTGCCACCAGAGTGGTGCCTTTACCTTTCCTAAAGATAAACTGATCGTCATGTAACGCATTCTCAATTTATTTCCATTCTTCTGTATATTATTGTTGTCAGCAACTTGGATGCTTGAGCTGTTAAGCCAATTGTGTCTTCTAGTCTTCGGAATTGCGTGGATGATATTTTTCCGAAAGTCGGATGGTATGTCATCACGCTCATACATTCTGCACACCAACGTGAATAGTCGTTTTGTTGCCACTTCCCCCAAAGATTTTAGATATTCTGAAGGAATGTTTTCTGTTCCTTCTGCCTTGTTTGATCTAAATCCTCCAAAGTTCTCATAAATTCTGATTCTAATACTGGATCCCCTATCTCTACTAAACCGACTCCTGTTTCTTCTTCTATCACATCAGACCAATCTTCTTCAGTGTACTATTTCCACCTATCCGCTCTCTCCTCTGCATTTAATAGTGGAATTTCCATTGCACTCTTAATGTTACCACGCTTGCTTTTAATTTCAATGAAGGCTGTTTTGACTTTCCCAAGTGCTATGGCAGTCCTTCCGACAGTCATTTCTTTTTCGATTTTGTCACATTTGTTATACGGCCATTTCGTGTTAGCTTCCTTGCAAGTCCTACTTATTTCATTCCTCAGCGACTTGTATTTCTGTAATCCTGAATTTCCGTGAACAATTTCTACGTCCTTCTTTCAACGATCAACTGAAGTATTTCTTCTGTTAGCCATAGTTCCTTCGCATTTACCTCCTTTGTACTTATGTTTTTCTTTCCACCTTCTGTGATGGCCCTTTCTGGAGATATCCATTCCTCTTCAACTGTACTGAGGCACTCCTTATTGCTATATCTATAGCCTCAGAGAACTTCACGCGACTCTCGTAATTCCTTAGTAGCTCCATACGCCACTTCTTTGCGTTTTGATTCTTCCTGACTAATCTCTTAAACTTCAGCCTACTATTCATTACTGCTATATTGTGGTCTGAGTCTATATCTGTTCCTGGGTACGCCTTACAATCTCGTTCAAAAAATTATTCAAATGGTTCTGAGCACTATGCGACTTAACGTCTGAGGTCATCAGTCGCCTAGAACTTAGAACTAATGAAACCTAAATAACCTAAGGACATCACACACATCCATGCCCGAGGCAGGATTCGAACCTGCAACCGTAGCGGTCGCTCGGCTCCAGACTGTAGCACCTAGAACCGCACGGCCACTCCGGCCGGCTACAATGTCGTATCTGATTTCGGAATCTCTGCCTGACCATAATGTAATCTAACTCAAACTTTCCCGCATTACCCGGCCTTTTCCGAGTATACCTCCTCCTCTTGTGATTCTTGAATAGAGTATTCACTATTACTAGCTGAAATTTTTTATAGAACTGATTTAGTCTTTCTCCCCTCTCATTCCTTGTCTCAAGACCATTTTCACCTGTAACCGTTTGTTCTGCTCCTTCCCCTACAACTGCATTACAGTCGTCCATGGCTTTTAGATTTTCATATACCTTTACGTACTATATTACCCTTTCAATACCCTTATATACTTTCTCTATGTCTCCCCCTTCAGCTTGCGACGTGGGCATGTATACCTGAAAGATGGTTGTCGGTGTTGGTTTGCTGTTGATTCTGACGAGAAGAATCCTATCACTGACCTGTTCACAGTAACACAATATCTGCCCAACTACTCTATTCATAACGAATCCTATTCACATTATACCGCTGCTGTTGATGTAACCCTATACTCATCTGACCAGAAAACCTTGTCTTCTTTCCATTTCCCTTCATTGACCTCTACAATATCTAGATTGACCCTTTGCATTTCTCTTTCAGATTTTCTAACTTCCCTACCACGTTCAAGCTTCTGACATTCCACGGTCCGACTCACAGAGCATTATCCTTTCGTTGGTTAATCAATCTTATGGTCATCTCCCACTTTGCAGTCCGAATGGGGGCCTATTTCTGAATATTTTGCCAATGGAGAGATCATGATCCCACTTTTTCCATTACGAGCCTCATGTCTTGTGACTGCATCTTGTGTGTGTTTAATGTAGGGGTTTCCATGCCGTTGATCACCGCTAATTCTTCACCTTTAGGGGCAGTCCCCCCCCCCCCCCCAAGGAAAAGAAACCGCCCGGAACCTGTCCGCACCTCCACCCTCTTTGACAAGGTCTTTGGAGGAGTGAAGGTGACTCCTTATGCCGAAAGTCTTCGGCCGTCAATGGTGATTATTAATCATAATTTAAGTGGTGGCGGGCTTCGAACCCGGGACCGAGGACGCTATCCCTTGAGTGCGAGTAATATGTGTGTTTTTTGTGAGATGTGAGAACTCTGCCCCGCTCCTTTACATCCTGCTACCGAAGAGTTTATCGTAAAGTAACTTGGAAAAGAAAATAGTACGAATCGCATAGGTTGTAAGGCACTGCTGAATGTTAACTTAGCAGTCACTGGTTGAAACTGAAACAGTCGACAGTGGCTAACTAAGCGATACGCCAGAAAGTCATAGACACGAAACAGATGTAGTATGTTTGGGGGAGAATAGAGAACAAATGTATAGGGACAGTAAGCTGACAGGAGAAACACAGCCGTGTGGCTGGGGAGCAATTGCTGTTTTAATTAAAGGCGCCGGCGAAATCTGTGGGCGTAAATCCAGGCGACGCGCAATGGCTGATGGGCCAGCGGCGTCCCTGGAGCTCCATTAGCAGCGGCGCCACCTGGGGCCGCAGGCGCCGGCGGTCTTAACTGCGACGCGAGCGGCCGGCCGTGGCTGCCCGAATCCCCCCCACCAATCCTCTGGGGCGCCGGCCGTGAGCAGCGGGCCAGGCGGCGCGCCTGTGTCTGGCCGGATCGATCTCTGCACACTCTGTACACGAAGGACCGTGCGGGACAGGTCGTAAGGAAATGGACAGTTACATGTATTGATCATTGAAAGGTCGATGTTTGGTGACGAGGACACATTGATTCTCCTGCGGAAGGATGTATCCTGTTCTTCTTTTCAGGGCATGTAGAAGATGCTCCTCAATTAAGAAATAGGAATAACAGGAGGGCTATTTTATTGTTTCGTGGTCTGACCGGTCTCTACATTAAAATGAAGGTGAAAATATATGAAGCTTTGAGCAGATGTCATGCGCTATGTATGTAGTATGTCTGTTAATCACGTCAAGACGCACTTCTCAACTCTGAGTGCACAGTGAGCACCTAAAGATGCCTACAACTAGGAGTCTCCTGCCAAGCATGAAGTGCATTCCTTCCTGCTGAGGGATTCCGCCTGCTTTCATGCAGCCCTCGTAACGTAGCCGTCAGGCGTGACAGCATGGGGCGCCATTTGTCCACCAATTGCACTGGTGTCCTAAATTAAAGCAACAAACCGCTACTTCCCCGTCCGCTCCTTCCCCGTCCAGTGTCTAATTCACGATAGAATCATACAAAATGTCAACAGATGTCCGTACGGTCGTGCCTTGCACGGAAGATGGCATTCTCGTTAACGGACAGTCACGCCAACGATGACGTAATCGCCGGCCGGTGTGGCCGTGCAGTTCTAGGCGCTTCAGTCTGGAACCGCGTGACCGCTACGGTCGCAGGTTCGAATCCAGCCTTGGGCATGGATGTGTGTGATGTCCTTATGTTAGTTAGGTTTAAGTAGTTCTAAGTTCCAGAGGACTGATGACCACAGATATTAAGTCCCATAGTGCTCAGAGCCATTTTTGATGACGTAATCGCACCTGACATCCGGAGTAGCACATGGAGACAGTATTTTGGCACAGACAATAAGCTGCAGATCGGTGTAAGGAATTGGTGGAAAGCACAGGCGGCTGCCTTCTATGACGAGAGTATTAGAAATTGGCTACACTGCTACGACATGTTGCAAATAAAACGTTTCTGATTTTTACTGTTATTTCCATTTCGCGGCCGGTCGGACTTTGAAATGAAAAGTTTTCGTAAATTAAGGCACCTTGAGGACATTGTAAATATTTGAGACGATTTTTTCTACCACATGAAGACGTGATCTCACAAGTTTGAATAAAGAATTAGTCACCTCAAGGACGAATCTCACTAATACTCGAGGGCTATTTTCTTCATAAAAATTAAAACCAACGTGAAAGTCTTTGCTTTGCACAGATGTATTACACAGTGTCTCCAGTACGCCAATCGCAGTGGTCGCGTCATGTCGCACTTTTCGGTTCTGAGCACACAGAGAACACGTAAAGATGCCTAGAACAATAGTCTCCTCCCAAATGTGCAGTGCGTTCTTTCTATTGACTTCTTCATGCTGAGAGGTTACTTTCTCATTTCATGCAGCCCACATAACCTAAGTAACATGCGTGACAGCAATTTGTGGCAATGGTACAGCAACTTTGAAGCGGTATCTACAGACGTTAATAGTCTGGCTTGTTAGGGAAGGAAACGACTGTCAGTTGATGTCCTTCTTCCTGGAAATGCTCTGCCACCCACTGCAGATGTAACAAAAACGCTCCTGAGATGTTTTTTATGGGAAGTGTTTGATCATCCACAACACAATCACCGCTTCTTGGGCAAATACTTCTATAATGACCAAAAGGCATTAAATGATGTTCAAGCACATGTGTTCCAGCAGCGGTATGAAGAAAATGATAGTAATACTGACGGTGATAATCGAATTATCCGGTAACTTCACACTTCACAGTGGATTTTCTCGAACTTTGCTGAATTAGTGAAAATTTCAAAATCGCTTCAAAAAAATGGTTCAAATGGCTCTGAGCACTATGGGACTTAACATCTATGGTCATCAGTCCCCTAGAACTTAGAACTACTTAAACCTAACTAACCTAAGGACAGCACACAACACCCAGCCATCACGAGGCAGAGAAAATCCCTGACCCCGCCGGGAATCGAACCCGGGAACCCGGGCGTGGGAAGCGAGAACGCTACCGCACGACCACGAGATGCGGGCTCAAAATCGCTTCACATCGAGGTTATGATGCCTAGAAGAGTCTTTACATCCTGCGGACATGAGAATAGCATAATCTCCGTGTCAGAAGCATGCTTCTACTTAACCATTTAACAGACTCGCATTTTTTCCACCGTGACGAATTTTGTAAGCTAAGCATATGATCCGTTATAGCACACCCCTGGGGCTGGTAAATGTGGCCACAATGGTCAGGTGGAACGAACTATCACAGGTGCAATGGTTAGGTTCAGGCATTTACTTTTAAGAGGCACAAACAGATTTACTTTACCTCTGGTAACCTTAAGAGAAAGGCTTTATAATTCAGAATCCGCTTTAAACATCACGTTCCTTCATTACCAACTGGGCAGAGCCGCTTTACGTTGGGAAATGAGATAGGCGGAAGCCATGGTAAACAGAAATACTGTCGCCAGTAAACTTACTTACATTGGAAAATTTTATTTTATTTGATGAACCGATAGCGATTTAAAGGAACAGGGCTCTTATTTTACTTGTACTTGATTGAACTACATATGTTGAAAAATTTGGTGCTGGACTGTGATTCGATTTCGTATCTCCTCTTTCGAGGATCTGAATCTCTCGGAACAGTATAGTTCAGTCATTTCGTTTCTTTTCCCAAGACTGAAATCTTCTCTAGGTCTCCTTAAAAGGTAAGTATGTAGGTCCGAAAACTGATCTAGTGCAAAAATATTCATAATTTAATTTAAAGCCCTATCACGTGCACAACAGCCTGCTAGTGAAAATTAACATGCATTTTTAATGTCTGTTCATGTGTCGCACACATTCGCAATAGGTGTCGTTATTTCCGGTCAAACAAGCACACATCTTACTGTTGGTAAGTAATCAATTGATACTTAAGCTACATTCGCGGATGATAAAGAAGGACGGTAGGTGTGCCGTTCGATTGTCGCTCAGGCACAAAAATTTTTATCGTTATTTTTGATTCAAACATCTAGCAGCTGGTAATAAAAACCAATACATAACATTTGGTTTTACTAAGTTAACAATCCGATTACGTGTTGGGCTCGTACCTCCGTCACAGAACTTCACATCATGCGCTTCATCTTTAATTGCATGCACAGGGTCTTGATAGGAGTCCCGGTTTATTGCAAAAACTGCGGTCTTTTAATTTCAAGTTTGGATTTGGTTACTGATATTGGCGAAAATTTCGGTAATTCATGACTCTTCACGGCTAGTCAGCAATATGATCAGATTAGATTAGATTACATTAGATTAGATTAATATTTGTTCCATAGGTCACGAATACGACATTTCGTAATGATGTGGAACGTGTCATTTTAATGAAAGATTTCTTTACATACCAACACACACACGCACACACAAACATTGTTCTTTATTTTTATTTGTTTGTTGTGCTCGACTATCGGCAAGGCACGAAAACGTCTGTGATTGAGTTTCTTAGTTTTGAGTACACTTAACGAAAGAAACATAAAGACAACTACGAGAGTTACTGATTTATGATGCTTAGTTTACAGTCAGTTCTGAGTATTATTAGTAACTACGCTACAGTCCCCGAAACTAGTTACAGAAATGAGAATCAGAGCCGGCCGGAGTGGCCGAGCGGTTCTAGGCGCTACAGTCTGGAACCGCGCGGCCGCTACGGTCGCAGGTTCGAATACTGCCTCGGGCATGGATGTGTGTGACGTCCTTAGGTTAGTTAGGTTTAAGTAGTTCTAAGTTCTAGGGGACTGATGACCTCAGAAGTTAAGTCCCATAGTGCTCAGAGCCATTTGAACCATTTTTTGAGAGTTAGACGCATTACGTATTCCAGGCCGTGCTAGCCGCGTCTTTGAGATGCCAGCTACGGTCACTTCCCAGCCCTCTGTAGGAACACATCGGTTCGTCTTCTTCCTGCTGGTACTGTAACTGAGATTTGGCAACAAGGCAATGTATGTTTGGCAATTCTGTGATCGAAGAGTTACTTCCTGGTGTGCACGGAATTAAGCCTCAAAGTTCACTTGATTTTTCCTGTCATTTACATTGAATAATCTGAGTTGTTATCGCTTGAGGTGTAACAAAACATTGTAAATTTACGGTTTTCAGCCCAGGAAAATCGTTGCACGTGGAAATCGCAACTAATCTTGTCTTTTAAATAACGGTTTACGGGTTCTAGTCACTATTGGCCTCTGCACAAGCTATGTGCTAACGTGCTGTCCTATTAAAAAAAAATCGACTGGTCTGGTTCCCTTCTGTGAAAGAGCTACAAGCAGTCAGATCAAACATCGATAAGGAAAACGCAAGAAAATACATTCGGCTCATAGCGCAATGGTGAAAAACTTACAATGCTGCAAAAAAGGTAATGCCTCTTTCCGTTGCTGACACACAAATTTTGGGTTTCTAGGAATACATAACTTTATTTATGAAATGCGACATTTGCATACCTCTTGAGAATGACACAGCATACCAATTAAACACAGACCCAATCGAAATGTGAGTGAGTATTATCGGTTCGATAGAGGCACGCTTGTGTACAGATACTCACTTTTATGAAAACAGACTTCCGTCGTAAGGTTATCATGGGTAGTTTTATTTCATTTCTTATAATACAGTGCACAATTTTCGTAGTGTTTCTTTTAGTGTTGTTTAAACAATAGTAGACATGAGAGAGAAATTAATCATCAACGATACATGCGAATTCTCTGATGTTATCTATAACAGTCTGACAATGCACAAGCAGTTTATTGATTACATGTAGAAAACTTGTTCTGAGTTAAAGCTGTCAAACAAGGTTTGAGGAAGAATACAATGCCACTACCACAAGACAGCTAATGTAGAAAATACTTTTCTGACGTATTTTGCACGATACGCTCTCCCCATACATAATACAAAAGTTTCGAGGTGCATCTGCTGCCTGACCGTCTATTAAACCTGAAAAGAACAAAATGTCGCAGTAGTTGGCCCTTCTTCCACATGCAACTATTTTGGGTTGAGAAGTGAAGGGAATTATGTTCAAAGTTCCATTACATTGATAACTTCAGCTGACAGCAGAATTGCGTTTTAAAAAATGTAGCAGTGAATGTATTTGAACTGGCGACCTTTTGTCTACGGTGCACTACACTTACCGTTATACTAGTAGCAGAACCGTAGCTACTGCAGCTCCAGAAGTCAACAATTCCTCCAGAACATCCGCATTCCACAGTGTTGTGCGATAATGATTGTGGCCGAATGTAGACTTCTGAGATACAAATAGTTACAGCTTTTCCTTTGCACTGCAAGACGTCTTCAACAAACAGATAGCGCAATAGAGTAGCTCAAATGGAAAGGAACACTCCCTATTTAAATTTCTGCATCCTACACTGTTGGCAGTTCTGCGTAGGTGGCAGTGACGTGATTTTATTTCGGTGATTACAAAATAGAGTCGAATGTATGCACTGGGTGGCCGAGGCAACTAGTTCATGGCGATTAGGTCAACCAAGTAAATGAATGTACTGAACATGCTGCAAAACACTACAGGGAGTCTGTGTGTCAGAATTCTCATCCAGTGTGGCGCAACGGCGTTACAATAGAAAAATGTGCCGCAGAGAAGAGGGTTTGGTGGTCTGTTGGATTGCTAATATATTCATATACTCATGGTCTGGGTTCGATTCCAACTTATCCAGATAATTTTTGATAGGGAGAGACAGATTCTATTCTCTTCTGGCTACGCCAAGTGAAGAAGGTATAATGGCATTGTGGTCTGAAATTCACATTAAACACGATATTCTTTCTCTACCAAGTAGACACTAAGTTGAACCACAATAAAATCAGGAGTGGCGACATGTAGATACTCTATCACTAGTAACGTTTCTTGTACTAGTTATTTACTTTTAGTGACGAAACAAACGCTATGTAGGGTCACAGGACACTTATTCCTTCTTTTATTTCAGCTTCTGTACGTCGATAAAATTGGTTCTGAACTGGAAATGCAACTCAGACAGCCCTTATCGCGGAATTTGTTCCTTTCGTGACAGTACAGCGCGGCTACAATTTATTGTTTGTTCGAAACTGCAGATTCCTCAACGTCTCCACATATTGGGCGTGAATGGGTTCGAATCCTGGCTCGGCACTAAAGTTTTCATTATGTATTATCAAGCTCTAGCATGAGAACCCCTATCTGCTGGTGGATAATAATTTTGATTTTTAATGTATTTTCATTCGTTGTCGACAGTAACGATATGTGACATTTTGACTGCCAGTGAGACACAAAACTATCTGCGAGATCACTGTAAGTTCAAAGATGTTATTCCGAGCTGCTGGTGGAGAAAAATTCTTTAGCTGACGTCTTTTTGTGTGCAGTCAACAACGATATGTGTGGGGTTCGATTACCAGTCAGCACTGAACTCTACGTCATATTATTTCTAGTTCAAACACGCTCACATGTCGCTGCTGGTGTAACAAACCCATATTTAACGTTCGTTATAGTTGATATTTCCTAACTGATACTGTCTAAAATCGAAGCATATCACTCTCTTTATGCCTAATCAGGAATTACTGTTAGTTTCCGTCAGTCACGAAATCTTTGCTTAGTCTGCATGACCTTGTTTGAATCCATATGCAGAACGAGACGGTTCGTCGTGTCATTTGAAGTTCGGACTTATTCTCAACTAGCAGGTCGTGAATAACTGAAATTTTTAATGTCATTTTGTATTAAATAATAAGTACGGTATGTTACTTTGAAGAGATAATCATGAATACGACGAACTTACTACGTGCATTACCTATCTGACCTAATAATGAGAGTGGTAACATTTCAGGTACGTCATTTATTGTAATAAATGTGAGCTCACAAGCCTTAAGGAGAGTCTTATCTGTGACAAGGTGTTGCCTTATATCTGTAATATCGTGGTATTACTTTACATCTTGAGGTATTGCGATACAGAGGAGTGTTTTGTAGTGGTGATTTGTTGGAACCATTTTCAATTGTCAAACGACTATACCGAGGAGCGATTAGAGAAACTGCTAGACAGCTGCGTTATGAGTATTGTATGCGAATCGGGCGAAATGTAATTCAGGTCGTTCGGATACTTTTGACCGCGACTGTGAATGTCCTGTGAACATGAACGTCCCATCCGAGCAGAAGTGTGTTTACTAGGTCTCAGTGACGTCGGAAACATACGTGACCCAAAGAACAACCTTAGGTGGCTCACGTGACCACAAACGCAAACTGTTGGAATCTGGAAAGCGCTCATTGGAGGTGTTTTCTTATTAGGCTCTGTCTTATTAAGAATATTCGTCTGGCAGTTTTTATTGTGAAACTCGGAGGAACAATATTGGATACAATAGGCAACCATCGAACGCCTAGCACACTTTCACGATGTGACTAATTCATGGTTTTATTGCATGAGTTCAATGATTTTATATTCGTCTGATGTGATGCTGTAAATGCTTTTCAGAATCTGCTGGTCGTCTGTCGAGAGAAACTGAGTAAAAAAATTTATTAGCAGCCCGAGGCGGTATTAATGACTATTTGTATTGGAGTAGATCTGACGGTGCCAGAAATGGGTCTCATGTCATCATTTAGACGTACATCTTAGATTTATGTTCGTTGTTTTCCTATGCTGGGTCACAGCATTCAGTAGCTGAGAATACTAGTGGAATTACAACATTGCTTATAGTACATACATATGCTCCCTAATTGTTTTCGCATATTTTGTGTATCAGATACACTCTTGAAATAAGCGTTTTTGACTGATTCGTGCACTGCTGTTTAAATAACAGCGTCCATTTAAGGCTGACATCTTAGATATTTAAGGAAGGAACTTTGACCCCCATCACATTGCATGTTAACTCCATCTGGGTCTCTTTATAATGGAGATGCAACGCTGTGACCTTTAATTTAGTGGGGTTAGACTAAAGTCTTCAGATGCAAAAGAATTCATTCAGTATGGATGGTAATTTAACTTGAGACTGTATTATCACAATACATAAACCTTACTTTTTTTACATTAACGCCAAACTAATTGTTTGCCGGATTTTCTTCGATTCACTAGCTGAAATCTCATGACTATGCAAATGAAACAGAATGAGAGCCATGACTACTCAAGGAAGCACATAACTAATCACAGCTCTCGGTATTGCAGCTTTTCCATAAAAAAATCCGTCGATCAGAAAGCACGCTGTTTGGTCAACTTGTTAGCTTCCGACATTAAATTCCTACACCGACCTTGAGCATCAGTCTTTCTCTCCACACTGTAGTGTAACATTCTCAAAAGCTGCAGAAGATGTGAGGCCCCATTAAATCTGTATTCAACCTATGTGAAAGTTCCTTGTGTTGTTTGTGTGTTGAAGAGTGAATGGCTGGAACTGATCAATCACGTTTATGTGACAAACTGATAATCTAAATTTAAATGATGTACGTTGAATCTGACTTAAGCTGAACGAAGAACAATTTATCCAACGAAAGGTTAAACAGTAATGTCCAATAAAATGCTCAAAAGATAAATTACTTCTATTGGATGTCATGATTTTAACATTCCTTAGCAAACATTGCACATACCAACCGTAACTTTCTTCTCTATTGTTTCGTCCCTAACCACATCTGAAAAATTCTTATAGCCCTGTGGATTTAGCGCAAAGTTTGCCACCTATCGTTTACCACGTTTGTAGCTTGCTTTACACCGGAAAAGAGTTGAAGGAAAATGATGAGTGATGGAGTTATACGTCTTACAACAATTCATCGTACCATGTACTATCTTTCTCCTGCCCATGTGGTTTCTAAGGTTTTGCATATTTTAATCTGAATGTTGTCCTTCTGATTCTCTTGCCAAAATAACGCCTTAGTTTTGCGACATAATGTCAGATTTAACAAAGAGGGTCGAGGCTGCGGACACACACAGTATGTGATAAACAAAAGCGAGATACATTTCTTTCGATAAAGATTAAAAAGATCAAAGGAAGGGAACAAATGGTTCAAATGGCTCTGAGCACTATGGGACTTAACATCTATGGTCATCAGTCCCCTAGAACTTAGAACCACTTAAACCTAACTAACCTAAGGACTTCACACAACACCCAGTCATCACGAGGCAGAGAAAATCCCTGACTCCGCCGGGAATCGAACCCGGGAACCCGGGCGTGGGAAGCGGGAACGCTACCGCACGGCCACGAGCTGCGGATTAAATGGAACATATAAGCATATTCTTCTCACCCTCCACTGCCTAACTGCAGGTGCTGCCTTCGAGCTCTGAATGAGTTACCTTTTTCAAACCGAACCAAATCTTAAAACAGCATTTATAAAATTCACACACTGAGAGGGCATGCACTCGAACACAGTATAGATTAACCACGCCACTGTAAGCAACAGAAGAAACGTAGCGCTTCTATTTAATATTCCTCGGAATGCCGTGTATCCATTCACATAACATTTTCCCAACCTAGAAGTTCAGCAGTATTCTGTAATACTCCAAGGTATCTTAGATAATTACAGTCGGAAGTTCAGCTGTACTCGTATAATACTCCAAGGTGTCGTGGATAAATACAATTCATACGGTGCTGGGCGCTTATCCGCATTCCGGTAAAAATGCAACCCAACAACATGTTGCAATAACGTGGCCAAGAGTCAGACCACTACCATAGCTCACTTCGCATATCCCCGCCAGCTGACCGCAGCTGGCAGTTTGCATGTGCGAGAGGTATCTTCCTGGTCGTAGGCCGGCCGCTGTGGCCGAGCGGTTCTAGGTCCTACAGTCCGGAACCACGCGCTGCTATGGTCGCAGGTTCGAATCCTGCCTCGGGCATGGATGTGTGTGATGTCCTTAGGTTAGTTAGGTTTAAGTAGTTTTAAGTTCTAGGGGACTGATGACCTCAGATGTTAAGTCCCATAGTGCTCAGAGCCTTTTGAACCTGGTCGTAGGCTTACAACAGACTGCGGGGACACACTGCAGTAACCGTTTACTAGTTTACCATTTTACTAGTTTAATGAGTAATGGTACATTACAATTAGTCTGATACACATGAACGATACGTGATGGAAATTACTTCTCAAAATATTCATTACTGCCAGTAAAAATTATTTATATTAGCCACTTATCATTATAAAAATATTCACAGTCAACTCGTAATGAAAAATACCCTTACACAATCATCCACATAATAAAGTTACTCCATTTTCCAATAAATCATTCTTGAGTTATGCTTTGAAACTGTGGTGTCACTGCCAGACACCACACTTGCTAGGTGGTAGCCTTTAAATCGGCCGCGGTCGGACCCGCGTGTCGCCACTGTCAGTGATTGCAGACCGAGCGCCACCACACTGCAGGTCTAGAGACACTTCCTAGCACTCGCCGCAGTTGTACAGCCGACGTCCATAGCAATGGTTCACTCACAAATTACGCTCTCATTTGCCGAGACGATAGCATAGCCTTCAGCTACGTCATTTGCTACGACCTAGCAAGGCGCCATTACCAGTTATATTGAGCTTATTATAAAACCTGTACCGTCAAGAGCGATGTAGACCAATTATGGATTAAAGTTAAGTATTACATCATCTACGTACTTTATTTGCAATTCTCAAGACATTGTCCTGTTCCAGACCTCACACCAGTCTGCGTGTAATTAAACGCGTGCATTTCGGCCTCCTCTAGCAACACGGTGTTGGCACTTCTGCCAATACTTCAGAAACAACAACAATTCTTGGTAATTTCAGTCTCGTATTATGGTCTCACTTTGAAATCCTATTTAAATACTCTCTAAGAAAAAAACTGAAGGAATTATCCGCGTGGGGCGGTTTTCAGTAGATGTGATGTGCATGTACAGACAAACAAGAGATTACAATATGAGAAAAATTGGGTGATTTATTCAAGAGAAATACTTTCACAAATTGAGCAAGTCAACAACTCGTTGGTCCACGTATGGACCGTATGAAAGCAGTTATTCGGCTTGGCATTGATTGACACAGATGCCTTATGCCTTTCTAAGGATACCGTGAAAATTTCTGTCCAATTGGTGCGTTAGATAGTCAAAATCGCGGAGTGGTTGTAGGGCACTGCCCATAATGCTGTAAACAACCGTTACTGAGGTGCAATCCGGTGACCGTGCTGGGGAAGATAGGGCTCGGCAAGCACGAAGAGAAGCAGTAGAAATCACGCCGAGTGAAGATGGGCCTCATATTGCGGAAATGTAGACCCAGCACGGCTTGCCATGAAGAGCCACAAAAAGGGGGGGGGGGGGGTAGAATATCATCGACTTACGGCTGAGCTGTAAGAGTGCCGGGAATGGCAACCAAAGGAGTCATGCTACGAAAAGAAATAGCACCACAGATCATCACTCGTGTTTGTCGGACGGTATGGCGACAGTTACGTTGGTATATCATGAGTGTCCGAGGCGTCTCCTGTCGTGTCTCACTGACGGGAGTAGTATTGTCTGCAGAGGTGAGTCCCGCTTCGAACTGAGTACCGATTACCAGCGAAGAGCTACATGTATGTCACATTTACACATTTCCGTCAATTTCGGACAATTCCTTATTGGTGCTTCGTTTTTTCTTCTTAGAATGTACTTAATTACAAATATAATTGTCGTAACAGCAATTTATTTCATTGCTTCAATATACATTAAGCCAGGAAAAGTAAATTGCTCTAATAGTAACACCACTAAGCTGGATGGAGAAAGTTGTGGAAAGCGTGTTGAAACAGAGATGTGAGTGGTGCACACCAAAACAAATTTTGGTTGGCAGAGAGGATATGGTACAAATGAAATATTAATAAAATTAGTAACTGATGGCCACATAAGTCAGAGCCGCAACGGATTACAATTTTTACTTCAATAAATAACGTGTATGTTAACGTCACCTTATCGATGCTGGCTGCCAAAATGCGGGGACAGAATACTCCCGGTAGCTACGTGAGCAAACTTAACCACTTACTTTCCCACACGTCCCTGGTAGTAAGAAGTGGAAATGGCTATGCTGGAACGAGGTTGACATGCATAGGGCTACCCGAGGGATCAGATATCTTTCCCTGCTTTTGAATATATTTGATTTGTACCTACACGGTAGTTTGCCACAAAATGTAACAGTTTTACCGTATTCTGATGACTTATGTACAAATTCAGGAAGTGATAACCTTCCTGGCGACCTACAGAACATGACTCAAGCTATCTCTACACTATGTACGTATATGGCGAAGAATGGTTTTGATATATCACCTAGCAAGCCTTCGGTTCCACTCTCAGTCAAACACAGGGGTTCTCCCAAGGAGGTACTAAAGCCTGAACCAAACGAACTTCCAGTCAAGATTATAGTCAAATATCTTGGTCTGCTTATCGACTACAATTTCGGTGGCAGACACATCTAACAGAACCTGTCGCAAATTGCGAATCGTCTACTTACATACTGCAGGCTATCACGACTGTGAGCTGGGGGAAGTAAGACTATCGCATTGATACGTCCATTCATGGATTATGGTTGTCTTTGCTCCGCGCAAATGTGTAAGACGATTAACAATTGTGACTATAAAGCCTTTAGATTGCCTTTGCAATGCAGGATCCACCGGCTAATGCTCTTTTAGTTGAAGCAAATGAGTCCCTTCTACATCTACGTCACGAATACATGAGGGCGAAATTGTTACTCATATGGTTACAGTTTGCACAAGAGCAAGTATTACCAACATCAGTACCGCCATACGTCCAGATAGTGGTATATAAAAGTCTTCGATCTCTTGTTGCTGTATACATGAAAACTTGGACCTTTCGAAAACGAAGCGCTTCTACGTAGTGACTGCTCTGTTTCTATGGAGACTTACCATACCAGTGTAATCTAATCACAAGTTGTGTTTGACCTGGACCCTGGGTGTTGTTTTCATAACACTGCATTTAAGGGGAGTATTTTTCGAAATATAACAATGCAACATTCATCTACACCGACGCTTCGAAGAAGATGGAAGTGGTTTTGCTTACTGGGATAGCAGCTGTGATATTTGAATGAAATTCAAGCTCTCTAAAGAACTCACGATTATGACAGCCGAGCCTTTGGCAGTTCTTCGAGCCATTCAGAGCGTCGAGGTTTGAATGCGTTACCCTTTCTGACTCCAGATAAGCGCGGGAACTGTTAACGCTTTCAGACCTGAACTTTTTCTGGAGTAAAGACAATTTTTATTTATGTGATAATGCTCTTAGGTGATTTTTTAAATGACGCAAGAATTATACAAAAATATGTATCGGTTTTGAAACCATGCTTTGTTCACTTGGCTTCCATTTACGGAGCAGAATAACTAATTGCGATATATTCTCTTTTGTAATGAATAGTAAAATAATCATTTAATAGTTACCGCGTAGAATTACAATAACAATTCTCACCTGTAGAGTGGAATATAGCGAGCCACATCCACGTATTCTGGTGGTCACGAGCTGCTGCGCACTGCTAGATTGACTTGCTGATATTTTCATGGTAATGCTCAAAAAACAGTTGGCACCACTCGCGCATGGTGGATAGGTTCAACATTCACTAATGTTTACCTCGGCTTCCCATTGGTAAAACATTATTGAGTTGCAAATAAGACACGGTAAAAGTTAACGTTGAAAATTGTAACCAGAGGGTCTGAAAGGGATAAAACATGCAAAATCGGCCGTCTATGATGGAGGGAGGGCCACGTGCAATTACCGGCTATAGGTATTTTTAGGCACTGTTTATATTTGTCTCTCTCCCATTGTTTCCTTTCTTTCCCATTGATTTACAGTATATCCCACTACCACGGTCTCTTCTTTCGCTTATACTGTCTCCTTTTGTCTATCTTCCCCACTGTCATTGCCCCATCATACCTCGGCAGCTCAAAAATTTTGGGGGTCCTAGTAATTTTAGCCCGTGTTCCCACGTATTTAAGACATTGGTCCAAAATGCACCCTCCCTTATATTATACCGACTTGTTACAGTTCACCGGACTGGCAGGGTCAAGACCTCTAAAGACTATGTACGATGTCCGTTCATCTGTATCTTTCATTTCCACTGCCTACTTTCTCTTTTCCTTCCACTGATTCTGCTTTTATCCATCTGTCTTTTTCTTTCACTGCCACTTCGTGTCTCCCACCATCACATTCTTATGTCTATTTCTCTTCCATTGGCACTGTCTCCTCTCTCTTTCACCATCAGTGTCTCTCTGATACTCTTTTTCAGCATAAAAAAGCGCGAGTATGTCCGCAAGTCAAAATGTTTGGTGAGGAATGCGAAATGAGGGCTGAGACAGCTGGTGCCCCACTTTTCTGTCAGAGTATTTTAAAGAGGAAGATATTTCCCTTTTCTTTGTGCTCTGACAGGAGCACTTTTTCGCTAGCTCTCATGTGTATGAAGTCAAGTTTAATTAACTATGTAATCTTTGAAATATTACCAAACATGTTTCGAGGACATTCCCCACAGATGTTAAAAAAACACCTGTTTGAGTATTGTTTCAATATACCTAAACAGCATTCAATCTTTTCAGTGTTTCATGTAAAGAAGCATAATTTTTAATATATTATGTCTTTGGAAATAACAGTCTTTGTAGAGCTAGAAGCTCTCAGTGATGTTGCGTGGCTATCTGTTCTGTCTAAAGTTATGTGACGACGGCCTGGAAAACCGGAAGCGGGTGCCAACAAAATATAAAAGATATATTTTAGAATATCAGTACTGAGTATGTAAGCGCTTATTATGTCTTATGTTTCTTCAAGTATCGACGACATATGACATTAATTTTTTTCTTCATAAATATATGTACATATTAGGGAAAATCTTAATAGTTATAAGAAAAAATATTATATATATATATATATATATATATATATATATATATATATATATATATGTGTGTGTGTGTGTGTGTGTGGGTGGGTGGGTGGGTGTGGGTGTGGGTGTGTGTGTGTGGGTGTGTGTGTGGGTGGGTTTGGGTGGGTGTGTAAATACATATATTTTGTTCTTACGTTGTGAAAAATAGTAGTGTGAGACAACTAGGAGCGATAAGAAAGCGACAAGTTTTTCGGATGCAAAATGTGTAGTACGAAAAAAGGTCCTCTGATTTTCGTTGACTTTATTGCGACACACACTGTGGAGGTATATTCATCAGCTACCTGGTGGCAAGCGAACAGTGTCCTTGACAGGAGAGAAGAAGGAACGTTACTGTATGGGGAAGTTTGTTGGCACTTCGCCCATGTTTACTACAAGGGGCTATGTTGTGGGTCGCTGATTGGCTGGGAAATGGTGCCTTCAGGGTGTGGCTTCACATTGGCGTTCGCCACTGGGCATTGTTGCTACAGCAACGTGTGCGGCGCATCGGCAGCTCGTTGCTGTGGTGTCCACAGCACCGGCGGCGTCTACTGACGTGAGCGCCTGAAGGCTTCCATGGACAAGGGCTCCATTCTCTGTTACGCTGTCGGTGAATGTGTAAGCAATATAGAGAAATCTGTGGCAATATATCTTTGCTTAACACACACACACACACCCACATACACACACACACACACACACACACACACACATACACACACACACACACATAGCGCAAGCTGTTGCGTTGCTATCACCGCTTTTGTGTTTCATTGTTTGTGGAGACCGAATTCGTAATTCGCTTTACCCTAGCTGTTGTCACATACACGCACTGGGGAACGTCAAACTACCATTTACGGTGCCCTAGTATATGTAATATACTGCCATTATTCAACAGTTTACGACAACATATTTTTCATAATGAAATCATCCGATACCGTCTCATATAGTTTAATAAATATTTTAAAAGCGTCGTCTATTGCTGAGTGGTTAGTGGGGATCCTTGCTAAAGACTAAATGGGCCACTGTTGTCTGCATGACCAGTATTCATCGAAACCGAGCTACAGATTTTTTATAATTTCCTCACATCATCATGGTTTAGCAGCCCCGTATGCGAGTTTTGTCTTGGGAGTATTTTTCACAGCGGCACGTTTGCATTTAGTAATCTCAGTTTCGATATTGTCGTAGAAATGTCGTGGGGAGTGTACTGGAACACACACTGAATACTTGATAATAGCGTAGCATCGTGACCAGTAAGAGGATTTTGTATCATGACAAGTATTTTACCTCTCTTCGTTTCAGAAATGGTGCGGAATACTTCGTTAACACTTTAATTATCTGGTGAGGCTGTTCGCGTTTCTTCACGGTGTCGCGGACTTTGTCTATTTTATTTACAAGCCCACGGCAGAAATTTTGCTTACCACTGCGCTTCTCAGTTATCACTAGATAACTTTTTTCTTGTGGCCATTGCGCAACGCCATTTAACTTGAATAGCCAATACGAAAGTGTCAATTTTGACAACTTTTCTCTTGCTCCTAGAGCTGAGATTTTGTGTCTCTTATTTCACCATCAAACTTTTCTTAATCTGTTTGAAACACTTGAGGAAGATCGTTGTGAAATTTCTCGATTAATCTAGTTAATACCAATATCATTTTCGAAGATACTTCCTACCAGAGCTCTGGTAGATTATTTTGTAACTTGCATCGATGTTTACCATTTGGGAATATATGCAAAAACTTTTTATTATTTATCATTTTGCTGCGGATTCATTAACAAATCTGGATGTCAACATCTGTATTGCCAAAAGTTCAAAATGGCTCAAATGGCTCTGAACACAACAGGACTGAGGTCATCAGTACCCTAGAACTTCGAACTACTTAAACCAAACCAACCTAAGGACATCACACACATCCATACCCAAGACAGGGTTCGAAACTGTGGCCGTAGCGGTCACCCGGTTCCAGACTGAAGCGCCTAGAACCACTCGGCTACCCCGACCGGTTTGCCGAAAATGCGTCTGGGTTTCACTTACAACACTATTTTCTGCTTGCAATTACATATTTTCAGAAATACGTAATTGCCCTTCCATAGTAGCCCTTTTCTTGAAGTTTTATTTGTACGAGTGCGCAAAACGCTTATCGGCCATAATTTACACTTAATTTACTCCGAAACGTATTTTTGGCAGTTCGTTAACCACAATATTTACAGACCATTTCCTTACTGCTCGTATTTTCGGAGATTCATCATCAGATGGACAGTAGGATAACATCTGAACATTATATGGAAAGTAGTTGCCACTGTTAAATAAACAAATACATACGGCTGAATATTTTATCCTTGCTTGTCACAAACTCCATCAATAGTCTCTCTTAATCATTACTGGATCGAAAGCTTGTTTGTTGCGTTGTAATCCTTCTGCTATTTGACTCAACAAATTGTGTTTGTTCATCGGTGTGAGCTCTCTCTCAAACTATAAAGACACTTGCATCTAAGCATGCTTCCACAAGCTATGCTATAATTGCTGTTTGCTGATGCTGTATCAGTGGATCTGAGAAGACTACTCATAGGTAGATGAATGTGATAATCGATTTTGCTTTTCAATGAAATCAATAAATATGAAATGATTGAGCCGAGACAGTCTCTTTGAGGGCGCACCATCTGACGCCACGTGTGCACACGTTCCATCGACTCTGGCCCTCGTGGTATGACCTCTGCTTGGTTATGTGTTCCCTCTGGGGCTGTGTGATAGTGAGTGGTGTTGGGGACACGAAGCTGGACCGGTTGTGCCCGACTACTCGGCGTCCTGGTCCTGGCGACTATAGAGTTGAAACCGGTAACCGTTGGGCTATGGAGCCCCGCTCTTTCCTGCAGCGTTGACCGTTAATACCGACGAATTTAACAGACAAGGGGCGTCTCTCGTGTCATGCAACCTGGTTACGAAGGGTATCGGTCAGTTGTGGTGTGCTAAATACGCTTAGATGTATTGGACAACTTGTTACGAACTTCGAGCTGGAGGGCAGTATTATTCGGTGCCTACGTGGAATCCTGAAGCTATTTGTCTCCTTGGCATTTACTGTATTTGAAATTATGTATGAAGACTGTTTAGTAAGTAGTGTGCTTAAAAGATTGTTAATTATGGTCTGGTGTGAGCTGGTTCCTTTATGCCTTTCAGTGACTTCTTTTGAAGCTGTGTGTGTCAATCTGGAGGTTTCTGTAAGTGCCAAGCTATTATTTTAGAGTTTTAATCTGGAACTCGAAATCACTGTTTGTTATCATTGAGTATTTGATGCTACTGGTTGTATTTTCTGTTTGTTGTAGACCTTATGGTCCTTCCTGGGGAGAGTTATTGGATTTGTCCTTTAACTAAAGTTATGTGCGGTCAGCAGAAAGGTACGCCCGTGTGGGCCATGTGTGCGTGCGGGTTTGTATTTGCACACTCTCTTACTCCGTGTTGAGGAGCCCTTCGGGTTATAGGTATACATTCTGACCGGCCATCTACCAGTTGGTGCGTATCCAAATTACAGTGCCTATTAGTCCCTAAGAGGCCCCAGTATAGTTATACCTGACTTATTTAATCTTGTTTGAATGGTTACTAATAATTCTTTTAAATGAGTTTGTACATTGTTTCTTGTTATTGCTAGCAAGGTTAACTTGCAATGTTTATCAGGGGGGCACTCCTATATTGTAGTTTTAATTATTGGTTTCCTCGAAAATAATCTTTAATTGGTCGTTTAAGTATTGTCGTGGATGTTAATTTCTATTAAACCTGTTTGCTTTTTTTTGTTTGCCATATTTTGATAGCTTTGTATCGGTAGCGGTTGACGCACTGCTGTTCTGATGGTGCGGAGCAACAACGCATTTTTCTTCTGCTTCAATGGCTTTCCCATCATCGCACGAGGCTTAGCTGTTGGCGGGTCACACGCGCTTCTGCGGATCTCCCGTTACAGACCCAACTGAGTAGTTTGTTGTCATTCTTTCGGTATCGTGCCGCGGCATGGGTGTCGCCGGATTTGGAAGTAATTTACCCAATGTTTCTGTTACTTGTAATGTACTCGTGGGCGTGAGACGAAAGTCTTTGAGGAAACTGAGTACTGAATTTCTTGATTTCTTAAAAATACAGGGGTTTAATTGTCTTTATCATTTTAATAGTGTTTTAGGGGCCCTGTAGTTTTTTTAAGTACTTAACTTGATTTATGAGTAACAGTGAAGTACTACTGTCTGCTTCGCTTTTTACTCGTGGGTAGAGTTTGGCCAGCTTGGCCGTATCTTGCCTATACGAGAGCAGAATAACAAGTGGAGATGTATGAATTTAATGTCTTTATTTAACGTTTGTTGAACTTATAATGAAGTAGTGTTGTGTGCTTAGCCCCAGTTGTGATGTTAGTTGCGTGGAGAGAGTGCCGTGGCAGTTTTATTTAATCATTTAACTGTTTGCAATCGGGTAATCATTTTATTGCACAGTTGACATGTTCTTTGAGTACCATTTGTAATTTTATGTATAATGCAAATGTCCTTGTATGTATTTCGCAAGAATCTTGCTAATTGTTACTTGGCTTATGATAGAATTAAAAAAAAAAAAACATTTGTTTGGGAATGATAAATGACGCATCAAGTTGGACCGCCATTCGACATGTTTTCCTTAAATTAATCATGATCCTTGTCCTAAGCCAGTGTTAACAAATACTGTCACTGAATAAAGATAAAATGACATACGTGCTAAAATAGATAAGTATTAATGTTAAAACACAGCAGTGACCTTATTAACTACTATATCACAGCATGATACTCTTGTAAATTTTGTAAATCTCTGATACGTACCTGTCTCAATTATGCACTACAGCAGCTAACGGAGAAGGTCGTGGGAGAGGCACAACGACTTTAGTCGCTTAACTCAGTTCATGCCACTGATCTACGATGGTTGTCGAGGAAGTAAGTTCCGATTAATCGCGAAATGGGACCACAGTAAAAATTCGAAACATTTTATTTGCCATAGTTAGCTATACCTTCCAGCTATTTCTCTACACAGCCGCCGCTCCGTCTTACACATATGTCTTAGCTTTGTACCAACTTTCCAATGCCCTCTTCATACAAGGCAGCCGACTGTGCTTTCCGCCAATTCTGTATCCTGGACTGCAGCTCTTTGTCTGAGTCAGACTGCTGTCCTCACAGCCAGCGGTTCATGTGAGCAGAGAAGAAAGTCACAGGGCTGTATGGTGGGTGATCAAACACTTCCCATTGAAAACACTGTAGGAGCGTCTCCATTGCACGTGCATTGTGCGGCCGAGAATTGCCGTGAGTTGCTGTGCTGCCTGTCCATTCCTTATCTTTTTGATTCTGGGTCGTTATAGTGAACTCAAGTTTCATCACAAGTCAAAATTTTGTTGAGAAGTGCTAACCTTCCCTTTCATAATGTTCCTTTAGCTCTGCGCATACTCTCAACCTATCGGTTGGTAGGACATGTTTTGAGGCATCAAGGGATCACAAATTTAGCATTGGAGGGCAGCGTGGGGGTAAAATTCGTAGAGGGAGACCAAGAGATCAATACACTAAGCAGATTCAGAAGGATGTAGGTTGCTGTAGGTACTGGGAGATGAAGAAGCTTGCACAGGATAGAGTAGCATGGAGAGCTGCATCAAACCAGTCTCAGGACTGAAGACCACAACAACAACAACATTACTGTAATACTCTCCGGTTATAGCGTATACCTGAGGTAAAGAGTCCAACAACAGAGTGCGGCCTTCGTCTCAGAAATCGGATGCCACCATTTGTTTGACCGTTATCTGGGTGCATAGTTTCTTTAGCTGTGTAGATCTGCAGTGGCGTCATTCTTTTGTTACTTGGTTTCATGGTAGTAAATGTGAATCCAAGATTCATCCTGTCACTAACCTCGCCAGATCATCTCTGGGGCTTCAAAATTGAGCTAATTAGCTTTCGTTGTATCAACGTGTTCCTTCTGCTGATTACAGTTCAAACATTTTGGCGCCCATTTTGCTGGAAGTCTAGTACTGTGGTGTTAATGAAACGAACACGCTCCTGGGAGATGTTCAGTATTACGGTTATCTCTTTGGTGGATATTCGTTGATTCTGAAGAATCAGCTCATGGGCTGCAACGGATGTTGCATTGTCTGTTGCGGTTTGAGGGTGACCAGCAGCCCTATTGTGCATCGCTCGGTTGCTCTGCCGATCGGGCAATTGATCACAGCTGCAGGAATGTTCACCTGATGACCGCGCACCCGGCACGATGCACCATTGCTCGCACAGTGCCCCACACTCGAAGCGGCGAACTGACACATCTACCAAACGCGCTATTCCCTTGATTGTTCTCTAAAAGTGGATTTATAATTAATGGTCTTGGTCATATAAGAAATCAGTGGAAATGGTGGAAGGAAATGAGAAGTTACTACGTTGACGTCCCTGTGACACTGAAATGGCTGTGTGTGTATCCATTGTGTGTCTGTTTTTTATGTCTGTTATACTTGAAACAAAAGCTGGATGCAGTAAGACACTTTATTATTGACTGGAATCGATCAGTATGTCTGGAATTCCTCATAGTAACTACCTGTGTTTAAAATTTGATTACCGATCAGGATTGTTCAACTGATTTAGACATTTCAGGAGTTGCTAAAAAAAATACGCCTTCAGGTACAAACCGATGGCTGCAGCTTTCTGTGAGGCTATCACGTACAGCCACAGTTCCTCAACCAAATTATGGGCTAATTTCCTCCTCAGCCAGTACCTCACCGCAAAGTTGCTCTCAGGTATTTCAGAAGGGTTCATCTCGTCCTGCAAATTACATTTCCTCGAATTGCTTGCCAGCCTTCATTGCTGTTGCCCTCTTTTTACCATGCTTACTGTGTCCACATCCATGATATTCGACTGAATTGCATCAATGATAACGTTTATGAACTCCATTTCCACTTGGATGATTCTTCAATAAAATATAATCACTACATACAAAACTAAAAATATTCAGTATTTCTAAAACAACAGTTTGTCTCAGCAGCCAAAGTGCACCAAACCGATCGAACGGCCGTACCGTCACCTCACCAGCTCTCGGTACAGTTGTAAGTAGGCTGTTTAGGTTTTTTATTGGTAACGCCACTTCTGTATGAAAATCACTGGCTGTGCTGTGTGCAGTCTGTGGCTGCTTTGCATTGTTGTAATACTCGCCATTGTAGTGTTAGGCAGCTGGCTGTGAACAGCGCGTAGCGTTGCGCAGTTGGAGGTGAGCCGCCAGCAGTGGTGGATGTGGGGAGAGAGATGGCGGAGTTTTGAAATTTGTCATGAACTGCTATATTTATATATGATGATATCAAGGTAAATACATTGTTTGTTCTCTATTAATATCTTTCATTTGCTAACTATCCCTATCAGTAGTTAGTGCCTTCCATAGTTTGAATCTTTTATTTAGCTGGCAGTAGTGGCGTTCGCTGTATTGCAGTAGCTTGAGTAGCGAAGATTTTTGTGAGGTAAGTCATTTGTGAAAGGTATAGTTTAATGTTAGTCAGGGCCATTCTTTTGTAGGGATTATTGAAAGTCAGATTGCGTTGCGCTAAAAAATATTGTGTGTCAGGTTAAGCACAGTCATGGATAATTGTTCAAAGGGGACGTTTCACAGTAGACGAAAAATCGGCCGGGGGACCAATCGTAACAGGTCTCAGCAGTGTACAGAACAGCAACTTCGGCTACTGTGGGGCGGCGGGTTAATACTAGCAAGAAATATTTTCTTTGTTCGTTCGTCGTCGTCTTTTACGTGAGCATGAAAACTATTTATGCGGTCACCCAGAAAGCGATGGAGAACATACTGACCATAGTTTCCAGTCTGCAAGTCCACTTTCTTCTTGTGCTCACTGAAAGAAATGTTTTAATCGATATTTACTCATCGGTATCAGGAAATATTATTGTAAAAGGGAGTTTTGAGTTATAACTGATCAATATATTCAGTAAAAGTTCACATGCACAAACCTAGTAATATTCTTGGTATCTCTAACACAAGCAGCACTATCAGCAGTTCAGAGGCGATCTCTACGATAAGTTCCAGTTAAATGATGTTTTGCTCTGACTTCTAATCATCACATTGCTCGCTACAAAAGTGGAAAGTATCTCACCACTTGCCACGCGGTTTTGTTAACATTACGGGCGGCACACAAACAGTTACTTCCGCGAAATCTAAGTGATCCAGGACAGTGTACAGTCCTCACGAGTTCACTTCCTATTTATAACGAAAACATGCGTTTAGCAACAACCTGGCAGTGACGTCATCAGAGGCAGTGCATAAGCTGGCGTTTGACTCACGCGGACGGATTGATAGTTGGGTTGGGAATGTCTCTGTCATTGCTTCTCAGGCCCTATTTACATATGGGCGCAGTGGACGGGCAAACGGAACATATTCCGTCACCTGCCCTACGCCCAGGTAAAAACTTCTAAATTTCCGCTTTATTTAATAACTCACTCATGAATCAATTTAAAATCTTCATAATTTTTATATGAATGGAGTTGTTGTTGTTGTTACGGTCTTGAGTCCAGAGGCTTATATGATGCAGCTCTCCATGCTATATGCTGTGCAAGCTTCTTCATCTCCAAATAACTACTGCAATCTACATCCTTTAGGATCTCCTTAGTGTATTCATGCCTTGATCTACCTCTACGATTTTTATCCTCCGTGCTTCCTTCCAATACTAAATTGATGATCACTTGATGCCGCAGAACGTGGTGGTGGTGGTGGTGGTTAGTGTTTAACGTCCCGTCGACAACGAGGTCATTAGAGACGGAGCGCAAGCTCGGGTTAGGGAAGGATTGGGAAGGAAATCGGCCGTGCCCTTTCAAAGGAACCATCCCGGCATTTGCCTGAAACGATTTAGGGAAATCACGGAAAACCTAAATCAGGATGGCCGGAGACGGGATTGAACCGTCGTCCTCCCGAATGCGAGTCCAGTCCGCAGAACGTGTTCTACCAACCGATCCCTTCTTCTCGTCAAGTTGTGCCACAAATTCCTCTTCTCTCTAATTCTATTCAATACCTCCTCATTAGTTACGTGATCTATCCATCTAATCTTCAGCATTATTCTGTAGCACCACATTTCTTAAGCTTCTATTCTCTTCTTGTCTAATCTATTTATCGTCTATGTTTCACTTCCGTACATGGCTACACTCCATACAAATACTTTCGGAAAAGACTTCCGGGCACTTAAATCTGTACTCGATGCTAACAAATTTCTCTTCTTCACAAACACTTTCCTTGTCATTGACAGTCTACATTTTATATCCTCTTTACTTGAACCATCATCAGTTATTTTTCTGATCAAATATCAAAACTGATCTGCTACTTTAAGTGTCTCATTTCCTAATCTAATTTCCTCAGCATCACCTGATATAATTCGACTACATTCCATTATCCTCTTTTGGCTATCTGTGTCGCTGAGGTTCGCAAGCCTCCCCACGAACGGCAAGGTCCATGGTTCATGGGAGGAGGGAATGGATTTAAATTGGCTTTAATTACAGAATAAGTTTCAGGTCGACTGAATTTAAACTTTGCCGGCTACAATTTTTATAACGAAACTGGCAGTAGAACATGACCTCTGAACTACAACTTTAAGAGACCTTGCATTGATTGGTATTTACATCAAATACAACTTTAAGAGACCTTGCAATGATTGGTATTGAAACTTATAATATATCTGTTATTTAACTGATGTAATGAAGTACTGTTATCAGAACTATAATATACAAGACACTAACTCTCTTACAAATAAGGACATTTTTGTTCCAAATTGTTTTCAGAAAATAACTTGAAAACTATTACAGGTAGCTTAATGGGGTCCCATAGTCAATGATTTTGTACCAAACTGAAACTTCATACGAATTTTCATATTTTTGAGTCTAATACTTAGCACCTTCAATTTTTCGTAGAAAATCCGTTTTTGACCAAAATATTCCTGCTATTAGGTTGAGACTAGTAACAGTTAATTGTGGCATACATTTGCACATTCTGGAGAGTGTTTAGCTTTCTAGCTTTATTATTTAGCACCACATTTTAAAATTTAAAACAATGTATTTAGCGAAACATATTCATCTGATCAGTCGGAGAGTTAACAGTTTTAACATTAATATACTGAATCATTTGTTGACAATGTTTGGAAATGCTACTTTAATTTTTAGATTATTGCACAATACTTTGCCTGCTATGTACTTGCGCTTCATGATGACGTGCCCCTAGGTGCTGTGAACTGGGGTAAGTCCCGGCATACTAGCTCTGTATCTCTTAAACGATACAGCGGTTGATTTGCTACACTTTTTTTTTTATCATCAGTCTACTGACTGGTTTGATGCGGCCCGCCACGAATTCCTTTCCTGTGCTAACCTCTTCATCTCAGAGTAGCACTTGCCACCTACGTCCTCAATTATTTGCTTGACGTATTCCAGTCTTTGTCTTCCTCTACAGTTTTTACACTCTACAGCTCCCTCTAGTACCATGGAAGTCATTCCCTCATGTCTTAGCAGATGTCCTATCATCCTGTCCCTTCTCCTTATCAGTGTTTTCCACATATTCCTTTCCTCTCCGATTCTGCATAGAACATCCTCATTCCTTACCTTATCAGTCCACCTAATTTTCAACATTCGTCTATAGCACCACATTTCAAATGCTTCGATTCTCTTCTGTTCGTTTTCCCACAGTCCATGTTTCACTACCATACAATGCTTTACTCCAGACGTACATCCTCAGAAATTTCTTCCTCAAATTAAGGCCGGTATTTGATATTAGTAGACTTCTCTTGGCCAGAAATGCCTTTTTTGCCATAGCGAGTCGGCTTTTGATGTCCTCATTGCTCCGTCCGTCATTGGTTGTTTTACTGCCTAGGTAGCAGAATCCCTTAACTTCATTGACTTCGTGACCATCAATCCTGATGTTAAGTTTCTCGCTGTTCTCATTTCAACTACTTCTCATTATCTTCGTCTTTCTCCGATTTACTCTCAAACCATACTGTGTACTCATTAGACTGATCATTCCGTTCAGCAGATCATTTAATTCTTCTTCACTTTCACTCAGGATAGCTATGTCATCAGCGAATCGTGTCATTGATATCCTTTCACCTTGTATTTTAATTCCACTCCTGAACCTTTCTTTTGTTTCCATCATTGCTTCCTCGATGTACAGATTGAAGAGTAGGGGCGAAAGGCTACAGCCTTGTCTTACACCCTTCTTAATACGAGCACTTCGTTCTTGATCTTCCACTCTTATTATTCCCTCTTGGTTGTTGTACATATTGTATATGACCCGTCTCTCCCTATAGCTTACCCCTACTTTTTTCAGAATCTCGAACAGCTTGCACCATTTTATATTGTCGAACGCTTTTTCTAGGTCGACAAATCCTATGAAAGTGTCTTGATTTTTCTTTAGCCTTGCTTCCATTATTAGCCGAACGTCAGAATTGCCTCTCTCGTCCCTTTACTTTGCCTAAAGCCAAACTGATCGTCACCTAGCGCATTCTCAATTTTCTTTTCCATTCTTCTGTATATTATTCTTGTAAGCAGCTTCGATGAATGAGCTGTTAAGCTGATTGTGTGATAATTCTCGCACTTGTCAGCTCTTGCCGTCTTCGGAATTGTGTGGATGATGCTTTTCCGAAAGTCAGATGGTACGTCGCCAGACTCATATATTCTACACACCAACGTGAATAGTCGTTCTGTTGCCATTTCCCCCAACGATTTTAGAAATTCTGATGGAATGTTATCTATCCCTTCTGCCTTATTTGACCGTAAGTCCTCCAAAGCTCTTTTAAATTCCGATTCTAATACTGGATCCCCTATCTCTTCTAAATCGACTCCTGTTTCTTCTTCTATCACATCAGACAAATCTTCACCCTCATAGAGGCTTTCAATGTATTCTTTCCACCTATCTGCTCTCTCCTCTGCATTTAACAGTGGAATTCCCGTTGCACTCTTAATGTTACCACCGTTGCTTTTAATGTCACCAAAGGTTGTTATGACTTTCCTGTATGCTGAGTCTGTCCTTCCGACAATCATATCTTTTTCGATGTCTTCACATTTTTCCTGCAGCCATTTCGTCTTAGCTTCCCTGCACTTCCTATTTATTTCATTCCTCAGCGACTTGTATTTCTGTATTCCTGATTTTCCCGGAACATGTTTGTACTTCCTCCTTCTGTTACCCATGGTTTCTTCGCAGCTACCTTCTTTGTACCTATGTTTTCCTTCCCAACTTCTGTGATAGCCCTTTTTAGAGATTTCCATTCCTCTTCAACTGTACTGCCTACTGCGCAATTCCTTATTGCTGTATCTACAGCGTTAGAGAACTTCAAACGTATCTCGTCATTCCTTAGTACTTCCGTCTCCCACTTCTTTGCGTATTGATTCGTCCTGACTAATGTCTTGAACTTCAGCCTACTCTTCATCACTACCATATCGTGATCTGAGTCTATATCTGCTCCTGGATACGCCTTACAGTCCAGTATCTGATTTCGGAATCTCTGTCTGACCATGATGTAATGTAATTGAAATCTTCCCGTATCTCCCGGCCTTTTCCAAGTATACCTCCTCCTCTTGTGGTCCTTGAACAGGGTATTCGCTATTACTAGCTGAAACCTGTTACAGAACTCAATTAGTCTTTCTCCTCTTTCATTCCTTGTCCCAAGCCCATATTCTCCTGTAACCTTTTCTTCTACTCCTTCCCCTACAACTGCATTCCAGTCGCCCATGACTATTAGATTTTCGTCCCCCTTTACATACTGCATTACCCTTTCAATATCCTCATACACTTTCTCCATCTGTTCATCTTCAGCTACACTATCGAACCGAAAATGACTCTACTACCGACGCTGACATACGGAACCGAACGGTATGGACGATAAAGAATGGGGTTACAGTGCGGGCATCGACGTCAACAGTGAAATTGTCGGTTTTGAAATGAGATATCCGTATTTTCACAGTGTTAAAGGAAGCACACTTCTCTTCCAGTGTTTGTAGCGTCTCTGTGTGAATGTCCTTTGCGCACTTTCCCTGGAAAAATAAAAACTTCATGACGGCCCGTAGCTCCAATGACGGGAAACTTGTTTGACAGGCTTTCATCACGCCTGTAACCTGTGGCAGGACAAATTGAACGAACGGTGAACACCTGATATTTACACAGTTACACATTAAGATCTCAATCTTTCAAATGAAGCCCCATTTGATGTTTTTATTATTTTATTACAGCTGTAAGGAAACAAAGCCAAAAAAATTTTGGCACCCACTCGTACAACACAATCGCCACACTTTGTGGACCTTTTATCTGTCCGTAATTAACAAGCCAATCGATGCCTATGTTGGCGCTGCCCATTCGTGTGCACCGTTATACTCGTGTATTAAGTTGCCGTGCCTCACACACAGTAGTCGGTGGCGGCGAGGCGCGGCTCGGAGCGGCTCGGAGCAAAGTTGTGTTATTTCCGGCGCAGGCCCGGCCTGCTGTGCCGTATACTCTAATCAGCTGCCCGCTGGCTCTCCCCTCGGAATCCCGGCGCCGGCCGTTGCGGTCTCCCGCCGTCCCTTGCTTCAATTACACGCAGCCGCTATCGCAGGTTGCGCTATGAATTCAAGAGCGCGCCGCCCCAACTGCTGTACTGGGATCCCCACACATGATAATACCGCCGTAGCCGCCCGCCGCCATCGCAACTTCGCACACCTGTGACTGCTTTAAAAGAGCCAACAGTAGATTGCGTCACATTCGTATCTAGTGTAGAGGGCGTTCTACATCAATTTTAAATTGGTAAATACTTCTTTGATGGGAAATGAGCGTATCTACGGAAAGTTTAAAGTAGGAAGTCATTGTTGTACAGTGACGTAAGTTCAAAAGCGAAAGGCACTCAGCAGACAAAACATGATTCAGTGTTTAATCGTTTTACTGGAAAACGATGCGCCGGTTGCGGTGGCCGTGCGGTTCTAGGCGCTGCATTCCGGAACCGCGGAACTGCTACGACCGCAGGTTCGAATCCTGCCTCGGGCATGGATGTGTGTGATGTCCTTAGGTTAGTTAGGTTTAAGTAGTTCTAAGTTCTAGGCGACTGATGACCTAAGATGTTAAGTCCCATAGTGCTCAGAGCCATTTGAACCATTTGGAAAACGATGCAGCTAAAGGATAAACGCAGTCACTACAATCACTTTGCTACATTTCATCGCTTGATAATATCTCTCCATAAATGTCATATTCAGATTTTAGAAGAAGTGGTCCGTGCCTCTGAGTCGAACTTGGGTTAAAAATGTTTGTTATCCATTTCAGATGCCTCACTATGTGGGTTAAGGATTAGAAGTTTTATCTTTCTCCTCAATAATTTCATTTATTTTATTTCGTATAAGTGATTCCCTTCAGCCATCTACATTGATAATTGCTATCAACTAATACACCTTCTGAATAGCAGTACACCGACACCTATTAGTGGACATTAATTTGAGGTACATAATAAAATGAAACACGTGCAGCCGCCGTTTAGTTTTTACTTTATTATATGGCAGCCAGTTTTAGTGACTTAGTGCTCCATCTTCGGCTTGTATGCATATACAGTAACTATAGCATTATTATTTGACCAACCATGCAAATACGAAGGCAGATTAAAAACAAAATAATAATCAACGACAGTACTCTATGAGTGAATTTATATTTACCATTTGACAAAAACCAACAGATACATCCATGTTCACATGCTGAAAATTGAATTACATATGGTATATCATAATGAATTACCACTATATACGATGTTAAAATGTACTGTTTATTAATAAAAATCATTAAATGTCCCATGATTAGAAACTGGTCACTTAGGCGATTGGCTACACTGCGAAATTCTGAAGTAACCTAGGAATGTAAAGAATTAGCTGTAGAACATGATAGACATGTGAAAGAAACTACAACAACTTCAGAACTAAGTTAAAAAAATAAAAATGCATCTTTGCGCAAGTAGTTCTTGCAAGAAGACAGCAACAACATTACGAAAGTGTCAGAACAGGTAAAGCTATCATAATGACAGCATATGTTTCATCGAAGTTATAAAATGCAGAGATGACCACAAATATCCAAGAAATGCTAAAAGTATGTTACGGTTTTCTGAAGCACAGTAAAGGGTCCAACACCTAACAATGAATAACACCCCTAAAACGTAACACGACCTCCTCCACACATCGCTATTGACGCTACACCTGGTGGCAGATAACGTTATCCAGGCATTCGTCAAACCCAAACGCTTTCATTGGATTGCCACATGGTGTGTAGCGTGATTCATCACCACAAATCATTTGTTTCCAGTCGCCCAGTGTGCAGTGCCGTCGGTCTATATCGGATCTCAAGAATCGCTAAGCACTGAATAGAAAAGTGTGTGCATTACGTCTAGCTCCTCAACCACTGTACCCCATTGGTTTTAACTTTCTACGCACAGTCACTGCACTAGCTGGACTGCTTGTAACGGGTGATTCCTTCTGCTGATTTCATGCGACTTTTTTTCAATCACTCATAATGCTCGACGCTCCCCGTCGATCTGTACTGAGATCTGCCTGGTCTTCCTTTAGTTGAAGTTGTTCCTTCGCGTTTCCACGTCACAGTTACTTCGCCAACAGTCGAACTGCCCAGGTTCGGAAGGGTTGAAATCACTACAAATACTGATACATTTGTTACTCGTACTATAAGCAGTGACCAGTCCACGTTGGAATACAATGAGATCTCCTGTCCGACCTGTTTTGTTGTTACCACTTCTCAACTGACAGCACGGTGTTCCTTACCTCCTTTTACGCTGAGTGTCCGCCTATTTTGACGTCTAGTGGTCAATTCTTCATTACTCAGACGTGTACGGGTACTATTGGTCAGATAGTGTATAGTGACACGATACCAGTAGATAATAGATAGAATGAGGGATGCGTTATTTAAAAATGGCTATACAAATATAACGAACGTAATTGCAATAGGATCACAGTACCGAAGTCATGAGCCATTGACAAAGTTTCAAAAATTATATACCTAGAGTAGTCCCTTGTAAAAGTGTGCACCATGTTATCTACACTCCTGGAAATGGAAAAAAGAACACATTGACACCGGTGTGTCAGACCCACCATACTTGCTCCGGACACTGCGAGAGGGCTGTACAAGCAATGATCACACGCACGGCACAGCGGACACACCAGGAACCGCGGTGTTGGCCGTCGAATGGCGCTAGCTGCGCAGCATTTGTGCACCGCCGCCGTCAGTGTCAGCCAGTTTGCCGTGGCATACGGAGCTCCTTCGCAGTCTTTAACACTGGTAGCATGCCGCGACAGCGTGGACGTGAACCGTATGTGCAGTTGACGGACTTTGAGCGAGGGCGTATAGTGGGCATGCGGGAGGCCGGGTGCACGTACCGCCGAATTGCTCAACACGTGGGGCGTGAGGTCTCCACAGTACATCGATGTTGTCGCCAGTGGTCGGCGGAAGGTGCACGTGCCCGTCGACCTGGGACCGGACCGCGGCGACGCACGGATGCACGCCAAGACCGTAGGATCCTACGCAGTGCCGTAGGGGACCGCACCGCCACTTCCCAGCAATTAGGGACACTGTTGCTCCTGGGGTATCGGCGAGGACCATTCGCAACCGTCTCCATGAAGCTGGGCTACGGTCCCGCACACCGTTAGGCCGTCTTCCGCTCACGCCCCAACATCGTGCAGCCCGCCTCCAGTGGTGTCGCGACAGGCGTGAATGGAGGGACGAATGGAGACGTGTCGTCTTCAGCGATGAGAGTCGCTTCTGCCTTGGTGCCAATGATGGTCGTATGCGTGTTTGGCGCCGTGCAGGTGAGCGCCACAATCAGGACTGCATACGACCGAGGCACACAGGGCCAACACCCGGCATCATGGTGTGGGGAGCGATCTCCTACACTGGCCGTACACCACTGGTGATCGTCGAGGGGACACTGAATAGTGCACGGTACATCCAAACCGTCATCGAACCCATCGTTATACCATTCCTAGACCGGCAAGGGAACTTGCTGTTCCAACAGGACAATGCACGTCCGCATGTATCCCGTGCCACCCAACGTGCTCTAGAAGGTGTAAGTCAACTACCCTGGCCAGCAAGATCTCCGGATCTGTCCCCCATTGAGCATGTTTGGGACTGGATGAAGCGTCGTCTCACGCGGTCTGCACGTCCAGCACGAACGCTGGTCCAACTGAGGCGCCAGGTGGAAATGGCATGGCAAGCCGTTCCACAGGACTACATCCAGCATCTCTACGATCGTCTCCATGGGAGAATAGCAGCCTGCATTGCTGCGAAAGGTGGATATACACTGTACTAGTGCCGACATTGTGCATGCTCTGTTGCCTGTGTCTATGTGCCTGTGGTTCTGTCAGTGTGATCAAGTGATGTATCTGACCCCAGGAATGTGTCAATAAAGTTCCCCCTTCCTGGGACAATGAATTCACGGTGTTCTTATTTCAATTTCCAGGTGTATTTCTTGCATTAACGCGAGGTACTTCCAGTAACTATACTTAGGTAGCCGACGATCCCTAGGAATGTATACCTCTGATTTGTGTTCTCCTGTTCACCATACTCCTCGAAAACGATTGGTATTACGTTTATGCTATTTGATGGCTTTGCCTTCGTTGACAGAGAATTGTTATCAAGCGAGGTAATCTGCTATTTCTGTAAGGTATTGCTACTCTTTGCTCGATTTTAATTGGACCTTCCAATCCGCCTTTTTCGCTGGTCACAGCACTTTTTGTAGCTCCCCATCCCACTCTTTTCTTTTGCTTCTGTCTTCTGCGTCCCTTTTCATCGACTTTTTGGTTTCAGTATTCATTTATCTTGTAAAGAGATTTCTACACACTCTGTTTCCGCGATGGATTTCTTTGTTTTCAGACGTGTCGCTCCTTACCTAGGAAAACTTATCATTTCTTTATTTTTATTTTCCGAATGTCATGTTTGCTGCGATTTGCTTACATCTACAACTATAGCAGCAGGTTCTTTTTGTCAGTATTCACTTTTAATTCATACCTTTCAGTTGTAGGTGATATTATTTGCAGTATTATGTTAATTTCGTGAGCCCAAGACTACAGCAATACTTGCAAATCATGTTCAGTTGATTGTTTCTTCATTTCCTTTTTTATTGATTTGTCCTCTCTTCTGATTTGTTAATCCCGTTAAACCCTTCTTCAACAAATATTCTGAACAAGTGTGATGTAAGGGGAAAACCATTTACTTCTAACTCTTTTACTTTTGCTGCTCCTGTCTTTCCATTAATAATTTTCTGTGCCCACTTACTGCCATTCTCTGTACAGAATAAAATACCCAGTTCGAATTTAATTATTTCATATGTTTCTTCCTAACTGATGAAATCCATGGAGATCCACTCCCAGTCATTAATATCATTCGCAGTGCTGAAGCCCACGCTGGCCTGGTCTTGCTTCCTACAAAATTTCATCTTACATTCCTTTGTGTTCGTTATTATATTCATTTACACCTTTTATATTTGTCACAAAATGACTATTGTCGCCAAATTCGTCAGCTTTGCTTTCCATCAATGGCTAATCCGACCCAAACTTTTTCTTAGGTGAATTAACATTGCAAACTTACATGGCAATACTGGACGTGACTTATACTTTTAGTTCTTCTTTTCGATTTGCTTATTTGGACAATGTAATAAGATAGTCACTCATATACATGAGATCTTTGCGTTTTTCGCTTTCGCAACAAATAAAACGTAAAGCACGACAAATTCATTTGAAACCATTGATTGCCTTCTGGTTTTAATTTTTGTGTCACACTGAAAAGCTAAAATATATTTCACCATTGTTCTTATAAGTCTTCTTTAGGCGCTCAGATGCCCACCAGTTTGATTCAGACGTCAGGAAAAAGTCTCTCGTTATCATGCACGATTCCAGATTTTTGCAGTGTCATTAATATTTTGTCAACGTAACAGTCTACCAAACCATTCGATGTAAAGGGAAAGGGATATCAGGGTATATCTTATTATCGGTGTAGTGTCATTGGCTAGAGGCAGGAAAGGGAAGGAAATTAGCATTGCCCTTTCAAAGAAGCCGTAGTTTCATGCGAGTAGGAAAGCCTCATACTACAGAAATCTGGATAGCACGAGGAGGTGTTGAACTCCCGTCCTGGTGGTGATACAAAGTCCAGCATCTCATCATAGCTACGTGAAAGCCGTTAAAGATTCTGCTGCTGCTTTATCAGGCCAACGGTGATGATAATGTTAGGTTTGTGCCGCGCAGTCATCAGCGCGCGTACAACGTTCCAATTTTTTACATAGTCCAATCTGACCACAGTCACGAATGTTGTTGATGATGATGGTGATGATGATGATGATGAAATGATGAGGACAACACAGAGAAAATCCCCAATCCGGCCGGGAATCGAACCTGGGACCCCGTGATCCAGAGGCAGCAACGCCAGCTACTAGACCACGAGCTGTGGACATCAGACCAACGAATTCCGACGACACCTTTAGAGGAAAAAATAATCATTACATTGGAATGGGCTGAAGTCTTGTTATCAACGTCACCCTTGTCAATATAACGTTTGTGACAGCGGTATCTTTTGGATTAACAACTCAGTTCATTGTTATCTGTAAAGAAAAACATCCTCGATGAATACTGTACCTTATGAGATGCGACAATAAAGTAATGAGACTGATGTGAAAAAAATGTTGCTTACCGTTTTAGTCAAGTTTAGTGTTGTCTCCTTCAAAGTCGTTGCCTCCTGATTGCACACACTTTTTCCGGCGCTTCTACCATTGATGGTAACATTTCTGGAACTCATCTTCTGTAATATCCTCCAAGACCCTCGTCACAGATTTTTGGACATCTTGTGTTGTTTGAAAATGGTGTCCCTTGACCGCCGTTTTGACTCTTGGGAATAGAAAAAAGTCGCACGGTGCGATATCTGGTGAATGAGGTGGCTGTGGTAGTACTGAAATTTGTTTTGAGGTTAAAAATTGCTCTACTGACAGAACAGTATGGGATGGCGCATTATCGTGATACAGAATCCAATCTTTCTCATACAAAGATCTTCAGTTATTATTAGACAAACCGTTTCTCGATTGATGTTCAGTTCTTCTGCTATCATTTCCACGGATAATCTTCAATCAGATTGTACGAGTTCACGCACCCTGGCCAAGTTGACATCAGTCCGTGAGGTTGATGGTCGTCCTCTGGGGTCTTCATCTTCAACATTCGTTCTGCCTTCACTAAACATTTTATGCCAGCGAAAAACTTGAGCTTTAGACATAACCTCCTCTCCAAAAGCCTTCTGAAGCTTACCATAAGTTGTCGTCGCGTTTTCATCCAATTTAACGGAAAATGAAATGGTATACTGTTGCGCAATATTATTCGGTTCCATTTCCTTGACGAGAGACACAAACATATGTTAACTTATTACAGCACAACTCACGACTGAGCAGTTGCATCGATATGCCTCTTGGACTAGAAGCAGCTTATAGACCAAGTTCAAAGATATTGTGCCTACACAAGCATGCAGGGTTGCCACATCTTGCAAAGAAAATCAGTCTCGTTACTTTATTGTCGCTCCTCGTAGATGTATTTCTTGTTTGACTTTCTTCTTTTCCTTTTCTCTTCTTTGCACGAGTAATATTTAATACTTTAATATTTTAGTTCACAGAATTTCTTACGAGACACTTGTGCCTGGCACTAGATCACGTGTTTTTAACAGGTAAACCCCCTCCACATGCATATCGGCATGGTGACCACCACAAAAGTTCTACTGTCACCTCTGCGTTTGTTTTAGTCGAGGAGTTCACAGGATACGGGTTTCTGATGTCGTCCGTGCGCCTGGGAAGGATCACCCACTAACACGATCCCATCGAGGTGTCAGAAAGTGGACGCAGGTTATTGAAGAGCAGAGGTTTCAGAGGGCAGACGGGAATAAGTGCCGAGGCAAGCACTAAGGGAAATAAACCAATGCGACGGTCTGGATGGGGCAGGTAATACCAGAGTCAGGTTATTTTTAATTATTGGGTATCGTGCAAAGTTTGATACCAATATCAAAGCTAAGATTTGTCATGAAGAATATCTGTGCGAATCTGTGAGTGATACTGCTCAGGCTGGTCCCCGACAATATCTCCTGGGCCAGCTGCACTGCAGCTATGTACCTGTACCATGCCATGGTTGTCAAATGAGCGGTCGATTGTATATAAATCAGTGTAGTTTGACTGTTACGCATTGGATGTAGATTTTTGTGTGTGATCCCACCAGGTTAGTTACGGGCCCAGCTAGACTCCCAGGAGGTATCTGACTTTCACACTCAAATGTATTTGGCGTAGGTGTAATGTTATATGTGTGCAGTGTTGGTGCTTGCGTAGTTGGTTCGGTCACTAGATCACAACTGCTTATCTACTGCTTTGCAATGAGACCATATATGTGCATATTAGTTCAGTCTTACAAAAGACGGCGGCTAAAATACAGCTGAGATGTTCTGCTCGCCAGCAATAACTTTTGATGTTGGTACAGCTATTGTGGTTAGTACCAATCATTACGAGAGACATCATTACAAGAGCATCCAGTTCAGAATACGTCAGTGTTCGTTACTCCTAAGTTTACCCGTGATGGAAGAACACTAGCTTAATAGAGGGAGAGATCCCTTTTTAGTGTTCACAGAAATCATATTTTCACAAAAAATGTTCTGAAACAAAAATTTCTTCACAATTTGTTCAAGTGAAAATAGAGGTGCAAAAGGCTCCGACTGTCATCGTATCTCTGTGTCAACAGTTAAACGTGGGACTAATTCGTATTTATGTGATTTCTGTCTTTCTCGGCGTATTCCAATGAATTCTTCTCGGGTTATCAGCCGAGTGGTGACGTCGTCTTGTCGCAACGTTTCGACTACAGGAGTTCCTACGCCATATCAGTGGCATACATGACAGCATCAAATTCACCATGGAGGTACAAAAGAATGGCTGCCTTCCCTTCTTGGATATTTTGATCAAGAAAAATGCGGACAGTACGTTGGGACACTCGGTCTAAAGGAAGAAGACACAAACGGACGGTGGTCAAGCAGCTATATAGATATGCAGAACACAGCATTCCGACATTTCGCGAGAAGATGGTGAGTACGAAACTCATCGAAACGTTGCGACAAGATGACGCCACCACTCGGCTGATAACCTGAGAAGAATTCATCATAATTCGTATTTGTGTCTCCTAAGTTAACCAGTTCTGAAACATGTCACCCAAACTACCCGTCAAGACAGAATTCCGACGTTTACTGCCAACAAGAAAATCATAAAAGGTCGTTATTCGTCCGGTTCTAAGTAAGGAATCCGAAGTCATCGCTTCACATCGAAAGAAGATGTTATATAAAAATACTCGTAATTATAGGTGAAAAATTATGTTATGCTAACCAGAGAACAGTCTATTAGATCAAAAGACAGTTGGCTTAAAAAGTAGTAAACTCAAAGTAGAATACATATTTTCGAATTTCTACAGTAATTCTCTTAGCTTGCTATTACTTTTATTACACAGTCCCTCAATATTTACTTGATGTGGGCTGCGTATGAGGGGCCAACTCATGTAACTCATGCATTTAAATAAACTATCACCAACTAGATTTCTATTGACACGTGGTAAAAATATCTGTCAACTTACAAATCGCTATACAGGGGTCCATTTTAAGTATAAATATTGTTCTGGATAAAATTTTTGTCAGGTTGCATCAGGAACATACAGCCAAACTGACATGGTATTTCAACGGTGCATGGGGCCCTCATCTTCAGTTTAGAACGCTGTTCTGATGCCTACTGTCACATGTGGTGGTCAAGTAGAAGTTCCCTAGACCGTTATGCCCATTTGATTGTGTTATAGATAAGAAGAAAAATGAGGGGATATGAACTGTTTGCTGTTACTGTTTGCATGCTCTGTATTGTGTATTATTCGATGTGATGATCATCACAGGTCGTTTCTTGACCTAATGAACTGATCGAGTTAGGACTAAAGAAGTAGTTTTCATACAGAATTTGACAGACTTTCTCTGTATGATTTCATAAATGGATGGTTGTGTTAAGTGTTGCCTAATGTGTATGGCGAGATCGTTCACTATAACTCGGAATGACACGGAATGACAGGTAGTATGACGCCAAGCGAAACACTCAGTTTAGTTTTGTCTGAGATTGTGTCACTTTTGAACGGTCAATAGTCGACAATTTTTATTGACTGAACCGATTACGTGCAACCTGCAGTTCACTCTCTCGTCCATGGTAAGATCAACACTTAGTCACCCTTCCTTTCCACCAGTTGTGAGTTGACGATTGGGGAACTTGGTAGGGATGAGAAGTGCTTGGCTGTTGATAGGACTGACTTTCACCCTCCAGACACTGCAACACTGGATGATTCTGTTCAGATGTCTCCTGAGGTGTGTAAAATTCAATATGTTGTGGCAGCGCTGGAATAGGGAAATGACATAGCTGTACAGGACTATCTCCCCTCCCACTTGCTTGGGAGTGTCACTGGTGTAGGCAGAATGGAGCTCGGGTCGCAGAACCGAACATAGCGGCACGGAACACACCGACGGTTTTATGCTGCTGCATTGATTGCCTTTGGCTTTCCTGGGAAGATCTATCTCCTACTCTCACCACCGCCCCCTCTCCCCTCTCCCCCCCCCCCCTAAGCACTGAATTAAATATCTTCAACAAATATTTACCGAACTATCAGTTTAATAAATCACAGCTACAAAATACTAACGCGAATTCTTTACAGACGAGCGGAAAAACTGGTAGAAACGGACCTCGTGGACGATCAGTTTGGATTCCGTACAAATATTGGAACACGCGAGGCAATACTGACCTTACGACTCAACTTAGAAGAAAGATTAAGGAAAGGTAAACTTACGTTCTTAGCATTTGTAGACTTAGAGAAAGCTTTTGACAATGTTGACTGGAAGACTCTCTTTCAAATTCTAAAGGTGGCAGGGGTAAAATACAGGGAGCGAAAGGCTATTTACAATTTGTACAGAAAGCAGGTGGCAGTTATAAGAGTCGAGGGGCATGAAAGGAAAGCAGTGGTCGGGAAGGGAGTGAGACAGGGTTGTAGCCTGTCCCTGATGTTATTCAATCTGTATATTGAGCAAGCAGTAAAGGTAACAAAAGAAAAATGCGGAGTAGTTATTAAAATCCATGGAGAAGAAATAAAAACTTTGAGGTTCGCCGATGACATTGTAATTCTGTCAGAGACAGCAAAGGACTTGGAAGGGTAGTTGACCGGAATGGACAGTGTCTTGAAAGGAGGATATAAGATGAACATCAACAAAAGCAAAACGAGTATAGTGGAATGTAGTCGAATTAAGTCTGGTGATGCTGAGGGAATTAGATTAGGAAGTGAGACACTTAGAGTAGTAAAGGAGATTTGCTGTTTGGGGAGCAAAATAACTGATGATGGTCGAAGTAGAGAGGATATAAAATGTAGACTGGCAATGGCAAGGAAAGCGTTTCTGAAGAAGAGGAATCTGTTAACATCGAGTATAGATTTAAGTGTCAGGAAGTCATTTCTGAAAGTATTTGTATGGAGTGTAGCCATGTATGGAAGTGAAACATGGACGGTAAATAGTTTGGACAAGAAGAGAATAGAAGCTTTCGAAATGTGGTGCTACAGAAGAATGCTGAAGATAATATGGGTAGGTCACATAACTAATGAGGAGGTATTGAATAGAATTGGGGAGAAGAGGAGTTTGTGATACAACTTGACTACAAGAAGGGATCGGTTGGTACGACATGTTGTGAGGCATCAAGATACCACGAATGTAGTATTGGAGGTGCAGCGTGGAGGGTAAAAATCGTAGAGGGAGACCAAGAGATGAATACACTAAGCAGATTAAGAAGGATTTAGGTTGCAGTAGGTACTGGGAGATGAAAAAGCTTGCACAGGATAGAGTAGCATGCAGAGCTGCATCGAACCTGTCTCAGAACTGAAGACCACAACAACAACAACATGAACAAATATTGTCAATAACCTAAGGACTCTAGTTTATATCTTAATCTGTCATCCAGAAAACGTCAAAGCCCCCCCCCCCTCCCCTCCAACTGCTCGCCCCATGACACTTACTCAGCCTAATGAAGGACTCATGGATGGTAAAATCCAATCTGATCAGGGAAGAACTGATTTTTACACGCACTCACAATGACCCTCTGCTGCGGCGACTGTCCGCGTCCGAGTTGCCTGTAGACTCAGTACTTCATGCATTTCCTATCTTTTTTCGCTTGTTTGGACTGTTTGGATTGTCTTTCAGTTTTTCTGTTAGGTGTGTTCCTGTCAGCACTTTAGCACAGCGTGTCCGTCCACAGAACTATTCTATTGCCGCCAATATACATCTTACGTAAGGATCACGATGTGCCGGCCGTGGTGGCCGAGCGGTTCTAGGCTCTCCAGTCCGGAACCGCGCGACTGCTACGGTCGCAGGTTCGAATCGTGCCTCGGGCATGGATGTGTGTGATGTCCTTAGGTTAGTTGGGTCTAAGTAATTCTAAGTTTTAGGGGACTGATGACCTCAGATGTTAAGTCCCATAGTGATCAGAGTCATTTGAACGATTTCAACCATCACGATGATGAGATAAGGAAAAGTAGGACTCGTATGGAGGCACATAGGCGGTCGTTTTTCCTTCGCGCCATTTGCAAGTGCTAAACAGGAAAGGAAATCGCTAGTAGTGTTGCAAGGTACCATCCACCATCCACCGGATGACGACTTGTGGAGTCTATACGTAGATGTGGGTGTCGTACTTGTCGTCGCGCATGCTGACATCGGAGGAAGCGTCAGCTCCGTTCCTGCGCAGATGAATAACGGAGCGTCAGCGCCCACCGAGTGAGGTGGTGGAGTGGTTAATACACTCGACTCGCATTCAGGAGGACGACGGTTCAAACCCGTGTCCGGCCAGCCTGGTTTAGGCTTTCTGAGGTTTACCTGAATCTCTTAAGAAATATGGTTCAAATGGCTCTGAGCACTATGGGACTCAACTGCTGAGGTCATTAGTCCCCTAGAACTTAGAACTAGTTAAACCTAACTAACCTAAGGACATCACAAACATCCATGCCCGAGGCAGGATTCGAACCTGCGACCGTAGCGGTCTTGCGGTTCCAGACTGCAGCGCCTTTAACCGCACGGCCACTTCGGCCGGCCTAAGAAATATGCCGGGATTTCTCCTTTGTTAGGGCACGGGCGATTTCCTTCTCGATTCCTCCCTAATCCGAGCATGTGCACCGTCTCTAATGATCTCGTTGTCTAATTGACGTTAAACACTAATCTCCCTTCCTCTTCTCCTGTATCAACGCCTGTTAACCCCGAGAATGGTGAGGTGGAAGGAACAATGCCGAAATCTGTGCAGAAGGGCTGTATATAGAATTTCGCGTCGCCAACGGGATGTGTGACGAGGAGCGCGGTTTTTGTTAGTGGAGCGTGCACACTGCTCGTATATACGCTGAACCAATGCTCCGAATGTTTCTTTTAGTCATTACTCATGTTCCAGTTGGTGTAACAAGTGTACGAGGTATCCTCATGGGAAACAGAGAGCAGCTTTGACAAGGGAACGGTCCAACCCTGAAATTTTACACAGTAAGAACATACCGAAAGCAGTGTGTTGTCAAAATTATATCTGCTAAGACGCACTGCAAGTAGGTTGAGAAAACGTTAAAATTGCTCAATTCTGTCGTCAGAAGAGCCGTTTATAAGAGCGGTTTATATAGCTATTCCTGTACAGTGCGCGATTCGACGAGTAAACCAGCCATGTCGAGAAGACTTTGAGCCGCGTAGCGCGAAGCCAAAAGTGCACACACGTGAACCTTAAGTACTTAAACCATCCCAAAAATCTGTCAACAGTTTAATTTTTTGAATAAGTTCCAGTTCTTAACTACACACAGCTAAACTATTTCAGATTTAATCGTAACACAAGTGACTTCCGGAGAAAAGAAAATGAAGGCAGTGCATGATGTTACATTAACACAAGTGACTTCCGGAGAAAAGAAAATCAAGGCATGATGTTACATTGCAGAAGTCCGCCAATCAATCGGGACTCTAACTTTCGGCTAGTGTCTCGCCTTCCTCAATGCGCTATTTGTTATTCTCAATGCATATAAGTCCCTGTTTTTCTGGCGTCAGTCACAGTTATTTGAATACAACTAGTATCCAAAGAACTGTGAGTGACGCCCGAACAACAGGGACTTACATGCATTGAGAATGACTGGCTGCTAGCCGAAAACTGGATTTGCATATTGAAATCTAAAAAGGACGACTGATTGCTGCACTCTTTAATTTATAACCAAAAAATAAGCTAGTGATCCTGCATTCGACGATACCAGTGTCCAGATATCGATTGTCCCCTTCTGCGAACGGTGGTAGGCTCACGCAAGTCAAACACCACCTCCTCATGTTACTCACTAACTGACGGAATCCTTTCCTTGCTGGTGTTAGTGACAAGCGAGTGTCAGGCCGCCTTTTCGCCTTTGAAGTCCCAGAAAAAAATTTTGTGGGAGGGATAACAGTGTGTCGAAGTTGGGGGTGTCTAGCACGGCACTAGGAGGTTGGTAGCACACAATGAATTTTATACGCCGCAGACGGTTTCGACAGGCAACAGCAGACACTTCAACGAACTCCAGAGCTGAAAGGTGCAGTTGATGGTCCTTGTGGACACCGACGACCGTACCATCGTCAGCTGTGCCGCTATCCGTACGGTAACAGCCGTAATTTGCAGCTCTGACGTCCACGCCCGGCTTGAAAGAGATACACGACGTATTCAGCCTGTAGAAACTGTTACAACTGCATAGCGTGGGTGCTTACGCTGTTAATCCTCTGTCATTAATGCCCGTGGTGTCATTGGAAGTTTCTTGACTTCGAAGCCAGTCTTGAGGCAGAGAAAATTAACTGAGGTAATTCCTTAATCTTTTTGTCGACAGTCCTCAGCATTTCGTACAAGATGGAAAGAAAACAAGTTGAGGCTTGATAAACAGCTACTGCAGAACCAACTTGTGGTTGCGCTGTTCGTTCTGTGCCTCTACTTGAAGTTGTCGTCATTGATTCTTTTGAGGTGGTCTTGGGAGATACGCTTGTTGTTTGAGTGCTAGATCAGATTGTCACCTGTTTCGTTGCGCGGCTCCTAATCTTTATGTCTTCCGTTGTTTCCCCTCGGGTAGTTGCGGAAGCAGGTGGCGAGACTGTAGCGCTACTTGGTTGATTTGTTTCAGCGAGTACATCTGCCGACGCCGACAGCTGCTTACTGGGTGACGTCCTGGAGACAACTGCGTACCATACCTCCTCTCTTACTCTGTCGGGGGTTATAGATCCTGCCTTGTCTAGCTCTGGCAGCTCTGTGGTATCCGCACCCCTAGTAGTTCCGTGATGGTTTTCATCACAGACTGTGGGGACTGACATCTGGATGGTCGAGTCGGAATGGTACTCGTTAGTGAGATGTTGGCCGGCACATTTTGGTTTCTTTCGTTATCTGGAAGAATGATGACTATCAGAGGCAATCTTGTTTCAGGTCACTTAAGGCGGGACACGGATTGCCCTCCTATCCGTCATCTTCCAGCAACTTTCGAAAGTGTATGAGGTCCGTCTTGAATGGTAGGTGGTGCATCACGGCCTTGAAGGGTCGCTCATGTCCAATGGCGGCAGCTACAGTGTCGGTCGTCGGTGGTGTGGATAAATATTTGGCATGCTCAATATTTAGCATGCTCTTCCCTGCTTTTTGATGGTGAATGAGTGATTGTCAATTATTGTGTTTAATTAAATGATACATTTGCCGAATTGACGGCCGTGAGAGCCCACCTGGGGAAGTTCGACCGCTGAGTTTCAAGTCTTTTCAGCTGACGCCACTTTGAGCAACTTGCGTGTTGATGATGAAGAGAACAACACAAGACTCATTCTCAGAGCAGAGAAAATCTTTAACACTGGAGGTAATCGAGCCCGAGCTCACTGCATGGTAGTCAAAATTGTTGACCACATAGCTAAGGGGGTGAATGATACAGCTGCATCTGTTTGCTGATGTATTCTACGACAGTTCGAGGTGGTGCAGAGTCCTGAGGCGCTGGCGATACTAGAAAAGTCCGCGAGAGGTAGTCTAAGGAGTTTAAAGTCTTTGGCATCGATAGTGAGCTGTCAAGTGTGAAGGCTGATGATATTCTGGTTGCTAGGTTGAACCGTCATCATCAGTGACATACTTTCTTCTGTGTCCACGGCAGACTCTGCGGCGGTGACAAGTGGTGGAACCACTTTCTTTAGTTTTGTAAGTGTCTGACTCGGCGTGATGGTTTATAAGCATGAGTGCTCGAGCTGCAACTGCAGTGCCGTAGTCCATGGGTATGATTTTGGCGGAAATGTGGCAAGTAAACACGAAGCCATCTTCTGCCAATAGTAGAGCAGCGAGGGCTGCCTGCGACAAGTTAACGGTGCGGGAGTCTTCGCGAGTGATTCTCGCGTTCGGTGCTTGAGCATCTGATGCGTGTGAGACCGAAGTGTTGTCCACCACGCGAGTGTGGGTATTATCTGCCTCGCATTCTGTACCGTTGCCCACTGTCGAGAGCGGAGTCATAGGTTGAGCAACCGATGTGACCGCGGCTGGGACGAGACGCACCAGACGCAATAGGCTGACACTGGTGTGGGCGCGCCGCTGTCCGTCCTCTAGGGTATACCGTCTACCCCTTCCCACCGTGGACGACGGATCTTTTATACACAATGGGATACTAAAAGCATATGCGACAAGAAGCGTTGCTGCTGCCTCCTAATGCAAGTGAAGGTGCAGCACACCACTGCTCAAAGATGACTGAATGAATCACTGAGGAGTATGTGAGATTAATGGGTTGAGTCAAAAACCGTTGTTTTCTCTTAATATCAGATAAAACAGGACTCTACAACGACTCCTGCTTCACCATTGATAACGAATACTATCCAAATAATAATGTTAACAAATAAAGAATGAATATTCGAAGATGTGAATTATTACTGTGCTGCTTACGTACAACGCTACTCTCGTAACCTTACATCAGTCTACTAAATAAAACAAGAATAAGAAAATATGTACACGTCGAATACATTTAAAGAAATGAGACGTCAAATTCCGAAGACAATCTCTCGTCAGTTACGAGTACCATATGGGTTCTGCAGCTTATGTGTAACAATGTTGGTGATGTTCGCTAAGTCAAAAACAACAGCACTCAGTAATGTATTTTCCATTTGAAACAGTGTGCTGTCTGCTTAGTCTCGACCAAGGGCTGTAATTTCATTGAGGATTTAGCCGCACAGGGAGGGCGCAGCGATTGCTGACAGTTCATCTGTTTGCGTCTGCGGTGCAGAGATTGTAAACACAATTTCACGAATTAATCTCACAACACCAAAATCAATTACCGGCTCAGGATACATGTGGTGAACGACATGTGTGGCTGGGACCCCTACGGTACGGGAGAATCGATTGCAGACTTGTAATTTGACCTCCGTCTATGGAATAAAACTTTCACTTGGAAGCAATTAGCCAGTATTGTGGCTGTTATGCGAATAAGTACTCTGTGAAAGGCATGGTGACTCGTGTTGTCTTTGTAGAGTAAATTGCGAGAAATAACGAGATGAAACAGCTCTGATAGTAGTCGTGCACACATATTTACATACGTATTGTCAAAAGGAAGGCTTTATCCATACATGAATCTTAGGGAAACTTTTATTCTGTAAATTATTTCATATAAGAAGTGCGGTGTTCTTCAGAATTCTTAATTGTCCATTTCTCTCGAGCTCGAGGTAGATAGTGGACGTAGACACCTGCCTTTGCCCGTAGACAATCTTTCCTCCAAGTACCTGGATATCTTAAAACAGTAATACCCCTAATTGGATTTTCACTGTAAATTAAGTGAAGAAATTGGCTGAGGAGAGTAGAATAAAGGTTGTGCAATCGACACCTTCAAAATGGTTCCAAATGAATAACACATTAGCTACTTCGGTCCATATTAACAGAGCTGCCTTGCTGGAAACTGGTCAGCGCTGTCAGTCCACTACAGATGTAAGCTAGAACATGCTTCAGTGACCACAGCTCTGCGAAATAACAGAAAGTAATGTCAGAATGAACAGTGTCTTGAAATAAAAACCTGGATCTAAAGATGGTACACAAATTCGTCAACAAATAAAAGTTTCATCCATAGGCGAATTTCGTGCAGTGTGAGTTACAACTATACAAGCAAACTGGCCGTTAAAGGGACCTCTGCATCACCTCTGTACTTCCACTGGCTGGCTTCACAAGGATGATTCACGTCCATTCTGAGATAACCTGGCATACTTCTGCCTCATAAAAGAAAAGACTCCACGACCAATTAAAAAAAAGGATCAAGGCAAGAGTTTATAAAGTCTGTAAATCACACGATCACCGGCATGAGGACGCATAACGCAATGGCAACCACTGCATTTAAGACACATAACGTGTATCCACAGGATATGTGGCCTGTAACTGAAAAGGTGTCGTGATGATCTCTCCATTGGCAAAAGATTCCGGAACAAAGGGGAGGGGACTGCCAAATGGGAGGTGACATTGAAAAAAATACTAAATAACCACCGAAAGGATAACGTTCTACGACTCGGGGCGTGGAATGCCAGAAGCTTGAACGTGGCAGGGAAGGTAGAAAATTTGAAAATGGACATGCGATGACTCAATCTAGATACAGTAGGGCTCAGCGAAGTGAGATGGAAAGAAGACCAGGATTTCTCCTCATACGACTATAGAGTAATATCAACAGCACAGAAAATTGTATTACTGGAGTAGCATTCGTTATGGACAGGAAGACAGGACTAAGAGTGTGGTGCTGTGAACAGTTAAGTGATAGGGTTGTTCTTATCAGAATCGACAGTAAACCAACACCGACAACGACAGTTCACGTATACATGCCAACTTCGCATGTTGAAGATGAAGAGATAGACAAAGTATGTGAGGGTATTGTAATGGTAATACAGTACGTAAACTGAGATGAAAATCTAGTAGTCAGGGAGGACGGGGCTGCAGCTGTAGGGGAAGGAGTAGAAGAAAAGGCTACAGGAGAATATGGGCTTGGGCAAGGAATGAAAGAGGAGAAAGGATAATTGAGTTCTGAAATAAATTTCAGCTAGTGATAGCGAATACTCTTTTCAGTAATCCCAAGAAGAGGAGGTATACCTGGAAAAGGTTGGCTAATACGGAAGATTTCAGTTAGATTACATCATGGTCAGACAGACGTAGCGAAATAAGATACTGAGTTGGAAGGCGTACCCAGGAGCAGATATAGACTCAGATCATAATGTAGTAGTGATGAAAAGTAGACTGAATCTTAAGAGAATAGACATGAAGCAACAATACGCAAAGAAGTGGAATATGGAAGTACTAAGGAATGACGAGAAACGCTTGAGTCATCTAAGGCTATTAATACAGCAATAAGGAATAGCTCAGTATGCAGTTCAGTTGAAGAAAAGTGGGCATATCTAATAAGGGAAATCACAGAAGTTGTAAAGAAAACATTGGTTCAAAGAAAGTAACTGCGAAGAGTATACAAAGAAAGTATACAAATGTTCAGGGAAATTCAGGAATACTGAAATACAAGTAGCTGAGGAATGAAATAAATAGGAAGTGCACGGAAGCTAAGACGAAATAACTGCATGAAAAGTGTGAAGCAATCGAAAAAAGACATGATTTTCGGAAGGACTGACTTAGCATATAGAAAAGTCAAAACAACCTTCGGCGAAATAAAAAGGAAGAGGGGTGACATTAAGAGTGTAACGGGAATTCCGCTGTTAAATGCAGATGAGAGAGCGGATAGGTAGAAAGAGTGCACTGAAGTCCTCTATGAGGGAGAAGATTTGTCTAACGTGATAGAAGAAGAAAAAGAAGTCGATTTAGAAGGGACAGGGGATCAGGTATTAGAATCAGAATTTAAGAGAACTTTGGAGAACTTTAGACGAAATAAGGCAGAAGGGATAAGAAAGTATACAAATGTTCAGGGAAATTCAGGAATACTGAAATACAAGTAGCTGAGGAATGAAATAAATAGGAAGTGCACGGAAGCTAAGACAAAATAGCTACATGAAAAATGTGAAGCAATCGAAAAAGACATGATTGTCGGAAGGACTGATTTAGCATATAGATAAGTCAAATCAACCTTCGGTGAAATAAAAAGCAAGGGTGGTTACATTAAGAGTGTAACGGAAATTCCGCTGTTAAATGCAGAGGAGAGAGCGGATAAGTAGAAAGAGTGCACTGAAGACCTCTATGAGGGAGAAGATTTGTCTAACGTGATAGAAGAAGAAACAGAAGTCGATTTAGAAGGGATAGGGGATCGGGTATTAGAATTTAAGAGAACTTTGGAGAAGTTAAGATGAAATAAGGCAGAAGGGATATATAACATTCCATAAGAATTTCTAAAATGACTGGGGAAAGTGGCAACAAAACAACTATTCACGTTGGTGTGTAGAATGTATGAGTCTGGCGACATACCATCTGACTTCCAGAAAAATATCATCCACATAATTCTGAAGACTGCAAGAGCTGACAATCAGCGCACAATCAGCGTAACAGCTTATGGATCCAAGTTGCTGACAACAATAATATCCAGAAGAATGGAAAAGAAAATTGAGGATGTGTTAGATGACGAACAGTTTGGCTTTTGGAAAGATAAAGGCACCAGAGAAGTAATTCTGATGTTGCAGTTCACAATGGAAGCAAGACTGAAAAAAAATCAAGACATGTTCATAGGATTTGTCCACCTGGAATAAGCGTTCGATAATGTAAAATGGTGCAAGGTGTTCGAAATTCTATACGCTATAGGGACGCTATAGGGACAGACTGGTAATATGCACTAAGTAGAAGAGGGAAAAGGGAATAATAAGAGTGGACGATTAACAACGAAGTGCTCGGTTTAAAAAGGTGTAAGACAGGGACGCAGTCTTTCGTCCCTACTGTTCAATCTGTACATTAAGGAGTACAGCGTTGAATAGTATTGAAACGTGGACTGTGGGAAAACTGAAACAGAAGAGATTTCACGATGCAAACCAATGTTGAAAATTACACTCCTGGAAATGGAAAAAAGAACACATTGACACCGGTGTGTCAGACCCACCATACTTGCTCCGGACACTGCGAGAGGGCTGTACAAGCAATGATCACACGCACGGCACAGCGGACACACCAGGAACCGCGGTGTTGGCCGTCGAATGGCGCTAGCTGCGCAGCATTTGTGCACCGCCGCCGTCAGTGTCAGCCAGTTTGCCGTGGCATACGGAGCTCCATCGCAGTCTTTAACACTGGTAGCATGCCGCGACAGCGTGAACGTGAACCGTATGTGCAGTTGACGGACTTGGAGCGAGGGCGTATAGTGGGCATGCGGGAGGCCGGGTGGACGTACCGCCGAATTGCTCAACACGTGGGGCGTGAGGTCTCCACAGTACATCGATGTTGTCGCCAGTGGTCGGCGGAAGGTGCACGTGCCCGTCGACCTGGGACCGGACCGCAGCGACGCACGGATGCACGCCAAGACCGTAGGATCCTAGCAGTGCCGTAGGGGACCGCACCGCCACTTCCAAGCAAATTAGGGACACTGTTGTTCCTGGGGTATCGGCGAGGACCATTCGCAACCCTCTCCATGAAGCTGGGCTACGGTCCCGCACACCGTTAGGCAGTCTTCCGCTCACGCCCCAACATCGTGCAGCCCGCCTCCAGTGGTGTCGCGACAGGCGTGAATGGAGGGACGAATGGAGACGTGTCGTCTTCAGCGATGAGAGTCGCTTCTGCCTTGGTGCCAATGATGGTCGTATGCGTGTTTGGCGCCGTGCAGGTGAGCGCCACAATCAGGACTGCATACGACCGAGGCACACAGGGCCAACACCCGGCATCATGGTGTGGGGAGCGATCTCCTACACTGGCCGTACACCACTGGTGATCGTCGAGGGGACACTGAATAATGCACGGTACATCCAAACAGTCATCGAACCCATCGTTCTACCATTCCTAGACCGGCAAGGGAACTTGCTGTTCCAACAGGACAATGCACGTCCGCATGTATCCCGTGCCACCCAACGTGCTCTAGAAGGTGTAAGTCAACTACCCTGGCCAGCAAGATCTCCGGATCTGTCCCCCATTGAGCATGTTTGGGACTGGATGAAGCGTCGTCTCACGCGGTCTGCACGTCCAGCACGAACGCTGGTCCAACTGAGGCGCCAGGTGGAAATGGCATGGCAAGCCGTTCCACAGGACTACATCCAGCATCTCTACGATCGTCTCCATGGGAGAATAGCAGCCTGCATTGCTGCGAAAGGTGGATATACACTGTACTAGTGCCGATATTGTGCATGCTCTGTTGCCTGTGTCTATGTGCCTGTGGTTCTGTCAGTGTGATCATGTGATGTATCTGACCCCAGGAATGTGTCAATAAAGATTCCCCTTCCTGGGACAATGAATTCACGGTGTTCGTATTTCAATTTCCGGGAGTGTAGATGGACTGATAAGTTATGGAATAAGGAGGTTCTGCGCAGAGTCGGAGAGGGAAGGAGTATGTGGAATACACTGACAAGGAGAAGGGTCTGGATGATAGGACATCTGTTAAGACAGCAGACAATGACTTCGAGTGTACTAGACCGTGCTGTAGAGGCAATAACTGTAGAGAAAGACAGAGACTGGAATGCATCCAGCAAATAATTGAGGTCGTAGGTTCCAGGTGCTACTCTGAGATGAAGAGGTTGGCATAGACGAGGATTTCGTGGTGAGCAGCATCAAACAAGTCATAAGACTATTGCAAAAAAAAAAAAAAATCGACTACAAGAGTGTGACTGTTCCCGTACAATATCTGGAAGAAAGGATTCGTCTACATCAGCTCCCATATAGTGAGATGCAGTTGTTACGACCACGAATTCTTGCACTGACAATTTTTAATATAAAGTCTAGTGTGAGATAATACCTTCCTTGTCTCCAGCAAAGAAAATTGCAGCAGCTTCCGGTAGGTATTACTGCTACTGAATCCCCAATCAACAGAACATTTGAAGCTGTTCTAGTTTGAGAAGCATCATAACTTCATAACACACGACGCTGTCGAGATCGAAACGTCTAACAAGATTTGGTTCATTTTCAGAAGTATTTATTCGACTACCACACTCACAATCTTTACACCGTGCCGCGCGGCGTGACCGTATACTTTTGAGGCGCCATGTTACGGTTGCGCGGCCCCTCCCGCCGGTGGTTCGAGTCCTCCCTCGGGCAAGGGTATGTGTGTTGTTCTTAGCATACGTTAGTTTAAGTAGTGTGTAAGTCCAGGGACCGATGACCTCAACAGATTGGTGCCTTAGGAATTCACACACATTTGAACATTCTTTACACCGTGTGCTGGTTTGGTTGTCACAGCAACCTTATAAAAATCATGTTACTGCCAAGGTGGTGTGTTAACCAACTACGCAAATAGATTTTAGTTTTGAATTCAGAGCTTAGCTTGCAATATTTCGTTGATATAATCAGACCACGTTTGCTGTATCAACCAAAACCAGTAATACAGTCGAATCTTTGACAAATTATCAATACCTGCAACTCGTGGACTCAGAATCGTTTCCAGTATGGTTTCAAAAACTATTGCTCCACTCTGAACAAACATACAAGGCCGGAGGTGGTTATACAATGAGCATCTTCTTCAAAAGTAACATTGATTTGGAAATGGACTCACGAAAATCTTTCCAGACCATAAAAATTAAAGAAAAACCTTTGTTACTAATTACCGGCGCTACCCAGAGGTAATCGGCGACAAACCAGTAGGCATTAAAATCTCCAGGTAACTGACGTTCCTATCTACTGTGTAGCGTCAGATTGTAATGGATAACGTGAAGAAAGAAATCTGTAGGAACTCTGGTTTCACGACAACAGTAACCGATAAACGACGATGATGATGGAAAATGTCGTCCTAAAGTGAGATATTTAAACACGATAATAGTGCGAGAGAATTTTATCCACTAAAAAGTGAAACATTTAATTTGTCATCTGGACTTCACGTTACATGCTTTGGTGCAGCTACTGGACTGCCACCAGTACGGCGCAGATTTCTGTGGACAGAACGCGACTACAGCGGTGATGCTTGCTAGCGACCGCAGCCCGCAATAACGTCCCTGTGTGCTGATGTACATAGCAACCGCAATGCTACCTGTATACATGGCCCTATGAGTCTACTCATGATGCGTGTGTAGCCCTGTGTCAGAGTCAGTGGGCATAAGCGACTAATTACGATTGTTCGTTGTTACAGTTATTACAATACAGTGCTAATGAAAGATTACACGGTAACGAACACAAACCTAAATGAAGATATTGTGTGAAGTATGCTTCAGAATGAGTTTCAACTATATATTGAGCTTTTTGAAATTAATATACCGCAGTCATTTTGTCAATATGCTGTTTTAGCAAATGGCAGAAATAGAAGTCACATGTAACATCTGACAATATAAGAAATGCAGGAAATTCTTTTTTAAAATTCAGGAAAGACAGACTGGGATGATTTCTCTGATTCAGGAAATATCAGTATTGAAGTTCCACGTGGTTCCTTTTTACAACACCTTTTTTTTTTTCTCAGATATGTAATTTTCGTTCGATATGAAACAGATGAAATGAGTTCTTCTTTTGTAATATGATATTATGATCAACCCCCCAAAGCGCCTACAGCAACGGAATAAACTTTCTTCTTATTTTTCCTAGCTTTTATGCCCTATCTTCACGAGGTCTGCATTTTAATCTGAATTTGGCAACGTAAGTGGTATAGAGTGACAGGATGCCCTTCTTGTCGCATCCCCCGTTCCCCGAACCCCGTCCATCCCGCCCCACACTCTCCTGCCCCCTCACAATTGGATGGAAATTGCGTTCCCTATTTGCTTCTACCTGCCGGGAATGTCGTGGAGTTGGGACAGGGCGATTAGTCGACCCTTCCTCGAACTGTACTGGGTGTTAATTTTATTGGGTACAGATTTCACTGGATGGAGTTTACAGGACACCTTTGTTTAGTTCTGTGGTGTCCACGTGCAACTGTGAGAACGTTTACGGAGTGTTTATGAATCCTGTGAGGTGGTAAACGTGTACTATCCCTGTATTCACCTAATCCGATGTGCTTAAAATCCACTTCCAGGTTGGCCGGCATCTCTGCTGTCTTTGTTAATTTGCAATATCAGTGGTATTCAGCTTGGTCCCTACCGCCCACTAATGGGCGTTACAGCTTTCTGATGGGCGGTAGGGGTTTTAAAAACATATTAATTAGGTTTTCATAAAAATTTGACATAAAGTATCTGGTAAGTAACTATTATTATATGTGTAGGCTTTCAATGCCGGCGTCTTCATTAGTTAAAACTTTCGGGGTGAGAGGCCGTGGTCGATCTATAAAACTTCTTCTTCCTGATGTTTCGTGCGCAGTTGGTAAACGAAACGTCAGAAAGAATTACTTTTGTAGATCTACCACGGCCTTTCACCCCGGAAGTCATAACTAATATTATTACATGCTTTAACTTGCTGTAAGTTACTTCTCTGCTTCATAAATCACCATTACTGTGGAGGCCGTGGGCTGTTATAAAATGTTACTATTAACAGAAATACAAAAGTGGGCGATACGTAAAAATGTTTGACTACTTCTGCTCTAGGTGAACTCGATTCCAATTCGGCGCACCTCCCCGAATCCTAGAGGCAGCGTGCTAACGCGCACAGCTATCCGAGCAGCACATCACAATTAATTCCTTTAATTAGAATAGATTAAATTCAGCTATTTTTGATGAAAATTGCAGGATCAATGATAATTTAATTCTGTTGTTGTCGTTTTCAGTCCAGAGACTGTTTTGATGCAGCTGTCCGTGCTACTCTGCCCTGTGGAGCCTCTTCACCTCCGAAAAACTACTGCAATCTACATCTTACTGAATCTGCTTACTGTACTCTCATCTTCGTCCCCTTTTACGATCTTTAACCACACGCTTCCCTCCAATACTAAACTGGTGATACCTTGATGTCTCAGAACGTGTCGTATCAACTGATCCGTTCTTTTGGTCAAGTTGTGACACAAATTTCTTGCCTCCCGAATTCTGTTCTGTGCTTTCTCATGTTAAATGACCAACCCATCTAATCTTCAGCATTCTTCTGTAGCACCACATTTCGAAAGCTTCTATTCTCTTTGTATCCATACTGTTTATCGTCTACATTTCACTTTCATACATGGCTACACCCCAGACAAAAACCTTCAGAAAGGTCTTCCTAACACTTCAACCTGTATTCGATGTTAACAAATATTTCTTCTTCAGAAATGCTTTTCTTACATTTACCAGTCTATATTTTGTGTCCTACCTACTTCGTCCGTCATCAGTTATTTTGCTGCCCAAATCGCAAAACTTATCTACTACTTCAAGTGTCTCGTTTCCTAATCTTATTCCCTTAGATTCACCAGATTTACTTCGACTGCATTCCAAATTACTTAACAACTAAGATAGATCCATCGAAGTTTTTTTACGTAGATATCCTTGGAAATTTCACATAGGAAAACCTATACGGCAGCATTGCAAGCTTGCAGGCGTCGGACAGAAATAAATCTGTAACCTGACACGATTTTTTTTTCATTGATTAACGTGCCTCCGGGAGTGTTTTTTCCGTCTTACAAGCCGGTGTACCGGAAAATACTGAGTCCTTAGGGTTCAGTAGGCGTTCTCAAGCTTACTTTTACCGGATTCAAGCGCAGATTAATCATCTGTGTAAGCGATTCCTAAAGTCAGTGAATACAGATCAGAAGAAAATTTCGGTAACTGAAGAGTTACAGAATAAGGCCATGCAGTTGCAAGTCAGACTGAATGTGTTAGAACACCGTAGCATATCGTTTGCTGGATAGGGTGAATCCTCCTCAGGTGAGGTCGTAAGTCATGGTTCGGGTGGCATGTTGCCTAATGGGGCTAATGTCATAAATTTCCTAACTCCGCTTTGCCCATGATACAGGGCATTGGTAGTTTATCAACTGAAATGAGACAAGAAGTACTTAAAGTCTTATCGTACTCCGCTCACTCAGAACACCATGGCACTCTGCATCAAATCCCTCATTTAGTTATTTTTCAAGTAATACAGAGATTCTGAAATCAGATACTGGGCTACAAGGCTTGCCCAGGAGCAGATATAGACACAGACAAAGTAGCGATGAAGAACGGGCAGAAGTTTAAGAGATTACTCAGGAAGAATTAATACGCAAAGAAGTGGGATACGGGAGTACTAAGGAATGACGAGATACGCTTGAAGTTTTCTAAGGCTATAGATATAGCAATAAAGTATAGTTCAATGGGTAGTAAGTTGAAGGGGAATGGACATATCTGTGAAATTAAAAGGAGGGGTGGTATCATTAAGAGTGCAACGAGAATTCCACTGTTAAATGCAGGGAGAGAGCATTTAAGTGGAAAGAGGTACATTGAAGGCCTCTATAAGGGGAAGATTTGTCTGATATGATAGCAGAAGAAACAGGAGTCTATTTAGAAGAGATAGGGGATCCGATATTAGAATCTTAATTTAAGAGAGCTTTGGAGAACTTGAGATCAAATAAGGCAGAAGGGATGGATAATACTCACTTGGGGAAGTGCCAACAAAACGACTATTCACTTTGGTGTGTAGAATGTATGAACATGGCGACATACCATCTCATTTTGGGGAAAGTGTGATCCACAGAATTCCGAAAACAAGCTGACAAGTTCGAGAATTACCGCACAGCTCATGCATCCAAGCCAGCCTGTGTGGCCGAGCGGTTCTAGGCGCTTCAGTCTGGAACCGTGCGACCGCTACGGTCGCAGGTTCGAATCGTGCCTCGGGCATGGATGTGTGTGATGTCCTTAGGTGAGTTAGGTTTAAGTAGTTCTAAGTTCTAGGGGACTGATGACCTCAGCTGATAAGTCCCATAGTGCTCAGAGCCTTTGTGAGCCATGCATCCAAGTTGCTGACAAGAATCATATACACAAGAATGGAAAAGAAAACCGAGGATTTGTTAGATGACGATCAGTTTGCCTTTAGGAAAGGTTAACGCACCAGACAAGCAATTCTGACGTTGCGGTTCATAATGGAAGCAACACTAAAGAAAATGTCATCCATATAATTCCGTAGATAGCAAGAGTCGACATGTGCAACAATTACCGCACAATCAGCTTCGCAACTCATGTATAGAAGTTGCTGATAAGAATAATGTACAAAAGAAGGTAAATGAAAACTGAGGATCTGAGAGATGACGATTAGTTTGGCTTTAGGAAAGGTAAAGACACCAGAGAGGCCGTTCTGATGTTGCAGTTGAAAATGGAAGCAAGACCGAAGAAAAATCAAAACAAGTTAATAGGACTAGACGAAGTGGAAGAAAGCGTTCGACAATGTGAAATGGGGTAATATGTTAGAAGTTCTAAGAAAAACAGGAGTAAGTTACAGGAAAAGACTGGTAATATACAACATGTGCAAGAACCAAGAGGCAACAATAAGACTGGAGGACTATGAACGAAGTGATCAGATTATAAAGGGTGTAACGAGTAGATAGGGATGTAATCTTTCGCTCCTACTGTTCAATCTATACCTCGAAGAAACTATGACGGAAATAAGACAAAGTTTCAGGAGTGGCATAAAGGATCAGGGTGAAACGATATCAATGATTTGCTGATGAAATCGTTATCCTCGGTGAAAGTGCAGTAAAGTTACATGATCAGTTGTATAGAATAAAGAGTCTAATCAGCACAGAATATGGATTGTGAGTAAATCACAGAAAGGGAAAAGGAATGAGTAGTAGCAGAAATGAGTACAGCGAGAAAATTAACATTAGAATTGGGGATCATCAAGTAGACGAAGTTAGGGCAGCAAAATAACCCGCGATGGACAGAGCAAGGATGACAAAAAAGGCCGACTGGCACTGGTAGTGGCACAAAGGGCGTTCCTGCCCAAGGGAACACATAGGCCTTAATTTGAGGAAGACTTATCCGAAAATGTACGTTTGGTACACAGCATTGTATGTTAGTGAAACGTGGATAGTGGGAAAACCGGATCAGAAGAGAATCGAAGCATTTGAGATTCGGTGCTACAGAGGAACGTTGGGAATTAGGTGGACTGATGAAACAAGCAATCATAAAGTTCTCCGCAGAGTCGGCAAGAAAATAAATATACGGTAAACACTGACAAGAAGAAGTGACAGGAGAATAGGACATATGTTAAGACATCGGGGAACAGCTGGAATGCTACTTGAGGGAGTTGTAGAGGGTGCAAATTGCCGAGAAAGGCCGACATCAGAATACAGCCAGCAAATAACTGAGGACGTAGGTTGCAATTGCTACTCTGAGATGAAAAGATTGACACGGAGTGGAATTCGTGGCGGGGTGCATCAAACCAGCAAGGAAAACGGTGATGTAAAGGAAAAGATGTTGATGAATGTATGATTGGACTGACTTAAATGGTAGTATCCTTCGTAACAAGAATTAATTTAACTTTTTGTGTATTAGACGAAAGATCTTTTACACATATGAGGGAACAATAACGAACCTAAGATTCAGCCTTGGGGAACCCCATAGGTGATTTCTCCTCAGTCAGAAGAGTCTCACCTAATTACTTTGGTTGAATTACTAAGTATCAGTTCTTACATTCTTTTAGTTTGATATGAATTATCAATTTGGTGGCTATGGGGGAGAATGTTGTGCCTAGAGGATAGTGTGAAACTCATGTTGTTTTTTTGTCGGTACTTTAGGCTAGTGACCGATTTTAGAATCACAAGAAGGGATGCTCGCTAGAGAGGCATAAACAGCTTCCGGCATTTTCTACCGTTTTTGTTGTTAGACACGGGTTGTATTTTGCCCAGGATTTGTTGATATTTCACGTACTACACATTGAAGTTCCTTATAAATATTAGAGCTACTCGGAATATATTGTTAATTCTTTAGACACAGGATGCGATGATGAATAAAGTGCTATGTATTTGAGGCACTGTGTATGTAACACGTGGTCTTAATCGGTCATACACTACCTTCTACGTTGAGAGAGAAGAAGTTATCTTACCATGGAACATACATGTGTCACTTGCAAATGAACTGAATTTCATTAATGTTTTAACAATTTTATCTGTTTTGCAAATGGAAATTTGTGTCACTTTTTAACGGCTTCTACTTCAAAATTGACTTAACTTGTAATTGTTTTTTTTATTTTATAATACTTCTCCTTAATTTGATTTCACTTACTGTTATTGGTGTGTGAGCAATAATGTAACAGATAGACGATTAAATACAACAGTGAAAAGATCTCGATTCAGTGTTTTTAAATTTCAATAGAATGTTTGCTCCTGAGCACATGATCACAATGTACTTTGGAACAAGTTTTCTCATTTTGAAAAACTTTAGATTTTTAGGAGTAACTATTTTTAATTTGAGAAAAAGTCTGCTGCACTTCAAAAGCGGTTACCATCACATAAGAATTGAATATGAAAATATATTAGCCATATGGTATATAGATGGCTAGAGTGGCTAGTCGGAAAAGTGTACCCAGCTTCAACACTCCTCCGTACCTTCATTGCAAATTATCGAACTGACACGAGTTTGTGTTACTGTAGTACGTCCTTTCTGTGGACTGATAAGTCTTTGCAAAAGCGCTTGCGAAACCGATAAAATTAAATAATTGTGAATTATCGTCTATATAAATCGTACCTAGTGTGAGTGGAGCTTGAACTGCTCGGCAAAAGTTGGCGAAACACTACAGATGTTTGAAAAATGAGAGAAATAGCCAAGATTGTGTTTCTGGAGCATTAGTTGTAGGCTGAGAATGCATAAATATTAGTTTAATTTTATCTTTACATTTACAGTATGCAAATAAGGCCATCAGATATTTGTGACCTATTCTCCATCATGTCGTTACGATAGCTTAATTAAACGCTGATGTGAAAAGAAAAGATGATGGATTTTAAGTTTGACGTTACGATGACTTAATTGGCCGTTGATGCGAAAAGAAAGAAAGAAATATTTTATATCTGAATTAGAAACTGTCTCGACCTCGATGAAATATTTATTGGCACTGATAACCGGTCTCGGTTAAAAATGTTCAGACCATACTACATCATGACAGCAGGCGATGGTTGTGAACGGAGGAGGTATTGTGAAACATCTGCTGTTGACGTTAGTTGTTCCACGAGCACTGGTCCGTTTACCGCCATCGCCTGCCATCACGGCGTAATATGGTCTCAAGATGGTCACATTCTGGCCGAAATCGTTTACCATTACTAGTAAATAATGTATTATATTAAGACTGTTCTTACTTGCTTTACAATAATTTTTCGAGATCGCTAATATTCTTCGCGAAAGATATTCTCAAGAACTATCAGTTAATACCGCCTACAGTTGGCAACATCCAATACTTTACTCTGTAGCCTCGTTGAAATCGTTTTTCTTACGATACTTAACTGTAATATTATAGATGTTGGTGAGTAACATTACTGTAATTGCCATTAACCTTGTCGCAATAGTTTTTCTTATAAGACTTAAATGCAATTATATAGACGTTGGTGAGTAACATTGCTGACAACTAAAAATTTACTGCCTATGACTCATCCCAACATTTGTTGAATACTTGTAATTTTATAGATTATAGTAACATTACTGTTAATTAAATTATTAATACATATCGCTCATTCTAACATCTGTTGGAGATACGAACTAAACGCAATAGCTACCGTAATATAGTGTGTATATTACAAACCTGGCTGCGTGAATTATCATGTTGTACAGAGGTTCCTTTTACCCGTAATTTTTCGTGTGAATGAGAAATGGGGAGGGGTTTTGGCATAGCCTTGCACTAAACAGTCCGATGCATGGACGTACTGTATATTGTGAAAATAATTTAGTTTCCCAGTTGAAAAAATATTTTGCTGTGAAATCCATAAATAAACTGCCTGTAAAGAAATATATGAATTGAAACAAATCGGTTAGTGCTTGAGTTTACTCACTGATCACTTAATCTCATGCTCATGTAAAAGTTTATCTTTACAGTAAGGACTTACACACATCAATGTGTGTAAGTGGTTTGCCCTCAATAAAAAGAAACTGACAATATAGCAACGGATCCCTTGTTCTTAAAGTAATAGTCATACACGTATTACGTTTTTGTAAAGCAGTTAGCATCCAAAATAGCATAGCCGTTTTTTTCCGGGAATTTTCATCATTGTGACATTATTGAATGTTATTGAGAAAGATATTTCTGACGTCACTCCAAAAAAACAGCTACCGATTATTGCTATTTTTCTTCCTCTCTGTATTGCCCAGGACATACTAACATGAATACACAGCCTGACAAAAACGAGAGGCACACAGGACGGGAGGAGTTAAGGCAGAGAAACACTAAAAGCTGATGAGGCACATATTTCGATGCTTAGCAAATGGAGTCTACACGTAATTTACGACGAACTTGGGAGTATGAGTCCACTTATCAGTGTAGTGCTACCCCCCCCCCCCCCACCAGCCCCCACAGACCACCACCCACCCCACCAGCAGCGATGCATGCACTGATTCGGCTGGGGAGTGTACATTTAGTCGTTGTGTATTCTGCAGAAACACCCTGGCCTAACTGCTGTAACTGACGTCGAAGTGTCCGCAATAGTACGAGTGCTGTGGGGAGGGCGGGGCAAAAGAGGCACATGCCCCTTGATTCTGTGGTACACACTATTCGGACGTTTCTAGAAATGATTGACTACGTGCTTCTGAACAGCAGGTTCAACAATTTACATCTACATTTACGTGGATACTTTGCAAATCACATTTAAGTGCCTGGGAGAGGGTTAATTGAACCACCTTCACAATAATTCTCTATTATTTCGCTCTAAGCGTGCGGAAGAAATTAAAACCTTTATCTTTCCGTGCGAGCTCTGATTTACCTTATTCTATTATGATGATAGTTTCTTCCTATGTAAGTCGGCGTCAACAAAATATTGTTGCATTCAGAGGAGAAAGTTGGTGATATAAATTTCGTGAGAAGATTCCGTCTTTGTTTTAATGGTGTCCATCCCAAATCCAGTTTCATGTCTGTGACATTATCTCTCCTATTTTGCGATAACACAAAACGTACTGCTCTTCTTTGAAATTTCTCGATGAACTCCATTAATCCCATCTAATAAAGATCCCAGACCGCGCAGCAGTACTTCAAAAGACGACGGACAAGCGTATTATAGGGAATCTCTTTAGTAGATATATTTTCTATACGTTCTGCTAATAAAATGCAGTCTTTGGTTTGCCTTCCCCACAACATTATACATGTGTTTTTGCTATTTAAATTGTTCGTAATTGTAATTTCTAGGCATTTAGTTGAATTAAGGCCTTTAGGTTGGACTGATTTATCGCTAAACCGAAGTTTAACAGATTCCTTTTAACACTCATGTGGATCACCTAACACTTGTCATTATTTAGGGTCAATTGCCAATTTTCACACCATTCAGATATCTTTCCTAACCCTTTAGCAATTTGTTTTGACCCTCTCATGAATTTACTACACGATTTATGAAAGCAACAGCTGCAAACAACCTAAGATGGCTGCTCAGATTGTCCCGCAAATCGTTTACGTAGATAAGTAACAGCAGAGGCCCTATAAAACTACTGTGAAGAATGCCAGAAATCATTTCTGGTTTACTCGATGACATTCCATCAATTACTACGAACTGTGACCTCTCTGACAGGATATCACGAATCCAGTGAAATAACTCAGAAGATATTCCACAAACACGCCATGAATGATACAACCCGCTTCTACATCTACATCTACATCTACATCTACATTTATACTCCGCAAGGCACCCAACGGTGTGTGGCGGAGGGCACTTTACGTGCCACTGTCATTACCTCCCGTTCCTGTTCCAGTCGCGTATGGTTCCGGGGAAGAACGACTGTCTGAAAGCCTCCGTGCGCGCTCTAATCTCTCTAATTTTACATTCGTGATCTCCTCTGGAGGTATAAGTAGGGGGAAGCAATATATTCGATACCTCATCCAGAAACGCACCCTCTCGAAACCTGGCGAGGAAGCTACACCGCGATGCAGAACGCCTCTCTTGCAGAGTCTGCCACTTGAGTTTATTAAACATCTCCGTAACGCTATCATGGTTACCAAATAACCCTGTGACGAAACGCGCCGCTCTTCTTTGGATCTTCTCTATCTCCTCCGTCAACCCGATCTGGTACGGATCCCACACTGATGAGCAATACTCAAGTATAGGTCAAACGAGTGTTTTGTAAGCCACCTCCCTTGTTGATGGACTACATTTTCTAAGGATTCTCCCAATGGATCTCAACCTGGTACCCGCCTTACCAAGAATTAACTTTATATGATCATTCCACTTCAAATCGTTCCTCACGCATACTCCCAGATATTTTACAGAAGTAACTACTGCCAGTGTTTGTTCCGCTATCATATAATCATACAATAAAGGATCCTTCTTTCTATGTATTCGTAATACATTACATTTGTCTATGTTAAGGGACAGTTGCCACTCCCTGCATCAAGTGCGTATCCGCTGCAGATCTTCCTGCATTTCGCTACAATTTTCTAATGCTGCAACTTCTCTGTATACTACAGCATCATCCGCGAAAAGCCGCATGGAACTTCCGACACTATCTACTATGTCATTTATATACGTATATTGTGAAAAGCAATGGTCCCATAACACTCCCCTGTGGCACGCCATAGGTTTCTTTAACGTCTGTAGACGTCTCTCCATTGGGAACAACATGCTGTGTTCTGTTTGCTTAAAACTCTTCAATCCAGCCACACAGCTGGTCTGATATTCCGTAGGCTCTTACTTTGTTTAACAGGCGACAGTGCGGAACTGTATCGAACGCCTTCCGGAAGTCAAGAAAAATAGCATCTACCTGGGAGCCTGTATCTAATATTTTCTGGGTCTCATTAACAAATAAAGCGAGTTGGGTCCCACACGATCGCTGTTTCCGGAATCCATGTTGATTCCTACATAGTAGATTCTGGGTTTCCAAAAACGACATGATACTCGAGCAAAAAACATGTTCTAAAATTCTACAACAGATCGACGTCAGAGATATAGATCTATAGTTTTGCGCATCTGCTCGACGACCCTTCTTGAAAATTTGAACTACCTGTGCCCTTTTCCAATCATTTGGAACCCTCCGTTCCTCTAGAGACTTGCGGTACACGGTTGTTAGAAGGGGGCAAGTTCTTTCGCGTACTCTGTGTAGAATCGAATTGGTATCCCGTCAGGTCCAGTGGACTTTCCTCTGTTGAGTGATTTCAGTTGCTTTTCTATTCCTTGGACACTTATTTCGATGTCAGCCATTTTTTCGTTTGTGCGAGGATTTAGAGAGGAACTGCAGTGCGGTCTTCCTCTGTGAAACAGCTTTGTAAAAAGGTGTTTAGTATTTCAGCTTTACGCGTGTCATCCTCTGTTTCTATGCCATCATCATCCCGGAGTGTCTGGATATGCTGTTTCGAGCCACTTACTGATTTAACATAAGACGAGAACTTCCTAGGATTTTCTGTCAAGTCGGTACATAGAATTTTAGTTTCGAATTCACTGAACGCTTCACGCATAGCCCTCCTTACGCTAACTTTGACATCGTTTAGCTTCTGTTTGTCTGAGAGGTTTTGGCTGCGTTTAAACTTGGAGTGAAGCTCTCTTTGCTTTCGCAGTAGTTTCCTAACTTTGTTGTTGTACCACGGTGGGTTTTTCCCGTCCCTCACAGTTTTACTCGGCACGTACCTGTCTAAAACGCATTTTACGATTGCCTTGAACTTTTTCCATAAACACTCAACATTGTCAGTGTTGGAACAGTGTCAAAAGCCTTTTGGATATTCAATGACGAGATTTCCTCACGTTCATTAAGTCGAATGCTGGTTCTACGTTACTATGAACTTCAGTTTTACTACTCAGGAAATATAATACATGACAATAACACTCGTTAACATTATGACATGCGATGATTTGTAATCATAATATTACAGATGAAATGGAAGTTGTACAAGCGTCTTTTCTCTACTCTGACGAGCTGTGATGAAAGGCATCTTTTGCTGGTTTTTTGTACCCAATAGAATTTTATTTGCAGTTCTTTTTTTCCTGTTGAAGATTTTTAGTTTTCTATGTAGCCCAACATTATCGATGTGTGAAAAGATATATGTCTTTCTGTAGATTTTCTTACTTTATTTCTTAGCTCGTTCGATACAGGTGGCTGAATGATATAATGATATTTCAAATCACCAACTAAAATATTTGATATATGTTGTTCTAATATAAAAAAATGTACTTTGCACATGCTAAAGAAATATGCTTACCTTTTATCTAAAAGTATAGCACATTGAAACGATAGCAATCTATCAGTCACCATACAATAAGATTTTGTGCCCCTGGTCAAATTTAGTTCTTGGGGCAAGTCACGTCTTTCGATTCATCGAATCAGTTATATAAAAAATTGCAGCTGTGCAATCTCACATCTTCCTGTATAACGATCTGGGGCGCCATTGGTAAGTGGTCTTTGATATTTTGGGTACGAAGTTGCCGTTCGAATTGGTCCCATACATGTTGTGTTGGGAACGGTTCTGGGATCTTGCTGACAACGGGAGTTCTTCAACATCACAGTTAGCCTTCTGCCGCCGAGCAGTGTGTCAGCAGTGTGCAAGTAGCAGCAAGTGGCTTATTTAGCGTAGTGTAGTAGTCAAGTTGAAAATTTGTTTGAGTGTTCTTAACGCACTTCTTTAGATAAATCCGTCAAATCATTGAGTAGTTTCGTAATTAGCAGGGGAAGATTTGCATTTTAAGATCTTCCACGTATAAAGTCACGTAGTCGTCTGTCATTTGTTTATTTCATTCAAATTGTCTTTTTACGTTACTGACAGTACAGGTAGTCTTCTACCGCCGAGCAGTGTGTCAGCAGTGAGCAAGTAGCAGCATTACGGAATTTACTAGGCAGTCTTGTATTTTAATAACCGTTTAAATTTTGTGTCGAGTTGTTTGTGCTCTCTGTAGATTAGTTCAGACATTCTTTACAGTATTTGGCATGGATAGGGACTGCGACTGCTGTGTTCGGATGCGGGCTGAGTTGGCATCCCTTCACTCCCAGCTTCAGGCAGTGTTGGCTTCGGTCACACAGCTTGAGGCTGTTGCCAATGGGCACCACTTTGAGGGTCCGGACGGGGTTTTGTCCGGGACGACCAACTCGTCCACGCATCCCCCGATTGGACTACGGCTGTGGTGGCCCAGGATACTGCCCACATTGAGGCTGACCCCCCCCCCCCCCACCTGTGGTAGAGTGAGAGGTCATCTCAAGGTGTGGCAGGGGGCGAAAGACATTCCGGAGGGCTGAACGGAAGGTCACTCCAGTTTTTCTGACGAACCAGTTTCAGGCTCTGTCTCCGGTTTATACTGATCTTCAGCCGGACATGGCTGCTTGTCCTGTTCCAGAGTTTGCCCCTCAGTCTGCAAGATCCGGGCGGTCTCAGTGGGTGGGCTTACTGGTAGATGGGAGCTCCAACATCAGTCGCGTAATGGGGCCCCTTAAGTATATGGCTGCAAGGGAGGGGAAGAAAATCAATGGGCACTCCTTCTGCATATCGGGGGAGTCATTCCAGATATGGAAAGGGTCCTTCCGGATGACATGAAGAGTACATGGTGCACCCATCTGCAGGTGGGCGCTCATGTCGGTACCAACGATGTGTGTTGCTATGGATTCGAGGAAATCCTCTCTGGCTTCCGGCGGCTATCTGATTTGGTGAAGACTGCCAGTCTCGCTAGCGGGATGAATGCAGGGCTCACCATCTGCAACATCGTCGACAGGAGTGACTGCGGACCTTTGGTACAGAGCCCAGTGGAGGGTCTGAATCAGAGGCTGAGAAGGTTCTGCGACTGTGTGGGCTTCAGATTCCTCGACTTGCGCCATAGGGTGGTAGAGTTTCGGGTTCCGCTGGATAGGTCAGGAGTCCACTACACCCAACAGGCGGCTACACGGGTGGCAGGGGTTGTGTGGCGTGGACTGGGTGGTTTTGTAGGTTAGATGACCTCGGGAAAGTACAGAAAGGGCAACAGCTTCAAACGGTGCGGGGCAAAGGCAGGACATACGGGGAACAAGCAGCAATCGGTATTGTAATTGTAAACTGCCGAAGCTGCGTTCGTAAAGTACCGGAACTTCAAGGGCTGATAGAAAGCACCGAAGCTGAAATAGTTATAGGTACAGAAAACTGGCTGAAGCCAGAGATAAATTCTGCCGAAATTTTTAGAAAGGCACAGACGGTTTTTAGAAAGGATAGATTGCATGCAACCGGTGGTGGCGTGTTTGTCGCTGTTTGTAGTAGTTTATCCTGTAGTTAAATAGAAGTGGATAGTTCCTGTGAATTATTATGGGTGGAGGTTATACTCAACAACCGAGCTATTTGAATAGTTAATAATTGGCTCCTTTTACTGACCTCCCGATTCAGCAGCATTAGTGGCAGAACAACTGAGAGAAAATCAGGAACACATTTCACACGAATTTCCTCAGCATGTTATAGTCTTAGGTGAAGATTTCAATTTACCAGATATAGACTGGGACACTCAGATGTTTAGGACGGGTGGTAGGGACAGAGCATCGAGTGACATTATACTGAGTGCACTATTCGAAAATTACCTCGAGGAATTAAACAGAGAACCGACTCGTGGAGATAACATCTTGGACCTACTGATAACAAACAGACCCGAACTTTTCGACTCTGTATGTACAGAACAAGGAATCAGTGATCATAAGGCCGTTGCAGCATCCCTGAATATGGAGGTAAATAGGAGCATAAAAAAAAGGGAGGAACGTTTATCTGTTTAGCAAGAATAATAGGAGACAGATTTCAGACTACCTAACAGATCAAGACAAACATTTCTGTTCCGACACTGACAATGTTGAGTGTTTATGGGAAAAGTTCAAGGCAATCGTAAAATGCGTTTTAGACAGGTTCGTGCCGAGTAAAACTGTGAGGGACGGGAAAAACCCACCGTGGTTCAGCAACAATGTTAGGAAACTACTGCGAAAGCAAAGAGATCTTCACTGCAAATTTAAACGCAGCCAAAACCTCTCAGACAAACAGAAGCTAAACGATGTCAAAGTTAGCGTAAGGAGGGCTATGCGTGAAGCGTTCATTGATTTCGAAAGTAAAATTCTATGTACCGATTTGACAGAAAATCCTAGGAAGTTCTGGTCTTACGTTAAGTCAGTAAGTGGATCGTAACCGCGTATCCAGACACTACGGGATGATAATGGCATTGAAACAGAGAATGAGATGCGTAAAGCTGAAATACTAAACACGTTTTTCCCAAGCTGTTTCACAGAGGAAAATCGCACTGCAGTTCCGTCTCTAAATCCTTGCACGAACAAAAAAATGGCTGACATCGAAATAAGTGTCCAAGGAATAGAAAAGCAACTGAAACCACTCAACAGGGGAATGTCCACTGGACCTGACGGTATACCAGTTCGATTCTACACAGAGTACGCGAAAGAACTTGCACCCCTTCTAACAACCGTGTACCGCAAGTCTCTAGAGGAATGGAAAGTTCGAAATGATTGAAAAAGAGCACAGGTAGTTCAAATTTTCAAGAAGGGTCGTCGAGCAGATGGGCAAAACTATAGGCCTATATCTCTGACATCGATCTGTTGTAGAATTTAGAACATGTTTTTTGTTCGTGTATCATGTCATTTCTGGAAACCCAGAACCTACTCTGTAGGAATCAACATCGATTCCGGAAACAGCGATCGTGTGAGACTTAACTCGCTTAATTTTTTCATGAGACCCAGAAAATATTAGATACAGGATTTTCCTTGACTTCCGGAAGGCGTTCGATACAGTTCCGCACTGTCGCCTGATAAAGAAAGCAAGAGCCTACGGAATATCAGACCAGCTGTGTGGCTGGATTGAAGAGTTTTTAGCAAAGAGCACACAGCATGTTGTTCCCAATGGAGAGACGTCTACAGACGTTAAAGAACCTATGGCGTGCCACAGGGGAGTGTTATGGGACCATTTCTTTTCACAATATATATAAATGACATAGTAGATAGTGTCGGAAGTTCCATGCGGCTTTTCGCGGATGATGCTGTAGTATACAGAGAAGTTGCAGCATTAGAAAATTCTATGAAATGCAGGAAGATCTGCAGCGGATACGCACTTGGTGCAGGGAGTGGCAACTGTCCTTAACATAGACAAATGTAATGTATTGCGAATATGTAGAAAGAAGGATCATTTATTGTATGATTATACGATAGCGGAACAAACGATTTTTAGTGGAATGATCATATAAAATTAATTGTTGGTAAGGCGGGTGCCAGGTTGAGATTCATTGGGAGAGTCCTTAGAAAATGTAGTCCATCAACAAAGGAGGTGGCTTACAAAACACTCGTTCGACCTATACTTGAGTATTGCTCATCAGTGTGGGATCCACACCAGGTCGGGTTGACAGAGGAGATAGAGAAGATCCAAAGAAGAGCGGCGCGTTTTGTCAGAAGGTTATTTGGAAAGCGTGATAGCGTGCGGAGATGTTTAGCAAACTCAAGTGGCAGACTCTGCAAGAGAGGCGCTCTGCATCGCGGTGTAGCTTGCTGCCCAGGTTTCGGGACGATGCGTTGCTGGATGAGGTATCGAGTATATTGCTTCCCCCTACTTATACCTCCCGACGAGATCACAAATGTAAAATTAGAGAGATTCGAGGGCGCACGGAGGCTTTCCGGCAGTCGTTCTTCCCGCGAACCCTTCGCGACTGGAAAAGGGAAGGGAGGTAATGACAGTGGCACGTTAAGTGCCCTCCTCCACACACCGTTGGGTAGCTTGCAGAATATAAATGTAGATGTAGATGTAGATCGCGCAGACTGTTCATAGAGAGCCAGGCGGGGTAGCCGCGTGGTTTAGGGCGTCATATCACGGACTGCGCGGCTCCCCACGCAGGTGGCTCGAGTCGTCCCTTGGGCATGGGTGTGTGTGTTATTCTTAGCGTAAGTTATTTTAATTTAAGCAGTGTGTAAGTTTAGGGACCGATGACCTAAGCAGTTTAGTCCCTTAGGAATTCACACACATTTGGCCATTTCAACGTTTATTCATAGAGACATGTCCCACGAGTGGACGACCATTGTCCTGTTCAACATTGGCACCACGATACCGCGACATGATAGGTCACACATGAGAACGCAGAATGTCCATGACGTACCTTTGTGCTGACAGAGTTTCCTCGGTCGCTATAAATCATGATCGGAAGCCATAACTGATAACTTCCCACACCATGGCACCAAGAGTAACGCCGCTACTTCTCTCCAAGACATTAGAAGGGAGGGCCCTCTCCCCAGATCGCAAATGGCAGTAGTACTCGCCAACGATGGTCATCGGGTTAGTGAAGAATAGTGATTCGTCGATGAACATAGTGTATCTCCATTCGTCAGCAGTCTATACAGGCAACCGGCCACGGTGGCCGCGCGGATCTAGGCGCTTCAGTCCGGAACCCCGTGACTGCTACGGTCGCAGGTTCGAATCCTGCCTCGGGCATGGATGTGTGTGATGTCCTTAGGTTAGTTAGGTTTAAGTGGTTCTAAGTTCTAGGGGACTGATGACCTCAGATGTTAAGTCCCATAGTGCTCAGAGCCATTCGAACCATTTTTTGAGTCTATACAGGCACTTCCCCAAACATAGTCTTCTGTGTTATGGTGTTAATGGCATCTTACGCATTGGGTGGTAATTCCTTAGTCTGTCCGCTGCTGGTCTGTGAACACCAATGCTGGATGACGCAGAATGTAGTCTACTTGTTCTCGGATGGCATATGCAGATGTGAAACTAGAAGCAGCTGCGATGTTCTTGGTGCAACAATGTGGCGATCCTTCGATGTTTTGACCTGACGCCATTGATCTGTAACTTAACGAATGAGACAGAGGCCCATTGGATTCCAACATATTGCACGATTCGATCAACTGGCCAGATAGAGATCCATAATGAGACCCTTTTCAAACTCTGTCAGGCGCTGATAATCCTGTCTCACACGAGTACACGGCATCTCTGTCGTTTACAGTAAATGCTCAACACACGACAGTATTCACGCCCCTTATACAGCGTGAGGCAGCTAAGACAGGCCACCCCATTTGTATCCAGAATGAATAAAGATACCGAGGTGTCGTTTTCACCGTGTTATGGTGGAAAATATGGTTACGTTTCCAATGTTCGCACCTTTATCGTGTACAGATGCCGCATTACGACACCGGCTTTGTTTCTTTCAATGGAACTATATTTTTTTTGTTGCGTTTGAAGGAAGTTTCTAAGGGAAATTCAACGTACATAACTTCTGCGAGACCTTATCAAATAGTATCGAGATAACAGCCCCGTATATTACCGTCCCGAACGTCTGCAGTATTACACCAGAAGTAACCAAGCACTTAATTCATCATTGCCATACCAAGTGCTCTAAATGTTGACCCCGAGCCTTGTTGCCTGCAGTAAAATAATTCTGGAGAAACAATGAATTTCATCTGCATTTATAGGCAGCACAGGCCGGTGTTATAAGGCATTTCGTGCCTTCGGGAGTCGTCATTTCCTAATAAGCCTCTTGTTTTAATTTTCACCGGAGATAAAAGTGTAATGGTGTTAAGTCTGATGAGTGCGCAGACCATTCTGCTTCTCCTGAACGACCGTTCCAATACTTTCCTAATGTTTTCCTATTTTCTTTACTTTTTCTTGTACGGAAGCCAATCACACTCTTTCAGCCTATTATTGGGCCCCGTCCATGGCTTCTTTCTTGTTCACCCGCAAATCATTGACGTTGCATCAGTATGCACAATTTGGACAGGCCAGGTGGTGTTCCGTGTCTTGCACAGCACAACAGTCGCGCCTGTTGTCAACCACGTTACCATGACCCCAACTGACCATGTTTGCTTTCGCTGTTCATATGCGATTCAAGGTCCTCCATGTTTTCCAGTTTTTGGTGCAGTTACCTATGTTGGTGGATAGTCAGGTGTTGGTTCTTCATCGGCCGTATTTTGTTTAAGACCTTTTTACGGAATCTCAGTCATCCAGGCTTGCATTCAGTGGCAAAGAGAGGATGTCAATCATTGATGGCTTGTCTGAGACTCTCTGTGAGTTCGTAAGATGTTCTTCGGAATATCGTACTTACAAGACCAGCAGCTGTGTAAAGCTGTGGTATGGGCGCGGGTTTCAAACAACCCGGCTTATATTCTCTTAGGAGGATCCATCATTAACGTGCAGAATTGGGGGACATCCGTCGTGCCGGTACCAAACTGATTGCCATATATCCAGTGGAATGCCATCCAATAACGATAGGAAGAAATGAAACCAATTTTGGTAGTCATTGCCATGTAGCTGTAGATGCATCAAAACGTGAAGATTGTGAAATGTAATGGAATGTACTGTTCGCCGAGCACTCGTTTGGTTGGTCCCGTGGTACTTCCAAGATGTTTTTTAGTGACATTTGCACTTTGTGCTACTGCTGATGAAAATTTCTTTCATCAGTTGCTCATCTTTTCCTATATTCTTCACATTTCCAATTTCAGAATATTTTTGTAATGTTTGAAATGACAGATCGTGAGAGCTTCTCACGGTCTGAATACTCGTTAGCATACAACTGCGAGACTGCGCTAGTGATCTATGGTCCGCCATAAACGATATTCACACTTTCGACTGTCGTAGGCACTGTGAATGTCTCAGTAGCTTCACGATAAACTTATTTGATTGCTACAACAGCAGAACACAGACTGATGGTCTACAAGCACATGGATTAATACAAGAACCATGCCTGAGTTACATGTTTGCTTACATTTCGTATAACAAGGTAGACGTTTGTTGAGAAACTTCTCCAAACGATGGCACAGGCGTCTGCGGCGCTGTTATTTTGATGATATTTGATCAAGTCGCATACATTTTATGTCGCTGAAGTTCTCATAGAAACTTCTTTTAAATGTCACAGAAAAAATTATGTAGTTCCATTAGAGGAAAACAAAGTCGGCGTCGTAATTCAGCGAATAAAAGTTACTTGCCAACATCAGCAAATTCATCACATTGTCGGCTATAACTTGACGAAAACCGCACCTCGATATATTTATTCATTCTGGATGTGTCTGAGATGGCCTGTCTTAAACGCTTCATCTCTGTATACGATACCGGGCCTGTTAACAACGTTTTACGAGCACTAATTCACTCTGGTGGCCATTCTACTTGTTAAATAAAGTTAGCAGTTCCCATTATTTACATACCCAGCGACGTTGCGTACGAAGTAGCATTCAAATCCGACCATGTCCTCTGGGCGCTTCACTATTGTTTGTCGCAGTGTATAAAAAAGTAAAGCGTAGAGTGAAAGCTTTTACATTACCTATTTAAAAATGAAAAAGTCTTTGTTTACAGTTTATCTCGTTGAACTTACATTAAAGAATTACAAAGTAGAAACTACTATAAATGTTTACACGTGTTAATGTTGCTGTTCCCTCGTAACATCGAACACAAACGAATCACTCGATAACACAAGGCATGCTGTCCGATCACAAGACTAGCATCGGTTCTAATAACGAAGTCGTGTGCACTACCGAAACGGGTCACGGTTGTATGAGGAAATCAGCGCTGATGGACAGCACGCATCAAGACACATGCTGTCCAAAGCTGTGTAGTAGTAAAATTGTTTGAAAGTGTATGAAGCACCAATGAGCTCAGCAGCAATTTGCACAGTATCATGTTTGTCCTACTATCCTCTGATCCTCACGGAGTCCACGTGTAGAAGTTCTTGCGATGGGAGCAGTGATATATTATTGCATAAGCTCATAGCGTTTTTCCATAATTTTAATAAACACAGCCGATACACATAACAGACTCTTCAGCCACCAGTAATATATTCTCCTACACCGTTTACGTCTGACAACGCTGGGGTAACTTTTCGGTTCCACGACTGCAGAAATCACGTGGTTTTAAAGTGAAGAACTCGTTGAGCTACGTTCGGAGCGCATTTTCATCCGGAGAGGAAGTTTCTCGAAGGTTGTTCGATAGAGAGCGGAAATAGTGAAAATCAGAGGACATAAGGTCAGGTGAATTAGGTTGGTGCGGAATGACTTACGAACCCACAGAGGTTTTTTTTCGGTCTAGCAGGGTGCGGGCGAGCTTTAACGTGGAGTCACTTCACGCAGTCCACAGCCTTCCTGGTCGGTGTTCTTGGATGCCGTCCGCAGAACGTCTCATTTGTTGATAACAAATTTCAGTAGTGAAGGCAACAGCTGGGGGAAGTTCAAAATGGTTCAAATGGTTCTGAGCACTATCAGACTTAACTTCTGAGGTCATAAGTCGCCTAGAACGTAGAACTACTTAAACCTAACTAACCTAAGGACATCACACACACCCATGCCCGAGGCAGGATTCGAACCTGCGACCGTAGCAGTTGCGGGGGCTGGGAGAAGTAATTCTTACTTCGTCACACCGACACTGTTCCACCAGAAGCATAACATTATCTTTTGCAGACGAGCGCAGGTATTTGTACGTGGAGTTGCGGCTTTGTTTGGGCTCAACCGTTCCTTTCTTTACCTTATGATAGCATAAAGAGACCATTTCTTGTCTCCAGTAACGATACAGGATAGGAATGGTCGGTGCCGTTCACGAGCCAATTGAAGACAAGGAAGCAGAGATGCACGTATGGCCACCAGCTGAGGTTTGTAATTTTGACTTATAGCATTCTGTACGCACACATCCGATATTAGAGCCTCCCCCATTGAATGTAATGTCGCACGACGGTGCAATGGGGTTTGTGGGGCGCTCAACTGTGCTGTCATCTGCTCCCGAACGAAGTCCCAATTTTTACACTGTCCAAGTTTTTTACACAGTCCATTCTAGCTACTGTCACAAATGCTGCTGCTGATGATGATGATGACTTAACGATGAGGACAACAGAAATACCCAGTCCCCGGGACGATGGTGCAATGATCACATTTCATCGCATTTGCTAGTTCTCGAGTACAGTGACTCGTATTATTGTGGATTAATGCGTTTAAACGCTCTTCGTCAAACCCTGATTGTCTTCCTGAACGTGGAGAGTCACTAAAGTCAAAACGATCCTTCTAAACACGAGGAAACCATTTTCTTACCGTGCTCTGTCCAGTGGCATTATCTCCATACAAGGTGTAAATGTTTCTCGCTGCGTCCACTGCTGCCATTCCTCTACTGAGCTCAAACAGAAGAATACGTCGGGTATGTCCCGATTTCTGCTCTTAGCACTGCATTTTCTGGCGTCCACAGTTCCAATCACTATCTCAGAATGACACAATAACAACGTGTCAACTCAAATAGCAACTGTGAACTACAAATTAAAAAAATGACTATCTGTAAATAAACACCTAGCAACGGGAATACCAACCTGTGAAACATAAACGCTACGAACTGCACCAACCTAAAGTCAATCGTGAGACGGCATAATTTGCCACTCACAGTTCCGATCATGGTCCATAGTGAACAGCCAGAAACGTACAGAGTGCATCGCAAACGTGAGATGACTTTTACCACACATGCCCAAAAAAGCATTCACCGTAGTCGTGCAGAAGCTACACGTCTGATACTTCGTATGTCCCTGCAACAGAGAGCTAGATTCTCATAACTCGTAGTGCCATAGCACTCAATTACTGTTTTAGCTGTGTCTTAAGCCACTTAAAAGCTAAAAAGACCCAAGGCTACATTCATTGACGCATCTGATTTTAGTGTTAAAACATAATTTGTAACTTGGACAGTGGATGCAATTACGAAATATCTCATTGTCCCATTGCAGTTAATATACCAAGTTGGATTCGCAAGCTGAAAGGACGCAGGACTACCTTGACGAATTTAATATCAAAGATCCTTTGTAGCCTCGCCAATGAATCCAATTTAAATATCCAGTATTGCTACTAAGGGCAAGTTTATGATGAAGATGGTGTGCTGTTGCCTACTACCCACAAATTATGAAGTGTCAGATACGCCTCTATATCGTGCGATACGTTGTGATGTGTGCTAGTGGAGTGTCGCATTGCGTTTGTCATGGATGAATGGCCAATGAAATGAAAGGACAAAGTGAAACAGGGCGCCAGTTTAATAACCGAGCTTGATATTCAGAACCAATGGCCGTATCGCTATAACCAGTTGTAAACACCCGCGCGGCAGTAGGAGTGGATGTCGGTTTTCACTTTTTTCTTTGCCATTCGTTCTAAATACGGGACAATGACTTTAATGGACACCTGCCATCCCCTTACACTAGTGCCGAACATTACTTCTGCCTGTGAACAGCGCGTTGTGACTTTTCCCGTTCTCCTGCGTTCATACTGTTTACCAGAACCTGTAATTGATTACTCGAAAACGGGCAGCGGAAATTAGTATAAATGACCGTCATTACGTTCTGGTAAATACTGCTCACTCTGTTCCGGAAACAAGGTACTCATTTTAAGGATCTGTATGCGGCAAAAAAAAAAAAAAAAAAAAAAAAAGAGAGAGAGAGAGAGAGAGAGAGAGAGAGACCGCGTATTAGGAGTTTACCTGTTGTTGTCCGTCACCTCTCTTTACTGACAGGTCGGGGAGAATGTTACTGCACTGATTTAAGTACCAATTTGACTTCACTGAATTGTTTTGCAATAGCGCAGTTTTTCTACTAATGTCCATCACCGAGTCGCAAGTAACTGTTAGTGGGGCGATCGGTTGTCAGAGACCGGATTTTGCTATTCGCACATAAGTTATTACTTACAAAACAGACTTCACTGTTGACACTACTACCTTTCCCACAATTTTTATTACGAGGGATCCTCAAAAATTAAGTCACGCGTTATTATGATGGGCCAAATTACTTTCATAGAATCCTACACTACACTTCAAACTGCCACAGAGACATTACGCTATTTTTCAACATAGTTACCAAGTCTCTCCAAATAATGGACGGAACGTTGTATCAATCGTTCAGTGCCTCTACGAGAGAAATCCGCTCCCTGTCGTGGAGCCATTCTACATCTACATCTACATTTACGTCTACATCTATACTCCGCAGCCCACCTTGCGGTGTGTGGCGGAGGGTATTCTGGGTACCACTGTCACTCCCCCCTTCCCTTTCCTGTTCCAGTCGCTAATAGTTCGCGGAATGAACGATCGTCGGTAGGGCTCCGGGTGTGCTCGAATTTCTCCAATTTTATCTTTGTGGTATTTTCAAAAGGTATTCATAGGAGGAAGCAATTTATTTGCTATCTCTTTTAGGAACGTACGCTCTCTGAACCTTAACTGTGAAACACGCTGTGATGCAGGACACCCTTCTTTCAGCGTCTGCCACTAGAATTGATTGGTCAGCTCTGTGACGCTTTCATGCTTACTAAATAAAGCTGTAGCATAATGCGCCGCTCTTCTTGGGATATTATGCATTCCGTCAATGAATCCTGTCTGATAAGGATGCTATACTGACGAGCGATATTCAAGTACTGGTCGAACGATTATTTTGTAAGTTATTTCCTTTGTTGATGGACTACGTTTATTCAGGATTCCTCCAGTTAAACTCAGTGTGACATGTGCCCTATTTGCGATTAATTTTATGTGGTCGTTCCATGTCAGGTCACTCCGTACAAGTATTCCTATGTATTTCATGGAAGTAACTGCTCCCAGGGACAGTTCGGCAACGTGCAAATATATAGTAAAAGCTGTTTATGTATTCGCAACATGTTGCATTTGTTGAGTGAATTGCCACACCCTACACCCTTCTCGTATTCCACCACAATTTTCTATCGTCACGGCTTCTCTGCATGCCAGAGCATCATCCGCGAAAAGCCTCATGAAACTTCTATCATTATCTATTACGTCATTTTTGTGTATAGCGAAAAGTAATGCTCCTATAACACCCCCTGGGGCACGCCCGAAGCAACGTTTTTGTCTGAAGACCTCTCCGATCAGAGTATGTGTTCTGTTTGCTAGAAACTCTTCGAACCAGTCACACTGTTGGTGTGATATTCCGTTCTCTCCTATTTTGTTCATTAGGCGGCAGTGCAGAACTGTATCGAACGCCTTCCGGAAGTCAAGAAACACGGCATCTACATACATGAGCGCCTTTATCTACTACTTTCTTGGTTCAAAATGGCTCTGAGCACTATGGGACTCAACTGCTGTGGTCATTAGTCTACTTTCTTGGTCTCGTGTCCGAACACAGAGAGCTGGGTCTCACAAAATCGTTGTCTTCGGAACACATGTCGGCTCCCACACAGGAGATTTTGGGCCTTCATAAATGTCATTACACGTGAGCATAGAACATGTTCCACAATTCATCAACGGACCGAAATTGGAGATATGGGCCCATAGTTATGTTCGTCTGTTCGACGACTCTTCTAGAAAACGGGAATGACCTATGTTTTCCCAGTCATTGGGAACGCATCGCTCCTCCAAACAATTATGGTACACTGCTGCTAGAAGACGGGCAAGGTCTTTCGCCTACTGTATGTACAGGGCTATTACAAATGATTGAAGCGATTTCATAAATTCACTGTAGCTCCATTCATTGACATATGGTCACGACACACTACAGATACGTAGAAAAACTCATAAAGTTTTGTTCGGCTGAAGCCGCACTTCAGGTTTCTGCCGCCAGAGCGCTCGAGAGCGCAGTGAGACCAAATGGCGACAGGAGCCGAGAAAGCGTATGTCGTGCTTGAATTGCACTCACATCAGTCAGTCATAACAGTGCAACGACACTTCAGGACGAAGTTCAACGAAGATCAACCAACTGCTAACTCCATTCGGCGATGGTATGCGCAGTTTAAAGCTTCTGGATGCCTCTGTAAGGGGAAATCAACGGGTCGGCCTGCAGTGAGCGAAGAAACGGTTGAACGCGTGCGGGAAAGTTTCACGCGTAACCCGCGGAAGTCGACGAATAAAGCAAGCAGGGAGCTAAACGTACCACAGCCGACGGTTTGGAAAATCTTACGGAAAAGGCTAAAGCAGAAGCCTTACCGTTTTCAATTGCTACAGGCCCTGACACCCGATGACAAAGTCAAACGCTTTGAATTTTCGGCGCGGTTGCAACAGCTCATGGAAGAGGATGCGTTCAGTGCGAAACTTGTTTTCAGTGATGAAGCAACATTTTTTCTTAATGGTGAAGTGAACAGACACAATGTGCGAATCTGAGCGATAGAGAATCCTCACGCATTCGTGCAGCAAATTCGCAATTCACCAAAAGTTAACGTGTTTTGTGCAATCTCACGGTTTAAAGTTTACGGCCCCTTTTTCTTCTGCGAAAAAACCGTTACAGGACACGTGTATATGGGCATGCTGGGGTGCTCCACCGCACTTCCATCATGATGTTCGGCATTTCTTAAACAGGAGATTGGAAAACCGATGGACCGGTCGTGGTGAAGATCATGATCAGCAATTCATGTCATGGCCTCCACGCTCTCCCGACTTAACCCCATGCGATTTATTTCTGTGGGGTTATGTGAAAGATTCAGTATTTAAACCTCCTCTACCAAGAAACGTACCAGAACTGCGCGCTCGCATCAACGATGCTTTCGAACTCATTGATGGGGACATGCTGCGCCGAGTGTGGGAGGAACTTGATTATCGGCTTGATGTCTGCCGAATCAGTAAAGGGGCACATATCGAACATTTGTGAATGCCTAAAAAAATTTTTTGAGTTTTTGTATGTGTGTGCAAAGCATTGTGAAAATATCTCAGATGATAAAGTTATTGTAGAGCTGTGAAATCGCTTCAATCATTTGTAATAACCCTGTAGAATCGTCTTGGTATACCGTCAGGTCCAGTGGCCTTCGCTCTGTCGAGCGGCTTCAGTTGCTTTTCTGCCCCATGATCACTTAACTCGATATCAGCCATTTTGTTCTTTATGTGACGATTTAAAGGAGTCACTACAGTCCGACCTCTCTCTGTGAAACATTACTGGAAGAAAACGTTTAGTATTTCAGCCTCTTCCGTGTCGTTCACCGTTTGACTGCCTTTATAGTCAGAAAATGCCTGGACAGATGACAGATCCGTTTACTGATTTAACATAAGACCAAAACTTCTAATGATTTTCTGTTAAATCGGTAGACAGGAGTTTAGTATGGAATTCGTTGAACACTTTACGCATGGCTCGCCATAAGCTAGTTTTGACGTCCTTTAAGTTTTGTTTGTCTGTGGCCGTGACTACGTTTGAATTTTCAGTGAGGCTCTATTTGTTTTCGTAGCAGTTTTCTATCATGGCTGTTGAATGACGGCTGTTCTTTTCCATACCTCGTAGCTTCGCTCGCTCATACCTGTGTAAAGCATTATTTGTACTATCCTGTTCAATCTAATAGTCTTGGGAGACTGGCATACAGTTGTAGGAAAGGGGAAAAGAATAGAAGAAAAGGTTACAGGAAAATATGGGTTTGGGAAAAGGAATGAGAGAGGAGAATGGCTAATTGAGTTCTCTAATAAATTTCAGCTAGTAATAGCGAATACTCTGTTCAAGAATCACCAAAGGATGAGGTGCACTTGAAAAAGACTGGGTGATACGGGAAGATTTCAGTCATATTACTTCATGGTCAGAGTCCGAACTCATATACTGTATTGTAAGGTGTACGCAGTAGCAAATATAGACTGAGATCACAGTGAAGAGTGGGATGAAGTTTAAGAGACTAGTCAGGAAAAATCAATGCGCTGGGAAATTTAAGAGGTTAATCAGGAAAATATTAGCATCAGAATTTAAAAGAGATTTGGAGGAAGAAGAGATAAATAACATTCCATCAGAATTTCTAAAATCATTGGGGGAAGTGCAAAAAAATGACCATTTCTCGCTGGTGGCTAGAATGTATGAGTCTGGTGACATACCATCATACTTTCGGAAAAATATCATCCACACAATAACGAAGACTACAAGAGCTGACAGTTGCGAGAATTATCGCACAATCATCATCTGACAAGAGCAATACACAGAATAATGGGAAAAAATTGATTATGTTCTAGATGACGGTCAGTTTGACTTTAGAAAAGGTAAAGGCACGAGAGAGGAAATTCTGAAGTTGCGTTTGATAATGGAAGGAAGATTAAAGAAATATCATGAAACGTTCATAGGATTTGTCGACCTGGAAATAGCGTTCGACAACGTAAAATGGTGCAAGATGTTCGAAATTCTGAGAAAAATAGGAGTAAGCTATAGAGAGAGACGTGTAATACAGGGTATATACAAGAGTTGAGTGGGAATAATAAAAGTGGAGGACCAAGAACGAAGTGCTCGGACTAAAAAGGGTGTAAGACAGGAGTGTAGTCTATCGCCCCTACTGTTCAATCTGTACATCGATGAAGCAAAGGTGGAAATAAAAGAAGGTTCAGGATTGGAATTAAAATTCAAGGTGAAAGGATATATTGATACGATTCGCTGATGACATTGCTATCCTGAGTGAAAGTGGAGAAGAATTGCATGATCTGCTCAGAGGAATGAACAGTCCAATGAGTACAAAAAACGGATTGAGAGTAAATGGAAGTGAGACGAAAGTACTGAGAAGTAGCAGAAATAAGTACAACGAGAAACTTAATCAGGATTTATGGTCACGAAATAGATGAAGTTAAGGAATTCTGCTACCTATGCAGTAAAATACCAGTGACGGACGAGGCAAAGAGGACATCAGAAGCAGACTATAAATTGCGAAAAGGGTATTCGTTGCCAAGAGAAGTCTACTAATATCAGCCTAGGCCTTAATCGGAGGAAGAAATTTCTGTGAATATACGTCTGGAGTACAGCGTTTTATGCTAGCAAAACATGGACTGTGGGAAACCCGGAACAGAAGAGCTTCGAAACATTTGAGATTTGGTGATACCGACGAATGTTAAAAATTAGGTGGACTGATAAGGTAAGTAATGAGGAGATTCTGTGCAGAATCGGGGAGGAATGAAATATGTGGAAAACACAGACAAGGAGAGGGGACAGGATGAGATGATATCTGTTAAGACACGAGGGAATGACTTCCATGGTAAAAGAGGGAGCTATAGAGTGCAAAAACTGTAGAGGGAGACAGAGATTGGAATATAGCCAGCAAATAATTGAGGACGCAGGTTGCAAGTGCTACTCTGAGATAAAGATGTTGGGACAGGAGAAGAATTCGTGGCGAGACTGATGGCTGAAAAGAATGAAAGTGAAAGGAAACGAAAACTTTGTGACCAGTGACAGCATTAATATCAAGTGGTACAGGGTAGAGCAGTCAATTGCTAACAATGTTCATTTCACAGCCAGATTTCGGTTACTGTGTGGCTAACTTCAGTGACACTGTACAGAAGCAGATATTGTAATCATCAATTATATATCCATCCATTGAAGGGCTAAAATGGTATAATATTTCAGGTCGTAAGGATCGAAGTTAATTTTTGACTGGAAAAGTCCATATGGGACTATGTTGATATATTAGTGGTTTTAATATTTGAATCTACATTTTCTGCCGTTAAGGTGGTAACACATTGACCGCAATCTTAGTATGATACGAAAATTATTTGTGACTGATTGCTGTACCTTTATGGTTGGTTAGTTGATTTGGTGGAGGGAACCAAACAGCGAGGTAATCGGTCTCATTGGATTAGGAAAGGATGGGGAAGGAATCGGCCGTTCTCTTTCAGTGGAACCATTCTGGCATTTGCCTGATGCAGTTTAGGGAGATATGGAAAACCTAAATCAGGATGGCCGGACGTGGGTCTGAACCGTCGTCCTCACGAATACGAGTCCAATGTGCTAACCGTGCGCCACCACTTCAGATATTACATCCTAATTTTAGTCCCTCGAGGCTTGGGTACATCATTGATGGTTACAGTGTCTGTCTTAACACAGTATCTGTATCTTGAAAATACAATGTACTTCAGACATGCTTGCATGTAGGTCATCTAGGCACGAATACATCACTGATGGTTACAATATCTGTGTTTTTACAGTGTCTGTATTTTCTCAATGCTATGTCCTGTATTGTGAAGATACAGACATTGTATGAACACGTACATTGTAACCATCAATGATGCACCTGGGATATTTTCGCCTGTGGGCGATGTCGATTGCCTTCCTTCGCTATCATCTTCATCCATGTCTGTACAGCCTTGGTCTAAATGTTGGCACCATTTCATTACATCTGGAATGGGCTCTGCATATGGTCCACTTACCAACAGAATTTCACGAGGAATGCAAACATTGCTATTTATACATTTTGTCGACGGTAATCGTGTACGAGTACTTCAGCTTTGGAGCACATTTCCAGTTGCTACTCCATTTCACTTGCACGCTGTAATGCGCCTTTTAGCCGTACCGTAGCAGAAAATATGTGTGTGCAGGATATTTACAACATATACTCTCGCCTGACAAGGTGCCACTTTCGTTGCGCACGGTCTTCTCGTGAGACGACATGAGTAACTTGTTTATTGAAGTCCATTCATGCGCGTATTAAAATTAAGCTGTTTTTCTGTTACATGAGGTTACATATGCTTTCTGTGTTCCCAGCTCCGCGTATTGGCTTTCATCGATCTCGAGACCCAAATATAGCTTCTCTCCAAACAATCGTGGCGCCTGCACTCCCTCGTGGCAACAATAGTAACGTCGATAGAGTGGCGATACTATAATACGATAACACAATGGAACATTGGCTCTGTCCTTGAGACGCTGTGTACTGGTTTCAAATTCAGTCGATGACAATCGTGCACAGTCTGTTATTCGCGTACGCTGCCAGCTTTCCTCCGCTTTCTCAATAAACAGATTACTGGTGAAACAATTTTTTGATGTTCCAATGGACTATCCGCAGTTCAGAAGACTGCTCGTTTCAGTAATCTGGCATAGTCGGCCTAATCTCAGATATGTTTTGTGAGGTGTCTAGACAGAATAGTACGTGCCGTTCTCAAAATGTTTTTGTGATCTAAATTATCTCAACGTTGTAATTATGAATGACGTGAAGACTCTGCAGCGACGGGATTATAAATGCTCTAAAATTATCGGCTAGATTCCTCTTTTGTGTGTAAATTGTATCAGGAATCGCAGCATAAATTATTAACTAACGCTGGTACTACGTATGCAATAACTTTCGTTCTATCGAGTTAAAACATGACTCTGTAGGGTTCTCTTAGCTTCCGTTGTGCGTGTGGTATCTACTTGCTCTTTCTAATTGTTTGTGTACATAAAAAATAAATGAAACTAGAGGCTCACGAACGGGGAACAACACTTTGCTTATCAGGGGTAACTGTCTGAAAAGAACGTTGTACATTACCTACCCATGTCAACAGTGGTGCGTAGCCGTTTCCTTTAGCGCCATCTCCAATACTCGGTGGTCAGTAGCACATGTTTCCCGCCGTCTTCGACCTCAAGATTAACGCTGTAACTCGTACTTCAAAAGTACTCCTTTATCTGTAACCTATTTCCCGAATGATGTCTACACACCTTAGAAAAATTCATTTTTCGCTTATAGTAAGTGTTGACTTGTCTTTAGAATTACGTTCCTATGCCGCAAGTCATTACTACTATTGGGTTTTTCGGATTAACAGGAGACGTGTGTCTAGTTCAGTCTGTAATAATCACTGTGAAGTAATGGTAGTGATATTTACTTTTCTCAGTGACAGACCTAATTGAATATGCAAACTGCTGAACTGCCGGCCACGGCACGCCATAACGTAGAAATTTCTTTATGTAACTTTAGTAAATGCCAGCATGATCATATGCAGAATCAACGCAGTAGACTGAATGATTCAAAGACGTATCCAGCAGATATCGTTGCAGAGGTTATCCGACCATTCAACGTGTTCACAGACAACAAAAGCAAATAAGGCACTCCACATAAACTGAGGCGGCCGATGTGGCCGAGCGGTTCTAGGCGCTTCTGTCCGGATATTTCTAGGGGACTGATGACCTCAGATGTTAAGTCCCGTAGAGCTTAGAACCATTTGAACCATTTTGAACCATATTATCTGTTGCAAGCCGTACGTTTCGCAAGATTATTGGGTAAATTAAACTGTGCCCATTCCTGCAAAGCGAAGGTCAGCAACATGTGCACGGTGCAGTGTAGTGAGACACCATCAACGCACCACATGGATGTGCCAGAGATGATGCATTGGACTCTGACTGAGTAATAGTAACTACTGCGCAAAAAGTGAATAACCCCTGGCTCATCAGTTGTTTCCCTGTCAAACGATGTAGAAAGGAATACTGTAAAACAACTTTTTCTGAAAGTGCACTCCAAGACAAGAAAAAGAAAGGCGCACCACGAAGTAATTATCCGAATGGGACGGAAATCGGTAGACGCGATGGACATGTACAGGCAAACAAATAATTATTGTTTCAGAAAACTTGGATGATTTATTCAAGAGAAATAACTTCGCAAATTGTGTATGTCAGTACCTCGTTGATTCTCCTCTGGCCCTTATGGAAGCAGTTATTCGAGTTGTCACATATTCAGAGAGAGGTTGGTCCTCATGAGTGATAGTGTGCCAAATTCTGTCCAACTGGCGCTGGTTGGATGGTCCTGCCAATAATGTTACAATCTTTCTCAGTTGGGGAGATATCTGTCGACCTCGCTGGCCACGATAGAGTTTGGCAAGCACGAAGACAAGCACCGAAATTCTTGCCGTATGCAGGCGGTCACCGTATTGCTAAAATGTAAGCCCGGGATGGTTGCAATAAAGGGCAACAAAACGGGGGATGGAATATCGTCAACGTACCGCTGTGCTGCAAGTGTGTAGCGGATGATAACCAAAGGGGTCCTGCAATGAAATGACACCCCAGACTATCACTATTAGTTGTGGGGCCGTATGGCAGGCGGCAGTCAGATTGGTACCCCACCGCTGTCTAGGGCGTCTTCACACACGTCTGCGCTGATCATCGGGGCTCAGTTCGAAGCGGGTCTCATCACTGACTTCTACTCCAGTCAATAAGACTCCAGACCGAATGTGCCCGACGCTACTGCAAACGGGCTGCTTGGTTTACAGATGTCAATGGTAGCCGCGTATTTCTGGTTCTTGTGGTCACTGAAGCACCAGTTGAACGTCGGATCGATGATAAAGATGACTCTGGAGCTCTGAGTGCCTCTGTGACGAATGCTCGGTTCTACACTACTGGTCATTGAACTTGCTGCACCACGAAGATGACGTGCTACAGACGCGAAATTTAACCGGCAGGAAGAAGATGGTGTGATATGCAAATGATTAGCTTTTCAGAGCATTCACACAAGGATGGCGCCCGTGGCGAAACCTACAACATGCAGACACGAGGAAAGTATCCAGCCGATTTCTCATACACAAACAGCAGTTGACCGGCGTTGCCTGGTAAACGTTGTTGTGATGCCTCGTGTAAGGAGGAGGAATGCGTAACATCACGTTTCCGACTTTGACAAAGTTCGGATTGTAGCATATCGCGATTGCGGTTTATCGTATCGCGACATTGCTGCTCGCGTTGGTCGAGATCCAATGACTGTTAGCAGAATCTGGAATCGGTGGATTCAGGAGGGAAATACGGAACGCCGTGCTCGATCCCAACGGTCTCGTGTCACTAGCAGTCGAGATGATAGACATCTTATCCGCGTGGCTGTAAGGGACCGTGCAGCCACGTCTCGATCCCTGAGTCAACAGATGGGGACGTCTGCAAGACAACAACCATCTGCACGAACAGTTCAACGACGTTTGCAGCAGCATGGGCTATCAGCTCGGAAGACATCTTATCCGCGTGGCTGTAAGGGACCGTGCAGCCACGTCTCGATCCCTGAGTCAACAGATGGGGACGTCTGCAAGACAACAACCATCTGCACGAACAGTTCAACGACGTTTGCAGCAGCATGGACTATCAGCTCGGAGACCATGGCTGCGGTTACCCTTGACGCTTCATCACAGACAGGAGCGCCTGCGAGGCTGTACTCAACGACGATCCTGGGTACACGAATGGCAAAACGTCGTTTTTTCGGATGAATCCAGGTTCTGTTTACAGCATCATGTTGGTCGGATCCGTGTTTGGCGACATCGCGGTGAACGCACATTGGAAGCGTGTATTCGTCGTAGCCACAGTGTCGTATCACCCGACATGATGGTATTGGGTGCCATTGGTTGCACGTCTCAGTCACCTTGTTCACACTGACGGCACTTTGCACAGTGGACGTTACATTTCAGATGTGTTACGACCCGTGGCTCCACCTTTCATTCGATCCCTGCGAAACCCCACATTTCAGCAGGATAATGCACGACCGCATGTTGCAGGTTCTGTACGGGCCTTTCTAGATATAAAAAATGTTCGACTGCTGCCCTGGCCAGCACATTCTCCAGATCTCACACAAACTGAAAACGTCTGGTCAATGGTGGCCGAGCAACTGGCTCGTCACAATACGCCAGTCACTACGTTTAATGAACTGTAGTATCGTGTTGAAGCTGCATGGGCAGCTGTATCTGTACACGCCATCCAAGCTCTGTTTGACTCAATGCCCAGGCGTATCAAGGTCGTTATTACAGTCAGAGGTGGTTGTTCTGGGCTCTGATTTCTCAGGATCTATGCACTCAAATTGCGTGACAACATAAGCACATGTCAGTTCTAGTATGTTGTATTTGTCCAATGAATACCCGTTTATCATCTGTATTTCTTCTTGGTATAGCAATTTTAATGGCCAGTAGCGTATAAACATCTCGAGCGTTACTTCAACCTTTGAGCCGAACTACAGGTCATCTCTTAAACGCTGACATCTGCTTATATTGTTGAAGGGTGTGTCTGCAAGGAACACTTACTGTCCAAACAAGTACATGGAATGAATTTCGCAAACTCTTTGTGCCTTGGTGCCGACATGGCACCTGTTTGCTGTCCCTGGCAGCACAGGGAAATTGCGCTTCAGCGTTATACATTCATCCATCGGCCGCCAAAGTTGGCAATATCATGTCCTCCGTCGATACCCGTATATTTGTGAACAGTTTGTGTTACTCATTCTTGGTTCGTCGTTTTACTGTCTTAGAGTGTATCTGTACTTATTACACAGTTACATACCTTAAGAAAATAATAATTCTAAGAAACATTTTATTGCTAGGAAACAAGTGTTAAACCCATCGAAGCAGACGAGGAGTGTATAAGGTAATGTTTCCCAGACGGTCAGTATGACGGATCTTTGTCAGATGCGGAGTGGGAGGAAGCGAGGTCTAGACTTCTTTCCCAGCCGGTCGTAAGAAGTGGTTATCACCATGCCGATCGTCACGTACTAATGTGCTTCACCTACCTCGGGTTCGTAAGATGATGAAGATCGGAGTCTGAAACTTGCATTATGCTGCTACGTAACGTTAGTTCTTGCGCAGTACGCAGTCGAGTTTAAACAGCTCCAGGAAATGGGCCGTAGGTCGTGCAGCACTTGGAGGGAGCGACAGTGACGGAGGAGGCGCGCCGCTGCAGCCGTCGTGTGTCACATCAAGGAGAAAGCCCGGGGAGACGCCGGGTCCGGAGCCCGGCGGCGCAGAAAACGCGTCCGGCGGCGCGGAGGCCCGGTAAATCAGCCGCAGCTGGCCGCGACCACCCGGAAACAATGCCGGCTGCTGGCCGCGGGGCGGGGGACGCCGATGGGGACACGTCCGGGGAAAGGCACGAGGACCAGCCGGCGAGGAACCATCACACAGGAGAGGTCGGCTGCCGTGGACGTACGGGTGGCGTTTAGTAAGTAACACAACACATTTTTGTTCTGAAAGCTTTTTAGTTTTATCCAGGACTTCGATACACCACATAATTCGACACTTCTCTGGCTACAAAATCCCGATTTTCAACATACTCTCCCTTTCCCAGAGGGCCTGTATGCCGACATACTGGTCGACATCGGAGCCAACGTCTTTCTGCCTCAGGTAACGTCCCCTTCACCCGTGTGCTGCTTTACGCACGCTGCATCCTTCATTCGGCCAAACGATGGAAGTCGGAAAGTGCGAGAGCCGGGATGTAGGGTAGATGAGGAAGAACAGTCCAACGCAGTTTTAGGAAGTGCTTTCTGGTGCGCAGATTGCATGAGGCCTTTCATTGTCTTGGAGAAAGAGAAGTTCTCTTGAATTTTTGTGGCGGCGAACATGCTGAAGCAATTTTTTTCAATCTCCTGTGTGTATCACAACACACTTCAGAGTTGATAGTTGCACAACGAGGGAAGACATCGAAGAACATAGCCCCTTCAAGATCCCAGAACACTGTCACCATGACTTTTCAGGCTGAGGGTGCAGCTCTGAACAGTTTCTTCGGAGCAGTGATGGTGTGCCGCTGCTCCATAAACTGTCGTTTTGTTTTCGGATCTAAGTGATGAACCCATGTTTCTTCGTCTGTGACGAGGTTCGACAAAAAATTTTCACGGTCAGCCTCTTAAAGAGCAAGCAATTCCGCATACCAGTTAGATTTTCAGCACTTACTGTATTATATACAGAAAATTCATGATCAATAAAAAATCACTATTCGTTCTTACTGTAACCGCCTTCGTTGCTCTTATGGCCTTCTGTCAGCCGTCCCACATCTTTGAGTACCCCAAACTGTGGAAGAGTCAGATGTTGGCTACAGAGACGTCCAGTTGTGCAGCGAGGTGATGCGTCAGTCACCTCGAATGAGAGCCTCCGATCGTGACAACATCACAGAAACCATAGCTGTGTGCTGCTAGCCGGCTCGCGGGAGTTCAGAAAGGTCTCAGCGATGATGACAAACGCCTCTGCCAACGACCCACCGTGCATATATTTACTGCCTGCGCCTGCAGGCGCCTGTGAATATCTACGATGCTCTGGTTGCCCGCGAAAAGAAACACAATAACAGATCTATGGTTCGAATCTACTTTCGTTATGGAGGCCATTTTGAATGCTACGTATAGCGCCGCAACCTATCAGAACACCATGAAACTATAGGGGCTGAAGTGGTAATAGTCGCACAACAAATACCACTTTTTTTCAACAGAAAGATGTGTTGCATTACTGCGAAGCGGAATATGTTATCATCTTACCAATTCAGTAGTGTATTTATACCGGAAATACTTCTAGATCTATATCTGTACTGCCGGCCGTTGTCGCCGAGCGGTTCTAGGCGCTTCAGTCTGGAACCGCACGACCGCTACGGTCGCATGTTAGAATCCTGCCTCGGGCATGGATGTGTGTGATGTCCTTAGGTTAGTTAGGTTTAAGTAGTTCTAAGTTCTAGGGGACTGATGACCTCAAAAGTTAGGTCCCATAGTACCCACAGCCATTCGAACCATTTTATATCTGTACTAATAATGAAATTGTAAAACCTTCCTGTCTGTTTGTCTGTATGAATCCGCTAATCTCGAAAATTAATAGAATGATTTTCATAGGCTTTCCATAGATAACTTGACTGAAATTTCGGACAAAGTATGGGCTTTCCTTTATCAAAATCGGATAAGGGAAAGAAGATATAGTAATTTAAAGATATATCTAAAACTGTCGTGTCTGTCTGTTCGAGCACACTAATCTCTAAAACCACGCACACACAGATATACATATGTATCCATATATCATAGGCCCTGCTGACCACGCGTTGCTTTCACAAACTGCCGTAATTCCTAATCTCGAAAAAGAATTTTTACGGGTTTTTCTAACTTGAGACTATCCCGGAGCAACGTATAGGCCTGATTTCGCCAAAATCGAAACTGGAAAAAAAATATCTTTATATAAAGTGGCATAGGGAAAAATATTTGCCCTTAGAAAAAGCTGTTTACCCTTTGACGGTTGAACTATATCGCATCTGTGAAAATGCTTTTATTGGGTGAGACGTTCTACGTAATAAGATTCATCGTAATGAATGCAATGCTTATAGAATCCTAAACGTGTATAATCCAATAGATTCACGCCAATATTATTAAAAGTGAAAGTAACTCAATCAGTTACTTTTCCACGACTAAAATGCTAAACCTATTTCGATGCAGTTTGGTATAAAGATAGACTGAAAACTCGGGGAGAACGGGCTGCTATTGACGGGGGAAAAAAAAAATGTGGCCTTCTAGGATTGTGAGGTAGGGGATGGATCATCTGTATTTAAATCATTAAAAATTGTTGTATTATGTACACGTTATATGATGCGTAGTTAGAACAGTGGCACGGTGCGTGGGGGGCGGGGAGGGGGGAAATGGGGGGACTGGGAGCACACTCTAAGTATGCTCACCAGAACAGGCAGACAGGGCAAGGCAGCGTATAACAACATCTGACTTACTCTCTAACATTCATCATAACAAAACTAACGATATTCAGGTACAGCAGAGAACAACAGTAAATCTAATTTCTGCATTTCCATTGTGCATATTTACAAGTTGTGGGCTTAGCCCCAAGATTGCCCCTACTTCGTCAAAAGTTTACAAAGACTGGGTTGATTCAACTCCCCACAAACTCTAACCTGTGAAAGCCTTTCCATCTCCACATTATTACAGTTGATCTAGATGACTAAACAGCAAAAACCCACCTGCTCACCCAGTCATCTAGCCGCAGTTGCAGGTTGCGAATCTATCCCATTCCAGAGATGATAAAATTTTGACCTTCAGTAGTTCGTTTAATTACTGTCCCAATTTAAAACTTTAATGGTGAGAAAAGTAGTAGTAAGCTATATGGAAAGACGGGTAATTTTCAGTATGTAAATGAACCAAGAAGCAAAAATAAGACTGGACGACCAAGAACGAAGTGCTCGTATTAAAAACTGTGTGAGACAGGCAATCAGCATACCGCTCTACTCTTCACTCTGTACATGGAAGAAAGAATGATGGAAATAAAAGAAAGGTTGAAGAGTATGATTAAAATTGATGGTGAAAGGATATCAAAAACAAGAGTCGCTGATGACATTTATTCTCTGTGAAAATGAGGTATTACAGGATATCTTGAATGGAATGAACAGTTTAATGAGTACAGAATACGGACTGAAAGTAAACCGGTTCTCCGCAGGATCTTCGAGATATGGAATGTGGAATGAAGTAAATAGGAAGTGTAGGGAAGCTAAAGCAATAAAGCAAAGTGTCTGCAAAATGTGAAGAAATCGAAAAAGAACCGATTGTTGCAAGCACTTGTAACACCGAAAATGCAGGATACATGGCACGTGCTACCGATATATAATTGTTTTTCTGAATTGTATGGAAATATTTGTAATTTAAATGATTTCTTTTAATAAGTAAAGACATTGCTTCAATGTATGTGTAAATTTAGGTAGAAATCTGTTGACGTTTCATTGTATTTATCTGTGTTACTGTGAAACTTATAAGCTCTGGGAAAAAGCCAATGGAATTGTTACATCGACTAGGCAAGACAATAGCAGTGCTTGTGCGTTGTAAAATCTTTGGGTAGGGAGTTGTTGCGAGGAAAACACGGAGAGAGAGAGAGAGAGAGAGACGGGTTCCAGCGCTTATAATGTGCCTAACTGTGGTTTTGACGCTCTCGCAGTAGAGAGTACTTTTTCCAGCGGCATCGTGTACACGCGCCGGCCAGGCGTCTAGTAGCAGCAGTACGGAGAGTGGACGGACGGAAGAGGCTGTATTAATTACAACTGCCCGTTCCTGCAATCAGCTGTGGCTCCGCAAGATGGTACCGTCTTCAACAACAGCAGCAGTTCCAGCAACACAGTTTCCTCGTCGGCTCCGAGTTTCGTCATGTGCGCAGCACTGAAGTAAGTATGTTCATTGGTAGAAGTATTAACGGCTAACCCAGCACCTCAACTGAATGTGATATGATCGATATAATTTATTTAAATAACAATCAGGTAAACTCAGGCAATTGTGTCCTCATTGTCCCCAGACATTTTTACCTTGCTCTTTTTACCCCTTATATGCTAACCAAGTGTCATAAGAAACAAATTGAATAGTTACAGGCAGTTTATTAACGAATAATTTCATTTTTAAGAATTAGCCTCAGTCTACTTTCAAATAAATGTTGTACAATAGAGGCTTCAGTATGTGACTAAAGTAAAGCAATTTCATTTTTCGAGTTTGAGAATCTATCACTGGAACAAATCCAAATCTAAACAAAATGCACAAATTAAGAGTGCAGAAGAGGAGCACATGGCTGTTTGGTTAAGTACATAATCTAGTATTTAATTCTGTTCGAGTCAGTAAAAAAAGGCTCAGTTGTTCAGACAATAATATTAAATCCAATTTGCAAAATAAGTGACACCAAAGTAAAAACTTCTTGCTTTTTTTTCTAAATTTCTTTGATGATGTTATGTTGAGGTCACTGAAAGTCATTGTTCACATAACAAAGTTCAGTAGTAACAAACAGTTTAATTGCATATTTTCAAATTATTACTCGACTGCCTTTTTCAAAATTTAATGCCAAATGTAACGTAAGAGTGACTTCTCAGTTCTCTTCGCACTTAGAATTAGTGTCAAAAAACGTGACAGTCTTAAGGTGCCACGTCAGTGTTTAATAATACATGTTTTTCTTTCCCATAAGCTACCGTTAATTACTTCCTTTTCGTTCATTTGTGCAACTTTTGGACTCATGGTCAGTGGTACCCTTTTCCTGCCCAGTGTTGTTCTTGAGTGAATGCACAAAACAACTTTCATTCTTCCAAATTGCAGCCCTGCTCGGTTTAATTACTTTTAATTTTAGTAGACTTTTCCTTCAGAATGGTCGGTTGCACACTTTCCTCCTATTTATCGGTATTAGTTCTTTGGGAAAGATAGCCTTATCCAATTAGTAAAAATCCATGAGGCATACACGCGATCCACGGTCGTATTTTATATTGCAAGCCGGATAGGCCGATTAGTAAGGGGAAGGTTACAGACTGACTTAGCAAACAGAAAAGTCAAAACAACCTTCGGTGAAATTAAAAGCTAGGGCGGCAACATGAAGAGTCAAAGGGAATTCCACTGGGGGTAAGACTTATCTGCTGACTTGAGAGAAGAAAAACATGGTCGACAGGGAAGAGATAGGTGATTCGTATTAGAATCAGAATTTAGAATAACTTTGAAAGATTTAATATCACGCAAGGCACACTGCGTGGATAACATTTCTACAGCCACTGAGTTTAGTGGCAACAAAAGGAATATTTACATTGCTGTATAGAATGTATCAGACTGGCGACATCCCATCGGACTTTCGGGAAAATATCATCCACAGCCGGCCTGAGTGGCCGAGCGGTTCTAGCCGCTTCAGTCTGGAACCGCGTGACCGCTACGGTAGCAAGTTCGAATCCTGCCTCGGCCGTGGATCTGTGTGCTGTCCTTAGGTTAGTTAGGTTTAAGTAGTTATAAGTTCTTGGGGACTGATGACCTCAGATGTTAAGTCCCATAGTGCTCAGAGCCATATCGTCCACACAATTTCAAAGACTGCAAGAGCCAACAAGTGCAACAATTATCGCACTATTAACTTAACAGCTCCAGTATCTACGTTGCTTACGTGAATAGCATACAGAAGAATCGAAATCAAAATCGAGGAGGCGGATAGTCGCCTTCGGTTCATTGGTAGAATTTTGGGAAAATGTGGTTCATCTGTAAAGGAGACCGCTTATAAAACACTAATACGACCTATTCTTGAGTACTGCTCGAGCGTTTGGGATACCTATTATGTCGGATTGAGGGAAGACATAGAAGCAATTCAGAGGCGGGCTGCTAGAATTGTTACTGGTAGGTTTGATCATCACGAGAGTGTTACGGAAATGCTTCAGGAACTCGGATGGGAGTCTCTAGAGGAAAGGAGGCGTTCTTTTCGTGAGTCGATACTGAGGAAATTTATAGAACCAGAATTTGAGGCTGACTGCAGTACAATTTTTCTGCCGCCAACTTACATTTCGCGGAAAGACCACAAAGATAAGATAAGAGAGATTAGGGCTCGTACAGAGGCATATAGCCAGTCATTTTTACCTCGTTCTGTTTGGTAGTGGAACAGGGAGAGAAGTTCTAGTTGTGGTATGAGGTACCCTGCGCCATGCACCTTATGGTGGATTGCGGAGTATGTATGTAAATGTAGATAAAACAATTAATTGACGATTACTTTGGCCTTAGGAAGGTAAAGGCACCAAAGGGGCAGTTGCTTTTGAAAAAGGAAGCAAGACTAAAGAAAATTGAAGACTCGTTCATTGGATGTGTGCAGGTGAAAAAAGCGCTTGTCATTGTAAAATGGTACAAGCTGTTCGAAATTCTAAGGAAATACGAGTAAACTACAGGGAGAGACGGTATGCACAAAATGTGCAAGAGCCAAGAGGGAATAATAAGAATGCAAGGGCAAGAATGCAGTGCTTGGGTTAATAAGGGTGTAAGACAGAGATGAAAACTTTCACCCCTATTACTCTCTCTATACACCGAAGATGCAATGAGGAAAAATGTCCAAGAAGGAATCAGAAAACAAGGAGAAAAGATTTCATTAATAAGATTCATTCTTTACATTGCTATCCTGAGTGACAATGAAGGAGAATTACACTATCTGTTGAATGTAATAAACATCCACATAGCGTACCGAGTATGGAGTGAGAGTAAAACGAAGAAATACATAAGTAATGAGAAGCAGTAACAATGATAACAGCAAGAAACTTAACAGCAGGATTTCTGATCACTAAGTAGATGAAGTTAAGGAACTCTGCTATCTAGGGAGCAAAATAACGCATGGCGGTCGGAGCAAGGACATAAAAACAGACTAACACTGACTTAGGGCGTGCTGGCCAACAGAAGTCTGCTGGTATCGAACATAATCCTTAATTTGAGAAAGAAATTTCTGAGATTGTGCCTTTGGGGCACAGCACTGCATGGTAGTGAAATAGCCCTAAAAGTAAATGAAACCCTGGTAACAAACACATGTTGTGTTGCAAACAATTTAACCAAGTATTTTGTCTCTGTTACTGACAGTATGGAGTTCTCAGGTTCAGTAAATAATGCAATGGAATATCTGAGACCAGTGCACACAAGCAATCTCAGTAAAATGGAATTGACAGTTACTTCACCCAAAGAAATAGAATCCATCATAAAGTCCTTGAAATCAAAGTATTCTAGTGGTTATGATAACATATGAACAAAGTTAATAAAAGAGTGTTTACGTGAGCTTAGTGGTATCTTAAGTTATTTGTGTAATCAATCACTTATCTCAGGAACATTCCTGGACTGGCTTAAATATGCTGAAGTTATACCTCTCCACAAGAAAGGGGACAAAGAAATGCCATCAAATTACCGACCGATCTCACTTTTGCCAGATTTCTCAAAAATCTTTGAAAAGTTTATGTTCAAGTGTCTACTTAAGCACCTTAGTAAAAATAACATACTGTCAAAGTCACAGTTTGGTTTTCTTAAGGATTCTAATATTGAGAAGGCTACTTACAATTACAGTGAAAATGTCCTTAATTCATTAGACAACAAATAAGAGGCAACTGGCATATTCTGTGTCCTGTCAAAGGCTTTTGACTGTGTGAATCACAGCATTCTTTTAAGTAAATTAAAATATTTACATGTGGTGTTCCCCAAGGTTCCATACTAGGTCCACTACTTTTTCTTGTGTATATTAATGACCTGTCATCTGCTACATTATCAGATGCCAAGTTTGTCTTACTTGCAGATGATACAAAAATTGCAATAAATAGTACATCAATATAAATTTAGAAAAGGCAGCTAATCAAATTTTTACTGACATTAATAAGGGGTTCACAGCCAATTCACTCTCATTAAATTTTGAAAAGACCCATTATATGCAGTTCAAAACTTCCAACAAATTTCCTTCTAGTGAGGTATAAAATATGATGACATGGAAGTAGGAGAAGTTGAGAGTGTAAAATTCTTGGGATTACAACTTGATAATAAATTCAGTTGGTAGCGACATACTAACGAACTCCTATAGCGCATAAACAAGTCTGTATTTGCAATGTGAATGATGTCAGACACAGGAGATATACATATAAAAAACTGGAATATTTTGATTATTTTCACTCCATTATGTCATATGGCATCATATTTTGGGATAACTCCACATACCAAGAAAAAATGCTTAGAGTAGTGTGTAGTGTAAGTCAAAAAACATTATGACGTAACCTATTCAAAGAATTGGGCATACTAACCACAGATTCTCAGTATATTTATTCCTTAATGAAGTTTGTTGTAAATAACATCTCTTTTTCCAACTAACTGCTTAGTAAACAGTATCAATACTAGGAATAAGAACAACATACATAAAACTTCCTGGCAGATTAAAACTGTGTGCTCTATCACTTGCCCGCGAAAGGCAAAGGTCCCGAGTTCGAGTCTCGGTCGGGCACACAATTTTAATCTGCCAGGAAGTTTCATATCAGCGCACACTCCGCTGCAGAGTGAAAATCTCATTCTGGAAACATACATAAGGATTTAAAATCATTCACTCTTGCCCAGACAGGAGTTTAGTATTCAGCAACGCATATTTTCAATAAGATACCAGCAACCACTAAGAGTTTAGATTCAGACAAAGCACTATTTAAAAATAATTGCAAAAAATTTTGGTGGCGAACTCCTTCTATTCCACCCATGAATTTTTCAGCAAGAGACATAGACCATTTTAATGAAAATTTATTATTTATTATAACTACCTACTGTGTGAATGATGGATGTATGGAAAGCAGATGTAAGTCTTAAGTCTGTAAGTAGTGGAAGTTTAATTTTTAATCATGTACATAATTTGACTGTTCTTAACTGAGGATCATTGAAATGAATAATTTACTTTACGTTTTGACAATACTTGGTCGTAATAGCCAAGTAACTAGGTACTGTGTGAATGAAGGATTTAATGAAAGCAGATGTAAGTATTAAACCAGTTTATTGACTGAGGATCATTAAAATTAATGAAACTCTAGTTTTTCTAATTACATTTTTGTAATGTGTTTATCTGGCATGTTCCACACCCAGGAGGATTGCCTCATTTGTGGGTCTATGGGATGAATAATTAATCTAATCTAATCTAATCAATGGCTGTGAAAAAAAGGAAAAGAAGGCAATCGATGATTTTGACATGTGGTACTACTGAAGAATGTTGAAAATTAGGTGGTCAGATGAGGACATTCTCCGCAGAATGAGCAAGGAAATGAGTTTATCGAAAACTGACAAGAAGAAGGGACAGGATGGTAAGACATGTGTTAAAAAGAAGACAGAGATGGGAATATATCCAACAACTAATTGAGATGAAGAGGTATAAGTGGAATTTATGAGGGTCAACATCATACTAGTCAGAAGACTGATGACTAGAAAAGAGATATAGTTCAGAAGATGCGACGTCATGAATATTGACATGTCTGCATAACTAACACTTGTTGAAATGTAGCCCAAATTACACAAGCTACAGACATGTTTATTCAGTGAATATTTCAGACCTAATAATTAGTGTTTTGAGTATTCCATCATAAAGATTTTCCATGTTTAGCATCATCTATTTAATACATTAACTCTTTAGCAATCAGACGTTTGAAGTTGATCTATACGTAGCAGTTCAATATTTGAAAGAATCAAGGGAACGTGTGTCATTAATGGTTTTAAACTGATTACAAATACAAGCTTACCTACCTTCATTAGCAAACTGGTGATTTCGTTATGCCTCCGTATATATCCTGTCAATCTATAGAAAAGTTGTGTATTAATTTCTTTTCGCCGAATTTCAATGTAGTATTTCTTCAGTAGTTATCCAGTCTGTTGTTGTTGTTGTTGTGGACTTCAGTCCTGAGACTGGTTTGATGCAGCTCTCAATGCTACTCTATCCTGTGGAAGCTACTTCATCTCCCAGTACCTGCTGCATCCTACATCCTTCTGAATCTGCCAAGTGTATTCATCTCTTGGTCTCCCTCTACGATTTTTACCCTCCACGCTGCCCTCCAGTACCAAAGTGGTGATCCCTTGATGCCTCCGAAGATGTCATACCAACCGATCCCTTCTTCTTGTCAAGTTGTGCCACAAACTCCTCTTCTCCCCAAATCTGTTCAATACCTCCTCATTAGTTATGTGATCTACCCATCTAACCTTCAGACTTCTTCTGTAGTATCACATTTCGAAGGCTTCTATTCTCTTGTTGTCTAAACTGTTTATCGTCCGTGTTTCACTTCCATACATGACTACACCTCATACAAATACTTTCAGAAACGACTTCCTGACACTTAAATCTATACTCGATGTTAACAAATTTCTCTTCTTCAGAAACGCTTTCCTTGCCATTGCCAGTCTACATTTTATATCCTCTCTACTTCGACCATCATCAGTTATTTTGCCCCCCAAATAGCAAAACTCCCTTACTACTTTAAGTGTTTCATTTCCTAATCTAATTCCCTCAGCATCACCCGACTTAATTCGACTACATTCCATTACCATCGTTTGCTTTTGTTGATGTTCATCTGATACCCTCCTTTCAAGACACTGTCCATTCCGTTCAACTGCTCTTCCAAGTCCTTTGCTGTCTCTGACAGAATTACAATGTCATCGGCAAACCTCAAAGTTTTTATTTCTTCTCCACGGATTTGAATACGTACCCCGAACTTTTCTTTTTTTTTCCTTTACTGATTGCTCAATATATAGACTAAATACCATCGGGGAGAGGCTACAAACCTGTCTCACTCCCTTCCCAACCACTGCTTCCCTTTCATGTTCCTCGACCCTTATAACTGCCATCTGGTTTCTATACAAATTGGAAATAGCCTTTCGCTCCCTGTATTTTACCCCTGCTACCTTCAGAATTTGAAAGAGAGTATTCCAGTCAACATTGTCAAAAGCTTTCTCTATAAAGGTTTCTCTACAAATGCTAGAAACGTAGGTTTGCCTTTCCTTAATCTTTCTTCTAAGATAAGTCGTAGGGTCAGTATTGCCACACGTGTTCCAACATTTCTACTGAATCCTAACTGATCTTCCCCGAGGTCATCTTCTACCACTTTTTCCATTCGTCTGTAAAGAATTTGCGTTAGTGTTTTGCAGCTGTAACTTATTAAACTGATAGTTCGGTAATATTCACATCTTTCAACACCTGCTTTCTTTGGGATTGGAATTATTATATTCTTCTTGACGTTTGAGGGAATTTCGCATGTCTCATACATCTTGCTCACCAGATGGTAGAGTTTTGTTAGGCCGGGCTCTCCCAAGGCTGTCAGTAGTTCTAATGAAATGTTGTGTACTCCCGGGGCCTTGTTTCGACTTAGATCTTTCAGTGCTCTGTCAAACTCTTCACGCAGTATCATATCTCCCATTTCATCTTCATCTACATCTTCTTCCATTTCCATAACATTGTCCTCAAGAACATCATTGCCCTCAAGAACATCTCCGCTGTATAAACCCTCTATATACTCCTTCCACCTTTCTGCTTTCCCTTCTTTGCTTAGAACTGGGTTTCCATCTTAGCTCTTGATATTCATGCAAGTGGTTCTCTTTTCTCCAAAGGCCTCTTTATTTTTCCTTTAGGCAGTATCTATCTTACCCTTCGTGAGATAAGCCTCTACATCCTTATTTGTCCTCTAGCCATCCGTGCTTAGCCATTTTGCACTTCCTGTCTATCTCATTTTTGAGACGTTTGTATTACTTTTTGCCTACTTCACTTACTGCATTTTTGTATTTTCTCCTGTCATTAATTAAATTCATTATCTCTTCTGTTATCTAAGGATTTCTACTAGCCCTCGTCTTTTTACCTACTTGATCCTCTGTTGCCTTCACTGTTTCATTCCTCAAAGCTACCCATTCTTTTTCTACTGTATTTCTTTCCCCCATTGCTATCAATTGTTCCCTTATGCTCTCCCTGAAACGCTGTACAACCTCTGGTTCTTTCAGTTTTTCCAGGTCCCATCTCCTTAAATTCCCACCTTTTTGTCGTTTCTTCAGTTTTAATCTACAGTTCATAACCAATTGTTTGTGGTCAGAGTCCGCATCTGCACCTGGAAATGACTTACAATTTAAAATCTGGTTCCTAAATCTCTGTCTTACCATTATATAATCTATCTGATAACTTTTAGTATCTCCAGGGCTCCTCCATGTATACAACCTTCTTTCATGAGTCTTGAACCAAGTGTTAGCTATGATTAAGTTATGCTCTGTGCAAAATTCTACCAGGCGGCTTCCTCTTTCATTTCTCAGCCCCAATCCATATTCACCTACTACGTTTCCTTCTCTTCCTTTTCCTACTGTCGAGTTCCAGTCACCCATGACTATTACATTTTCATCTCCCTTCTCTATCTGAATAATTTCTTTTATCTCATCATACATTTCATCAATTTCTTCATCATCTACTGAGCTAGTTGACAAAGAAACTTGCACTACTGTAATAGTCATGGGCTTCATGCCTATCTAGGCCACAATAATGCGTTCACTATGTCGTTTATAGTAGCTTACCCGCACTCGTTTTTTTATTCATTCTTAAACCTAATGCAGCATTACCCCTATTTGATTTTTGTATTTATAACCCTGTATTCACCTGACCAAAAGTCTTGTTCCTCCTGCCGCCGAACTTTACTAATTCCCACTATATCTTACTTTAACCTATCCATTTCCCTTTTTAAATTTTCTAACCTACTTGCCCGATTAAGGGATCTGACATTCCACGCTCCGATCCGTAGGACGCCAGTTTTCTTTCTCTTGATAACGACGTCCTCTTGAGTAGTCCCCGCCCGGAGATCCGAATGCGGGACTATTTTACCTCCGGAATATTTTACCCAAGAGGACGCCATCATCATTTAAACATACAGTAAAGCTGCATGCCCTCGGGAATAATTACGGCTGTAGTTTCCCCCTGCTTTCAGCCGTTCGCAGTACCACAACAGCAGGGCCGTTTTGGTTAGTGTTACAGGGCCAGATCAGTCAATCATCCAGACTGTTGCCCCTGCAACTACTGAAAAGGCTGCTGCCCCTCTTCAGGAACCACACGTTTGTCTGGCCTCTCAACAGATACCCCTCCGTTGTGGTTGAACCTGCGGTACGGATATCTGTATCGTTGAGGCACGCAAGCCTCCCCACCAAGGGCAAGGTCCATGGTTCATGGGGGGTTATCAATCTACCCATCTAATTTGCAGCATTCTTCTGTAACATCATATTTCAAAAGATACTATTCTGTTGTATATACTGTCCTTGTTTCTCTTTCGTAAAATGCTACATTTTAGGGAAATAGCTTCAGGAAAGATCTCGTTATCCTTAAATTTGCATTTGATGTCATAATATTCCTCTTTTTCAAACAAGCTTTTCTTGGTATTGACACCTATTTTACGTCCTGTCTATCTCAGCCGTGATAAGCTATTTTGATAATTAACAAAGATTATCTACTGCTTCTCATGATTCATTTCATAATCGAATTTACTTATCACATCCTTACGTAATTCGACAACGTTACGTTATCCTTGTTTTACTTTAGTTGGTATTCATGTTACAACCTCCTTTAGTCACACCATCCACTCCACTCAGTTATTCTTCTAAGCGTTTTGCCGTCTGTGACGGGTTTACAATGACATCTTTAAACCTCAAGACTTTTATTCCTTCCTTCTTCACATTAACTCGCTTACGAATTTTCTGACTTCCTTTGCTGCTTGCTCTTTGTACAAATTCAGTAACACCGGGACAGGTTGTCACAGTGTTTCATGTCCCTCTCAACCACAACTTCCCTTTCATGTCCTCTTATGGTTTCTATACAGGTTGTACCTAGTCTTTCGCTCCCTTTATTTTATCGCCACTACCTACAAAATTTCGGGAAGTACATTCCAGTCCCATTAGTAACGGCTTCCCCTTAAAGAATAAGTGCCATACTGATGGGTTTTGTCTTTCATCAACCCATATTCTAATGTAAGTCCTGCCGTTAGAATGGCCATGCGTTTTCATATATTTCTCCGGCACCAAACTAAGCTTCAATGAAGGCGGTTTCTTTAGTGTTTGCATTGCTGTTTAATTAATTTGTGTCAGTATTTTGTAATCATGTCCTGTTAATCTGATAGTTGTGTTTCTAATATCCAAGCCTGTCAGCATCTGCTTTCTTTAGAATTGGAATTATTACATTCTGCTTGAATGCTTGAAGTTTGGAAGTATTGAGTATTTCGTGTGCCTCACAGATCTTGAATAAAACGTCCTTGGTCTTCTACACAGGTCAAATGGTTAAAATACCTCAAGCTGTTACACCCTTATAAAATGCGTCGGTTACTGAGACCAGTTAAAATTGCGAAGTTCTCAGAACATCTGAGGTTTGCAGAATATCCTATGAGAGCGGACCGTCTTACGTCGGACAAGTATTGCGCACTGTGCAATAACGCAGGAATCAGGATGAAAGTTTTTCTCCCCTACGTTAATACTTAAAATCGGCTTTAGCTGAACGTGCTCTGTAACGGTTACCGGATCAAATTGTATGACACCTTTTCCGTTATTTGTACCAATGGCTTCTGGGAAAGTGTAACTGAAGACGCCAGTTACATAAGAATCAGTGACAACACTCTTAATGGAGAGGGGTGGCCGACAGCTGTAGTAGGAGACGCGAATGGACGCCTTGTGTGTACTGGGAGAATTTTAGGAAAGAGTGGTTCTCTTGCAAATGAGACCGCATGTAGGAGCTGGTGCGACCTATTCTTGTGTACTGTTTAACTGCTCGGGTCGGATTGAAGGCAGGGACCGAAGAAATTCAGGCGAGTGTTGATATATATGTTACCGGTAGATTCGAGCAACACGTTGGTGTTACGGAAATGCTTTGGAAACTCAAATGGGAATCCCTAGAAAGGAAGTGACGATTTATAGAAAAACACTATCGAGAAAACTTAGAGAATCGGCATTTGAAGTTGTCTGGGAAACGTTTCTACTACCGCCAACACACATTTCGCGTAAGGACCACGAACACACGAGAAATTAGGGCTCATTCAGAGGCATATAGATAGCTGTTTTTCCCTTGCTCTGTTTGTTAGTGAAACAGGAAAGGAAATGACTAGTAGTGGTACAGGATACCCCCCGCCACGCACCGTACGGTGGCTTGTAGAGTATCTATGTAGATGAAGATATAGATGTAATGTTGAGCTCAGCTAGAGATCCAGTGATCACGAGGTTGAAGTGGGCACAACGAACGCAGAGTCAACGTACGCCTGTATGTTGCGACAACGTGGGTACTGGGGAAAGTAACGTCATAGCTGGCAACTAAATCACATCGCATCAGCATCCTATTAGCAGTCGTTCTGCTTGACAATGGCCAAGAAGTATTTTATCGAAAGCTCTCGACATTTTAACGACTTGACGCAGCCAGAAGCCGAGAAAATTTCATTCAACATTACTACAGCTAGATTCTGCGTTCTTACATTATTTTCTCACGACTGGGTCTCTAAGGCACTCAATAATTACGGTGTGATGTCATTTACGCGAGAGGCAGGAGCTTCAAAGCTATGTCAAATTTTTCTCATAGTATCTTATCTCTGACCTAATCTATGTGTACTTCCACCACAACATTGCCTTCACATTCTTTCCTCTAGTAAACGTCTTCTCTATTTGCAACGTTCATTAAGTTGTTCCTGTTTTGCTTAGTAGTAAATGGAAATGCCGTGTCGCTAGGGCCTCCCGTCGGGTAGACCGTTTGCCTGGTGCAAGTCTTCCGAGTTGACGCCACGCGACTTGCGTATCGATGGGAATGAAAGGATAACGATAAGGACAACGCAACACCCAGTCTGTGAGTGGAGAAAATCTCCGGCCCAGCTGGGAGTCGAAACCGCGCTGTTAGGCATGACATTCCGTCGCGTTGGCCACTCAGCTACCCGGGGCGGATTGCTTAGTAGTGGCGCTTCGCATTCACAAAGCGGCTGCTCCTTTCTCCGAAATTACCCTTGATTTTCCTATAAGTGGCATCTATACTTTCCAAAATAATACTAGTTTCTAGTGCTTTGAATTTCTCCTCTATCCATTCCTCCTTTGCCATTTTGAGCTTCCTTCCTATTTCGTTTCAAAACACCTTTTTCCTTTTTTTCCACCTATCTTCCTGTACTTCTGTTTTTCTTCTTTCGTCAACTACATTCAATCTCTGTTGTGTTATCCAACAATTTTTACTGGGAAATTTTTCTTTGCCTAGTTCTGATTGTATTGCCCTTACTATATCATCTGTCCAAATAACCAATTCGTCTGTTAATGTGTTCATTTCCCCTATTTCTATCAATAGTTCCTCTATGCTTCCTTTCAAACTCTCATCAAAGTGTGGTTGTTTCAGTCTTTTCAGGCCGTAACTCGTTAATATCTTAACCTCCTGCAATTTCTTCCGTTTTAATCTGCATCCGGTAACCATTAATTGGTCAAACATTTGCGTAATTCCAAGTTTTCTAATGCAGAAGAAAAAGGAAAGTTTCCTCACATCAGAAAAAGGGAAAATATCATCAAAACAATGTCCCAGAAATGTGAGTTATTAAGGAAATTAGTACCAGTACAGTGATAGTCATTGACAATGTTATCAGATCCAAGAGTTTTTCACGCCGTTTTAAGCCAAACTATGCAAATGTTTCATTAAATTATTTTAATGCATCTACATAAGCATGTGCACAGTAGATGGTAGACTGCCACGAGCTTTCAAAACCATTCGCACCCAATCAAATGTTTCGATTTCGTGAGATGATAAATGGCGGCTGCACACAGGATTTTTGTCTGTGGTCACTAATTCTTCGTTTTCCTTTCAGAAATAAAATCCAAAGGACAGAGGTCGAGTGAACACAACAGACACAGCTCTGGCCAACTCGCTCTCATCCATATATCATGAATGATATCGAACAGTTCATATAGAATAACGACAGTGATATACGGTACGCTGGAACCACGATCAAACGCGTGTTATCGCTGGAGGTCTGAAAAAATTTATCATGAGGCACAGTTTATGTTATAAAACTTCTATTTGTGGATATGCCCTGGGTTAAGAACTGTTATTTTCTGTGAAGAAATTCTGAAAATTAATTGAAACATCACGACATCCAACATTCAAAATCACCTTCGAAGAAACTATCCTAAAAATTAATAGTTATTACGCAGATATGGTTTTAATTTTGTAATGACTTCTTACTGCAATTTAAATGAATTTACGACTGCTTCCATAGATTGTTCGGCAGTCAGGTAGTCATACTAAAGAGTCTTTCTACCTGTTATCTGCAAGGTATTACTTTTGTTTTGCCTCAGGGTCATATAGCACTCCCTCAGAGTACACCTGAAGAGACTTTTAAGTCTGATGGTTTTTCTCTATTAAGAGTGTCATAAAAGATCTCCAAGCGGATCATATACTCCGTTTGCTCATATTTTGTTGATTAAAAGACAGTGCCGGAACTGTATCGAATGCCTTCGGGAAGTAACATTCCATCAACCTGGATTCTGACATCACTGTTTTCTGGATCTCGTGGACTAAGACAGCAAGCTGAGTTTTACAGACCGTAGTTTGCGTGATCCACGTTCATTCATACAGAGGAGATTTCCGGTCTAGAAAGGTCATAATGCGTGAGCATTAAACGTGTTCAAAATGTGCACAACAGTCTCACTCATATACTCGTGGGCCTACACACGTGTGCCTTTGTTCGACAACCTTTGTTGAAGACTGGATGATCTGCGCACTTTACCAATAGCTTTGACCACTTCGTCCCTCCATCGATCTACGGCAGACTGCCGGGGGAAGAGGCGCTAGTCCTTCCGCATACAATACGTAGGATGTTAAGGGGATTCCATCTCGTCCAGTCGCCTCTCGTGTGATGAGAAAATTTAGTCTATTTTCTAGCTCCAGATCGCTTATAACGATATCTGTCATTTCGGTGTTTGTGCGACGGTTGAAAGGAAGAACAGCTATAGTTTTTCTCAGTGAAACCATTATAGAAGAAACGCATTTGGTACTTTGGCCTTCTCTCTTTCATCTGTTTCAATGCCCTTATGGTAACTGCGTACCTGAACACATGGATTTGATCAGTTTACTGAATCGACAAAAGACAAACTTCTTGGCCTTTATGGTCAGATCGGTACTTAGAATTTTACTTCTGAACCCACTGAATGTTTCACGAACGGTGAAGCTCTCTTCGTTTTCGAAGCGGCTTTCTAATACGGTTGTCGAACCACCCGTCGCTCACAACTTTGCTAGGCGCATGTCTGTCTCCGGCGTATTGTACAGTACTCTTGAACTTAGGTGTACTTATACCAAATGTTTTCAGTCACAGACTGCTGAAGTAATTTGTTTCTTGTCACACTTGCTAAGCAAATATATTATCCTATCTCTCTTACTCCTTTTTACTTCCGTAGTCTGCTCTAGGTTGAGTAGAAAAGTTGAAGCCTGTTTCGAACAACGACATTCAAGCAGTTATTTTCACGACGCTGTTTTCTGATTGCCTGCTCCAGGAATTTTTTTTTTTTTTATCCTAGCTCGTGTCTTGTTGGACATCGACGGTACGTTAAACTATAAGCATCTAAAACAATTTTGATTACAGGAAAAAGTACTAAAAGTTTCGTATTAACATATTTATCCCCTGTTTTCGTCGTCCAATGCTGTGGATAATCCAGGTCGTATAACCGTTTCACAGTTACATCTACAGGAATTTACGTCTGGTTGTTGAAAACGAATTTGGTGGAGAGAGAATGTATAGAGAGATTGTAATCAGTCACATACTGAACTACTACGCTCTCTGAAACTACCCTTGTCTGGATGTAACATACAATCGTTATTTTTCAAACCAATCTTACGTATTTACTGATACGTTGAAAGTAGTATTATGGGACGGGATCATCAGTGTCCCAGTCTTTCACACAGATAGTTGTCTTATGCGTCAGTCATAAGGAAACACGGTGCACAATTCGATAAATAAGTCGACACAGCGATACGAAAACCTAAAGATGCGGATAATGGGCTATCTACACCTGACGAGGTGATATGGCGTGTGTAGCTACCAGACCGTGTGAGCATCCAATGCGTTAGCAAACCCCTCGCTATTGTGATCAGCAGTTCCTCTGTTGGCTCCTGATGTAACAAACTTGGAACCTATCTGAACAGTATATATATTATCAATGATATTTTAATTTTATTGGCCTCCACAGTATGCCGTCTATTTAGCCTTCTAAAACAGGTGGTTACAATATACATTGAAGTGTATGCAGAGAACACATAAGTGCATATTTACGGATACAAGATCCCGAAACGTTACTGTTTTTCCACCAGAAATTGTTAACAGTATAACAGTTGTTATTTATAAATTCACACTATTTCTCATATTTAGTCACAGGGAAGACATGAAATTTAGATATTCGTCTATTAAAAACTACAGTTTTCCCAATACTCTGTGCCATGTCGGCACTTATCGATAGTCGCATCAAGGGGCAACCAAGTATCTTCGGAATGGGAGGCTTCCTGGGGCGGTGGTCGGCGGCGACAGAGGTGGTCGTCGAATGGAGTGGGGGAGGCGTGGCGGGCACGGCGTGCCTAGTGGGCCGAGAGAACTGGCAGGGAACAAGTGGTCTGCTTGGAGCCGCGCTCAGTGTTACGGCAAAAGTGTCAATGCTTGATCGGAAAATGTGATAGCTGTATTTTGTGGCGATGTAAGCACATACCAAGCCGACGTTTGAGTTAATGTGTGAGTAAAATGTGCTTCTGCCAAGAGAAGCCTGTTGCAGCTGTTCATTGCTGTGGTCACAGTCTGTCTCTAGTGAAATATCGAGTAATATTTGTGGTTCGGAGATAGGATGCTGAATTTAACAGTAGACAGTCCTTTGCTATGTGCCAATGGTGTTTTAAAAGGAGCACTATAAGGCGGCAAAGTAAAGACTGGTGTTTCTCTAACAGTTTTGGTAGAGGTCTGACGCTACTAACCTCATCACGAGTGCTAGTATATTATTTGCTAAGATGATGGAATGTTGTTGTTTTCAGTGTTTAACATATACCTGTAGCAATTGTATGTGTATAAGGGCACGATTTGCGAAGCTGAACTCCCTGTAATGTTATTTCTGTAAAAGGAAAACACGCCATATACACATTCTATGCTACTAAATTACTGGAGGATGGTAGCAGCGGTTTTTGCCTGCTGCAGAAGAAGGGAAGTATCATTTTGTATTTGTTATAGATTTCTGTATTCCTTGAAAGATACCTTGTCTACAAGGTTCTAACCTGGATCGAAAGACGAGTGGGTTTAATGACTACGGTTTTTTTAGATAAAGGGAATAAATTAAGATGATTGTATTATGGTTTTATAAAAGTAATAATTCTCTATTTTGTATTTCTTGTCATAACATCATGTTCTCTTTGATGAACAGAAGCTATATTACTGAAGCTCTACATCTAAATCTACATTGATACTCTGCAAATCACATTTAAGTGCCTGGCAGAGGGTTAATCTAACCACCTTCACATTTCTCCATTATTCCAATCTCGTATAGCACGCAAAGAACGAACACCTATATGTTTCCGTGTGAGCTCTGATTTCCATTATTTTATCGTAGTGATGGTTTCTCCTTATGTAGGTCGGTGTCAACAACATATTTTCGAATTCGGAGGAGAAAGTTGGTGACTGGAATTTCGTGAGAACATTCCGTCGCAACGAAAAACGCCCTTGTTTTAATCATGTCCACCCCAAATCGTGTATCATTTCAATGACACTCTCTCCCATATTTCGGGATAATACATTACGTGCTGCCCCTCTTTGAACTTTTTCGCTGTACTCCGTCAGTCCTTTCTGGTAAGGATCGCACACAGCGCCGCAGTATTCCAAAAAGAGGACGGACAAGCGTAGTGTAGGCAGTCTCCTTAGTAGATCTGTTACATTTTCTAAGTGTCCTGCCAATAAAACGTAGTCTTTGGTTAGCCTTCCCCACAACATTTCCTATATGTTCCTTCCAATTTAAGTTGTTCGTAATTGTAATACCTAGGTATTTAGATGAATATACGGCTTTCAGATTAGAGTGATTTATCGTATAACCGAAGTTTGAAGAGTTCCTTTTAGCACTTATGTTGATGACCTCACACTTTTCGTTATTTAGGGTCAACTGCCAATTTTTGAACCATTCAGATATCTTTTCTAAATCGTTTTGCAGTTTGTTTAGATCTTCTGATAATTTTATTAGTCGATAAACGACAGCGTCATCTGCAAACAACCGAAGACGGCTTCTCAGATTGTCTTCCAAATCGTTTATATAGATAAGGAACAGCAAAGACCATAACACTACTCTGGGGAACGTCAGAAATCACTTCTGTTTTACTCTATGACTTTCCGTGAATTACTACGAACTGTGACCTCTCTGACAGGAAACCACAAATCCAGTCACATAACCGAGACGATATTCCATAAGCACGCAATTTCTCTATACGCCGCTTTTGTGGTAAGTGTCGAAAGCCTTCCGGAAATCCAAAAAAAAAAGGAATCGATCTGAAATCCCTTGTCGATAGCACTCAACATTTCATGCGAATAAAGGGTCAGTTTTATTTCACAAGAACAATGTTTTCTAAACCGATATTGACTAGGTGTCAATAGACCGTTTTCTTCGAGGCAATTCCTAATGTTTCTAACACAAAAAAGGTTCCAAAATCCCGCTGCATATCGACGTTAATGATAGGGCCTGTAATTAAGTAAATTACTCATACTACCTTTCTTGAATATTGGTGCGACCTGTGCAACTTTCCAATCTCTGAGTACGGATCATTCGTCGAGCAAACGGTTGTAAATGATTGTTAAGTGCGGAGTTAATGCATCAGCATTCTCTGAAAGGAACCTAATTGGTATACAGTCTGGACCAGAAGAGTTGCTTTTATTGGGTTGGTTGGGTTGTTTGGGGAAGGAGACCAGACAGCGAGGTCATCGGTCTCATCGGATTAGGGAAGGATGGGGAAGGAAGTCGGCCGTCCCCTTTGAAAGGAACCATCCCGGAATTTGCCTGGAGCGATTTACGGAAATCACGGAAAATCTAAATCAGGATGGCCGGACGCGGGATTGAACCGTCGTCCTCCCGAATGCGAGTCCAGTGTCTAACCACTGCGCCACCTCGCTCGGTCTTGCTTTTATTAAGTGATTTAATTTGCTTCACTACTCAGAGGATATTTACTTCTACGTTACTCATGTCGGCAGCTTTTCTTGATTCGAATTCTGGAATATTTACTTAGTCTTCTTTTGTGAAGGCATTTCGGAAGGCTGTGTTTAGTAAATCTGCCTTGGCAGCACTGTACTTACGGTGATTTTCGGTTGATTTCTCGCTTACATAGGGAAATTCCGTCTGCTAGCACATCATTGTTTTTCTGCGTTAGACACTGTTAATTTTGGTCTAATATTTAGATGTTCTGCTGCACTATGCATTTCATGTTTTTCGCAATACACTTTTATGCACACCAGTGTATTCAGTTTGTTCTTGTACTTCAAGTATGTAGTTTAGCTTGTGTTTGGAGTGTGAGTTAGAGGCGAAGGTGAGGAGCGAGAAGTTAAATGAAACTGTGAGCAGGGAGCTGGAGTGGATAGTGGGAGGGGGTAAAGGATGGAAATGGCTCTTTTCTTTTTCGTGAAAGTTCATCAATTATTCTATATAGAGTCTGGTTTCCAATTTTTATTTGCTGATTGAGGAACTGTTTATTTCATGTTAATGCTCTTTGTACGTAGAAATTTTCTTGGAAAAGGAGGAGGTGTCTATCTTTACTGATTTCAATTCTTTTTATGGTTTCATTAACAGGGATGCAACTGTACATACTCTCTACTTTCTACCTCCTTCACGCCCCCCCCCCACCCCACTCTTCCACAATCCTACCCCCTCCTCCCCACTTACAGTTTCATTTCACTTCTCGCTCCTCACCTTCTCCTCTAACTCACAGTCCATTACACTTCTATATACTTACCTCCACTCATCACAGTTTCCCCCTTCCCTACAAAATAAAACTTTTCCGTCGCTGTTCCTTCTCTACTCTCACACAGTACATAAATACACAGAAACATAATTAAATGGAATTACGCATATACAATAATCTAAGTTTAAAAAAAAATGTTGTAAGTCGAAGATGAAGTAGTGGAAAGGTTATGTTGGCAACACTACAAAACACAACACAGACATGAAATACAAAAATTAACAGAATACAGTGTTGTGAATAAAACTGTGTTGTGAGAAACATAAGAAATGCATAGTGCTACAAAACATCTAAAAATTACACCAAAATTATCAGTGTCTAGAGCAGGAAAACAACGATTTGCTGGCAGACGGCATTTCCCAATGTAAGCCAGAAATCAACCGAAAATCACCGTAAGTACAAATCAATATATTCTTAACGAAATGCTTTTCGAACTAAAAGCAAATTAAAATGTAAATCACTTAATTACAGACCACTGATGGTGCTTTACCTCAATAAAGCGAAACGCGTCTGGTGATAAAAATCACGCATTTCTGCAGTTGCAACGACAGAACAAAAATACCCTCAACAATTATAAAGCAACTACGTACACTATGGCAACACAAATGAAGAATTTAACCATCTTTCGTTTGTTGGGAACTTTTCACACCTGTTGCCAGTAATCTTTTCTATAGCTCTTGACTTCACATAAGTAGCCCGTATAAGGCAATTTCATATAAAAGACCGTGTCCATAGAGACAACTTGCGTCGCTAATAGGTCCACTTCCTCATTATGGTAGATGCCAGCGTGAGAATGCACCACACAAATTGAATTACCTACCCTTCTGCACACTACGAACATACCGCAAAACGACATCCAATAATTAACGATGGGACGTTTTATTCCATCCCTTGTATTTAATATTAGAAGGTCCCTCTGGGAGACAGACACGATTAATATTTTTGAGAAGAGACTTGAAGATACAGATTTCAGTTCTTAGAAAACAGCCACAGTAACAACCGTCGAAATAGAGGCGCTTTTAGGCACTTTTAAAGCTTACGGACGTGTAACTGAACGAATACAGAAGCGCATCTTGTACACTATTCTTGTGTAAGTCTGGATCCATTTGTATGCATACCTATATAATCATACCTTTGCGTTGAAACAAGAAGATTAAAGCTGCTATTTAAATCACCATTTTCCGAGATGATCGAATTAAAATAATAGACTGCAGTATAGCAGTTGAGGAGAACATTTTTAGAGAATGTAAGATAGAAGACCATATATCAAAGATGGTGCAGACGGCCGGGAGCTCATTTCTCCGGTTGACAGGTAGTCCATAATCGGTAAATACAGTCTCGACTTTCATAGACATTACTGTCCGTGAAGGTCATGCTCTGAATAAAAAATTTATCGGGCTCCATCTGGCGTCTAACGACAAAGGGCATCTCACAAGCGTATTTGTAGGCGTTGAAAGCATGGCTCCAAGACAATTACGAATGGATTTGTACTGAAAATTTGTAGAGATAAATCTTAGGCACGTAGATGTACAGTAGACAGCCGTAATCTAGTCGAGACCGAATAAACCCTCGGTATGTAGTGAGTTAGGTACTTTGATGCACTACCCAGCATTTCCTAGGTATCGACCATGTGATTTTACCTCGAATGTGTACTTTCCCTATGTGGCGGATTCATCAATGCGAACCACATTCGATTTGTAAAAAGGGACTATCACCGATTTCTGAGTCAAAACCTCCTCAATAGACAACCATTTATCGATGTGTGCTATGGTAGTGAATAAAACCGCTTGTTGGCTGTCCAAATCCGAATATTTCGTAAAAGTCGTCGAAAGTTGTGAGCAGCAGTTCATCGTATATCGTCTGTGAAATCAATGCCGAGACATTTCAAAGTATCTCTTAGCTGTAAGGGGGTGACGCTATCATCAGGCAGTCCGACCCCGATGTTCATCGCCAATGATTTTGCGACGTTGGTACGTCTCCCAGTGGCCATGCTATATGCAGCTATCCAAATTAAGTGCGTTGGTGGTGTTGTCACCGTTGCGGATGACAATAACCAGGTCGTCAGCGTATGCTCTACATCGGAAAATGTGGTCTCGTAATGTCATACCCGTCAGTTGTTGGCGCAGGCCTCATATGAATGGTTCCATGGCCACAGCGTAAAGTAAGGTGGACAGGGGGCAGCCTTGGCGTATCGATCGAGAAATGGTGAGGGGCTGCGTTGGTCGGCCGTTGACGATGACCTTGGATGTCGCGCCACGGAGTAGTCGAATGGCCACAGTGACAAATGGCGGCGGGAATCGCAAATGTTGGAATACCGCTCCCAAATAATTGTGGTCCACGCTATCGAAAGCCTGACTGAAATCGACTGCCGCCAGCGCACACTTCAGACGACATGACATCGCCAGTGAGTCACGATATTCACTGAGTGCTGTTTGAATATTATTGTCGCCTCCTAATGACGTTTGCTCGGATGAGATGACGTGTTGTACAATCTGGTGTATCCGCGTCGCCAACAATTGAGGAAACATCTTAAAGCACTATTCAGTATCGTCAGCGGGAGGTAGTCCTGCATTCGTAAGCCACCGGACGCTTTGTAAATAGGAATAATCATCCCTTCTACTAGAGCCGCAGGGAGAGGCACTCCAGGGGACAGCCGTTCGCGACAGATGTCCGTCCATTGGGTGGCTAATAAATATTGAAAAGTCCGGTAAAATTCCAAGGGGAGGCCATCAGAAACCGGAAACTTGTTTACAGCTCCTTTTATAATGGCGCTGATCGCTTCTTCTTCCGTAATTTCTTCCATTGCCGGGGTGACGTAAATCGTCTGAGAGACGTCCTCCCGTGCTGTCGGATCAGGAATCTGACCTGAATAGATCTGGGAATAATGATCGTAGAACGCTGTGCTTATGTCTTGTTGCGTTGTGGGGCGACGGCCTTCTTCCGTATCGATGAAGCGTATCAGCGATCTTTGGCGTCGTATACGTTAACTAAGTACGTGGAACATAGACGGACGTTCGCTCGCTATCCTATCCTGCGTCCTCGAGCGGATGACCACCCCCTCAGGGGATGATATGAGCCTTAGCACGGTGGACGGTCGTTTGTGTTTCCGGAGGCGGTGCCATAACATCGCAGTCTCGCAGTACTCTGAAGTAAAAATCGGGTGTATGTCTACGTCAAACAGCATGGTCGTGACCGTAGGTTATTAACTTTGGCTTCAGTGCCGGTTTGGCGCAGTTCAACCACCTGCGGATCGTCGTGGGATATGGACGGAGGCAATTTTCACACGAATGCCAGATATCCTCAAAGGCTTGGCGGCAATCCGGGTACGACAGGTGAGCGACGTTTAATTTCCATAGGCTGCTGCTTCTCCACACTTGTTGTCGCCGTAGGTTGATGGCACAGATGTAGGCGGAATGCTCCGAGAAAGCTGCAGGCCACAGTTCCGCATCCTGTCTCCCAGTGGCAGAAAGCGTGAGACATAAATCCGGTCGATACGACTGGAAGTATGACTCATGAAGTGTGTGAATCCCGGTCAATGGCCGTGAAAATGTTCCCAAGTGTCAACCACCTGCAGATCTCGGATTAACGGCTCGAGTTCCGGGCAAGGATTATGTCGTGGGAGGTGGTCTCTGTGTGCCAGTACGCAGTTGTAGTCACCTTCAAACACCAGATGTTCGTGGCTGCCTTGGAAGAGCGGGGCTACGTCTTCCGCAAAGGATCGTGAACGTTAGCGACGTTCGTCAGTCCCGGAAGGTGCGTAGATATTGACAAGGCGGACACCCAGTACTGTGAGGGCCATTCCTCTTGCCCCAGGCAGAAAGATGATATCGTCCGCCACTATCCCTTCCCGAAGAAGTACAGCGACGCCACTGCCTATGGAGGAAGCTGGAGAGACGCATGCGTCATAACCTTACATGCCTGGGAAATCGTCGACGTACGCCTCCTGGAGAAGGGCCATATCGATGGAAGCAGAGTTCAACATATCCTGAAGCAAAGATAACTTAGCGCGTGTCCGTATAGTGTTGTTGTTTATAGTCGCAACACGATAAGTTTTAGGTTTAGCACTCGTGTTGGCCATCAACACCCTTGTAAGGGGTGTGAGCACGTGACGTCAAGCTGTCTCATAGCTGTCACTGATGGTGTAAAAGGATCAACATTGGCAGGGTGAATTCCCCCGGGTGTCGTCCGACACGATGGGCAAGGAGTTTTGTTCACCGTCGTCCGCCCAGTCGCCAAGAAATACCAACGGCTCTTGGTGGCTGCTGCAGCACTCGGCGCAGACTCCTTCAGCGCTACTGGCTGGCAATCGGCAGTGGCTGTCTGCATGTGATCCCGCTGTTCTGTGGGGTCGGAGGTATTGCAGCCGTCACCATGGCGATCTGTTGGACGGGATGTTAATGCGGCCTCTGCACCGCCGATACCGTCGTCGGATTGTCCACAGTCCATGTCAGACGTCGCTATAAACACTCGTCCGATGGAGCACGCCGCCGTCTCTTATGTTTCCGCGGGGAATGCTGTTTACGGACGTGTGTTTCAATATCTGAAAGTGGGTGGATCTCTCCAGCTGCTCTGGTGTCTGGAAGAAAAGCCGCTGTCGGCACAACCCGTGGGTCAATGTCCATCCTGTCATTTGCGCTTTCTTGCAAGGTCGGTCGGTGATTGCCCTCAGGAGGGGCTGCCGTTGAAGTGGTTGGTTCCAGCACTGCAGAATCGATCGTAGCTGCGCTGCCGGGGGCGGCTATCGGACGAATGCGGTCGGTATCGGAATGGGTGGCTGCCTGTGCAACCCCGGCATAATTGAGAAGAAGGGTCGTCACCATAGAAGGAGCCATAGATTCACCTGTCGGGATTTGAGCAAGCCGTCGTCGGAGACAATCCGACATGACGTGTCCTTCTTGGCCACAACCGGAGAAAATGCGAGGCTATCCGTCATACACAATAATCGCCCTACGTCCTCCGATGACAAGATAGGATGGTATATGTTTTGTCAGTTCAATCTGGATCTATCGTACCCCGTTAATAACCGGGTACGTTGTAAAGGTGTCCATTTTTCGGCCATGTGACTGATCACTCTGCTGTAAGGCTGCAAAGTCTCCGTGGCCACATCCGGTGGTACTTCGAACGGGAGTTAGAAAACTCGTATCGTACGGAGTCCCAGCCCCTCGTGATTGATAGAGACTGCTCCAAATGCCCATCAGAATGTTTGAATATAAGGACGTTCGCATGTGGCGCACGATTCTATTGCAGACCGCGTCACTTACTAACTTGACGTAGACAACACTGCTCGCGATAGAGAGATCGATACCAATGATGTCCTGCGGATCAGTTTTAACGTCGTCACGTAGAAAACGTTCCACTTCAGAAGCTCTCGGCTATCCATGATCGGGCTGAAAACTGATCTTGATGATGGTTTGTCTCTATGAATGTGCCGTATGACGTCGGTAGTGATGGACTCTTAAACGAGCGGCGACGAAGTAGTAAGCAACTACTGACACTAGCAATCGCGCGGACGGGACGTAAACAGGACGTCCTTGCCACAGTTTTGCGGAAAGCAGGCTGATCATCTGAGCTACCTAAGCACGATGCCTGCCCGGCTAGCCGCGTGTCTAACGCGCTGCCTCGCGAGCGGGAAGTCATCCCTGTCCCCGGCACGAATCCGCCCGGTGGATCAGTGTCGAGGTCGGGAGCGCCGGCCAACCTGTGGATGGTTCTTATGGCGGTTTTCCATCTACCTCGGCGAATGCGGGCTGGTTCCCCTTATTCCGCCTCAATTGCACTGAGTCGGCGATTGCCTCGCTGTCTCCACGTACACACACATAACCACCATTACTCTACCATGCAAACATTTGGGGCCTGGTATGAGACATTCCGGAGGGGACGAGGGGTTCCACTGGAAGCCGAACAGCACAATGATCCTGGGTTCAGTGTGGGGCAGCGGTAGGGTGGGTGGACTGCTGTGGCATGTTGTGAGGTTGTGAACCACTGAGGGCTATGGCGGGACTAAGCCTTTCCGTCGTTTCTAGGTCCTCGTTTTAAGTACACCATACACAATACCTAAGCACGTCTCACTACCCGTCCTCACACCTTGGAGTCCGCCAGTACATCGGCTCTTACCTTCCAAACTTCACAGAAGCTCTCCTGCTCTCCTGCAGACTTTGCGCAACCAGCGCTCTTGGAAGAAAGGATATTGCGGAGACGTAGCTTAGCCACAGCTTGGGGGATGAAATTTTGACTCTGCAACAGAGTGTGCGCTGATATGAAACTTCCTGTCAGATTAAAAGTGAGTGCCTGACCGAGATTCGAGCTCGGGATAACGGAATATAGTCCGATTAAATCAGCTGATGCTAAAGTGATCATTTTAGGAAACGAGACACTTAAAGTAGTAAATTAGATGAGGTTTGGTATTTGGTCAGTAAAACAGCTCATGAAGGCTGAAGCAGAAAGGATATAAAATGTAGACTGGTAATGGCAAAGAAGTGTTTCTGAAGAAAAGAAATTTATTAACATTGAATATTGGTTTAAATTTTAGAAAGTCTTTTCTGAAAGTATTTGTCTATAGTGTAGCCATATATGGAAGGGAAACATGGACGATACATTTCAATGTAATATTTGCTCTAGGCAGATGCTCGTTGTTCGTTGGAACATATTTTCACATTTGAAATAACTTTTATTTCGTAAAAAGTTCTCACTCCAAGGCGCATCTGCTACAGCAACCATGGGTAGCACTTCGAAAGAAAAGCAGTCTTGCTTGCAGGTATAACAAAACTTTTATTGACACGTTTCGCTCTTCTGGGGGTGTCATCAGATTATTTGGAGTATACTCAAATTTTATGATGACGTTCCAGAAGGGAGAAATGCGTCAATAAAGTATGGTTTACCATGAAGCCAAGAGCGTTTCTCTTTCGAAATATTTATAATTTCAGAAAAAGACGTCAGCACATAAAAAGTGAATGCTATCATTAAAAAGAATATGTTAAAGTACTGTTGCAGAGCTGGCTAGAGGTGAAAGTCTGAAGAGTGTTGCAAGGTGCAACACCCTCCCATATTCGAAAGTCGAGAAATTACTTTTGGTACACAGATAACTATTAAACCATCTAACACTTGGGTCCGTCATATGATGGATCTACGATAGCGAACCCTCACTACGAGGCAAGTCTTATGAATGATCAATGAAGGAATGTCCTCACTTCCACTTGAAACAGAATTTTTAAGCTATTGTCGCCGGCCGCGGTGGCCGTGCGGTTCTAGCCTCTACAGTCCGGATCCGCGGGACTGCTACGGTCGCAGGTTCGAATCCTGCCTCGGGCATGGATGTGTGTGATGTCCATAGGTTAGTTAGGTTTAAGTCGTTCTAAGTTCTAGAGGACTGATGACCTAAGATGTTAAGTCCCATAGTGCTCAGAGCCATTTTTTTTATTCAGTGTCATCGGCTTTCAGCTGTTAATGATTTCCCTGCCAATCGAATTCTGTATCCCTTCTTTTATTTCTTCAGTTTCGGACGATGTGTTTTCAATGAAGTAACAAACAAACAGTGTAAGTAGGCTGTTTAGGTTTTTATATTGGTAACGCCACGTAGCGCTCTGTATGAAAATCACTGGCTGTGCTGTGTGCAGTCTGTGGCTGGTTTGCATTGTTGTTTGCGATTGTAGTGTTGGGCAGCGGCAGCTGGGTGTGAACAGCGCGTAGCGTTGCGCAGTTGGAGGTGAGCCGCCAGCAGTGGTGGATGTGGGGAGAGAAATGGCGAAGTTTTGAAATTTGTAAGACTGGATGTCATGAACTGCTATATATATTATGACTTTTGATGTTTATTAAGGTAAATACATTGTTTGTTCTCCATTAAAATGTTTCATTTGCTAACTATGCCTATCAGTAGTTAGTGCCTTCCGTAGTTTGAATCTTTTATTTAGCTGGCAGTAGTGGCGCTCTCTGTATTGCAGTAGTTCGAGTAACGAAGATTTTTGTGAGGTAAGTGATTTGTGAAACGTATAGGTTAATGTTAGTCAGGGCCATTCTTTTGTAGGGATTTTTGAAAGTCAGATTGCGTTGCACTAAAAATATTGTGTCAGTTTAAGCACAGTCTCGTATAATTGTTCAAAGGGGACGTTTCAACAGTTTTATTGAAGAGTTCATTTCCCGTCACGCTCTACTTCTATAGCGTATCACTCCAAATTGCCAAACAAGGAACTGAGGCTGGCCCGGGCAAATCCGCACGACGGATTAATGACCGTGGGCTTGTACACTGGCTGATCCGACAAGGAACGCGTTGCGTAGAAGGTAGCGAAATGCCAATGATGTTTACGACATTCGTCACCCCACATATTGTCTACCATGCAACCACAATATTGGCTGCTGGTGGCAACTTCGGAGGGGGTGGGGGTGGGGGGGGGTTGGGGTTTGGAACTGGAGATATCCAATGATGAGCACAGCATGAGGATATCGAGCATAGTTGTTTCGTCGACGAGTTACTCAAAACAGTGCTACAGTCCTAGTCCTATTGATACAAAGCAGACCAATGGCAACGATAAACAAAGCAAACATTGCATAATGTATACAACAATAGTTGCCGATATTGGCATATCGCCATGAAGGAACCCAAGGAATGTAGCAGAGTGAGAAAGAAATGGCAGATGAAATATTAATGTTTCTGCACGATGACTCAGTAGAATGTGTGGTGTCATACGTTCGACTGTGCGGTCAACGTGCATAAGGAGCACAGTGCTTAACAAGTGAAAGTAATATTGGAACATTTGTCGAGCCATGTCGTCGGACGGGATGTCACAAATCCCGTCTCCAGTGAAACTTAGTGAAGGACAATCGTTATCCAAAAAGCGGATACTAAACTTTTTTACACACACAGAAGATCATCCGCAGCATAGTAGCAAAAACCAATTGTGAACAGATTTCGAATAAGTCCACAGAAATATGACTGTGTAGAACACTAGAATGCATGATAGTCACATATTACGGTACGCACATGAAATTGGGCGTCACATAAATTACAGTGGTTTCCGGGAAAGCAGTGAATGCCTCCAGAACTTCAAAGACTATAGGATTAGAAGACGTAGTACAACGAAATTTAAAACAAAGCGTCAATCTGACGATGCACAGCAAACTGCTGAATCGGCCCTAAAATTTGTAAATAAAATAAACAAACTTATCACATCGGTGAGTAAGGATTTTGTTTTCAACTCGGACGAAACGGGATGTTAAGAGGTGAGTGGTGTATAAAGATCAACTAACATCAGTGCGTTAACACATTCGTATACAATTACGCCGACTGTTAATCTGGATGTTGAAAACAAAATCCTTACTCACCGATGTGATAAGTTATTTATTATGTTTTGAGGATTTGGAGGTGCTCTGTGATCTACGATTCTTTCTCGTGTGCATGATGTTGCAAGATCAGTGGGGAATATTTACGTCACAGCAGGCAAGACCTGGAAAATGTGCGTAAACGAACTACAACTATGGTCTGAGCACTGTATTGGGCAATAACTGGTCACCATAACCTGCTTTTGCTTGTTCCCTGGCCTGTGTATAAAAATCATACTCCTTTAGAGCAAACTATCCCTCCTGTGACATTGTAATTCGTACCATCTGGAATCACTGGACAAATTCAGCGTTGGAGTTTTGTTTTTTCCCTGCCTATAAAATACATTATCTAAAAGGATAGCCAGTTTCTCGATAGGCTCCACGTCAGACTGTCTAGCATTCGGCTGCAAGTCATCACATGCCATCATTTCTCATCACCTTGTAACACCAATGCGATTCTCTATGCATTCTTTAACAGTGGATACCTAGCTGAAACTCCTGGACGGTTTGTAACTTCTAAGAAGGTCGCCTTCGATCTTGATGGTGCGAAACTTTGTGATCACAGTAGCGAGCCATTTTTCGTGTGGTGTTCATGGTGCAAGTTAAGGACTTGTTTTGAAAGTTTATTCAATGACAAGATGTCTATTGTGTGAAGTGTAATACATGCATCCCGCATCCCACAGAAAGTTGATCTTTGCACCTCCCGGACGCTCAATTCTCTAACGCTCCTGAGCACATGGCGAGTCATTAGCAGCTAATATTTTTCCTGCCTTTCATTATTAACAAAACAGTTTCAAACAAGCCTTGCTAAATATGGAACTGGCGACCTCGCACTCAAGTGGTTCCTTGTGAGTATGATTTTTACGTACTTTCGCACTCTCGCTTGGGCAAATTCTGGGACAGTCCCCAAACTCCACCTAATAGAACAGGATATACAAACGAAAATACGACAACGCACAGGATTTACAGACGTTTGGCAGACATGACCTCCCTCTATGATTTCATCTTGACGACTTTGGCCTTAGGAAGGACATGTGGTCTCAAAGTTAAACAATAAAAAAAATTTACCAATATACCTCAAAAAAAGTTTGGAATATCACAGAGTTTACTAAAACGACTTCTTGCAGTACACCCACTGCGGTTAACAAACTAAACATAATTCCTTCTAAAAACAAGAACTATCTCGGTTAGTCACAAATAATCATTGCAAACCAAAGCAGGATCTTTCCCAAATCTCTATCTCATGATGATGCTTATCAGTCTTTAGTAGTGAGTATGTCCTCCCCACACTGGGACGAGTTCTTCCACACTGCGAGGCATGCTCTGGATGAGACCAATAGGTTTATCTTGGGGTATGATGTTCCACTCCTCAATGGCAGCTTCAGTTAGGTCCGTAAGATTCTACAGTGGATTCGGACGCTGTGCAGTCGCCACCTTCAACAGGTCCTATGCATGTTCAGTTACATTCATGCCTAGGGACTATACTGGCCAATGCATTCGATTGATGTTGCACCTTTGAAAATACCGAGATTAAGTTGCGGTCTTGCATTGTCATTGTCTAGGATAAACTTATCACTAACTTCACGTCTTTAGGGCCTCTTGGAGATACTGGGGTCCAATCATTATTGCCGCTCAGAACATGACGCTTCTGCCTGAAAACAGATGGACTTCCTGAAAGTTATCGCGTTCATGGTGTCATGTAGTGCTGCTCTAAACCCTAACACGTCTAATGTCTGGTATCAGACCAATCCTGGTCTCGTGAGCAAAGATGACATTTTTCCACTCTGCATAGGTTCAATGTCGATGTGCAAGAGCCCAGATCATTAGATTGCTACAATTCCTATGGTTCAGTGTGAACCTCCCCTTGGTGTTCTGGAATGAAGAGCACCTGATGCAATCTTCTACGCAATGTTTGACTGAGATAGTAATCCCTGTTGCCCGCGAGAGGTCATTTCCAATATTTCTGGGAACAGATGTTGGGAGCCTGCGAACCAATATCGGTGGAAGCGATCTTTCATTGGCGTTGTCACCCGAGGTCTATCGTTCACATTTTCCGTCCCTCTGTACTTTCTCCACAACTTAGACATTTCTCTTTGAGTGACATGTAACCTATCAGCAACATCTTGTTGTGTCTGACCTGCTGAAAATAAAGCCACTATCATGAGTCTATCGACGTGTTGTGTTGTATGCCTCTTCGTGACGTGTTACTGCAGTGCTGAACACGAACCGGATCGAGTTGTTGTTGATACTGGATTCCTCGTGGTGTGCCGCTGCATCAGTGGAATTTTTACATGACTCGGAAGTATGCCGATAGTAAAGATCTTCCAGTATACGGGATCTAACTGGACAATGCATGAAGTGCCTAGGTCAGTGAGACCTCCAGTATCGGAGACTTCATTTTGTGATAGTATTCCAGGCTTTTGTTGAGTAGTGTATACATAAAATGATCGGGTGTGTATAGATACTGACAGACTATTATTCATGACCACCCACTGCCACCGACTCGTGGTTGTAGTGGTACATAGCCTTTGGTCTCATGCTGTTAGGAAGAGAGTTACGTGGTAAAAATCGATGAAGTATTGAGAAATAAATACTGTTAGGAAAAGCTATGTATTCTGTGACTTACGAACTTCTCCGTACATGTGAAAATGCATTTATTGTTTCATTCGTCCGTATAATACTATGCTTGCGCGAATACGTGATTCGGACTTTATTAACGGCGTGTAATATCAGACAGATCAGTTTTTAATCTCTCAGCATGGTTTCGTCATTCACTATCCACCGACGATCAACAGAAGCGCAAAGAACAAAAGCCACATAGCCTCAAAAAGAAAAATACTCGTAACTGACAAATGAACAGTCGAATGGTAGACTACAGTGATTTCGGATGAACATTTCACTTACTCTTGGTGAGTATAAACCTATTCACAATTTACAGCGTTTTCTTGAATCACTTGTCTTATTCCTCTTCTCCATTATTCTTCATGAGTGTAATCACGCTTCACAGTGTGGACGAAACAGGTCGTGGATGAAAACAAAAACATTTTAACATACACTTTAAGGTTCGTAAGCCTTACATAATAGTAATTATTGCTCCATATTTCGCGGAATTTTGGAGACTGCACTCACCCGCTGCTACACATCGACACCAAACTAACTAACTTATTAATAGGACAACTGCATTCATAAAATCCTTAATGAGAGATGCGTCTGTATGCATCTTATGTCAAGAATCGTATATGTATGATCGACCAACTGCCTAACAACCGGTATGTACACCTTTGGCAAATGTAGCAGCGGCGATGCATCGTGGCATGGAAGCAAAGAGGCCTTGGTAAGTCACTGGAAAGTGGGGGGGGGGGGGGGGGGGGGGAAGGCGACTATGAGCCCTGACGCCACGTTCAATCACATCCCAGATATCCAGATATGTTCGATCGGATCCACATCTACGGAGTCAGGAGGTCAGCACATCAACTGGAATTCATTACTGTGTTCCTCGAACAACTTTATAAAACTCCTAGCCTGCACATCATCTCGTTGAAAAATTCCACTGCTGTCGGCAAACATGATCGTCGTGAAGGGGTGTACATGATCGTCGTGAAGGGGTGTACTTGATCTCCAATCAGTGTACGATTCTCCTTGGGAGTCATGGTGCCTTGTCCGCGCTCGACTGGACTCATCCCATGAGAATGTTCACCATATCATAATGGAGCTGTCACTAGCTTGTCTCTGTCCCGCCACACTGGTGTCAATAAACTGTTTCCCTGGAATAAAACGGGTTCACATCCTCCCATCGGCATGATAAAGAAGACATCGGGGTTCATCAGACCATGTAACGCTCTGCCATTGCGCCAGCGTCCAGTGCCGATGGTCAAGCGCCCAATTCAGTGGTAATGCCGACGTCGTGTATTAACGTTAGCACACGCTTGGGTCACTAGCTACAGAGGCCCATCGTTAGAAGTGTTCGGTGCACTGTGTGTTCAGACACACTTGTACTCTGCCTAGCATTGAAATCTGATATTAGTTCCGCCACAGTTCGCTGCGTGCCCTGTTTACCAATGCCTCAGACTACGAAGTATGACGTCTGTGATGAGGGGTTGCTGCCTATCTCTACGGCGTCTGGACGAGGTCTCACCTTTTCTCGCCACGTGCTGAAGACACTCACCACAGCACCACTCTAACACCCGACCAGTCGTACAGGTTACAAAATGCTCGTGCCGAGCCTCTGGGGCATCACAACCTGCCCACGACCAAACTCAGATAGATAGCGGCCTTCCCCATTCTATACACGGACAGCATGCTCACTGATACTACATGCACTGTAGGTACGTATAAGTAGCAGTTACTCCTCGCCAGGTGGCGCTGCTATCGCCTGGACGTGATTGTATCGACAGTAGGCCGGTGGTCATAATGTTTGGCTGATCAGTGTATATATGCATGTATATGCATACGAAAGTATTCAGCAACTATGTTGACATTAAATAAAATTATCGTTTATGTTTACATGTCGTTTGAAAATTTAATTTATGTTATGACCACAGTCAGAGCCATGTATTTAAAGCTGCTCTACCTATGGTTTTTATGCAATCCGCAACACTTTCAAATACCATGAACATTAATTTCTTATTCTCTAGCTCTATACAAGGCAACTATTAGTCCTGCAGAAACAATGAGTGGGAACTTTTTTGTAGGAAACTTAATATAGTTACTGGGACGCGTTTTCGCTATGGCGATAGTTTTCAAATTATTCAAGAAAACGTACAGAAGTGACATTAATCCACGTTTTCCTTTAATAACTCAAAAACTGCGGTCTCCAGAGAAAACGAATCTCATTACAAAATTTACCTACATTACATTTTCTACAAAAATGTCCCGGTGATTCTTTACATAGGATTAATACGTTGTGTGTATAGAGCGAGAGAGTATGAAGAGCCGGCCGTAGTGGCCGTGCGGTCTAGGCGCTACAGTCTGGAGCCGAGCGACCGCTACGGTCGCAGGTTCGAATCCTGCCTCGGGCATGGATGTGTGTGATGTCCTTAGGTTAGTTAGGTTTAATTAGTTCTAAGTTCTAGGCGACTGATGACCTCAGAAGTTAAGTCGCATAGTGCTCAGAGCCATTTGAACCAGAGTATGAAGATCTCGCGTGTAGTTTTTGAAGGCATTGTGGGTTGCGTAAAACCCGTAGGTAGTGACTGCTGAATCACTCTGTATAGACTTAAAAGCAATATATTGTTTACACGATATCCTGATTTGTAATCTCTGTGCTGGGACGCAAGTAAATGGTTATTACGAGGGTTGGAACTTTAATAGTGGCAACGATTTATTTACACCGCGTACAAAATAGATACGTAATTCAAAGTTTTACTAACCTTCAAAGTACTCGCCAGCGTTGTGTATAACCCGTTGCCAGTGATATGGAATTCTTAGGATACTCTTAGCTGTGCCAGTTGTGTTGACAGTTCGAGCGGCGCGGTCTCTTGCCCGACGAAGTTGTAGCAGTTCTGAAGTGAATGTCCTGAAGTGTATCCTTCAGTTTAGAAATCGAGTAGAACTTAGGAGGGCTTAAGTCAGGGGAGTGCAGAAGGTGTTATAGCACTTAGCAGCCCCATCAGTCAAACAAATCAATAACAGAATGAGATTTTCATTCTGCAGCGGAGTGTGCGCTGATATGAAACTTCCTGGCAGATTACAACTGTGTGCCGGACCGAGACTCGAACTTGGGACCTTTGCCTTTCGCGGGCAAGTGCTCCACCAACTGAGTTACGCAAAGTTTGGAAGATAGGAGACGAGGTACTGGCAGAAGTAAAGCTGTGAGGACGGGGCGTGAGTCGCGCTTGGGTAACTGAGTTGGTAGAGCACTTGTCGGCGAAAGGCAAAGGTCCCGAGTTCGAGTCTCGGTCCTGCACACAGTTTTAATCTGCCAGGAAGTTTCAAATCAATAACAGCTTGCACTGTACGTGCTTGAGCATTGTCCTGCAAAATGACGGTCAGGTCCTGCAGAAAGTGTCACCACTTCTGTCTCTAAGCTGGTCGAAGGCTGTGTTCCAAAAATTAATAGCGTATAAACAGAAGTGATGACACTTTCTGCAGGACAATACTCAAGCACGTACAGTGCAAGCTGTTATTGATTTGTTTGGCTGATGGGGCTGCTAAGTGCTATAACACCTTCTGCACTCCACTAACTTAAGCCATCGTAAGTTCGACTCGATTTCTAAGCTGAAGGATACACTTCACGGCATTCACTTCAGAACTGCTACAAATTCGTCGGGCAATACACCGCGCCCCTCGAACTGCAAACACAACTGGCACAGCTATGAGCATCCTACGACTTCCACATCGTTGGCAGCGGATTATACACAATGCTGGTGACTACTTTGTAGGTCAGTAAAACTTTGAAGCACGTATCTATTTTGTACTGGCTGCAAATAAATATTGGCCGCTATTAAAGTTCCAACCCTCGCGCAATGAAAATTTTTGCTGAAGCTGGTAACACGACAACATAAAAGATCAATTTTTCATAATTTCATCACAGTTTCTGCATTTTTTGTAACGAATGGGTCGGCACTCTTGAAACAGGAAAACAATCGCCGTAAAGGAGGTTCCTTCCAGTAACTGCACAGGTGCGCGAACGATGTTCCAGTTGGACCTGTGTCTGTGTTGACGCTGTTCTTGTTACGCGCGCTCGCTTTTGTGTATGTATGTATGTGTGTGTGTGTGTGTGTGTGTGTGTGTGTGCAGAGTGCTACGCTCGTGAACGCGTAGCTGTGTTAGTGCAAGTGAGTGAGGGATCGGCAGGACGAATCCCGGGCTTGTGTCGGGTTTATCGCGGCGCCGCCTGTTGTTGCGAGTGCTGCCCAATGCCCACGCCCACGCCGTAATGGAATATGCATAACGGGGCCAGGCAGCGCGTCGTAAACTGGCTGCTCCTGGGGGAGAGATTAGGCGGCCCACACCGCCAACCGGCTCGTAATTCCGCCCTCATTTATAACTTGACACCGGCCCCGGCAGACAAAGTCGGCGCCGCCTTTTTACGAGCTCCGTAATAGGTGCTCGCTTTATTTGCAACGACAGAACCATATATTTATTAATTATGACGGCTCTCACCGAAATACCGTTGGAGCTGTAAACAGTCGAGTGTGCGTAGAGAACATGTCCCACAGACTACAAGAGTTGGCACTTTAAGAACCTGCCAACACACAGTACCACCACTCCCAGATTCACCCGCCACACGCTGCTCCGCGACAGACACAGAAATCATTAAAATCAGTTTTATGCTGTGGCACTTTCTGTTGTCACTGAAATAGCGGTATCAGTCTAGAGGTACCAGTTACTCAGTTGTTAATACTGTAGGCTATAGAGATTTACGGAGATACGTATATCAAACTTCAGTGGCAGACACTGCAGCAGATGCGTCGTACATCACCGAGAAGACTAATGTTAGACTTCAGACATCACACAGGGGTAGGATGAAAAAGAAAAGAAGAGAACGCGAGAAATGCCTACTTGAATATAAATGCAGATGCAACCGCAGACAGGGAAAGCGGGAAAGCGTCAACAACTAAGTCACAAAGCAGGCCTAATTGTGTGTTGATTAACCGTGAGGGACGGTTATTGAAGAGGGCTGTGGCTGTAGAACTGAACATCGTCCTTGTGAAAACTATCAGCGCCAAAACAACACGAAGTGAGCTCAATTAACAGAGAATAGCAGGACCAGCTGCAATTCCAGAACCACTCGCCAGTGATGCAAATGACCGCAACGGGAAAACGTGGTGCCAAAGCATTGACACCTGGACCATGGAGCAACGGAAGAAAATAATTTGGTCGGTCACACTGTTTCCACAGTCTGACCGAGTTTACATACCAAGAGTGAAGAAAAGGGAATATTGGGTCATGATTTGGCCGCCCATATCGTTGTATTCCATGAGCCCCATGAGTAACCTGCAAAGTAGTTTTACTGCCATTCTAGCTGATCACGTCCATTCCATGGTATAACGTTGGTCTCCAACGCTGATGCAAGAACACAGGGTCCTTCTGCACAAAGCTCGCTTCGTCAAGGACTGGTTTTGTGAACACGAACATGTATTTTTCCCCTACTAAGCACAGTCACCAGATCTCACAATTATCGAGTCTTTGTGATATACTTTGTAGAGACTGCAGCGTGATAACTATTCTTCTCCATCATCGTTACCTGAGCTCGCCCTAGAAGACCATACTGGAGTTGCATTTATCCATTCGGAGACGATTGTAAACTGTTTAGAATGCCAGTGATGCATGAGCCCAATTACAGTGTGAGCTGGAGTTCCGAAACGACTCACCACTGATTCAAATGCCTGTAGCAGGACAGCGTGATGCCGAAGCTCTAAAAACTAGACTATGGAGCAATGCAACAAAGTCATTCCTGGCGGATGAATCTTCTTTCACCCTGTTTCCAACTTGTGACCGAGTTTACATCCCAAGAGTGAAACATGTCTGAAATTCGGTAATGATATTGGCAACCATATCGTGGTATTCCACGGGCGCCGTGGATACCATGCAAGGTCCCATTACTGCCATTTAGGCTCGTCAGGTATATATTACGTTACAACGTTGATTCCCGAACAGTGATGCTGTGTTCCAAGAGGACAGGGCCCTGCTCACACAGCTCGCGTCGTCCAGGACTGTAAACGGTGATAGTGCGCCAGTAGCCCTACAGAGTTTCCAGACATTCAATGGTATGAAAAAAGGCTTTGCTCCGATGTCTGCTAAGGACCTGCAGAAAGTGACTGCGACGTTCGAGAAAACAGGTAGTTTTCAAGGACAGTGTGGCAGAGGAAGAAAAGCAGTCGATCCGACGTCTGTCAAAGATGTGGCCGTGTCACTGCAGTAGTGGTGGCGTGGTGCTGTGCAAACGTACAGTGCACGAGCAATTGCCCGAACGTTGGACATGCCTGAGGGTACGGCACATAAAACCCTACGAAACCTCCTGCATTGCTATCTACGCGAAGTTGCTCATGTTCAGGAGTTGTTTCCTACTGATCTGTCAGCAACACAAACGTTAGCTCTGGAGTATCTCCCTCGCACGGAAGTGAACAACGAATGGTAGTGGAACAGTCTGTGCTCAGACGAAGCTCATTTTAAAGGGCATGGGCGTAAGCATAATTGCAGAACTTGGTCAAGGGTAAATCCGCACGCTCATCAGCTGCTATCACTTCATTCTGTAGGAGTGACAGTGTGATGCGGGCTGACGGCATCATTTATCGTAGGGCCGTATTATTTCGTGGAGGTAAGTCCTGCTGGCCCAGTTATCTCTATTGTCACTGGTAAAAGCTATGAGAGCCTTTTTCCCACCAGCATCATTCCAACCCTCCAACAGAGTGGGTGTGTGCGTAGGAACATTTGTGTGCAAGGTGGCGCTCTTCCGCAGATTGCCTTTGCACAAGCCAGGGAAGCGGCTACTGTAGCGGCCTTTCGGAACAGCTGGAATTATCAGCCATCATTTCCCCTACAGACTGGCGGTCAAGATCAGAGCTGCAATTTTAATTGGAAGTTTATGTTCGATTCACTTCAATCAGAAGAGATATGATAGACTTGTCGGTAATATTGTAAAAAAAAAATGGCTCTGAGCGCTATGGGACTTAACATCTGAGGTCATCAGTCCCCTAGAACTTAGAACTACTTAAACCTAACTAACCTAAGGACATAACACACATCCATGCCCGAGGCAGGATTCGAACCTGCGACCGTAGCAGTCCCGCGGTTCCGGACTGGAGCGCCTAGAACCGCAAGACCACCGCGGCCGGCTGTGTGTGTTTGTCCCTAGGATAATTTAGGATAAGTAGTGTGTAAGCTCAGGGACTGATGACCTTAACAGTTAAGTCCCATAAAATTTCACACACATTTGAACATTTTGAAGCAAAGAAGGATCTCGCGAAGTCGGGTCTGACAGTACGTGAGGATCTGACCTCTGAAAGACTAAACATTTAGAAGAGCGCGATTTCGAAATTGGGCTACAGAACGTATGCACAAATGACGGCAGGATAATAGTAAAGACCGAAAACGGAAAGAGAACAATTTGCAGTGTTAATGAACTCGAAAGCCTCTGCTTTAGAAGGTAAATCATGTCAAATCTTGCTGCCACCAACCTGTATGTTTATATTGTTTACATTGTCAACCATAACTTAACTAATGTATTATCAACTTTTTCGTTTCTCCACATAACTACTTTTATCTCTAATTGTTTTCTCATGTAATTGTTTTGTTATTTGTATTATCAACTTTTCGTTTCTCTTCATCAATATTTTTATCCCTAATCGTTTTCTCATGCAATTTGTTAGTTATTACATAAGTGAGTCTTACTTTCATTTTGAATTAGCAACCCAATATTATACTTCGTTATACTCATATGTGCCATTAGTATCACACTCTGTCCTTGCCTTGAAAACCGTTACGTGCATATTACTCCCGTTGTGTTTAGCGAGATTCTTTCCCTTGCCAGCACACGGCTACTTTCAGGACCGTTGCAAAAGCTAGCTGACCTTGGCCACAGTTCCCATCGCCTCCCTGCAGAGAACCGGGAGAACACTCCCCCCCCCCCTCCCAATTCTCCTCAAGCCTTCCCCATTCATCATGCCAGAGTCCACTGCCAGCGCTAACCACGACACACAACTATCCATCGGCAGCTTCCTCGCAGAAAGTGTTTAATATGTGTCCATTACAAATCTTCTAAAGTAGGAGGGTTCGTCTGTTTCTAAACTGCCCTCTCAAGTCTCGAATCGTCATATGAACATATAATTGTCGCAGGTGACACATTAATTTTCTGCGCAATAGTCCTTCCAGTGGAAAATTTAACAGGATACTTTCTTCCTCAAATATGACGCTACTTCAGCTGGCACCTACTCATCACAACCTACTCATCATACGACTACCAGTCACGCTTTCATAGATATATTCGCAACGAAGTCTCCAAACAGTATGATCCACACCTCTCAAATATCTGCGCCTGGCATGTCTGCCCATGACATTATTTTCATGACGTGTTCACTAGACTCTCCTAGAAAGAAACAAAAATAGTCTACATACCGAGACTTCAAACGCATAAATTTGCCTGAACTCGAAACTAAGGCACAAGAAATAGTCTGGGGAATGACCCCCACTCCCCTCACGGACATAAACGAAAAACTTCAGCATATCACTAACAAAATTATTCAACTACATGAAAAATATGCTACAATAAAGGCAAGAAAAATAAAAAGGAAACCTGCACCTTGGCTGACTGATGAACTCAAACAGATCATGAATCTCAGAGACGCTGCACATCGAGCATACAAGATACACCCTACACCTGAAAATATTACTGTATACAAGCAGAAAAGAAATATAGTCAGTCAAGCAGTGAGAAAAGCTAAGCTCAGGCATGCCCTTACATTAACTTTCAATAGATGTAGACCAGCTATCCTGTGGAAAAATCTCTGTAGTCTCGGTCCAGGTAAAGTAAAAGTTGCAGAAAATCCCATGGTCCCAGCTGAAGAACTAAACCGATTCCTCACATCACCTACAATCAGCTGAACAGTAGAAAAAAAAATGACGGCCGGTGTGGCCGAGCGGTTCTAGGCCCTTCAGTCTGGAACAGTGAGACCGCTACGGTCGCAGGTTAGAATCCTGCCTCGGGCATGGATGTGCATGATGTCCTTAGGTTAGTTAGGTTTAAGTAGTTCTGAGCTCTAGGGGACTGATGACCTCAGATATTAAGTCCGATAGTGCTCAGAGCCATTTGAACGAAAGAAAAATTCTATCTACAACACGTCATTTGCAATACTGTCAAGAAAGCCATCACGCGGATTAGATCAGCATCTGCTGGACATGATGGCATCACTATCCACATGGTAAAACTTATTATTGATCAACTACAGGCCTCTGTAACAGAAATTTTCAACGATCCCTTAATCACCAGTTTTTTCCCTGAGGCCTGGAAACTGGGACAAATTAAGCCAGTGCCACAGCACTCTCTGACTACCGCCCCATCTGCGTTCTTCCTGCACTATCAAAAGCCTTGGAATATACAGTCCATGACAAGCACACCAACTACCTAACAACTAACAACCTACTAGACCAATCAGGTTTCCGTAATCATCGAAGCACAACATCCGCAATGATAAAGGTGACAAATGACCTAAAACTTGCCATGGATGGACAAGAAGCGACTATCATTTGCTTCTTAGATTCCAGCAAAGCATTTGATACTGTCGACTTCGACTCTTACTTGCCAAACTTAGCGGTCTAAATTTCTCACCAAGTGCAGTGCAATGGTTTCACTCATACATGAAGTCTCGTCAGCAACGCGTCCTATCAGGGAATATAAAATGGCAATGGCGGCAGGTAGTGTCAGGCGTTCCCCAGTGCTCAGTGTTAGGGCCTATACTCTTCTCTCTGTATGACAATTATGTGTCATCGGTTCTGACCTACTGCAAATATTACATGTATGCTGACGACCTTCAGTTGTATCTACGTGCTAAACCACTCAATCTTAAGAAAGCTATTGAAAACTACAATACTGACCTCGATGCAGTATCAAAACGGGCACAGAACATACGACTAAAACTCAGCCAACCTAAAACCGAAGCAGTACTTGTTGGTCACTGTAAGCTCATTAGCCCCAAACATCGGGAATCCGTACCATCTCTAATTCTAAATGGAACAAATATCAAGTTCTCTCAGCAAAGAGTTTGGGAGTAATAATAGATAAAAATCTAAATAGGACAGAGCACGTAACTGCATTATGCAAACAAGCATCATGACACTTTCCCCTTTCGATCTGAAAAAGAAATTAGTACAATCGCTTATACTCCCAATCACTGACTACAGCGAAATTATCCTACAAGGACCCTCTCAGGAAAATTCGTGACGTCTGGAACTGGTCATGAATTCCTGCGTCCGATATATCTGTGACATTCGACTTTTTGATCACATTTCACCAGATATGCACAACTGTCCTGGTTGCGTGCAGAAAAAACGCAGAGATTTCCATACATTTTGTCTCATCTGCTGTCTTATAAATGTACACTGTCCCTCGTACCTTTCCTCGTCATTAACGCTCATGTCTGAACAACATCACAGAAACAGACGTTCACAACAAAATAAAATACTCTTTGTTCCTCAGTCACCTTCTCGAAGACCTTTAAAGTAGCAGGAACCCGACTCTGGAATAACCTCCCTCATTACATTAGAGAACTTAAAAACATGTCCAGCTTCAAAAACAAATTAATTACGTAGCTTCTTAAGCAACAGTAATGCCATCCGCTGTACATGAATGCACTTCACCCCATTACTTCCTTCTTTCCTACTAGGACCGATGACCTCAGCAGATTGGTCCCATAACACCACAACACAAATTTCCAAAGTTGCAAAGAATGTAATGGTCCTCCCTGGATTCTGTTACATTAAAAAGTCACTGTGTCTGGTAACAAAGCTGAGCTGACATTTGCTCCGCTGACAACTGTAAGCGATGTTGGGATATTTCTACCGCGCTTGAAGACTGATATATACCTTGGCTGAGGAACAGCTCCATAGTTACGGACATTCGTTGCTCTTGAATTGTGCATTCCAAGATGATCAAAAGAAGATATAGAAGGTATATTTTCGGTATGTGCTGTGAAAATCCAGAGTTTGTGTGACACTTTCCTGCATAGATGTTCTACCGAAGAAAACAAATGTCTGATTTTGTGTAGTCTGTGAGAAGCACTACGCCAGGCAGTTTTTAAAAGTTTTCTGTTGACAGGTGAGGCAAATTATCAACTGAAGCTGCGGCACAGACGCTACTTTCAATTTCTGTAGCATCTCCGAGAGTATGACGATGTTACCAGAGATAAAAACCACGTCACGGTTTGCATAGTGATGTCGGTGCTCAGTCACAGGGGACATTTGTGTCACTCCATCGTAAGTGACGTTTGAGCCAACCTACTTCACGCTAAAAATACTCAAACACAGCCAAAGATATTGTATGCTTGAGTTGTTTTTAAGCTTGGGAGAGTGTTTTGAACAAAGATCTCTGCAGAGTCCAGTGTTCATTTTATCAACTGCCTTTATCATGACAATATTTATATCGTTATAATAATTCTCATAATTTTAAGCAAATCTAATGCTTGTGCTACAGATTATAATAATGCTCCAGACCGAATCTTTCACTCTGAAGCGTACTGAGCACTGTTGTGAAATTTCCTGGCATATTAAAACTGAGTGCTGCACCGGAGCTCAAACCCCAAGCGCTCACCAACTTAGCTATTCAGGTACGACTGACGACTTGCTATTACAGCATTACTTACGCCAGCACTTCTGTCCTACCTTCTAAGTGTCAGAGCCTGTTGTAGAGCCACTCTTCGCAGTACTCTTTCTTCCAGGAGTGCTAGTCCAGCAACATATGCAGGAGAAATTCTGAGAAGTTTGCGAGGTAGCAGAAGAGGTGTTCATCGAAGTAGCCCAGGGATCCGGGTCTTGAGCGCTGCCTGGACAGCTCAGTCAATAAGTGCACTGCCTATAGAAGGGAATAATGATGTTGCTGAATGACTCACTAACATCTGTGAACCGAAAAGTTTTATATAATTATCGCAATTTACTTAAAGAGCATACAATCATGGGGAAAATATAGTGTTACTATGAATGATTCATTCTTTGCAAAAACCGACATAATGTCTGATGGGATAGCAGCAGTCAGTGATTGTATAATGTTACTTATAATCCGTCTTGTGACGCAGCATGTGAAAGTTGCTTTATTTGGAGGGGTTACTCCTGTAACTGAAATATCAGATCTGAAGATGGTTCTGAATGAACCGAAACCGGTCATATGAATAAAAAAATTTGCAATCAAGACGGATTATAAGTAACATTAATGATTCATTCGTTTCCAAAGGCCTATACATTCTACAAGTTCATAGTTGCATTCTACTAATGTTCTATGAGTGTCCCTCTGGTCACACGACTTACATCTAAGTGGTAGTTAAATTCGTTCCGTGCCTTATGTAACAATATCCTGTCGGTGGTCATCACCAGTGGAAAAAAGTATTAGGCCTGGCGCCATGGTGGGGAGGGGGGCGTGATGTGGCTGGGGTGGGGGGGGGGATGTCAAGGGGACATAGCTACATCATCTTCACCACTACACCCATTCCATCAATATGTAAGTTTGTCGTTTCGGTGGTGACGAATGACAGGATGCCCTATAATGTTGGCAGATGAGTTTCACGGAACCAGTAGTCAGTTGTGGAATCAACCACAACTGCAACGTCCTAAGATAAGAAGTACACGTCACAGCCATCTCACAGAAGGAAACGGCCCAGGCAGCTCTGAGAGTGACATTCCACAGAAAAAATCACTCTTCGATGAATCTCACTCGTGTGTCATATTCTCATGAGGACTTTGAGTGCCCCGCACTCTCACATTGTGCCGATTAACCTTTCCAGATAAATGAATATTGATTGATCGCTGAATATCAGATTACAGGCGAAATTATCACCCAAAGTGCGTCCTGCACTGCGATACAGAACTGAAGGCGTCGGCCGTATTCCCCGGTTTTGTTGCACGAGATAAAGATGATGCAATCTGAAATACGAGTACAATGCCGTCGAAAAATCTACCACACAGTTTGCTGCGGTATTCCAAGTTCATGGTTTGCGTGGACCGATAACTGTTTTCGGACTGCGTATTGAACAGTCCCTCGCCCTCTCAGCGGTTGCATGTGGAACACTTTGTCGACGGGAAATTTTCTTTTTACAAAGACAAACAATGTCCCTGAACTGTCGATACCAATGCACATTGCTCAGTATACATAACGGCTCTTTTCCAAATTCCTTCTGAATGCACGAAGCCCTATTCTAACAGATGAACATCTCACATGTTCACTCAGACACTCTTTTCTTGCATTGTATCTGAGCCGTGGTAAAAATTGCTATTTTGAAGAGCGCGCCGCAGCGCGTTGTGTGAAGCAGTCGCCCTCCGTTTCTGGCGGTGGCGCCGCTGTGGCAATCGCAGCTTTGGTTTCTGCCTCTGGTGGGAAAGGGGAAAGGTTGCCTGTTCACGTGCATTTAAGGGGCGCTATGAGCTCGCCAGTTGGTCAGTCTGGGTGAGTCTGGAGTCAGTCTGGGGTCAGTCTATCGTCCCCAGCTTGCTAGTCTGTCTCTCGTCCGAATTTGTGGGGCAGTTAGTGTCCGTCTGTCGTCCGGAGTGTTAGTATGTCTTTCGTTCGGATCAATCTTTAAAGCCGGATAAATGAGAGTCTTTCCACTCCGCCAGTAAAAGAACTCAGCGAGTGGTCGCCTAGTCGGGGCTTAGTTCCTGCATCTGAGTCTGCACGTTAGGCCGCCAGTCTGCTCGAGTTGCTCAGGCCATGGTCATTGGCGGTTGGATCGATCAGTTAGTCGGTCGTGCACTGAGACACAAGATGACTTGTCCGCCTTGAGCGTCGGCGCATGTGAGGTCGCAACGTGAGTCCAGTGGGCCGCGCCGTATAGCGAGGGGTAGTGTCTTCGCGACCGACACGAGAGCAACATGAGTCAACCCACGACATCGGTCTGGCCGGTTGAAGCGGCTGGCAGCGGACGGTTCGGGGGAGCGCTTTGGGGGTGCTGCGCCAGGTCTTCTCCAGAAATCGCAGTTTATTAGAAGTTATGTGATTGGTGATATGTTGTTTCATTTACTTGTTAAATTCTACTTTTTTTTTTGGCGAGGTCACCAGCCACTTTGTTTTGGGCTCGTCCCACCATTCTTCTCCCTTTGCCCACCCGCGGGAAGGTGGTTATTTATGAATTGGGTGGTTCGTTTCTCCCTTGTGGAGTAGGGCGCCTTACAGCAGCCTGCGGTTCGGGTTGTTCGATAATCTCGCTATCAATCAGCCGTACGTTAATAGCTGCCTCTGTCATGTTTGTAGGATTCGGTGTGTTAACGAATTTATTGCTTGGAGTGTAACGGCCTGATTCCTGAAATATGTTTTATTTTGCCTATCATCTTGAGAGGCGGTATATGTGTAGTGTAGAGCATGTTAACTCATTTGGCCAACATTGTATAATTTTATATAAGATTGCATTTCATGTGCTTCTATTTAAATGGTCATTTTAGTATATCAAGTTGCCATCCTTCCACCGTAAGACTTTTCTTAGAAGTTAAAATCAAGTAGCACCTTCGGTGGCTAGTTAATCTTTTAATTTTTGTGTTTTGTACCATTTCCATCCCTCCTACGGGGTGCCTAGTTTGTGTGCTTGTGTGAGTTTTTTACTTTAAGGTAACCTGGTGTGTTGCAAATTTGCACCAGTGTAGTCTTTCAGGGGTTGTTGTGAGCAGTCGTGGCGACGGCCGTGTCAAAAGGGAGCGGCAAGGTTCTCAGCCTGAAAGCTCATGCTCTCAAAAATTTGTTTTTTTTCTGCCTCTGAATAAATTGTAAATTTATATTTAGAGGGTGCCTTCTGCTTGTAATTTTAAATCTGTTTCTGTAAAAAAAAAAAAAGGCTCTTAGGAATAAAATTCCCATTTGTTAAATGCAATTCGATTTGATTCCATCAGTTACGCCCTGGCCACTACTTCCACGCTCACATAGTGTGATTAAATGTGTTTATGTTCTTGATGAATCGCTAGTAAATAAAATAAATTTTTAAGAATATTCTTTGAAATTAAATCCACGGTTCAGTATCTAAATTTTCAAGGCATTGCACTCTTAACTCTAACTGGTGGGCAAAATGCAGATTCACTGAGACTATAGTTCTATTCATGCTTGAATCATGTTTGTACATGTAGTACTTTGGAAAATATCGAATCCTGAAAACGTGTGAATCATTTATTGTAGCCCATTATTAACTCAGTTTAATGAATGAGAGCGGAAAATTATGATATGCGATGATATAAAAAATTTTCTTCAAGATTCTGACCACAACCGTCGAAACACACCAAAACAGATTATATTTGGTTTGTGAAAGAAAGAAACGATAAGACTGGAATCAATTCCATCCATGTTTGAAATGAAAAGCTACTCGATTTGTGTGAGGATACGCGACTCACGGTAATTTTTAGTGCGGATGCATACTACAATATGTCCTTACTCTTGCGATACTCAGCCAAAACGTCGGAGCAGATGGGTTAGTGGACGGTGGACGCTACTAGCGTGTGACGAGTTGAGAATTGGGCCGGCTGGAACGCGTGTCTTGATGGCAGATGCGGTTAAGGTGACCCCTCACGCAAAGCGGGAGACCCGGATTCGAGTCCTGGTCCGGCACAAATTTTCAGTTCTAACAATTCAATTTAATTCAACGACCGGTTTTAAAAGTTGCTCACATTATTTTGCGCAGCGAACCCTGTGCTTGTTGAGCCAGACTTGGAAGTACATACTCCAAAAATAGTTTGCTTTTTATTCAAGAGTCAACAGTTCACCTTCCTGTCGAAAAAGTCATCATTAGAGATAATTCGGATCGATAGGAACTGTATGGGAGGCACCTATCGTCCTTTAAAATGAACCAGGAAAGTATTTATCTGAAGTGATTTAAGGAAAATAAATAAACAGATCAGACATAAGCAAGAACGATGTTAGATCGCATTAGCTTCCGAAAACAATATTGCGGAAGCACTCCCGTGATCTGCTGCAATAATTTGTAAGCAGGCTGTAAAGGTTTTTTTTATTGGTAACGCCACGTAGCGCTCTGTATGAAAATCACTGACTGTGCTGTGTGCAGTCTTTGGCTGCTTTGCATTGTTGGAATTTGCTATTGTAGTGTTGGGCAGTTGGCTGTTAACAGTGCGTAGCGTTGCGCAGTTGGAGGTGAGCCGCCAGCAGTGGTGGTCGTGGGGAGAGAGATGGCGGAGTTTTGAGAGCGAATGATATGGACGTGTGTCCATCACAGACAGTAAATTTGTAAGACTGGATGTCATGAACTGATATATATATATATATATATATATATATATATATATATATATATATATATATATATATATATATATATATATAATGACTTTTGAACACTGTTAAGGTAAATACATTGTTTATTCTCTATCGAAATCTTTCATTTGCTAACTGTGCCCATCAGTAGTTAGTGCCTTCAGTAGTTAAAATCTTTTATTTAGCTGGCAGTATTGGCGCTCGCTGTATTGCAGTAGTTCTAATAACAAAGATTTTTGTGAGGTATGTGATTCATTGTTAGTCAGGGCCATTCTTTTGTAGGGATTATTGAAAGTCAGACTGCGTTGCGCTAAAAATATTGTGTGTCAGTTTAAGCACAGTCACTTATAATTTTTCTAAGAGGACATATCATTCCTGTCGAAAACATGACAATGTGGGTTGCTTGTAACAGCCAGACAATTCACCTAAGTGCTGCAGATGGACAGATACACTCCAGGTATGGGTCAGCAGTGTTCTCTCCACTCACCTTGCGTCTTCTGTTGTTTTGTCCGTTGTGCAGAAGACAGTCCGTGGTAGTTGTCCTGTTTATAGCACTCACCTTGACTGTGAAAAGGATTACTACACGTGGGCCACTTGGCTGTTGCAAATGTATACTAAAATAATTCTGCGTGAATGCCATTATACATTACTTACAACAAGAACAGGTAATTCAGTTCCTAAAGGGAGTTCAAAATCAATAGCCAGGGGGGATTGGAGTTCGTTGAAGCGGAAGGTTGATTGGTTGACTGGGAGGGGGAACCAAATAGCGAGATCATAGGTCGCATCGGATTAGGAAAGGTTGGGGAAGGAAGTCGGACATGCCCTTTCAAAGGAATCATCCGTCCTTGGCCTGAAGCGATTTGGGGAAATCACGAAAAATCTAAATGAGTGGCCGCACGCGGATTCGAACCGTCGTCCTCCCAAAAGCGCGTCCAGTGTCCTAATCACCGCACCACCTCACTTGGTATTCGGGAGACAGAAGAACAAAGGGTTACGGGAGAATATGGATTTGTTGGTGCGATTGTGAGAGAAGAATTTCAGCTAGTAACACAAATATTCTGTCAATGAATCGCAAGAGGAGGAGGTATAGTTAGAAAAGGTCGGGAAATACGACAAGATTTTAATTAGATTACATCATGGTGAGGCAGAGATTCCAAAATCAGATACTAGATTTTAAGACGCACGCAGGAGAAGATTTTGACTCAGGTCACAGCTTAGTAGTGATGAAGTTTAAGGGATTAGTCAGGAGGAATCATTGCGCGAAGAAGTGGTATACGGAACTACTAAGGAGTGAAGAGGTATGCTTGACGTTCTCTGAGGCTATAGATACTGCGATAATGAATACCTCTGTAGGCAGTTCCGTTGAAGGGGAATGGATGTCTCTAAAAAAAGGCAGTCACACAAGTTGGAAAGAAAAATATTATTACAAAGATGGTAACTGCAAAGAAGCCATGGGTAAAAGAAGAAATACTTCGGCTGATCGATGAAAGAAAGAAGTACAAAAATGTTCTGGGAAATTCAACAATACAGAAACACAATTCTCTTTAGGAATGAAATAATAGGAAGCGTGGCGAAACTTATACGAAATGGCTGCATGCTAATTGTAAAGAAATGGAAAAAGAAATGATCGTCCGGAGGACTGATTCAACATATAAATAGGTCAAAACCACCTTCAGTGAAATTAAAAGCAAGGGCATTAACATTAAAAGAGCAAGACCTGACAATTACGAGAAATATCGCACAACCACTGCTACAACTCATCCATCCGAGTTGCTAACAAGAATAATATAAAGAAGAATGGAAACGAAAATGGAAGGTCTGTTGGATGTCCATCAGTTTGGCTTTAGTGTAGGTAAAGGCACCACAGGGGTAATTCTGACTTTGCAGTTGATAATGGAAGCAAGACTAAAGAAATTCAAAACACGTTCAAGGAATTTGTCTACCTGGGAAAATGAACCCACAGTGTCAAGTAGCGCAATATGTTCGAAATTCTGAGAAGAATAGGGGTCACCTACAGGGAAAGATGGATAATGTGCAATACGACAACAGCCAAGCGGTAACAATAAGAAGGGAAGATCAAGAACGAAGTGCTCGGACAAAAAAGGTAGAAGACCGGAAGGGTCTTTCACCCCTACTATTCTATCTATATATTGAAGAAGCAATAGCAGAATAAAAAAATTGTTCAAGAGTCAAATTAAGATTCGAGATTAAAGGATACCAATAATACGATTCGCTCAAGACGTTGCTATTCTTAGTGGAAGTGAAGAAGAATGACGGGATTTGCCGAATGATATGAACAAGCTGATATGGACTGACAATAAGTCGAAGAAATGCGACAGTAATGAAAGGTAGCAGATTTGAGAACAGAGAGAAACCTAACATCATGATTACGAAATAGACGAGGTAAAGGAATTCTCCTAGCTACCGAGCGAGGTGGCGCAGTGGCTAGCACACTGGACTCGCATTCGGGAGGACGACGGTTCAATCCCGCGTCCGGCCATCCTGATTTAGGTCTTCCGTGATGTCCCTAAATCGCTCCAGACAAATGCCGGGATGGTTCCTTTGAAAGGGCACGGCCGACTTCCTTCTCCGTCCTTCCCTAATCCGATGAGACCGATGACCTCGCTGTCTGGTCTCCTTCCCCAAACAACCCAACCCCCAACCCTCTCCTAGCTGGGCAGCATAATAGCCTATGACGAACGGAGTAGGGAAGACCTATTCACAGCAGACTAGCCCTGGTAAAACAGGAATTCCTGGCCAAGAGTGTCTACTATTATCAAATATAGGCCTCAATCTGATTAGGAAATCTGTGAGAATTAACTTATGGAGTATAGCATTGTATGGTAGTGTAATATGAACTATGGGAAAACCGTAAAATAAGATACTGGAAGCATTTGAGATGTGATGCTACAGAAGAAAGTTGAAAATTGGGTGGACTGATAACTTATGGAATGAGCGGATTGTCCAGAGAATCGGCGAGGGAAGGAATAAATGGAAAACGCTGACGAGAAGAAAGGACAGGATGGTAGAGCATCTGTTAAGATATTACGGAGTAACTTCCACTACAGGGAACTATACAGGAAAAAGACAGAAACTGGAATACAGCCAGCAAATAATTGAGGACGTAGGTTTCAAGTGCTTCTCTGAGTTGAAGAAGTTCGACAGGAGAGGAATTCATGGCGGGTCGCATCAAACCAGTCAGCTGATGGCTCAAAAAAAAAAAAAACTATTGTGGGACCTGTACATTTCAGAATCTGAAGCTCGCTGAAAATCTCGCTGAAAATAACACAATTCTCCGTGCTACGTGCACGTTCACCCTCAAGCTGACGCAACCTGTGCCGTTCCAGAGTCTCTGCTCTCTAACGTTGGGCAACTAGAGGTCAGAAGCGGCAACGCTTTCTCACAAGGGCATGCTCTGGACAGCCAACGGGAGACGAGAAGACGTATTTCTCAGCTGCTTCACGTGATCGACCACGAACTCAGCGCATGATCACACTGCACGTAACATACTGAACACCATTACAGGAGCCATCTACCGGATTATTTGGCTGGAATGGCTGTCTCGCTATAAACCCTGAAGCTTGAGGTTTCACAGATTTCAGCACAGGGCTAATTACCCAAAAACATTGCACTGTCAATCGCATCAGTATGAACTGTCGTGTTTCATTGGCCTATGTCCTGCGTTTCTTGGTCGTTTTTGATATCACTATATAAATTGTCAGTGAAGTTTTCCTATGAGGTTTGTACATTGTGTCAAAGTAGGACCCAAACTTGCCTATAACGGACAGTTCTTTCTCATTGTAAGCGTCCATTCACTTCCCAAGAATCGGAATCAGATAACACCCTGCGAAGAAGGCTCTCCCTCCGAGGAATTAGACGCAGCTGTTACAGGGAAAGCTGATTGAACTGCTCGCCGCCACTAATTCGACACCGGTACCAAAAAGCTGAAGTGTTCGATCATTTCAGACTCCTTTCGACCACAGCATGAGCCAAGTTAATTTTGCACTTGCTGAGGCGCGTCGTTAGAGTTGCAGTGTTCGCCCGAAATGTGTGACGCGCGCATAACCCTCACCGTGCTATGGCGAAAGAACTGTCACTCAGTTATGGTCTCCCACTATATGACGCTGAATGGGTACGTGTTTCTGACCACACATTATGATATGCTTTGAATTTCTGTGTTTCGGTTAAATGTACGATAGAACGGGTAGAGCGGTAACAGAAGGGTGACCAGAGAACACGAAGCCCGCAGCCATCAAGCCATCAAATTCTCTTCATCACAACTGGGGATTTGACTGTACCTATTATTTACACAATAGACCGTTTTTCAAACCGTCTCTTCATGTCAGTAAGTTAACTAGTGCACTATAACACAGAGATTTATCTGTAACAGATAGGATTTATAGAGGAAATAGTGAAGATTCAAAGAAGAGTGGTGCGTTTTATTGCAGGTTCATTTAGTAAACATTAAAGCGTCGGGAAGATAATCAACCAACCCCAGAGGTAGACGTCATAGTAGAAGCTTTCTTTGAAGTTCTGAGAGCCTACGTTCCTAGAAGAGAAGCAAATATATTGCTTCCCCCTGCGTATATCTCGCGGAAATACCATGATGTTCAAATCAGAGTGATACGAGCCCGCGTGGAGGCTTACCAGCAGTCGTTCTCTCGCGAACTATTCACGACAGTGCTATACAAAGTAGCCTCCACCACACACCGCAGGGTTACTTACAGAGTATGGTTCAAATGGCTCTGAGCACTATGGGACTCAACTGCTGAGGTCATTAGTCCCCTAGAACTTAGAACTAGTTAAACCTAACTAACCTAAGGACATCACAAACATCCATGCCCGAGGCAGGATTCGAACCTGCGACCGTAGCGGTCTTGCGGTTCCAGACTGCAGCGCCTTTAACCGCACGGCCACTTCGGCCGGCAACTTACAGAGTATAGATGTAAATGTAGACGTAGAATGTGTCACGTTCTTTTCATCTGTAATCCGTTTGAATTGTAGGGATGAAAATCATTCTCATCAGCGCCTATCTTCGCCATTTCCTCCTTGTAGAACTTTGATTTTCAGAGCATTTCACTATGTAAAATGGAAGATGGATTATATCAAACGATTCAGTTCCACTGTAGTTGATAGAAGGAAAGAAAGTAGGAGCAGATGAGTATGACATGTATACCTCCACATTTTTAATAATTTGCAGCTAGCGTAATGGCATGGAGAAAAAAATGGTTCAAATGGCTCTGAGCACTATGGGACTCAACATCTTAGGCCATAAGTCCCCTAGAACTTAGAACTATTTAAACCTAACTAACCTAAGGACATCACACACACCCATGCCCGAGGCAGGATTCGAACCTGCGACCGTAGCAGTCCCGCGGTTCCGGACTGCAGCGCCAGAACCGCACGGCCACCGCGGCCGGCAATGGCATGGAGAACAATCTTAATAAAATCATTTATATTACAAACATCTTCCACGAAGTGTTCGACATTAGACCATATGTGAACTCTCTACATTTTTGAGAGCACCGTATTAATATTCTGGAAATTTTATTTTTAGTAACTTCGTATTCCTTCGTGGTACATGTCGCATTAGGAGATTAAAAATAATGAAACATTAGTGTAATGGCCTTGTTACCAGCGAAACAGTGACGCTTCATCACTGGGAAAGGTACGGTTATTCGACCGTAGTTTTTCCTTGCAAACAACTGTTTCACCATTACATTAGGGAGCGAGGCCCTGGTATTTCTCAGTTTACGACGAGGTGGTGAGACGCATCCGCTGGGTGACAATGTGTTCGCAGTGCAGCGCAGTCGTAAAACGCGGAGCTGCGCGCCCGCATTCTGCCAGTCCGACGGCCTGCCGTCGCTCGTCATGCACACCACTCCTGCTCTCTCCCTGCCTCCCTCCCTCCCTCCCTCCCTCTCTCTCTCTCTCTCTCTCTCTCTCTCTTTTTCTCTCTCCTTTCCACCTCAGACCGTCTCCCTAACAGGTCCGTGAGCAGGCCAGCGCCATAATACAGGCACTGCACTAACTTCAGATAAAAAAAAATTGTATTAAATACGGGAAAACGGGGAAGCAATAAAACACGGGTTTTTCCAAAGGTTCTTATCGCCGGATCTTTAATTTCCGCGACCGGGCTTTATGAGCGTGTGATGCGAGCGCGCCCGGGCCTCGCCGCAGCTGAGTGCTATGCCGCGCCCACGGACCCCCGCCTCCTTCTGGCGATAAGGCGTACGCAGGGAAGCTCCGCCTGCAGCCACAAGGGTGGCATACGGAACACACGGGCCAGCGCAGTCGGTCTGCGGAAAGATGCACCAGCCTCTCTTTCGTGGATCCAGCACGCACTTACGGTATATCCAGTGCCGTGCTTTACTTCGAATTTTTGTTTAAACACATGATATGGAGGCGGAAGGTTTGTGTCACCTACAACGTATTAAACTACCTCCGTAACCTAGGTCGGCTTCGCATGTCTGTACCAACACATTATTCGTACTCTTACTGAAGTACTATTCGTGGAGCTTACACCAAGTCTTGTGTGTATTTTCCTGCCTAAATATTTGTCGTCTGTTACGGTGTCTTTTCTGCTCAATACTCACTTGCCTCAGTATGTTACATAAACGCGGTGCCTGTTCCTTATCGACGAACAATATAAACCAGTTACTAATTATTTATTATTATTTGTTTTCACGGTTGCTCTGCCTGTCCTGTCTTCTGCTGCTGTCTTTATTTCCACGCAGCTTCGACTTCCTTTAAGCTCATCCACCATTCTGTATATTCTCCTTTTATTTATCCTTCTCCCACACACTAATCCTTCTAAGGCATTCATCATTAATCACATCGCAACATGTGAACAAACCAGTCCCCCTATTCTTGACAGGGCCTGTTCATTAGTCGCCCCGTGTAGCCAATTTTCCTTTCCATCCTCTTCGACATCCACACGTCAAATGTTACCCAACTCTTTCCTGCCTCTCTTCTCAGAGTACATGCCTTAAATCGATTCAGTGCCACCTCTAGCCTTTCCCTCACCTCTTTATTTTGCTTTCCACCTATTTTCCTCTTTCTAAACAACGATTCATTAGCTACCGCAATTCTTGCTTAGACTTCGAGATAACACTCAGCTCTTCCGTTATTATACTTCATGGGTACTAGAAAGGTGTCACTTGGCTAATTTCAGTTTGTACTAACTTACTTTAGGCTTTCCAGGCGAGGAGTTGTCGTTTTTGAAAGTAGGTTTTTTTTCGGGTACTCTGAATCGTACTTGCACGATATTTCGGTTGGGTATCTCGCAAACCTTATCAAGTGCCATCTGAGGCTTAACCATAACTCGTTCGTAGAATGACGAGCCATTCCTTGATTCGAGGTGGCTGCAGTTCACACCCATTAGGAAGCGACTCCTCGTGGTTCTTCTCTTGGCTGGAGACTGGTGACCGTTCGTTGATTGATTGGCGTGCTGTTTACTTGAAACCAAAGGGAAACGACATGTTAGTCGAGCTAGCGATTGTGATAGTGATGTGATGGATGTGACGGTGGAAGAGGGTGTCTGTTATTTTTGTCTACTGCACAGAAAATTATATTCGGAGCAGATCATTCCAGGATTTGGTCGGCCTGCGTTGTTAATGGTGGCCCATGGCCTTGAGCTGATTTTGGGATTGTTCCTACTTCTCGTAGAAATCAGGTTACATTTGCCAGAAAGTGTCCCGCAAAAGCGAGATGATCGTGTCTTCGTGCACCGGACGAGTTGGGTACAGCCTAGGGAGGCGCCGACAGGGTTTCTGAGCTCGGTTTTGCATTCTCTGCAATGCTTCGATGTTTGAGTGAGTTGCATATCCCCACACGCCAGTGGGACGATCAGCGCTAGGTACAGCGTTATGGCGTTTTTCGGGGCAGGATTGACTGCAGGCGCAGGAGGGGATAAAAGGCGCGGAATCGCGCTATTGCCCTACCTTTGACGTCACGAACATGTGGTTTCCATGTAAGCCGTTGGTCCAATATTTACAGTCGTTCCCCATAGCATGACCCCCCCCCCAGGATGTTGACAGGCTGCAGATATGGCGACAGCCTTCTTTGGGAGAAGACTACAGCCTGTTTCTGGCCTGGGTTGAAGTTTAATCGCCACTTCGTGGACCATGCTCCCAATGCATCACCCAAGTGCCGGAGGCGGCACCTCGTAGCATGATCATTCAAGCTATATCGTCGGCGTAAAGCTGTAGCTTTGCGTTCGCCACCCATTGTGAATAGTCTGTACACAGGGAGTACAGCAGTGATCCGAGAAACGACCCTTGAAGCACCCTATACCAAGTTTTAGTACGTCCATCCCATCCTTGTGATTGGAGGTCTGGGGAACCTTTCACTACTGTAAGGGAACGGAACAGCTACAGTCGTTCTTATGATGTTATTTATTGCCTGGTTACCAGTTTCGGCACTTCAAAATGGTTCAAATGGCTCTGAGCACTATGGGACTCAACTGCTGAGGTCATTAGTCCCCTAGAACTTAGAACTAGATAAACCTAACTAACCTAAGGACATCACAAACAGCCATGCCCGAGGCAGGATTCGAACCTGCGACCGTAGCGGTCTTGCGGTTCCAGACTGCAGCGCCTTCGGCACTTCAGTGCACCATCTTCAAACATTAGCTGAAGGGGTTAGCAACATTCGTATACAGTTAATGGTTGAGACAATGTTACAGTTAGAGATAGTCTGCGTAAACCAGTTATGTTGGCCACTGACGCATCGTGCATATAGATGGCGTTAAGGCCTGAAGATGGCGCATTGAAGCGCCGAAACTGGTAGCCGTACAATAAATGCCATCATAAGGACAGCTGTTGGTGTTTCATTTTCTTACCTGCGCATATCTGCCGACCTGTGGACGTTCCGTCGTCTGCACTGCCTAGAAGGTCCTCTTATACGTAAGACCGGAGAAGGGCTATGTTTAACGCCGCCATCCTGTGCTCAAAGAACTTGTGCAAGAGGACATTCTGCAACATAGAGTCGAAGCCTTAGAGAAGTTGAGAAACACTGCCCAGACTGAAACCAAACTGTTCATCTCGTATGATATTCTCTTGGGTGACATGTTTTCAGCATTTTTGCGTAGTGCCTTGCGAAGATTTTCGAGACGGAAGGGAGAAGGCTCATTGGCCGGTAGCTGGCCGCCTGCCAAGATTCTTGCTCATCTTCAGAATGGTCACCACCTGTGTTCCCACACACAGTGGGTACATCACTCAGTCCGCAAAGTAAAGGTATGGCATTTGAACCAACGGTGGGAGGTTCTTCAACTGGTGGTTATTGATGCTGTCGTTGCCTCCTGCGCTCCTGGTGTCAAGGCACCATAGTTGTGCTGCAACTTCTTCCTCGTTGATTAGTTGAATGATGTCGTCAGCTCTTGGTTCCAAGAAGATGGGCTGCTGCTCTTGGACATAACGAGTGTGGTCTTCGTCCACCACGTTGGTCACAGGCGTAAAATTTGCTGCAAAGTCATCGACAAGTACGCTTGCCTTAGCATTTGGCTCGCAGATGAGGTCCTAGCCGACCTGCCATGGATGCGCTGTTGGCGACGCAGGAGTTTCTTGACGACTCTCCAGGCACCGCCGTCATCAGCGTTTAGTGTGTTCACTGAGTCGCCCCATTCCCGGTTTCCGCACTCCTCGACGGCTGCCTCTGCTTATGCTGTTCCCCAGTGCTCCGTACCTCGTTGGCAGGCGATTTGCCATTCATGGAATATCCAGTTTTTCACAGTGATTGCCGGAAGTGTTGTCTGACTGAGGAAGGTCTGGAATTTATCGGCACCAACTTGGTACACGTCTAGGACATGATTCCAATGTGGAACAAGTCCAGTATTTATGCCTTTGTAGGGCTAGAGGCGCCAAGACAGGCGCTCCGTCCTAAGCAGGCGGCTGTCATTAGTAGCAACTGTAGTTTCTAGACGTAGCTGTTTCAACCACAGTGCACGTCCTTTTTGGCTGTTGTCAGTCAGTTTCTTTGTCGTCTGATACTCTGTTCTGCATCCAAGTGGTACCAGGCGTTCAATCATCTGATTGTTACCATTTAAGCTTTCCTATGGACTACTGTTCTATTTGAAATTCGCTGAAACCTGACATTTTCTGTTTGCTACTCCATAATGTACTTTGGACATCCTTGAACATTTTGGTGCATAATACACAAAAATCAAACAAATGTGAGACCTTCAAACAATATTTTGAATGCTGATGTGTGACAGTCAAATTTCGTGGCTATGCATATAGTGAGACAGTTGAGTAGTCATATCTAGGGAACTACACAGTCTAGAAGGCTGTGAATTTCTTTGTTTCCTGCCTACTGCGCTCTGTTTCTGATACTTGTTTTTGTTGAAAGTATTGTGATTATCGGCTGTTTTTCTAGTAAGATAAATTCTATTGCTTATTATACATAAATAAAATGACCAATAGTGAAAGTAACTTCAAGAAACGCAAAATTTGTGGGTAACAGATATGTGAGACCCTCACTTTCTTCTGAAGTACTTGAAAACACGTGTGGTATTAGTGTAGGAAACCACGATAATGTTTCAGAAGTGTCCACGCCACGTAGTTCATTGAAAAGGAAAGTAGAGACGAGTGACAGTGATAATGGAGGCAATCAAACCTATTTACAGAGATTTGGCAAATCGTGAGCTACTAAACAAGTATTTACATGGGAAGACACAGAATGTGACTGAGTCCTTCAATAATGTTGTGTGGTGCCGTGTGCCTAAAAATGTATTTGTTGGCTTTATGACTCTAAAGTTAGCAGTGTCTGGTGCTGTAATAACTTGTAATGGTGAGAACTATGAAAGACTTAAGGTTCTGGAGAAGTCAGGGGTAAGATTTGGACAGAAAACAGCTAAAGGACTGTGGAAACGGGATGAGCTTAGTCTACGTGAAGCAGAGTTAGCTGCGCAGCAAATGACGAAAGAAGCAAGAAAGAAGAGGAGGAGGCAAGCACTGGTCTGTTGTGACACTGAAGAAACACAGACTATGGGCCAGGGCAAATGTAGTGCATAAAAGACGCAGAAATGTAAGTCTGTATAAGAATTTGTAATAAAAAGGTTTTAATCCTAAATATCTCTGAACCACATTTTTTGCAATCAATGACCCGTTTTCTAAAAAAGTTACTGATAGTACAGACATGAAAAAAGACTCGGGGGAAAGAAGGGAGGCAGATAGAGGTTAGGCAGAAAAAAAACAGAATGGAAGGGGGGAGGGAGCTCAGGTAGAGGACAGAGGAAGGGAGGTGGAGGTGACGATCAGAGTTGATAGGATGAATGAATGGTGGAAGAGAGGGCACCACCAGGGAAAGGGAGTCGATGGAAGCCACCTTGGGAAAGGAGATGAAGGGTGAAGAGGTGGAGGGTAGGGGGACACAATGGTGAGAGTGCGGCAGAAGACTGGGGTTGGAGAGGAGAGGAGAAACCAGGGGTTGAGGGGGATCAAGGTGGTGGGAGATGTAGAGGATGTGGATATGTTAGAGGAAAAGGAGCAGATGGGGGAAAGGAATCAGGATATAGAGGATCTGCTTGGGGGATGGGAGGCGTATACAGAAGGTGAGATGGAGTGCATGGTCCTCAAGGATCTACAGAATTTGGGGGTGGGGGGCGGATATCCAAGCTGGACCGGCATAACAGAGGATAGGACAGATCAAGGGTTTGTAGGTGTGGGGGATGGTAGAGGAGTTCAACCCCCATGTCTTGCCATAGATGAGTTTGAGGAGTTGGAGGCGGTTGTGAGCTTGGGATTGGATAGAGATGAGGGATCCAGGTGAGGTGACAGTCAATGGTGAGGCCAAGTTAGGTGAGGGCTGGGGAGAGGTGGACAGGATGGGCTCAGATGGTAAGGAAGAAATCAAGGAGCTGGAAGGAGAGCGGGACTGTGGTACAGGCACAGCAGTGGGCTAGGGTGGGAGAGGATGGGGGAAATCAAAGGATAGAGGGGATCCAGTTTGTGGGAGACGTGTAGAATTCATATATATTCTAGGAACAGGAGGAGATGGGAGAAGGGAATCAGATCATAAAGGATTCACGTGGGGGAAGGGAGATGCATGAGATAAGCAAGGCAGAGTGCATGGCGCTCAAGGATTTGGAGCGATTTTGTAGTAGGTGGGGGGGGGGGGGCGGCAGAGATCCAAGAGGAGTAGGCATGACACAGGTTGGGGCAGATCAAGGACTTATAGGTATGTAGGATAGTGGAAGGGTCTAATCCCCAAGTTCGACCAGAGAGGAGACAGAGATGGAGACAGTTACATGCCTTGGCTTGGACTGTGAGGAGATGGGGGGGGGGTCCAGGAAAGGCAGCAGTTGAGGGTGATGCCAAGATACTTAAGGGTGGGAGTGAGGGCAATGGGGCAGCCATAGATGGCAAGGTAGAAACCTAGCAGGGAGAAGGAGGAGGTGGTGTGGCCTACGATGATTGCCTGGGTCTTGGAGGTATTGATCTTAAGGCGCAATTGGTTGCACCATGCGGTGAGCAGGTCGTGGTAGGACCGGAGGAGGCGCTGAGATCGTTGGAGAGAGGGGGCAAGAGCAAGGGAGGTCATGTCATCGGCATATTGCAGGAGATGGATCGGTGGTGGGGGCTGTGGCATGTCCACTGTGTATAAGAGGTATAGCAAAGGGGAAAGGACAGAGCCTTGGGGCACACCTGTGGAGGGTCAGAAGGTGTAAGAGTTGGAGTTGTGGATGGTAACATAGGAGGGACGGTGAGAGAGGAAGGATGCTATCAGGCGACAGTGTAAGTCTGTATTTGAAGGAGGCCAGGATGCCATACATGGTCATAATCATGTTCAAGGTCAAGGAACACAAAGATGGTGGAGTGACAGGAATTGAGGTGAGGGGAAAGGAGGTGTTTCAGGTGGAGGAGGAGATCATCAGCAGAGAAGGAAGGTCGGAAGCCACATTGGGACAAGGGAAGGAGGCGGTGGTGGTGAATGTGGCAGGTAAGGATGGACTCCAGCACCTTGCTGAAGACCAATGTGAGACTGACAGGGCGATAGGAGGAGGTGTCAGATGGGGGTTTGGCAGGTTTGGGATACATAACGATCTGGGAAGTCTTCCACAGATCGGGGTAGAAGATGGTGGAGAGGATAATATTATAGAGGTTGGCTAGGACTGTAAGGTAGGAGAAGGGGGCTTCTTTGAGATGGTGATATGTAATACAATCATGACCGGGAGCCATGTTGCATGTGGTGCATAGTGTAGTGATGATGTCTTGTGTGATGATGGGTTCAAAATGGTTCAAATGGCTCTGAGAACTATGGGACTTAACATCTATGGTCATCAGTCCCCTAGAACTTAGAACTACTTAAACCTAACTAACCTAAGGACAGCACACAACACCCAGCCATCACGAGGCAGAGAAAATCCCTGACCCCGCCGGGAATCGAACCCGGGAACCCGGGCGTGGGAAGCGAGAACGCTACCGCACGACCACGAGATGCGGGCAATGATGGGAGTGTTGCGATCAGACAGTGGTGTGGCCCCCAAATACTGGAAGCTAGGAGCCAGTGGGGGGGGGGGGGGAGGTGTCAGTGTGGCCCTGGATGTCAGGGAAGAGGGAGTAATCAAACTGTGGATCGTCAGGGATGGACATGATGTCAGACAGGTGGGAGGCAAAAGGATTGGTCTCACTGGTCACTGGTATCGTCTGGGAAAGGGTGGTCATTGTGAAGGAGAGAATAGTGAGGAGAAGGTTTCATGCCAGTAAGGCGGTGGAAGGCTGACTAGTACTCAGAGGCGTTAATAGGCAGTGAAGCATTACATCTGTCGACAGTCCCGGCGTTTTTTGGCCGTGAGCAAGTTTCTAATATGGCGTTGGAGTCACCGGTGGAGGAGTGTGTCCTGGTCCCGGGTATGGAGGACGGAGCGGTAAATGCGTCGGGATTCATGGAGGAGGAGTATGGCTTGTGGTGGTAAATTAGTACAGTGGGGACGTGAGCCTCAACAGCCTCTGACCAAGTCCGGTGGAGAAAGGAAGCGGCATGGGTGATGTCATCAGGGTACTGGTAGGCGAGAGGGTGGTGTCTGACATGGATATTTCTGGTATCATGATAGACATTCCAGTTGGCATTAGAGTAATCATGGGTGAATCTGGGTCATGGGTAGGGTGAGTGCAAGGTCCGCCTGATGTGGTGAGCAGGACAGGAAGGTGATCACTACCTACAGGGTCAAGGACGTCCACAGTAATCCGCCGAAGGAGGTTTGGGGAGACGAGGATTATGTCGGGAGTGGTATTAGAGGGAGGAGGTCACCTTGGAGGGTGGCAATAAATTGATGCCACCACTGTAACTGGGAGGGTGTGTGGTTGTGGATGTTGAGGCCAGCGGCAATTACATAGGAGGAGAAGGTGCGGTCTATGTGGGCGAGGAAATTATATGGGATCAGGTTATTAGGGCAGATGTAAATAGTGCTACAGGTGATGGCAAGGCCAGGGAAGAAGAGTGAGAATCAGGTGTTCAGTAGGATCATTGAAGATAGGTTGACATCGAACAGCTGATGGCACCTCCACCACACCCAACAGGAAGGGGATCGACAGTATGGTGAAGGGTATATAAGGAGGTGCTAATCATGTGAGTGGGCCAGAGTTAGGTTTCATTAAGGGTGAAGGCATCCATGTGGTGATGGGAGAGGGTGTGGAGTAGGAGATGTTTGTTGGTGGGGAGAGAGTGGATGTTGTTGAACAAAATACAGTGCTGCTGTCGCACCATAGTAGACAGGCTAGACTAGGGTATCGGGATGGGAGAAGGTAAAGTGGGCTAAGTTGTGAGAATAGGTGGCATAGGTGTTGAGGTGAAAGATGAATCTGATACCAAGGGAGATCTGGTGCAGGGTATTGGGGCGCTAGAAGGGATGGATGTTTTGAAGGATGATGGTTAAAAAGTGAATAACATCCTTGGCTGTGGGGAATTGGTGAAATGTGTTGCTGAGGTGGGTGGGCTCATCGACAGAGTGGACAGGAACAGTAACCCCAGGAGAGATGGGGGGGCAGGGGTAGGTTTGGATTTGCATTTCTGTGAGTATGTGGGATTGGGCTGGTCGCAATTGTTACAGGAAAGGTGGGAGTCTCGGTTGGGACACTGGTGGAGGAAGTGGGACACTTTGCAGTGGAGGCATGTGGGAGAAGCACAACAGTCAAATGTGAGGTGGGCGTTGTAATTTGAACAAAGCTGACGCTGGTAGGATTGGGGCTGGGAATGGGAGGGGTCGACTTTATATCTATGATGGTAGATGAGGGCTCCCTCTTTATGGAGGCGGTCGATGGAGGGGGCGGATTCACTAATGATCCGCATTAAGGAGGTAGGGCCGGCGACATTGTTAATATGGCATGCTAAGCGGATCTCCAGGTCAGGATGGGAGTTGAGCTCCACCAACACCTTAGCCTCCATGATCACCGGGCTGATCTTGGTGATCATGGTGGTGAAGGTCCATGTGTGGTGAGGTGGTTGGGGCTGGTTGGAGGAGGATGCGGGCTGGGCATGGGTGAGGGTGGCCTTGGGACCGAATTGGATAATTGGGATATGGGCAAGGATATCAGTGTGGAGGGTAAGGCTAGTGGATTAGATGAGGACAGAGTCACAGCACGGAACAAGGAGGGAGATAGGGGCAGTAGGATAGTACTTACAGAGCAAGAAATAGATTGCACCTTCCAGGAGGTGAGTGTCAGGGTGGGAGAGGATGTAGGTATGGGTAGGTGGAGAAGAAGTGGTAGCAGAAGCTGTAGGAGAGGGGTGAGATCCATGAGATCTTTGGGCAGGGGTGAGGAAGGAGGGTGGTGGCTTTCTTGGTTGACTGGGTGGGGGTGGTGTTGGGGCGTTTCTTGGGAACAGGATGGGAGGTGGATTGTGGGATGGGAGTTACAGGCAGGTGGCAGGAGGTGGAACACCCTGTTGCAGTAGCTGGTGGTTGTGGCGGCGGCGGTGTCAGTGTTGGATCATGTACTGTGGCCCTACATGCCACAACCCACAGTGGGGTTGCGAATGCAGGAGTGGTAGGGGCAGGAGGAAGGGGGGGGGGCGGATAGGGATCAGCCCATGTAGAGGGAGTAGGTGTGGCTGTAGGGGTGGAAGGAGAGTGAACACCGTGGTGGTAGGGATGGAAATGAGAGGAGGTAGTGACACGGGAGTGTTAGCCTGTGCAAACTATGTAATGGTGGTAGCTGAAGCAGAGGGAGAAGTGTAGACCACATAGGTGGTAGGGTTGGACATGGTAAAAGAGACTGAAACGACGAAAGACACGAAGGCGATGACAGTGTCCAGGAGGTGCACAGAGAGGAAGGCAGCGGCTACTGCTGCGTCCGGCGCCCCACCCTGCTGCTGTGGCGGTGGAGGATGGACGTGAGCTGTGGGCTGGTGGAGGCAGCGACGACGACGGTTGGCTAAGACTGGACCCACCAGTGACTAGGGCGGCTAGCAGGGTAGAGGGGCGGATGCTGAAAGTGTTGCACTGGCGACAGGCGTCGAGCAGTGGGGATGGCGATGGCGACGGCTGCAGCTGCTGCTGCGGTTGCTGCTGGGATCAGTGCCTGCACTGCCGGAAATGCTGGCGCTACAGCGGCTGCTGGAGCTGGAGCTGGAGCTGGAACTGCTCCTGCGACTGCTGCTGCTGCTGCTGCTGCTGCAATGCCTAACGCTTCGACAATTGTGATGGACAATCCTCGAAGGGCGTAACTCTCACGAGTTCCGCTGAAGATGTTCCTGGTGATCGATTCCACCTCATATGTTTGTACAGTTTCATCCTTCACTTGAGGAGGACGAAACATATCAATTGAGTGCTTTACATAACCACTGCCTTCCACATAAGCTACCTGATTTCTCCTATCCATCGGTATCTCTTTATTTGTGTCGTGCTTGGCATCTCAGTCTGATTATTTCCTTACATACATATGATACTCTATGTAAGCCTGTGGCTGTACTGTGGCACTACCTGTTACGAGGCTCCATGATATAATTCTATGCCCTGTATTGTCTCCTTTCGCTTGCTGTCAGCTACTGCTAACATTGCAGCCATTTTAATATTGAATTTGAATCGCAGTTTGCCTCATCAACCTCTGTACTGTCAGTTACTGCTTTCTCTATTCAAATTACTGTAAGTTCGTGCCATGGACTTTCGTTGCTAGTAATATGTTTGACTCGCACTTACTAGTTTACATGCGATTACGGTCAAAAACTGTGCTATCCCCGAACATGTCTACATCCTCTACACCTCCCACTGACTTGATCCCCCTCATCCCCTGGTTGCTCCTCTCCTCTATAGCCTCTGCCCGATGCCACGCCTTCTCCGTTGTGTCCCCCATACCCTCCACCTCTACACCCTTCATCTCCTTTTCCGAGGTGGCTTCCATCAACTCCCCCTCCTGGACAATGTCCTCTCTCCCTCCATTTATTCCTCGTATTAACTTTGTTTCTCACCTTCCCATCCCTCCCTCTGTCCTTTTCCCAAACTCCCTCTCCCCCTTCCCTCCTGTTTTTTCTCCACCTACCCACCCCTACACTCCATTCTCCTCCCCCTCCGAGTCCTTTTCCTTTCCCCGCCATTGTCTTCCCCAATCCTTTCTCGCATCATCCCTGCCCCCCCCCCCTTATTTCTGTGCCCTCTCACTCCATCGGCCCCCTTACCGCCCTCATCTGTCAGGATCCAACCGCCCCCCATGCCCATATGCCTTCATACTATATAGTGCATTGTTTTCTATGAGTGTTCAGTGTTGTGCGTCCTCTTTCTAAAGTGCTGAGAACGGAAACCAGACTGTCGCCATGTTTTTTAATTGTGTTTCTATTTCCTAAGTGTTTTTAATCAGCATCACTGACCTCTTTCTTTTTTTATGTTTTCTTCACAATCTTTTCGCCATGTACCAGTTTTAAACAGTCGCCATTTAATCACCTCTTTTTATTGTTATGTCTCCTCATTATGTTTTTTAACTTTATCTGTAGGCTGCAGAGCGGCGTATTAAACTGGTGCCAGCCCCGTCCTCCTCTGGTCGGGAATCGAAATACAATTAAAATAAAAAACTGTGCTATCACGCGGCCACAGGTATACCAATACCGCCTACTGCTACAATAGCAATACGTCGTTGATGCTACTCCTGTGAATTTATCGTGTTTTAATGGAAAGTGTATCAGACTACGTTTTGTAATTCAAAAGATTACGTTTGATAGAAAGCAGTAGTTGAACAAATGTCACAGTGCCTGCTGTTTCTGTGGCAATTTTGGTACAAGTCGATCCAGGGATGTGACAGCAGATTCTGGATAGACATACACACACACACACGCACACACACACACACACACACACACACACACACACACAGAGGGAGAGACAGAGGGAAGCTGGAAGCATTACATGTAATAGGAAAAGTAAACAAATGGTTCCGTCTTAAATGGAAAACATGATGCAAAAGATATAGTTCACATGTCAGCTGATGCTAAAATTTTAGTAAATCTACTGTCAGACAAGATACTTATAAACGTAGATGTTACTCAGGGGAAGTATTAGGTCCAGTTCTGTTTTTAATCTACTGAGCGAGGTGGTTCAGTGGCTAGGACACTATTCTCGCATTCAGGAGCACAACGGATTAAATCTACATCAGACGTTCCTGGTTTAGGTTTCAGTAAATATCTCCACGCAAATGCAGTAATGGTTCATTTCGAAGGACACATTCTACTTCGTTCCCAGTCCTTGAAACAATCCGAGCTTGTGTTCCTCTCTAATGACCTGGTTGTCGACAGAACTTTACCTCTGATCATCCCTCTTCCTATGTTCTTAGTGTGTATCAATGAATTTCCAGACACCATAAGATATGAAGGAAAACGTCCCTTTGCTGGTGACAGCAAATTCGTAGTCACTGATTAAATACCAGAACTATTAGAGAAAACAAATGAAACGCTCAAGAGTGTTTACGTTTAGGCAGCATTTAACAGATTCAGATTGAACATAAAGAAAACCAACAGTATGCACTTCAGAATAAAGAGGAAAACTAACTCTGTTGCATTAAGCGAAGAGTATTGAAATAAATCTAAATACTGAAATCGATCAACATAAAGCAGAACAAAGACAAATATTTCGGCATAAATATTGATTGTCAATTAATATGGAATGATCACACCATGATACTGGTAAAAAGACTCTCACCAGCATGTTATGCACAGAGTGTTCCATCTTCAGTCTGTAACAGCCAATGTCTTGCGGCAACATACTGTTGTTACATACACTCAGAGCTCAGCTATAGGGCACAAAACATGCATACAGTTTTTGAACTGCAGAAGAGAGCCGTAAGAATAATAACTACAAGTAGTAGTCGGGTTCATTGTAAAGTACTACTTAAAAACTTTTTCCTTAGTGCACCATGTGGCTACATCTATCAGTTTATTTTGCATATCAGGGAAAACATTACTAAGTATGCCACTAACAATTTTTTTTCTTTCAGGAAATAAAATACACCAGGAGATGAGAAACGTTGGTAATACACATCTGGTCAGAAAGGCATCTAAAACGTTCTTCAGTAATAATGCGTCCTACACAATTAAAGACTGTTAGAAGACTTAGAATAGTGGTTAATAGCAACAGTGGTTAACTACAATAACCTGTCACATTACAGTACGTCACAATGTGATACTTTTACAAGAAAACCATATGCCGAGTTCTATGGTGCAGGTCTTGTCCTACTCTTGAGCTCAATACCTCACCACCATGGAAGGGTCTCCAGTACAGCAATGAAGTGCAAAACTATGTTTTATACTATATTTTGGGCACATTTTGTGTAAATGTTGTAAACGTTGTCAACTGGATCAGTTCTTAGGACACTGACCTCATATTTGGTAGGATGGAATTTCCTACGTCTGCGCAGCCTAATTTAGGTTTTCTGTCATTTTCCTAGATCATTTCAGGAAAGTGCCGGAATGATTCCTCATCAATACTATGGCCGACCACTTGCCCTGTTTTAACAACAGTACACTTTCACACTGAGGTGACAAGTCAAAGGATAGCGATATGAATGTTTATAGATGGCCGTAGTACAGCGTGCACAAGGCATAAAAGGGCAGCGAAGCTGTCACTTGTACTGAGGTGACTCGTGTGAAAAGATTTCCGACTTAATTGTGGCCGCACGGCGAGAATTACTGGACTTTCAACGTGGAATGGTAGTTGGAGCTAAACGCATGGGAAACGCCATTTCGGATATCTTGGGGAATTTTGAATTTCACATCCACATTTTCAAGACCGTGTGACATGAATCCCATGGAACTTTTATGAGATATAATATAAGGATTAGTTCATGGATAAAATCTTGCACCGGACACACTTTTGCAATTATGGACGACTATAAAGGGAGCATGGCTCAATATTTCTTCTGGGGACTTCCAATGAGTCGTTGAGTCATGCCACGTCGAGAGGCTGCACTATTGCAGGGAAAAGGAGGTCCAGCATGATATTGGGATGTATCGAATGACTTATGTCACCTCAGCGTATAATATGTGTGTGTGTGTGTGTGTGTGTGTGTGTGTGTGTGTGTGTTTTATTTACTTTTGAGCTATTTATTTCCAGCGTATTGGTATGACAAATTAGATACCACTGTGACATGATCCCTGGGTAGGCAAACAAACAAATAAATGAAGTATGTTCTGAAAACCATCTTTCAAATAGTGTCGGAGCGAATTTCAGACATTGTACCATGCTTTTGGTTCCAATTGTGAACAGCGTCGATGGTGAAGAACAATTGCTCAGCCGCTGTTGAGTACGCCTTTTTCTGCTTTTGAGCTCATCATAATTTCGCGAGTTATGTGTGACGGGAAATATTTTGCTTGACTCTTCTTGTAACGTGGCTTCTCATAATTTTAATTGAAAATCTGTCCTTGACGCTCAGAGGCTCTGATGCAACATCTACCAAATGGGTTGGATGGGCATCAGCGGGACCTTCTCACGCTTACTTATCAAACCCGGACTGCTCTTCCTCAGATCTTCTGTATCCGCCGTATTAATCCCACCAAGTAGTGCAAGCATTGTTTGGACCCCAATTTTTGGGTGATACAGGAAGGAGAGGGGGTTACATAAAATTTCTGGTCATCGATGCTTGCACCAACGCAACAAACCTTATCCCATCGTTCAACGGCGAGTATTTGTCACTACTGAGGGTTATCCGTCCCTGGGATGTTGATGCAAATCTCGCTGTCTCCACTGGTGGCAAAACCCATCGCCACTTAGTGAATGGGCTGCAGCATTATGTCTGCCACATTATATTTTGGTTCCTCAAATGGAAAATGAGAGTACGGCATTATGGCCCAGGGCAAGAACTTATTGCATTCGACGCCTCATTGGGCGACTTGCGCGTCGGAGAAGGGTGATGAAATGATGATGAGGACAACACAACACCCAGTCAGTGAGCGAAGAAAATCTCCTGCCTCAGCCGGGAATCGAACCCGGGCCACTTGGCGTAGCATTTCGCCGCGCTGATAACTCAGGTAACGGCGGTTCGGTTCATCGAGCAGCATGCTACGGTACTGCGTCGTGGGAATTTCAGTGTGCACCAAGAATGAGTACAAAATATGAATTGAGATAAAGTCGAAGAAAGACGAAAGTAATGATCAGAAATGAGAACAATGAGAAATTTAACATCAATAAGTCGATGGAGTTAAGGAATTGTGCTATCTAAGCAGCAAAATAACCCATGACGGACGGTGCGAAGAGAACATAAAAAGCAGACTAGCACCGGAAAAAGAGCATTCCTGGCCCAGAGAAGTCTACCGATATAGAACGTGGGCCTTAATTTGTGGAATAAATTCCTGAGTATGTACGTTCGGACAACAGCATTGTATCATGGCGGAACATGAACTGTGGGAAAATCAGAGCAGAAGTGAATCGAAGCATTTGAGGTGTGGTGCTATAAAAGAACGTTGAAAATTAGGTGGACCAATAAGATAAGGAAATAGGTGGTTCTCCACAGATTCAGTGAGGAAAGGAATATATGGGAAACACTGATGATAAGAAGGGACAGCATTGCAGAACACCTGTTAAGATATAATGGAGTAACTTCCACAGTACTAGAGGAAGTTGCAGGGGGGAAAAGTTGTAGAGGGAGACAGAGACTGGAACACATCCAGCAAATACTTGAGGACGTCGGTTCGAAAAACTGTTCATAGATAAAGAGGTTGGCACAGGAGAAGAATTTGTGATGGGCCACATCAGCCAGTGAGATGACTCAAAAAAAGAAGACTGTAGACACGTACCTTCATAGAGATTTTATTTCTGTAATACCAATTACGTGTATTATGTGTGTGCATCTGTGTTTTTGGCGCCTACTTACCTGTCACACGTAAGTTTTAGAAACACTACACTTACCATAGTGAAGCTATTTGAATAAACCCACCTATTAACAGGCCGATCAGTCAACTGACCCCCCATATTAGCATTTATGTGAACGATTTTATAGCAGTCAGATCCATGATCTGGGTGCACAGGCTTCTAGCCCACCCCAGATACCGCCCTTTTCCCTTTGTGCCCACACACATTCAGATGCTCAGCGTTGAGTGGAGGGATGGGGGCGGAGCGTGGGGGGCAGTAGATCGGCTAATTGGTCAGCAGTGAGTGGTCAGTTTAAGTTCCAGCAGTAACTCCTGAACTGTAAGCTGGGGTGGTTCCTAGGGCCCACCCACTGTATTCTGAAGTTATGGTTTCTGCGAGCTAATACTTGAAATGCGCCCAGAAGGATGCCTTAGCCCCCAACTGCCCACTTGAGATGTAGCGAGTATCTACTCAACATGGATATCAATAAGTATTCTGCCTTTCCGTTGACATGAAACGTGAGAAATTTTGCACCATCTCAGCATCATTACTGTTCATTAAATTTATTCGCAATTGCACACATGGACAACCACCAGCTGTAGAATGGAATAAGGACAATGAAAGTATGTGCCTGACCGGGACTCTAACCTGGATTTCCCGCTTACTGCGAGCGGTCACCTTACCATTTTCCTATTCCTGCACGACTCATGACCAGACCTCCAGATGTCATCAACCATGCACACGTGTTCAAAGGAATATTGCATCATATTTGGAATAACACAAGCACTGCAATACCGTATTTATCCCCCGACAACGGACAAGCTACTTTCAAGTAAAACGTGTTACCTTTACGGGATTATACACAATGGATGTAAGAGTACACATTGTCGGCACATGGTTTAGAACATGCGTATGTAAGTTTGGGCTGGCCGTGAGTCATGCACAGACAGCCAAATGGTAAGGGGAAATACGGATTCGTGTCCCAGTCCGGCAAAAATTTTCATTTTGCATGTATGTTCAAAGGAACTTTGCATCGTATTCGAAATAGCAGAAGAACTGCAATATCATATCATTTTTGTTCAGTTTATCCTGTGTACAGCCCCAACTTCTACACACTAATCATGTTCTATCAACCAATAGTAATGGGCTGTGAGCTCAGTACCAACCTTCTATTGATTATGTTTATTTCTACGCCATATCAGGGAAACTTTTGCAGTGATTCCCAGGGAGCCGTATGTGCCTACCATGTTTCGCTTCCTGGCTTTTGTCCCGTGTTGACAGTACAGTATGAGGGTGAAACCGTCGCTTTTTGCTGATGCGTGACGTGTTAGTTTCATAAATCAGAGCCAATACTCTGAGCAGACAGCATTTATCTGGTTCTTTGGATGCGGAGTCCGTTGTATTATTTCTCTCGTTAATTTGAAAATGCCAGTTGTACTGATGAGGAACTCTGAATTTGTGTGCCTTTCAGTCTTGCTGCCGATGTATCTCGAAGTCCCACATTGTTATAAAATCGGTGATAAAGAGTCTAGATTGTGATGGGTATTTTATTAAAATGACCGGTTACGGCCGAAGCCAAGGCCAAGACCATCTTCAGACAGCGCCATCAGCTGAAGCTGAAGATGCGTAGAATAGTCAGTTGACCTCAGTCGCTGAAATTGAAGATGACTGACTGTTCTATGCATCGTGAACATCAGCTGATGGTGCTGTCTGAAGATGGCCTAGGGCTAGGCCGAAACCGGTCATTTCAATAAAACAGCCATCGCGAGCTAGACTGTTTTTTCACTGATTTTGCATATATATATTACAAGATAACAGTTCCCAAAAATGTTACCCACATTAATAGAGTGAATTTTTCATATTAGTTGTCTGTACTTTAGTTTTTCAAGAGTCGCTATGCAGTAAGTTTAAACGCTGGTTCTGAACTTGAATAAATATTTTATTCCTGTGAAATCGACTTCCTTTTATGAATCCCCCTTTAGACAGCTTTTCCCATAATTAGGTAATCCTTACTTATTTATACAATCACGAATACACTAAGATGGCCAAATTATTAATGAAACACATCATTACAGGGAACGCTGTTTATTGCGATAACGCGTGGGTAGCACTCGTTGGTTTTTATTTCGGAGTCCAAATCGTTACTATCACAGAGTTGTTCCAATGCTTCTTTATTCATGACGCACTTCATTTCACTATATGTAATTCACTATGAGTCTAATGTTGGGCCCACAAATTGTGCGTTAATTGTAACTCTGAGATTAAATCGTTGTACGGCCTGCAATAGTCTTCGCGTAAGTATTGTGACTACACGCTGAGTGCCATTAGGTTCACTTTAAAATTCTAGTTGTTTGTGAGCCGCCTATCTATGCGGATGTGTCTACTGAACGAGGTTTGTGTAGAGCTATAAAGCCGATTGAAAGTCACAGCAGTAAGAACGAGACGTTTCACTTCAGACTATCCTCGGGTTTGTACCTTTATAGCGTACACGTAGTCAAGAACACGTTCCACCAAGGCTAGCGAACGGCTTTGATGGCTCAAGGCCTGTACTGTTGTATCGCGAAAAGCAGATTCTCTCATGATTTTCCAACTCTGGTGAGTCAGATGGGCGGCGTGATCATAACAAATTGAGTGCCATAACCAAGGCCTTGTGTAAAGTGGACTCCCTATGCCACTTTATTAGGTTTTCCAACTTCTTTAGTTTGAAGCACTTCTATTTTGCGCTGTTTCAGGAACATGGCATTTTACAGGTCCCTTGGTACTGCATTTAATAATCATACTCGAGGCAGTTCTCTACGAAAATTAATTTGCTTGAGTGTTCTAGCAGCGAGTTTCGCAGGAATTCTTCGGACCTCTCCTCCATTATTCTAATAGCGAGACCCACATAAGACGCGACACATTGGCATGGCACGTAGTATCGCCAACTTTACGACACAGATACTTACGTTTGAATTCGATGGATTCTAGCACTTAAGCTTTAAACTGTTTCACGTATAGGTTTGCCATTAGAGACGGTCACGGACTAGCCATCGTTATGCGTAGCATGGTATCAACAGCGTGGTTGAAAACCCAGAAACAGATCATTAATTTCGCAGATCGACCAAAAGAATTATATCTCAATTTGATGGAATACGTTCTTCTTCAGTATTCCGCCGTCGAGTAGCCTGAATAAGCGAATACAGCTTAAATTTTTACGATACGGCAAAGTATCGCCCCACATCCGTTTGCCACATGTCATCCACGACATGATGACGACCGCCTCTACCCGGAAAGTCCTTTCTTTTCCTGTACGCCCTGGATCCTGCAGCACGTCGGTTTCTCCCGCTTGGCAGCCGGCACAGGTGGCGCGACTCGCGAGCCGCCTATCACCGTCAGCGTCTGACGTCCATTGTGTGCGTCTCTCACTTGTCTGCTTCTCCGACCAGACGCTCGCCCGGCAACGTCACGTTCGCTGGCTGTTACCTGAGCGATCGATGTGCTTCCGATAGTCTGTGTGCTACGAGTCACCTCCGTGGCTGTTAACTCCATTCCACTGTACCGTCGGACACAGTTTTTATGTTTGTCGTGAATTGGAACTAAAAAATTGGTAGAAATGTTACCACGGATATATCGCATTCTTTTTCATTTCACCCCTGTCGTTATTGTGGTCTTCAGTCCCGAGACTGGTTTGATACAGCTCTCCGTGATACTCATTCCTGTGCAAGCTGCTTCATCTCCCAGTACGTACAGCAGCCTACATCCTTCTGAATCTGCTTATTGTATTCATATCTTGGTCTCCCTCTATGATTTTTACCCTCCACGCTGCCCTCCAATACTAAATTGGTGATCCCTTGATGCCTCAGAACATGTCCTACCAACCGATCGCTTCTTCTAGTCAAGTTGTGCCACAAACTCCTCTTCTCCCCAATTCTATTCAATACCTCCTCATTAGTTATGTGATCTACACGTCTAATCTTCAGCATTCTTCTGTAGCACCACATTTAGAAAGCTTCTATTCTCTTCTTGTCCAAACTATTTATCGTTCATGTTTCACTTCCCTACATGGCTACACTCCATACAAATACTTTCAGAAACGACTTCCTGACACTTAAATCTATACTCGATGTTAACAAATATCTCTTCTTCAGAAACGCTTTCCTTGCCATTTCCAGTCTACATTTTATATCTTCTCTAATTCGACCATCATCAGTTATTTTGCTCCAGAAATAGCAAAACGTCTTTACTACTTTAAGTGTCTCATTTCCTAATCTAATTCCCTCAGCATCACACGAGTTAATTTGACTGCATCCCATTATTTTCGTTTTGCTTTTGTTGATGTTCGTCTTATATCCTCCTTTCAAGACCATGGCTGTACCGTATTCTTCTTCACTTCACCTTTGTCATCGATAAACTCTTGTCCCTTCTTTGAAATATTCCTGGCGTCAACGGTTCCGTCTTCAGCGTATCACTGTACGCTTTGCTTCGTAAATTCAGTATCACGGTTTCGGATTCGCTTCATGAGCTACGAATTTCTTGTCATTTCGAAAACCACTCAGCATTTTGTAAACTTTCTTTTCTATATTTAACCTTCTGTATCGAACGAATGCTTCCCGTATAGATTGACACCCAACCCCAATCCCATTTTTCCTAAAACTTGTTACCTCTCTACCAAGATTCATCTACGTAGCTACTGGAGAACAATGGGGAAATATTCCCTATCATAGGCCACAGCTTCTTTTCCGGTTGCAGTCAAATATCCAGGAAAACTGTTACTACTAATAACAATAATACTGAGTCCTGGCGGATGCCGCACGTCTTAATGGAGCCGGCACGGGGTTTAAATTTCCCGCGAGGATGTCGATCGACACTGGAGGACCATATATGGGCTATTCCATTTCAAACCGGACGAAAAATGAATAAACTGACCTCGTATTTTTTTAAACCATTAATAATTTCAGCATATATCACTTACGGTACATTAAAACGGCTTTAATAGAGTTACCTCATAAATGTTTACTAATTTTTTAGTTAAAATTCTGTGAACTTTGCGTTATTCTCCGAACAAGACAATTTATCTTCCGTGTAGATCAAGAATCTTGTATCGGTTTTCAGTGAACTATGAGTCAGTTTGTAGCTGAATTTCTGATGTTGATGGATGTGCATATCAATAAGTAATGCAAATTTTAAAACCATTCATTTCGTCTATTAAGCATAAACAGTATTACATAGAGATTAAACTTACATAGGCCTGAAACACTTTAATTACACAGTGATTCCATTTTTAAGCTATGGAAACCACTGTGTGAAACATGGAAGAAAATAACTGAAACAAAAATATTTATACTCGCGCTGTTCTTAGACTGAGAAGGGCTGCCAATGAACATGTGAAGAGAGCTCGCAGGGTGTGCTGTGCAGTTTTGCCGCTGTTTCTACAGGGTGTTTCAAAAATGACCGGTATATTTGAAACGGCAATAAAAACGAAACGAGCAGCGATAGAAATACACCGTTTGTTGCAATATGCTTGGGACAACACTACATTTTCAGGCGGACAAACTTTCGAAATTACAGTAGTTACAATTTTCAACAACAGATGGCGCTGAAAGTGATGTGAAAGATATAGAAGACAACGCAGTCTGTGGGTGCGCCATTCTGTACGTTGTCTTTCTGCTGTAAGCGTGTGCTGTTCACAACGTGCAAGTGTGCTGTAGACAACATGGTTTATTCCTTAGAACAGAGGATTTTTCTGGTGTTGGAATTCCACCGCCTAGAACACAGTGTTGTTGCAACAAGACGAAGTTTTCAACGGAGGTTTAATGTAACCAAAGGACCGAAAAGCGATACAATAAAGGATCTGTTTGAAAAATTTCAACGGACCAGGAACGTGACGGATGAACGTGCTGGAAAGGTAGGGCGACCGCGTGCGGCAACCACAGAGGGCAACGCGCAGCTAGTGCAGCAGGTGATCCAACAGCGGCCTCGGGTTTCCGTTCGCCGTATTGCAGCTGCAGTCCAAATGACGCCAACGTCCACGTATCGTCTCATGCGCCAGAGTTTACACCTCTATTCATACAAAATTCAAACGCGGCAACCCCTCAGCGCCGCTACCATTGCTGCACGAGAGACATTCGCTAACGATATAGTGCACAGGATTGATGACGGCGATATGCATGTGGCCAGCATTTGGTTTACTGACGAAGCTTATTTTTACCTGGACGGCTTCGTCAATAAACAGAACTGGCGCATATGGGGAACCAAAAAGCCTCATGTTGCAGTCCCATCGTCCCTGCATCCTCAAAAAGTACTGGTCTGGGCCGCCATGTCTTCCAAAGGAATCATTGGCCCATTTTTCAGATACGAAACGATTACTTCATCACGCTATCTGGACATTCTTCGTGAATTTGTGGCGGTACAAACTGCCTTAGACGACACTGCGAACACCTCGTGGTTTATGCAAGATGGTGCCCGGCCATATCGCACGGCCGACGTCTTTAATTTCCTGAATGAATATTTCGATGATCGTGTGATTGCTTTGGGCTATCCGAAACATACAGGAGGCGGCGTGGATTGGCCTCCCTATTCGCCAGACATGAACCCCTGTGACTTCATTCTGTGGGGACACTTGAAAGACCAGCTGTACCGCCAGAATCCAGAAACAATTGAACAGCTGAAGCAGTACATCTCATCTGCATGTGAAGCCATTCCGCCAGACACGTTGTCAAAGGTTTCGGGTAATTTCATTCAGAGACTACGCCATATTATTGCTACGCATGGTGGATATGTGGAAAATATCGTACTATAGAGTTTCCCAGACCGCAGCGCCATCTGTTGTTGAAAATTGTAACTACTGTAATTTCGAAAGTTTGTCTGCCTGAAAATGTACTGTTGTCCCAAGCATATTGCAACAAACGGTGTATTTCTATCGCTGCTCGTTTAGTTTTTATTGCCGTTTCAAATATACCGGTCATTTTTGAAACACCCTGCATTTACTTCTTGTTTCTTCTACAGCTTGCCATTGAAGATACCACGAAAATGTATACTAATGTTGATACTGTGTGCCGGACCGAGACTCGAACTCGTGACCTTTGATTTCCCGGGCAAGTGCTCTACCATCTGAGCACTCCAAGCACTACTCACGCCCTGCCCTCACATTTTTACTTCTGCTAGTACCTCGTCTCCTACCTTCCAAACTTTACAGAAGCTCTCTTTGCTATACTAATATTGTTTTTAAATCAGATGCTGAACGATACGACCCAATTTTTATTCCATTACTTTTAATTTCTAAAAATACCGTACAAGCGCCGCCTCAAACCACCCAATATTATCTTCATTTTGAATTCAAGTTAAAAATTTTACATTGAATATTTCCTGATATACGAGTCTCAAAATAGCGAAATTTTAATAAATCTTGTAACTCAGAACATTTAAGTAACCCGGAAGCACTTAATTATCACTATTGCGAATTTGCAAACGATATTAACTTATCGCCTACTTCAGACGACAGAAACCTAAACCCCCAGAAAAATATCAAAGGTTCCTGCTGTCCGAACCGAAATGGGACAGCCCATATAGGGCACAAGTGTGTCTAGCACAACGGTGCCTACACTGTTAGAGGCGGTCTCACGAGCCACAGGCGCCGAGTTGGACGGCAGAGCAACAGTCATGCTGGCGTGCCTATGATTGCATCTAGGAGGGTTACACATGTCATACGCGGCGATCGACTTTCTGTATGCACGCACCAGCAGAATCAGAAGCCAACTTTCAATAAAAGGATATGAACTCCCAACTTCCATGACCTCCATCCTCACTTTTAAGATTTTGTGGGGTGATTCTTGCCTAACATGTTGGCAAAGAGCAAATGCAAAATTATTAGATAACAAAACTGAGAAAAATAGTATCCGATGTCTTACAGATGTGATAAAATACATATACATAACCATTAGATTACTAACATTATGTACATAATAGGAAATTTATAAGCTGTACAATGTAGTCAAAGAAAGTAGTACCACATTGTTGTATATAAAAAGTTGATAGTACTTCACTCGGCAGGATAACAAAATGATATTTATAATTCTCCAAGACAGTAAAAATAGTCTTCAGTTGCGTAGAAACAAATACGAGTATTACATAGAATTGGAAATAGTGAAAAGAAAAAAAAAATACAAGTGTCACTGTGCAGGTAAACACTCATATCTGCATGACATTGGCGGTAGTTCATTTCACAAAATAACAAAATGTTACTTACAGTTCTTCAAAGGGGAAAAAATCGTCTGGCAATAGGAACACATTTTTTGTGCAGCAGACTCAGGGACAACTCACAGTATGTTTACTGAAAACCGCCCAAGTTTGAGGTGTAAGCAGACTTGGAGATTAGTTACATACACCATGTCCATTGACAACAACACTGAAATATCTTAGTGTGTCCCTCATGTTCATATTCGGATAAAGATACTATACAGAACGAGTATGGACTGTATACAACACAAGTATATCTTTCTAAATACGAAAAATTCATGATAAGATCATACAAACATTGAAATTGTATTTGTGGTGTCACTGCTAGACACCACACTTGCTAGGTGGTAACTTAAATCGGCCGCGGTCCTGTAGTACAAGTCGGACCCGCGTGTCGCCACTATGTAATCGCAAACCTAGCGCCACCACATGGCAGGTCACAAGACACGGACTTGACCTCGCCCCAGTTGTACGGACGACATAGCTTGCGACAAGACCTACCAAGTCTTCCTCTCATTTGCCGAGAGACTGATAGAATAGCCTTCAGCTTATTCCATAGCTACCATCTAGCAAGGCGCCATGTGTATCATTGCTAATTGCTTACTACTATGCAAGAGATGTATTTCAACAAGAACAAGACTACATTAAAGTTAAGTATATTAAAATCTCTCTTCTTTTCTTTATAGTTTTCATCCAGTCTCCTGTTTCAGAATTTACGCCCGTCTGCGTTAGTTTCGCGTGCTTCTAGCCACTCATTGTGTCGAGACCTTAGGGAATCGACACAACAATATTTCTTTGAGAAAACAGGTTCTAGTACCTGACACAAATCAAAAGTCTCACATGTGACACAATGACAAACATGAGCTACATGAATAAGTTATATACTGTTAAGCATGAAATCTGCTCAGTAAAAGAATCAAACTATGTATGGCCAAAGATAACTACATATGTGTGGCAAGATCCTGGAAGTACAGTTGTAAATATTGAGTCCAGGGCAACCACATGGTGGCAAATTTGTTCGATACAAATTCATTTTCTGATGGTACAGTATACAGCACATACCATGCAAAATGTGTGACATATAACCTCACTGAATGACATATGGAATTGTCCAGAGATATTAAAGGTCACATATTTAAAAAATGTTACAGTTAATTGCAGATCATAGAGGTGATATATACACAGTAATTACATATGATTTAAATTATCACAGTTAGAATTAAAGGTAATCAAACAAACTAAAATTTCATGTAGTTCAATTGCAGTAGCATATACTTAAGAGAAGTATACATGACTATAGTGGCAATTGTTTTTACATATCTTATAAGGCACCTGAGCTCCAGTTAACATAAGTTGGAGTTATTAAGGAATATCATTTCTTATTATTGCCTACTCAGTTCAATTTTCATAACTTATTACAAATTTAATCACTGAGTATTTGGTTAGTGATTATCACAAGTACTTCCTTTTTATTACCGTACAAATATTTCATTTCTCGAAAATCATGCTAATGTATAGATGATGATCATTGAACAGCAAATAGTAATTAGCATCACAAGACCAGTATTGTAGATGTCAAATATCAGCTGGTCTATATCAGGAGTCAGAACTATGTGGCCATATCAGTTAATCAGAAAAGCATAACATATAAAATTTAATAGATATATCTCATTATGCAACTAATAATGACATAACGTACTCTAAGATGCAACACAAAAAAGATTAATCCTCATACTGTTCAGTGGTACCTGAAGGAAATGGTTTATCAACCGAAAATGAAGCAAATAACTTCTCTTGAACTTCAGTACTGCTGAATGACGAGAGGAAAACAAATCTTACAATCATTAACTGAACGTGCTACAATCGGCACTGTATCACTACTGTAGCAGAACTTACATCTCCATTCATCACCATAAGAGACATTTTGAAATAAAACTTTTTAAATAAAAAAACACTAAAGTACTGAAATAACTTATTTTACACAATTATTTACAATAAGTATAAAAACTTAGCTGATCAATTTGCACCAAGGCGTAAAAATACCATAAGCTGAAAAGAAAAAAGTTGTCAGAATGCGTAACGTCATCGATAATGTTTGTAACACGACCAGATAGTTCTGGAAGTCTTGTTCACTGTAACAGACCAGTGCAACCATTGCAGTGTTACAAAGTAACTTGCTCGCTACTTACAGCACACTATAGTCAAAGACAGGAAAACTCTCAAACATGAATCTCTTTTGCATTATCATTGCAGTTCTAACACGAGACGTATCGTGTGCTAGATTTCTTTACTTTATTCAGTGGTAAAATTTCATTCGCGACGCATGGACGCAACATTAGGCACCTATTAACTGCACGAAATATTACATTTTTTACGACTGAACTTCTTATATAGTTATCTGTTGAAGAGTTTATAACTAATTCCACAATTTTTTCGCCCAATGAAACAAATATATAAAGTGGCCAGATAATTTTTCCCGCAAATTTGCTTCTAACTCCGTTTCTTTCTTTTTCCTTTATTCTTTTTGTTAGAGGCGGATTTTCCGTTGTGTATGTTGTTGAGAACAGTTCGTGCGATGAATATTGAGAATTCGACACAACGAATCATGGGTCATATGTAGATAGTCAATAAGATTTTCCTTCGTAATATCCTCTTCTTCATAAATAAAGTTAGCTGAAATTTTGTTTGTCACAGCAATATAACTGTGCTTTTAGTTCCCAGTGTAACCACACCCTCGGTAAACACGAGATTTTCAGATAAAACAGCCACATATTTATACTGAGATTACAAATGTTATCGCTTCTTGTTTCACTCACAGCAATCTAAATTGTTCTATTAGGTTCCTGCCTAACGAAAACCTTGTAAATCGTAAGATGTTGGTCAAAAATAGCCACTTATGAAAGCTGGTAGTCAGCGAGAGGCAGGATAAGGCAACGATTGTGGATGGAGCCGTAATCAGCTGCAGGTAATAATTTTCAACAATTTTAAAGGAATTTACTACACTCACGGCTGAGTGTCTTACTAAGAAAGAATTCAAATTATTTTTCGGCTGAAGGCCACAAGCAAGTTCAGAATACTCAACAACTGAAGGCCTGAATTACAAGTGAGGAAGGCAGTTACACGTTAACAAATACCAAGATATTTTCTTCTTAAACAATCAAGCTATAGTAAAGGCTGAAGGCCTTATTAAGACAGAATTCAAAATTACTTGTCAGCTGAAGGCCACAAGCAATGTTACAAACAATTAATGAGTGAAGGCCTGAATTACAAGTGAGGGAGGCAATTACACGTTAAAAATTAAGGTAAATTTTAAACAATTATGACAACTTGACCAAGTAAGACGGAGTGATCCACAGACAGTGCTCCACAGATCGACCTGAGGAAGGTCACTACAGCTTTGTAAGTGGTGAGACTGGCAGCCAAGAGTAATGTTCACCTAAGTAGGACAACTCAAACTAGAGACGGTTTAAACGCTATCAACCCTCTTACCAAATCCACCTAACTCCAGATAACCAGTAAAATGATGGAATAATTCAGGCAAACGGCGAAGTGACAGGCAGCACTGCGTCTCCAGAATCCGGTGTTTGAAAAACCAAAAGGCAGAAGGGACCACTATAACTAAGGTAGACAAGGAAAGCTATTATCCATACCCCAATCAAGGAAGCAGTCGAATTACATGCCATGCCGGACGGTATCGGCAAGACGAGGAAGAGTACACTGCCGCAAACTACACTAACCTCCAGGGCAGGTAACTGGGGCGTTAGTGGCCACTAGGCAGTAAGATACTGCACTTCACCAATAATAACACCAAATCAAACAGTAGAAGGCGGCTAATAGCTTCGACCAACCTGACAGACTCCACTTGTTGCGGTTGGACTCACCGACCCTCGGAGCAGCAACACGCAAACAACAGCGAGGTTGCAAACAGTGGAGGTTTCACTACTGGATAAGGCTCACTCAACTTCAAACGTCCTGGGTTCAGTCGTCGACTACAGCCCCTCGATCCGACAGTGCCTGCACGCCGCCAGCGGTCTCGACCTGCCCTTGCGCTGTAGACCTCCTTGCTGCTCCGTCCGAAGCCGAACTGCCTCACACACGACGACCCGGAAACACAAGCGGTCGCACCACAGTACTGGCTATCGCGATAACCTCTACTGCTGCCACTCACGGACAAACAATACTAGCAAACTCAGTGGCGCCATTAATAAAAGAAGGATACGAGACGCCACTGCTGCTATTACAAGACGACAAGTTATGAACAGCAAGAACGCGAGCCGCACACAGCTCAACATACGGGGTGTTACAAAAAGGTACGGCCAAACTTTCAGGAAACATTCCTCACCCACAAATAAAGAAAATATGTTATGTGGACATGTGTCCGGAAACGCTTAATTTCCATGTTACAGCTCATTTTAGTTTCGTCAGTATGTACTGTACTTTCTCGATTCACCGTCAGTTGGCCCAATTGAAGGAAGGAAATGTTGACTTCAGTGCTTGTGTTGACATGCGACTCATTGCTCTACAGTACTAGCATCAAGCACGTCAGTACGTAGCATCAACAGGTTAGTGTTCATCACGAACGTGGTTTTGCAGTCAGTGCAATGTTTACAAATGCGGAGTTGGCAGATGCCCATTTGATGTATGGATTAGCACGGGGCAATAGCCGTGGCGCGGTACGTTTGTATCGAGACAGATTTCCAGAACGAAGGTGTCCCGACAGGAAGACGTTCGAAGCAATCGATCGGCGTCTTAGGGAGCACGGAACATTACAGCCTATGACTCGCGACTGGGGAAGACCTAGAACGACGAGGAGACCTGCAATGGACGAGGCAATTCTTCGTGCAGTTGACGATAATCCCAATGTCAGCGTCAGAGAAGTTTCTGTACAAGGTAACGTTGACCACGTCACTGTATGGAGAGTGCTACGGGCGAACCAGTTGTTTCCGTACCATGTACAGCTGTGCAGGCACTATCAGCAGCCGACTGGCCTCCACGGGTACACTTCTGCGAATGGCTCATCCAACAATGTGTCAATGCTCATTTCAGTGCAAATGTTCTCTTTACGGATGAGGCTTCATTCCAACGTGATCAAATTGTAAATTTTCACAATCAACATGTGTGGGCTGACGAGAATCCGCACGCAATTGTGCAATCACGTCATCAACGCAGATTTTCTGTGAACGTTTGGGCAGGCATTGTTGGCGATGTCTTGATTGGGCCCCACCTACGCTCAGTGGAGGACGTTATCGTGATTTCATACGGGTTACTCTACCTGTGCTGCTAGGACGTGTGCCTTTACAAGTACGACACAACATGTGGTTCATGCACGGTGGAGCTCCTGCACATTTCAGTCGAAGTGTCCGTACACTTCTCAACAACAGGTTCGGTGACCGATGTATTGGTAGAGGCGGACCAATTCCATGGCCTCCACGCTCTCCTGACCTCAACCCTCTTGACTTTCATTTACGAGGGCATTTGAAAGCCCTTGTCTACGCAACCCCGGTACCAAATGTAGAGACTCTTCGTGCTCGTATTGTGGACGGCTGTGATACAATACGTCGTTCTCCAGGGCTGCATCAGCGCATCAGGGATTCCATGCGACGGAGGGTGGATGCATGTATCCTCGCTAACGGAGGACATGTTGAATATTTCCTGTAACAAAGTGTTTGATGTCACGCTGGTACGTTCTGTTGCTGTGTGTTTCCATTCCATGATTAATGTGATTTGAAGAGAAGTAATAAAATGAGCTCTAACATGGAAAGTACGCGTTTCCGGACACATGTCCACATAACATATTTTCTTTCTTTGCGTGTGAGGAATGTTTCCTGAAAGTTTGGCTGTACCTTTTTGTAACACCCTGTATACGTGACAACCAAAGTTATAACATTAAACCATTATCACTAGCTACTGTGTACTATTACCTGATTAAGTATGAACAATGACAAGGCATTGCTGATAGTAGCACACAATGAAATTCCGCCGACACCGTAAGTGCACTTTAGCTCGTAAGGAAAAGAAGTCTTTATACTGTATGCTGATTCTTGCCATATATTTGTGATTGTCTGTTAGAGTTTTTCGGTGCACAAAGACATACGAATAGCAGTATCTGCTAAATCATGAGGTATGAGGATGACCTGTTGTGCTTCAGTCTCTGCCTTCGACGTGTGTGGTAAGATGGGAGGCGCCTTTCTTATTAGACGCGATAGTACACTGAAGCGCTAAAGAAACTGCTATAGGCACGCGTATTCAGATACAGAGATATGTAAACAGACAGAATACGGCGTTGCGGTCGGCAACATAGGACAAAAAGTGTCTGGTGCAAATCGCCTACTGCTGCTACAAAGGCAGTGAATTTTTTTTTTTTTAAAGTGGGTCTGAGCACTATGGGACTTAACATCTGTGGTAATCAGTCCCCTAGAACTTAGATCTACTTAAACCTAACTAATCTAAGGACAGCACACAACACCCAGCCATCACGAGGCAGAGAAAATCCCTGACCCCGCCGGGAATCGAACCCGGGAACCCGGGCGTGGGAAGCGAGAACGCTACCGCACGACCACGAGATGCGGGCGGCAGTGAGTTTGAACGTGGTTGATAAGAGATGGGACACAGCATCTCCAAGGTAGCGATGAAGTGGTAATTTTGCCATACGGTCATTTTACGAGTGTACCTGGAATAGTAGAAATGTGGTAAAACATAAGATCTCCAACATCGCTGAGGCCGGAAAAAGATCCTACAATAATGGGACCAATGACGACTGAAGAGAGTCGTTCAACGTGCCACAAGTGCAACCCTTCCGCAAACTGCTGCGGATTTCAATGCTGGGCCACCAACAAGTTTCAGCGTGCGAACCATTCAACGAAACATCATTGATAAAGGCTTTCGCAACCGAAGACCCAGTCGTTGCCCCTGATGACTGCACGACACCAAGCTTAATGCCTCGCCTGGTCCTGTCAACACCGACATTGAACTGATGAAGACTGGAAACCTGTTGCATGGTTGGACGAGTCTCATTTCAAATTATATCGAGCGGATGGATGTATACTGGTGTGGAGAACGTCATGAATCCACGGACACTGCATATCACAAGGGAACTGTTCAAGCTGGTGGAAGCACTGTGCGGTGGAGCGTGTGCAGTTGGAGTGACGTGGGACCCCTGATACATCTAGATACGACTCGGACAAGTGACACGTACGTACGCATCGTGTCTGATCACCTGCATCCACTGGCCGCCCCAATAGTCAGTTCCGCTTGGGACGCGACAGCGACCGGACGTGCCGGTACTTCCGCGTAGTCGTAGCGCCGCAAACCGTGTTTATAGAAATTCTTGGATTGTGACCTGTGATATTCTCAGTGCTTCTTCACTACCGTCGTACACTAGCTTCTTAATTCACCCACAGCGGTCTCGGCCGCTCATATAGTGCAGTTATGGCTCCCAGTGTACCCCGTAAGAATACCCTGCGTTTTGCATTTGACAAATCTTCCAGTAATGTGCAACCGAGTTCTCTAGAAATCCACCACTGAATAGTAGATATTATTGCCATCACGTCCGACCAGGTCCACACAGCGTATTATGACATGGCAGAATACTGTTTCTTTTTGAAGTTTTTAGACCAGATGCAACTGGAGAAAATTTTGGTGAATACTGGTGGGTAAGCAGAGTTCCGACATCGTGATCAGTCGGTGAGTACAGTTTCAATAACTAACGCTGACATTGACTATAAACAAGTGCGAGTGTTCAGTTTTCCACCTGAGGTTGAGAATTGTTTTCTTAGAGATGTCCTCGCCATATACGGTGACATACGACAGATTAGAAACGAAAAATGGTCGAGCCAACACAAACTCCAATGTTATAGTGGGGTTCGCTCAGTTGACATGGCCGTTAAAGTCAATATCCCATCTTATATAATGGTTTGTGGTTATAAGGCTCATGTCATTTACGATGGAAAAGTAGGCACTTATCTGTAACACGAGTGGCCATTTACGAGATGATTGCCCACGGCGCGTTGTCGTACTTCGAAACAATCTGCAACAACGACAGAGATTAACATTGGCTGATGTCCTAACTCAAAATAAGACGCCTTCTGTGATTGCTTTCCAACCAAGTGCATCTGTGTCAGAGGACAACGATATCGGTAACGGCACCTTCCCACCCTGACCTCAGAAACCCGTGGCCAGTCACCCCTTAGCCGCCGGTGTTGCATTATCTTTCGGTAACTAACGACGCCGTACTAGTGACGGTAGTGGCTCCGGTGACCAGGTCGTAAAAAATCAAACCGATGACGTCGAGTCACGGGCCCCCACACAGGACACGCACATGTCGGATGGCTCAGTTACGACCCGCCAAATTCACATTCGAACTCCCGACGTAGAAACCGTCAATACGAGTGCAGTCGAGTGTTTACAGCAATCCGTTCCGATGCCGCTTCTCGACTCGCCACAGGTGGTCAACACACAACGTGCGGCAGTCAGTCAACTGCAAATCGTAAACACAGAGGATGATGCCCGCGGTGTAGAGCATAACATCAACACCCGCCACCTCGTAACTGCTTCCAAACAACGCGAGGAACCGGAAAGCTGTATACAAACAGCCAGTGCGGTTTCAAACAAACACAGTGAGCCTACTGAAGCCGCGTCTTCGGACTTGCCGTCACCCGTTCCGAAGCAAGGACTTTCACATACTGCTTACAGCCATGACTCGCCGACTCCGCCGTCTTTTATGACACATCGGACGACTGTGCCACGGCAAAATAAAGTCAAACCAAAGGACTCCGTGGCTGGAAGTAAGTCAAAGAGTAAAGACAGCGCAAAAACTGGTACAAAACCTGCGGATGTGGGTTCGAAGTCCGACGGCTAGATGGACTGGGCTTCCTACGTTTCCCAACACCCACACGTCTCTGACGATCGTGAGTCAAGCTTATAAGTTTTTGTCCCTGAACATTAATAGAGTTAGGACAGATTTAAAATTAACAATGCTACGACAGTTTATCTATGAGTCAAAAGCTGATATAGTTCTGTTACAGGAAATGTCTATCTTAAGTTTGCATCTATCAGGATTTGCAACAATCGTAAACACCACGGCGGACGGGGGTACAGGTACGGCCATTCTATCACGAGACGGAATCCCAGTGAGCAATATCGAAATGTTGGACTCCGGTAGAGGCAGAGCTTGCCAAATTTTTGACGTCACCCTCGTCAATATTTATGCTCGACCTGGAACGACCCTGAAATCAGAAAGAGCTAACTTCTTTAAACAAGACATCATCTACTTGTTACGCCGCAACCCAACCCAGTTGATAATTAGTGGTGACTTCAACTATGTGACCCAAACTTCAATTCACTGTAGGGAACTACATGATCTGGTGCGTCATCTGCGGCTGAAGGATGCGTGGGAACTAAAATTTCCTACCCTGGTAAAGTGCACGTACCTGACTTCCACCGTATGTAGCCGTCTATACTGTTTGTTCACCTCTGAGAACATTTGCCAAAATGTTCTGGACGCTCATGTCATTCCGGATAGTTTTTCCGACCACTGCGCCCTCTGTGTCACGATAAATCTGAACAAACAGCATACTAAATGGCATAGGATTCCGTGGAGCCTAAATGTTTCTATTCTTGCCGATGCTGCGCTACAAGATGTCATCTCCACGACATGGGCGGATTGTCTCAAGCAATGCTGCAGATATCCGAGCAAGATAGCCTGGTGGAATGTTGTGGTCAAACGGAAAATGAGATTATCCTTACGAAACTACAGTTGGCAACGGGCGCAAGAAGTCAAACGCACGATTGATTTTTACCAGACAGTTCTGCAAGAGTTGTATGCGACTACGTCACCAACAAACACGCAGCTGACGACCATCAAACAAATGAAGGCGAAGCTTATAGGCATAAAGCGAACGCAGCTTCAAGGACTGAAGATCAGATCTAAAGCAAAATCGTTTCAAGAGGACGAACTTGCATCGTTGTATCACCTCATAAAACATCGTGCGCATCGCAAGCGAGCTTTAATCCGGGAGCTGGACACAGATAATGGACTCCGTTTGACCCGACAGAGTGATATTCTTACTGCAGTTTACCGGTACTTCACGGATCTGTACTCGCAATGCGATACCTATGGTGATGACGGCGGCGATATCGTGAGTGCTCTGCCCACCGTAGTCACGCCTGCGGAAAACTCGAAGGTCATACACGATTTTTCTCCAGACGAAGTCCTTGAACTGATTTCTGACTCGCCATCGAATAAATCCCCTGGCCCTGATGGTTTGCCAAGGGAATTTTATGTGCGTTTCTGGCCCATAATCGGACACGCATTTACAGATGTTCTGAATGAAGTGATGCGACGGAGTGACGTGCCGGCCGAAATGAAGGAAGGTCGAATTGTATTGATACCAAAAAGCAAACACCGAAAAACCTTAGATAACTTCTGACCGATTACTTTGGTCAATTTTGATTCCAAAACTTTTGCCAGAGCACTCAACAGCAGATTGTCTCCATTAATGAAGCAAGTGATTCACAACCATCAATCATGCTTCCCTGGTCGCACTATTATGACGCCCCTTTCGGAATATAGAGATGTAATAGCCATAGCGTCAGTCACTACCGTGAATCTCGCATTGCTGTTTATCGACTTTTGCAAGGCATGTGATCGCGTCCGCCACGAGTACCTCCTACAGCTACTGCAGCGGTGTGGTTTTGATCAACGGGTTATTAATGTCGTGCAACATTTCGTCACGGGCATTACAGAGGCAGCGTAAATGGACAGCTTACTCAACCCATCGAGGTCCAAAGAGGAGTGCCGCAGGGGAGCCCTCTCTCCATGATATTTGTTTTATCGCTCGAGCCGCTCTTACGCTCTATTCATGACAAACTTGCAGGCCTTTCGATCGCCGGGACGTCCTTCGTGGTTCGTGCTTACGCCGACGACGTCGGAGTGTTACTGCGCAACGACGGAGACGTATCAACCCTCCAGACCGCGGTAGACGAGTACTGTCGTGCTTCCGGTGTTAAAATCAACGCCGATAAATGCACCTTTGTCAACATTCGAGGATTCGACGCAATTATTGTACTTTGGGCGAAGCGCGTCGAAGCCCACACCACTCTGGGGATGAATATCGACAAATGCCCGCAAAAAATGAATGCCAAAAATTGGAAGCAGATCACCAATAAAATGCAAGGTGCCATCTATGAAAACGATTGGCGGTCCGTTGACATTGTCCAACGCATACTCTTCCTCAGCATTTATATAACCTATCAGCGTAACCACTTGGCTCTTCTGAACCTTACAACCCACCGATATGCACCCACCCGTTGATGTAAGTAAAATGCATTACAAACTACGACATGTCAAGCAGTTTTTTCTTGAAGTAAGCTACGAGGGCAGTTCAATAAGTAGTGCAACACATTTTTTTTCTCGGCCAATTTTGGTTGAAAAAACCGGAACTTTCTTGTGGAATTTTTTCAAACATTCCCGCTTCGTCTCGTATAGTTTCATTGACTTCCGACAGGTGGCAGCGCTGTACGGAGCTGTTAAAATAGCGTCTGTAACGGATGTGCGTTGCAAACAACGGGCAGTGATCGAGTTTCTTTTGGCGGAAAACCAGGGCATCTCAGATATTCATAGGCGCTTGCAGAATGTCTACGGTGATCTGGGACTGGACAAAAGCACGGTGAGTCGTTGGGCAAAGCGTGTGTCATCATCGCCGCACGGTCAAGCAAGACTGTCTGATCTCCCGCGTGCGGGCCGGCCGTGCACAGCTGTGACTCCTGCAATGGCGGAGCGTGCGAACACACTCTTTCGAGATGATCGACGGATCACCATCAAACAACTCAGTGCTCAACTTGACATCTCTGTTGGTAGTGCTGTCACAATTGTTCACCAGTTGGGATATTCAAAGGTTTGTTCCCGCTGGGTCCCTCGTTGTCTAATCGAACACCATAAAGAGCAAACGAGAACCATCTGTGCGGAATTGCTTGCTCGTCATGTGGCTGAGGGTGACAATTTCTTGTCAAAGATTGTTACAGGCGATGAAACATGGGTTCATCACTTCGAACCTGAAACAAAACGGCAATCAATGGAGTGGCGCCACACCCACTCCCCTACCAAGAAAAAGTTTAAAGCCATACCCTCAGCTGGTAAAGTCATGGTTACAGTCTTCTGGGACGCTGAAGAGGTTCTTCTGTTCGATGTCCTTCCCCATGGTCAAACGATCAACTCTGAAGTGTATTGTGCTACTCTTCAGAAATTGAAGAAACGACTTCAGCGTGTTCGTAGGCACAGAAATCTGAACGAACTTCTCCTTCTTCATGACAACGCAAGACCTCACACAATTCTTCGCACCCGAGAGGAGCTCACAAAACTTCAGTGGACTGTTCTTCCTCATGCACCCTACAGCCCCGATCTCGCACCGTCGGATTTCCATATGTTTGGCCCAATGAAGGACGCAATCCGTGGGAGACACTACGCGGATGATGAAGAAGTTATTGATGCAGTACGACGTTGGCTCCGACATCGACCAGTGGAATGGTACTGTGCAGGCATACAGGCCCTCATTTCAAGGAGGCGTGTGGCCGTAACATTGAATGGAGATTACGTTGAAAAATATTGTTGTGTAGCTAAAAGATTGGGGAATAACCTGGTGTATTTCAATGCTGAATAAAACAACCCCTGTTTCAGAAAAAAATGTGTTGCATTACTTATTGAACTGCCCTCGTATATTGATGGACATTATTTCACGCAAGATTTACCGACGACGCACGTGTTATTAAAAAGAAGGACATCTCCAATAGTCCGGAATCCCATTGAACTTAAATACCCGAGTGTTCATTGGAAGGCAGTTTGGGACAACGTAAGTTTAACCGTCCACACTGCTGAGGTGGGGTCCACATGGTATAAAGTGGTAAACGATGTTATACCCACTAATAAAAGGTTGCATAGACCCGGCTTATGTGACAGTAATAAATGGTCTGGTCGACACCTTACGCCATCGCTTCACTTGTGGCGGCCATCTCATCAACTGGAAATGGGTGCAGCAGAGGCTGGGCCTGATTACCCGTAGCAGCGCAGTCAGCCACTGCACTTACATCCTGCTCTGGCCGGACACGAAACATTTTTCCGCTCCCAAGAGCAACACCGTGATGTGGTTGTTAGGACAGTTTGTGACATATATCATCATCCACAATAGTGAAGATAATCTCATTAGTTTCGAGGCATATATGAGAACGGCACGTTGGAAGTTGAAACGTTACCCAATTTCAGGACGATGTTTGGTAACATGTTAGACATAATTTTTGAAAAACAAGGCGTATGGTAATTCTCGACGCCGGTAAGGACACAAATCACATGCAAGACTATGTAGCGAACAAAATACACAACGAATAAGGGCTTACACATGTTCCTAGGACTGCTCCCGACTTCTCAGTGGTGTTATTAACTTCATTTGACGTTTTTATTAACATATGTTGTCTGTGCATGTCTTTGTTATCCGTTTTTATGCTCCAAATTATTTTCTGTGAAGAGTTTGGACAGTTGTGAATCAATTGACAGAACTGCTATTCTGGTGAAGACAGTCAATTTTTGTAATTCTCTTTAATATGTTTGCGTTTTGGTTCTATGTCTCTGTCTGGACTGAAGATACTATTGTCAGTTTCATATTTTTGTTCTGTTTTGCAAGCTTACAAATGGCACTATATGGCACTATATTGGAATGTGTTCTTCAATCTATTGTAGGATACAGTTCGTGTTGAAACAGTTCCAGCACTTCATCATTTTATTTTTGTGCTTACGTGCTTATATACTTGTTTTAATAAAGAAAGGGAAAAAAGTGAAAAAAATAGCTGAGCGGTCAGCGTGACGGATTGCCGTCTTACGGGCCCGGGTTCGATTTCCAACTGGGTCGGAGATTTTTTCCGCCCAGTGACTGGGTGTTGTGTTGCCATCATCATCATTTCACCCCCATCCAGCACGCAGGTCGCCCAATGTGGCGCCGAATTTAATAAGACCTGCACCAAGGCAGCCGGTCCTGCCCCGCAAGGGGCCTCCCAGCCAATGTCGCCAGACGCTCATTTCCATTTACCTGCATCCATTTAGATCCATTGTGCATTCCGATGGACTTGCCAGTTCCAGCAGGACAATGCAACACCCCACACGTCCAGAATCTCTACAGTGTCTCCAGGAACACTTCCTCTGGCCGCCAAATTCCCCAGATATGAATATAATTGAGCATATCGGAGACGCCTTGCAACGTGCTGTTAACAAGAGATCTTCATCCCCTCGTATTCTTACGGATTTATGGATAGCCCTGCAGGATTCATGGTGTCATTTCCCTTTATCACTACTTCAGACATTAGTCAGGTCCATGCCACGCCGTGCTGCGCCATTTCTGCGTATTCGCGGGGACTGTACAGGCAGGTGTACCAGTTTCTTTGGCTCTTGAGTGTACATTGAAGTAAGTAATGACGCTCTTGTGCGACAGATTGGCTTGAATCAAACAGCTTTCCTGAAAAGTACAAATAACTTTGGATCTTGGATCCATATATGAAGGAATGGTGAGGCAGAACTAAAAAAAAAAAAAAAAGTATGTACAAACTTAAACAATTCATGTTTGAAGATAGAGGTAATAAAGAGAAACTAATGACACCAGGAGGAATCCGCCACACTATAACCGCAATTCGGTTCCACTCGGTGCGCGTCTCGGGGAACTACTGAAGGATGTAAATAAACCTCCCGGGAATGGCGTTGGCCGTTCCGGCTGGCTGCACCGCGCGCACTGTTTTACGGCGCCACCGCCAAGGTCAACAAGGCGCGCCCTAATAAAGCAATTTGGCTGGTGGCGTGGCGTGGCGTGGGAGGACACGGCTGGCGGCCCGGCTGTAGCCAGGTGTGAGAACACGTGCAGCACTCGCGGCGGGGCGCGGCGAGGCGAGGCGCGCTCCTTCACACGGCCCGCGGACGCGGGCCCTAATGAAGGCGCCCGTTGTTAGCGGCCGTCCTGGCCCGGCCTGGCCCAGCCTGGTGGCCGCCGAGAGCGCGCCTGTAATTGTGGCGACCCTGCCCACTTGGGGTCAGACGACTCCAACTCAGGGCCGTCCTTGTCACGTTGTGGCTGTTAATCCACTAAACATCTGCTGGCCACGTAACGCACCTGTGGTATTAGGTTAGTGCATAATTTGGTAGAGTTCTTGTTTTGCATGTTGATATTCCGGTTGCTATGCGTTTATTTATCAACTGTCATATTTTATTTGTGATTCACTATTGATGTATGCGTTTACAAATTGTCATTTGGTCATTTGGAATTCTGAGGGAGCTGCTGGCGCTAGAAATGGAGTGCCAAGTGCAGAAATCAGAACATTTCCCACATACTCTTCTGGGATGGGTTGGGTTGATTTCGGGGGAAGAGACCAAACTGCGAGGTCATCGGTCTCATCAGATTAGGGAAGGATGGGGAAGGAAGTCAGCCGTGCCCTTTCAAAGGAACCATCCCAGCATTTGCCTGAAGCGATTTAGGGAAATCACAGAAAACCTAAACCATTATGGCCGGACGGGGGATTGAACCGTCGTCCTCGCGAATGCGAGTCCAGTGTGCTAACCACTGCGCCACCTCGCTCGGTATACTCTTCTGTTTGAGTTCAGTAGAGGGATAACGGCAGCGGAGGCAGCCAGAAATTTTTCCGTCGTATATAAGGGTAAGGCCACTGGGAAGAACAAGGCCAAAAAAGGGGTTTTCTCCTTTTAAGGAGAATGTTTTTGACATTAGTGACTCTTCACGTTCAGGATGACCTTCACGGTTTGATGAAGACCATTTAAATGCATTAATCCACAATGACCCACGTCAGTGTTCAAATGGTTCAAATGGCTCTGAGCACTATGGGACTCAACATCTTAGGTCATAAGTCCCCTATAACAAAGAACTACTTAAACCTAACTAACCTAAGGACATCACACACACCCATGCCCGAGGCAGGATTCGAACCTGCGACCGCAGCAGCCCCGCGGTTCCGGACTGCAGCGCCAGAACCGCTAGACCACCGCGGCCGGCCCACACGTCAGTGTACTCGAAATCTGGCAGATGAACTATGTTCGTCCCACCATCAACGGACACATTTGTATGCAATAGGGAAGGTTCAAAATTCGTGTATATCGGTAACGCATGCTCTAAGCCAAAATCACTAAAATCAGCAGGTGGCCATACGTGCATCTCGGCTTCTCGTCATCAATTGTCTAGTAAACAACGCCCAAAATACCTACTCCGCATAGTTATTCCTGACGGGTTATGGTGTCTTTATACTAATATAAAGAAAAGAAAGGCATGGTTGATCCCAAACAAAGCAGCAACTCCCCGTACAACACCAACGCACTTCCACGAAGGATAAAGTTATGCGGCTGGTGGAACATCGACGACGTAGTGTACTACGAATTGCTTCCCCGAAGTGTAACGATCACTGTTGACAATTCTTGTCAACAACTGAGACGTCGCCGGCCGAAGTGGCCGTGCGGTTAAAGGCGCTGCAGTCTGGAACCGCAAGACCGCTACGGTCGCAGGTTCGAATCCTGCCTCGGGCATGGATGTTTGTGATGTCCGTAGGTTAGTTAGGTTTAACTAGTTCTAAGTTCTAGGGGACTAATGACCTCAGAAGTTGAGTCCCATAGTGCTCAGAGCCATTTGAACCATTTGAACTGAGACGTCTAGGAGAAGCAAACCAAGAACAACGGGCAGGAAGACTGCTTAAAACGATGCAACTTCACGATAACACCCGGGCGCTTTCTGCTACATTCATAAAAAACTCTTCACTGGAGCTGAGTTAGGAAGTCATTCCATATTCATCTTATTCAACTGATCTTACATTCTCAGATTTTCACCTTTTACCTCTCTCCATCGAAAAACCTTTGAGAAATTTCAAATGGTTCAAATGGCTCTGAGCACTATTTGACTTAACTTCTGAGGTCATCAGTCGCCTAATTAAACCTGACTAACCTAAGGACATCACAAACATCCATGCCCGAGGCAGGATTCGAACCTGCGACCGTAGCGGGCGCTCGATTCCAGATTGAAGCGCCTAGAACCGCACGGCCGCTCCGGCCGGCTGAGAAAAATGGTTCAAATGCTCTGAGCGCTAAGGGACTTAACATCTGAGGTCATCAGTCCCCTCGAACTTAGAACTACTTAAACCTAACTAACCTAAGGACATCACACACATCCATGCCCGAGGCAGGATTCGAACCTGTGACCGTAGCGGTCGCGCGGTTCCAGACTGAAGCGCCTAGAACCGCTCGGCCACACCGGCCGGCGGCCGGCTGAGAAATTTCCTTTCCGGATGAAAATGCTCTCACTAAATGGCTCGACGAGTTCTTCGTCTCAAAACCGTGTGTTTCTTATAGTCGCGGAATCGAAAAGTTACCCCAACGTTGGCAGGCCCTTGTTGATAGTGAAAGACACAGTATTATTGATGACTAAAGTCTCTGCTACTCGCATCTGTTGCGTTTCTTAGACTGAGGGACTGATGACCTTAGTAGTTAGGTCCCATAAGATTTCACACACATTTCAACATTTGATTTTCTTAGACTTACGGAAAAACGCGACGAATTTAAGCAGTAACATAATACATCCGCACTGCATGAATATTGTCACTTACTATACACATTACCGAGAGTGCTGGCGCAGCCGTTACTATACTGGAGTTGCATTGAGAATGACGGTGGGCCAAATTCCCGTGAGTTCCCTCAATTTCTTGACATTATACTGAGGTGATATCTTTGTGACGTGTACAGTCTATTTCCTTCCACAGCTTTCACCCACCTTTCTAATAACATAGTCGTCGATCAGACGTTAAACGATAGTGTTTCTTTCTGCTTACGCCTTGGTATTAATTATAATGCTGATTAAGGTTGCACGGGCAACACACACTACTTTGATGACGATCGATCAAGAGAGTTGTTACCGGTAGGCTCGCGCAGCGCGTGAGTACCAGGCCGTCCGCAGACGGGTTTCCTTCAGCCAGCTTGCGACTTCCAAGAGGGAAATGCAAAACATTAATTTGTTATTTTCTTCAACAATCGCCTGTATAATGGGCAGTTCCAGTGCTACGGGCGATGCTGTGATGTTCAGGACGATTTGCTGGCACTGTCAACATAGAAAACCGCTTCACGTTGGTCTTTCTTCAGTGAGGGAAGACTGTTGAAACAGTTTGTCGTTGACGCTGAATCCTGCCATTCCCTGCTAGGATGGCGCAGCTCTTCTTCTGGAGGGTACGTGATTTCCGGAGAGATTCCTGTAACCTAGTCTATGAGGAACAATGCCTGTCTTCATTAACTCCTTAACTGAAAATCATTTATCTGCATGAGGTCTGGGACGAGGCTGACCAGGAAGTTGAGTACAATGGCCTCTCTCTTATATTTTTCAGTGGAAGTGTTTGAAACCTTCGCCGCATTTGCTCGAAAATATTCGGCAAAGGCTTTGTTTGTATAACTTTGGAAGATTAAACATTTTCTCTTCCTGATTCGTCTTCTCGTAACCCAGGGATCAGGTAATGCTTTCATCCCGTCCACACAAACTGCCGAAGGCGGTCCTGGGATCACGGCCAGAGACGACTCAGTTGGTGTTGCCGTAGGCGTGTGTTGACGATGATGGGGAGGAGGGCAGCTGTTACTGGTCAGTTGAGATAACTTGAAGCTCAGACGAGAGATTTTCTGAGAAGAGGATAATTTCGCTGAGATTTTCGTTTCGGAAACATCAGGTTTTGGTGAGGGATGACGGACAGTAGGGACGACAAGTATTTTTAAGGTAGGAAATTGCATTTCATCCATTAGATAATACGCTTCCTTGTTTGCTACTCCTTTACCACTCGGTTTGGGCTCGACATTCTTAGCGAATGCCCTCCGAGGTTCCTCCATTTTTTTCTTGCATTCAGCCACTGTAACCGATAACTAAATACATTATTTTTTAATTAATAAGGTTACACTTGTTTATACATAAATATTTTTCCTCACCATTGTTTGAAGATAAAGCTTATTTGAGGTATTCGGATGCAGGATGTACTTACGTATCGCTGGCCCTACGTTCGTCGGCGAAAGACTATAGTTGGGCGAATAGTATGTGCACGCAGATCATATGGAATGAGTTGAAAGACGCCTGCATAAAATTTCCTCCTCAAGATCAGTGGAAAAGAATTGCTGAACGTTCTCAGTCCCTATCGAATCTTCCAAACAGTATAGAGGTTATATGAGGGAAACACGTTCGGATAGAGAGAATTCGTAATACTTATTCAACTAATTTTAATTACAAATTAAACCACTCTGTAGTAGTACTAAGATGCTCTGATGAAGATAATGTTATTTTAACGACGATTAAAATAGGTATGCTGGTAGAAACAGTGATGGTGGTGTTTTCAGAGCTCCACAATTAAAATCCTTTTATACAGTTCATCATTTAAAACATACCACCGTCGCCTAAACTTCGCTTAGAACTTTTTCAAAATAGACTCTCGACAATATAAGATGATTTTTCACTTGTAATCAGCTGACTGCACGTTTGCTGTGATGACAGAAAAATTCCAATTACTTGGTACCGTACGTTACCGGAATGAGAACAGCATCAGTGTCTGCGTACTTGATGCACTCCAAATACAAAAAATTTATCGAACAGTACCAACTGAATTACCTCCATGACGTGCATCACGCTCGAAATTTCCCGTGCACTGCAGGACGCAAGGGACGAACTGCCCTCGCATCGACTTCGAGACGATTACGACAGGACTGCAAGTCCATCCGTTAGCGGCCACCCATTCACTTACGTGGGCTGTCGAATGGGGATACAATCGCGTCGAAAACGAGCCGCGACCACGGTGAGTGCGAATCGACCCCTATGCGGACGGTCTTACGGAAATGCTCCACGAACTCAAATGAGAATCCGTGGAAGGAAGAAGATGTTCCTCCGCGAATCACTGTTGAGAAAGATTAAAGTAGCGGTATGAGCGAAAGAGTGCAGAACGATTATACGTACATCTCGAGCAAGGGGCCCGAATATAGGATAAGAGAAATTAGGGAGCACATAGGAAGTCGTTTTTCCATTGGTCCCTTGCTACACTTGTCGATACTACCGGCACTATAACACTCCCTTTGGATACTCTCGAAACAACTTCCACGTTTGTCGATTTTGTTCGGTTAAGAACGAAGAGTTGAGGTCTGTCTGCTAGGAAGTCCTGCGTTCAGTATTAAATCTAGTCTGATAAGCGGGAAGTTCATATTTTGTTCATTAAACGACAGAAGGGAATTCAATCGGACGCTTTCCGGAAATCGAGGAACGAGACATCAACGGCGCTCTGAATTTCATGGTCGAACAGAGCGGCCTGAGTTTCGCAAGACCTCTGTTTGCGCAAAGATTTTCGATCTGTAAGAAGGTCACAGTACGTGAGAATAAAACAAGTTCTATAATTCTATCACAGACTGACGTCAGCTATATATAAAGGTCGTGTGTCCGACGGACTTTCTTGAAAACTGAGATGACCTGTGCTTTTCTCTAATCGGTAGGTATCCAGTAAACTATGATAAACTACTGACAGATTGGGAGCAAGTCCTTTCGCGCAACCTCTGTAGTACCTCACAAGTCTAATCCAGTTTTCTTTTTGTTGTTGAGCTGGTTTAGATGATTCCGCAGTCTCTTTTCTGAGTATTTCCCATACCGGCATTCGTGCGATAATTGAAAGGAGGAATCGTATTACGGTTTTCCGCCGTGAAACAATTTTGCAAGATCGAATTTGGTATTTTGGCATTTACTCTATCGTTTTCTGTCTCGGTGTCAATATGATCAGTGAGTGAATGAACAAATTATTTCCATCCGTTTACTGACTTTACATAAGAAGAAAACTCTTAAGGTTTTTTAGTCATGTAGTTTTGGCGAAATTTTACTATGAAATTCACTGAATGTTTCTCGCATATTTCTGTTCACGCTCATGTTGCTTTATTCAGCTTCGGTTTCTTTACCAGGCTTTGTATTCACTAAAATCGGAGATAAGGCTCTCTTTGCTTTCGCAACAACTTTCTAGCACGGTAGGTCTTTCCCATCCTTCACTACCTTGCCTGCAAAGTACTCGTGTAATGAGAATGCTGTAATGCTTTTGAGCTTTACCCTTTTGTGTTTCACGTCTCCGTGCTCAGAGCTCAATATTTAATGTTGACTAATTACATTTCTGCAGTTTTCTCCTGAAAACCAAAAATATTCTATCACATTTTTTTAACATCGCCTGTGATAGTCGTCGTCATTGGCGCTATCACAGGCTTATAATCACTGATTCCATCCTCATTGTTTACTGATTCGAGAAGTTCAGACTATTAGTTACTACGTCTTAGAGACTTGCACTCGGGCGTTGATTCTCTATCTGTTCGAAGTAATTTTCTGAAAAGGTATTCAGAACAATCTCACATGAATCGTTTTCTCTGGTACCAATTTTGACTGCATGATTCTCTCTTCTATAGATGTTAAGTTGAAGTCTTCCTTTGTTCCAACTTCATGATCAAGAAACTTATATATTCTCCATGCTGTCCCTGAAGCCATCGGCCACTACAGCTTCTGTCGCAGGTCGTCTGTAAAACGAACCGATTACCAGTTTGACCTCCTTTGTTGCTCACTTTCACCCAGAATATTCCACATTGGGAAATTATAATAACGTCAATAGATATTTTTAAATAATTTACTGAAGTCAATGCACCGCCATCATTGGTGTCTAACATATGCTTGAAATATACAGGGTGATTCCCTGATTAGAAACTTTCGGGGATTATGGAGGAGGGTAATATCAAGTTAAGGTAAGGAGCTCTGGCCTGGAAACGAGCCGAAACTTAAAAACGAAAATATTTCTGATGTCTCTAACAGCCGAATACGCGTATCCGTACTGTTTTGCTAAAGCTGTAGGTTCCCGGAATATATACCACTTATTATTCGTGAACTGGTGTGGTTCCAGCGTGATGGAGTGTAGCATCTTAGCTTATCGGTACTGCCTGAGCCTGCGTCTCGATGAAGATTCCTATGGGCGCCACTAGCGGCGCTTTCAACGTCGCCATCAATAGGACGATCTGACCAATGAAGAAACCTCCAGGCCACCGACCAATGAAGATCACTAGGACGGTGTTATAAGTGGCGGTAACCAGGGCACCAGTCCTCTAGCTGAGATTAGTCCCTTGTACCAGTTGGTGCCCAACGCTAGGCCAATCTCTTGCTAGATGGCTCTGCCTGCAAACATCCAATGTATTATACATACACGCACGGCCGCGTTGTGCCCCTAGTTATACCTTGTCACTGCTGCTAAAAATTTTCAACACTGTAGCAGTTGTTCAGCAACAATTTGACCAAAAATATTTACTTAAAGTACACTTCTGCCAACTAAGCCTTTGCTTGCCTGTCCAGATTCCTAAGCCGACGGATCCCTTTGGCCAGCCTTCATCTATCAGCAACAATGACATAACATTTGGCTTCTCGGAAGATATTGGCTGCCGACTCGCATCATAACGTGGATCTCCACCTTACTTCGAACTGAGGGTTCCTGAGCACCTGACCGAGCGAGGTGGCGCAGTGGTTAGACACTGGACTCGCATTCGGGAGGACGACGGTTCAATCCCGCGTCCGGCCATCCTGATTTAGGTTTTCCGTGATTTCCCTAAATCACTCCAGACAAATGCCGGGATGGTTCCTCTGAAAGGGCACGGCCGACTTTCTTCCCCATCCCTCCCTAATCCGATGAGACCGATGACCACGCTGTCTGGTCTCCTTCCCCAAAAACCAACCAACCACTCTGAGCACCTGGATCAGACGTGCCCTGATAAGTGAATCGGAGGAGGACTTGTAACGTGGACAACTCGTTCATCTGATCTCACAGCATATGATTTCTTCCTGTGGAGCCATATGAAAAGTATTTGTCTTGGCAAGAATTCTGGCTACTTGTGACATTATCCGGATGTCACCGGGGATATCAGAACGGGTGAGACAGAACTTTGTGCGACGATGCCATGCCTCTGTTGATGGTAGGGGGCGCCGTTTTGAACAACTGTTGTAAATAGAGCAGCTAGAGAAACTTGTGAAGATAAATGGAATTCATTAATACTATATCGAAGGCTTCGGATTTTCTGTCTGTCGTTGCTAGTCCCACAACAGGGCAAATAATTTGAAAGTGTTGAAAGTACATGTCAGGAACTCTGTACGTCATGGTCAAAGGTTCGGAAGTTGGTTCCTTAGTTTGAGTGCTGCGCGATGCTAAGGTGGAGCTTCAATAGATTTTCACTTGCTCCTTGCGGATCCGTCGTTTCCGGACTAGGACTCCTTACTTCAGATTGATACATTTATTCTTCTCCAAGAAGGACGAAAGTTTGTAACATGATCACGCAGTTTTCCCGTATATTTCAATAGGTATTTAGGTTTTCGGTACTGTTCACTTCCAGTTTCAGCTAACTGCCTGTACGTGGTATTATTGCTTTTAATAGCTGATACCAGTTCTGGAGCCTTAGCATGTATTCTCCTTATCTTAAGTAATATCGTATTAAGCTTCTACATTTTCGTTCTGCGAGGAAGAAAGTCTAGATGTCACTGAGCATATTCGTGATATTCTCATGCTAACTAAACAAGTATACGTGTCTGTGGCCCCAATCCAGTCACTGGTTGACCATTCTGGTGTGGCAGTGAGAGATAGCAAGAGGAAAGCCGAAGTTTTAAATTTAGCGTTTAAGGAATCGCTCACGCAGGAGAATCGTAAAAATGTAAATTCGTTTGACCATCGAACATTCTGCCGTATGAACAACATTGTTATAAGGATCCCTGAAGTATATACACAACAGAAAGAATTGAAAACAAGTAAGTCGCGAGGTCCAAATGGAATCCCAATTTGCTTTTGCAGAGACTACTCAGCTGCATTGACCCGTTACTCGCTCAGCGAGAAGTCCCAAGAGACTGAAAAAAGTGGCAAGTGATTCCTGTTTTTAAAAAGGGTAAAAGACTTGACTTCCAAATTACATACCTATATCCGCAATATCGGACTGCTGTAGAATCCTTGCATATATACAATGAATTTTCTTAGACAGAGAAGCTTATGTCCACGAATCAGAACTGTTTTGGAAACCATCATTTGTCCGAAACTCGACATGCCGTTTGTTCACATTGTACAGGGTATATACGCCGTATATTGCGAAATATGGATGTAGGGCGAAAGGCAGATTCCATATTTCTAGATTTTCGGAAAGCATTTGACACGGTTCCCCACTGCAGACTATTAACGAAGGTACGAGCATTTGAAATAGTTCCCAGATAGGTGGGTGGCGTGAAAGCTTCTTAAGTGATAGAACCCAGTATTGTTCAGTATGTTGTCATCGACGGCGAGAGTTCATCAGGGCCGGACGGATTGGCCATGCGGTTCTAGGCGCTACAGTCTGGAACCGAGCGACCGCTACGGTCGCAGGTTCGAATCCTGCCTCGGGCTTGGATGTGTGTAATGTCCTTAGGTTAGTTAGCTTTAATTAGTTCTAAGTTCTAGGCGACTGATGACCTCAGAAGCTAAGTCGCATAGTGCTCAGAGCTATTTGAACCAAGTTCAACAGGGACAAGGGTATCTCCAGGAGAGCTCCAGGAAAGCGTAATAGCACCGCTACTATTTTCTATACATACAAGTGATCGGGGCGACTCGCAGTAGGAAGCGGGGTGTCAGAAATCTGCGGTTGTTTGCTGATGAAAATGTGGTGTATGGGAATGTGTCGAAGGTGAGTGTCTGTAGGAGGATAGCGGATGACATGGGACAAAATGTCTAGTTGGTGTGGTAATGAATTGTAACAGGCTCTAAATGTAGATATATGTACGTTAATGCGGATGGGTAGTGAAAACAAAACCATAACTTTCAGATACAGCATTAGTAGTGTCGTGTTTGACACAGTGACATTGTTTAAATATCCGAGTAACGTTACAAAGCGAAATGATATGGAAGGATCATGTGAGGTTTGTGGTAGGGAAGGCGAATGCTCGACTTCGGTTCACTGGGAGAATTTTGGGAAAGTGTGTTTCATCTGTAAAGCAGACCGCGTATCGGACGCTATGCGACCCATTCTTGAGTGCCGTTCGAGTGTTTGGGATCCATAACAGGTCGGATTAAGGTTTAAGAGAAGACATCGAAGCAGTTCAGAGGTGGGTTGCTAATTTTGTTACCGGAAGGTTCGAAGAACATGCAAGTGTTACAGAGATGCTTCGGGTACTCAAATGGGTATCCACGGAGGGAGAGCGACGTCCTTTTCGCGGAACATGTTAAGAAACCTTAGAGAGCCGCTGTTTGAAGCTGACCGCATAACGATTCTGCTGCCGCCTACATCCATTTCGTGTAAGGACCACGAAGATAAGATACGAGAAAGCACTGCTCATACGGAGGCTTATAGACAGTCGTTTTCCCTCGCTCCATTTGCGCGTTGTACAGGAAAGGAAATCACAAGTAAAGGTACAGGGTATTGTCTGCCACGCATTACGTTGGCTTGCGGTGTATACAGAGTGAAAAGTATTTAAACCGGCTATCTCTGGGAGGTTGTAGTGGACATCAAAACAAATATTTTTCCCTAATGTCATTTTTTCCTATGAGGATTATATAAACCGGTGGAGGCCGTATTACACTCTTCAGTTGTTATAGGTTGTATTACGATCTTCAGTTGTTAGAGGACGTATTACGCTCTTCAGTCGTAGGTAACTGCTGTCCGTCAGTGTGGCAGTGCATTGTCTCTGTTTACTAACGGAGCGATACACCTTGAGTGAGCACACTGATATGGTTGGTGCGTACTACGTAGCGCACCACACCGGACGAGCTGTTCAGCGGGGTTATCAACAACAATATCCTAATCACCGTATCCCGCATCGTACGACCTTTGCTGCTCTGTACCAACGTGTGCATGAGACCGGGTCATTTAGCAGATTACCTGGACAGGGACGCCGTCGCACGGTAAGAACGCTGCAATCTGAGGAAGCTGTCTTGCAGCATGTGGAGCGGGATCCTTCAATCAGCACTCGTGCAATTGCAAGTAACATGGGGACGAATCAGACGAATGTAAGAATAGTCCTTGGAGAGAAATTGTTACGTCCATTTCACTTACAGCGTGTCCACAAGCTGGAACCAGTTGATTATCCGCCCAGAGCACAGTTTTCGCAGTGGTACCTGGAACAGTGTGAAATGCATCCAAAATTTCCATCCTCTGTGTTCTTTACCGATGAAGCAACGTTCGGGCGTGATGGAGTCTTCAACGTGCACAATTCGCATGTTTGGAGTGAGAATAACCCACATGCCACAGTTACTAGCGCTCATCAAGAGCGGTTCTTCGTTAATGTGTGGGTCGGTGTTGTTGGGAACTGTTTAATTGGGCCGTATCTGCTACCTAGGCCATTAAATGGAAGGCACTATTACAATTTGCCGGCCGAGGTGGCCCACTGGTTGTAGGCGCTACAGTGTGGAACCGCGTGACCGCTACGGTCGCAGGTTCGAATACTGCCTCGGGCATGGATCTGTGTGATGTCCTTAGGTTAGTGAGGTTTAAGTAGTTCTCAGTTCTAGGGGACTGATGACCTCAGAAGTTAGGTCCCATAGTGCTCAGAGCTATTTTGAACTATTACAGTTTTCTCGCCAGAGCATTGCCAGAATTGCTGGAAGACGTCTCGCTCGTCGCAAGACAGCGCGTGTGGTTGAAACATGACGGGGAGCCGGCATATTTCAGTCGTCGTGTGCGTCGATTTGTGGACCGACGGTCCCCAGAAATGTGGATTGGCAGAGGTAGTCCTGTACCATGGCCTGCTCGATCCCCAGATATGTCCCCTCTGGACTTTTTTGTGTGAGGAGAGATGCGCAACCTTGTTTACGCCACTCCTGTTGCTTCAGAAGAGGATCTGGTTGCACGGATAGTAGCAGCAGCAGGGACAATTCAGGTACTTCTGGGGTTTTTGCCCGTGTCGGACAGAACATAATCCGACGGTGTAACCTTTGTTTACGTGTCAATGGAGGCATTTTTGAAAATCTACTGTAATTGAAATTGGGTTGTGTTAATGTCTTGACTCTTGGTCATAAAAAATGGGAAAGTGTTTGTTGGTTTAATTAATTTGCCGCCAGAGAAATCTTCCTCTACTGGTTTAAATACACCTCATAGGAAAAAATGACATGAGGGAAAAATATTTGTTTTGATGTCCCCTACAACCTCCCATAGTTTGTAGGTTTAAATACTTTTCACCCCGTTCCATAAAAACACGGGAGAACTGCCGGATATCAGTAACGTCCTGCCACGATATTTCGGAGCAGAGTCTTCTGCCCATCTTCAGGTGAGTGCCACTGTAGTAGTACTGGCGAGTACGTGCTGAGCTCCGCTATTTAAAGCCGTACTGAGGTGACATTGCGCTTGCGCTGGTCAGGGTGCGCGTTCATAACGGCTCCGTGCGCTACGCCTCGTGCCCTCCACTGTGAAAGCCTGGCGTATCGGTATCAGGTCGATTTCCATCTTTATGCGGATAACTACGTCGATTACGAAGTTTCTCTATAACAGGATTCCAAGCAGGGTTTAGCTGATAACCGTTATCTAGATTGATGAGAGTCTCGTTGTCAGACAATCTTATTTCCACAGAGCTCCAAAAGTTTGATGAATGGGCCAAAATTTTTGTGTCGTTGTAATTCATGGAATGGTCTGTGGAAAGACAATGTTCGGTGATTGCGGACTTGGTGGGTAGGAGAAGGCGAGTATGCCGTTGATGTTCCACAATGCGTTCCTGCACAGTTCGTGTTGTTTGCCCTATATATGATTTGCCGCATTCCCACGGAATTTTGTAAACACCTGGTTTACGCAGGCCCAGGTCGTCTTTAACGGATCCCACCAGTGATGAAATTTTGGAAGGAGGGCGAAAGATGACTCTCACTTTCTCAATATTCTGCCAATCTGTGAAGAAATATTCCCAATAAATGATAAACAGCCGACCTGAAGGCCTCTTCCTCTTCCTTGTTCCGTCGTTTGTAGGTCTTGATCACTCTGTTCACTTGCCTAGGAGAAAAGCCATTCTTCAAAAATACTTTTTGCAGGTAATCCATTTCCGCTTGAAGACTGTTGGCGTCAGAGATGGTACGGGCACGGTGGATCTAGGTTTTGAGAACGCCCATTCTTTGTGCTGGATGGTGGCAACTAGTAGGTTGTAGATACAGGTCTGTATGAGTGGGCTTTCTGTACACCAAGTGAGCAAGTGTGCCATCACTCTTCCGTCACACCAAGGCGTCTAAAAATGGCAGACAACCATCTTTCTCTATCTCCATGATAAACTTTATGTTTTCATGTATGGAGTTCGTGTGACGTAAAAATTCTTGGAGACGGTCCAGACCAAGTGGCCACACTATAAAAATGTCGTCAACGTACCGCCAAAATATTGGCGGTTTAAAAGTGGCACAGTCGAGTGCTCTTTCCTCAAAATCCTCCATAAAAAGATTGGCCGCCAGGGGAGACAAAGGACTCCCCATGGCGACACCGTCAGATTGTTCGTAAAATTCGTTGTTAAATATAAAATATGGAGAGGAGAGAGTGTGCTCAAACAACGCTGTAATGTCTGCACCAAACACATTGCCAATGAGGTGTAGTGAGTCCACCAGAGGCACCTTTATGGAACAATCAGTACGCCGGCAAAGCTTTAAACACTTTTCACCCTGTATAAGTAGATGAAACAATCAATAGGTGGGCTTCAAACGGCTTCCAAAAATGCGTCGTGAGTCGCGGCGCCGAACGAGACAGCAGCAATGAGGCAGATGTGACCGCGCGGCCGTCACGCTGGCCGCACGCGCCCGCCCCCGGCCCGGCGCGCCACCGGGGAGCGGCGCTGCGGCCGGAGCCATCGATCGCGCCCCCATGACGGGCGGTGCACAAACGTTGGCCGTGATTGACAGCTTATCCCCTGTCCCGGCTTAACTGCAGATTATGTCTGGTTCTGTAAAGCGGCGGCATTAGCGGTCGCGGGCCGCGATGGGCCCGCGAATTCACGGCGCTGACCGCGTCCAGCCCGTGATGAGTCTGCCGACAGCACACCCTCTGCACTCCCACGGGCCTCCTTCCAGGCTGCCGCTGACAACTGCACCACAGTGCGCGAGGATGAAGCAGGGCGCGCCAGTCATTTCAGGCTGCTGTCTCTCGGGAATTTGGTGGCAGCTCCCTACAGCTGCTAAGTGGTTCGCGATTCCTACTGCAGTGACAAAATGATCAGTAGCAGACGGGAGGAGATGGAACACAACATACAGGGTGTCCGAAAAGTCTTTTCCTGATTACATAAATTGATAACTCAGGCTAGACGTAAGATACAAATATGGAACTGGTGTCTAATTGCTTACAAACTATCAAAGTTTTTTTCACACATTAGTAAACTTCCACTTCCATTGTTGTCCAATGACAGTACACGTCGATATGACTTTGCGGTCGAAATGCTATCACGTATTGAGGACGACGATGGTTATCTCAGACGAATTGCCTTTTCCGACGACGCGACCTTTTTTGTCAGTGGATTAGTGAATCGCCATAATGTGCGCATTTGGGGTTCACAACCCCCTGGAGAGGTCATGGAGTGCACCAGAGGCAGTCCAAAAGTGAATGTTTGGTGCGCGCTTATGCACGATCGAATTATCGGGCCATTCTTCTTCCCTGAGGCTACCATCACATGTGCAGTGTATCTGGACATGTTGCAACTGTATGCTGTTCCTCAGCTGCTTCAGTATCACCCCGATGTCTTGTTTCAGCAAGACGGTGCACCGCCTCATTGGGGATTGGTCGTCCGTGCCTATCTCGATATGACCTTTCCTGGGCGATAGATTGGTCGTGATAGGCCAACGGTTTGGCCTCCACGCTCTCCTGACATAACCCGATTAGACTTCTTTTTATGGGGTTATGTCAATGACGAGGTCTACCGAACACATGTACCAGATCTTGAAACGGGTAACCACAGTCGTTGAATCGATCCCTCCCGTGGTGTTGGCTAATGTGTGGACGGAAGTTGAATATCGCCTAGATGTGTGTGCTACGTGCTACCGAGGGTGCTAATGTGGACGTTTACTGATGTGTGAAAAAACTTTGATAGTAAACAATTAGACACCTGTTTCATATTTGTATCTTACTTCTACCCTGAGTTATCAATTTATGTAATCAGCGAAAGACTTTTCGGACACCCTGTAGAACTAGTCATAACAGTGATGAGCTAAAAATAAAAATCTCATAGGATTATCAGTACGCAGCAGGCGTGTTCAAAGAAGGGCACTGGGAATCGCCACAGACTTCTTCGACTGGCTGTAAGGTATCTCTTACGTGAGGAAGACATTTTTACCAGTCTTAATAAATTATTGTCTCTTATTGATGTATTCACGATAGTTAGGAAGTGCTGTACTTCGTAGACGGCCATGAGTCGGGGAGCATTTCCCACATTGGCTGGCTAGGTTGTAACGCTACCGCCCTTAATCGGACGTACGTTAGCTGTATAAAGCCTGTACTGTAATAAGTTCACGGGCTTTACCTTACAAACAAGGATTTTAGTACATAATTTGACCGCGTGTACCTAATAGAAGCAAGATCGGACTTGTATTCAGTCAATAACTACAGTGATGCATCAAGCAAATGTAAAGTATAATTACTCTTTCGCATGGACAAGAAGTATACACAGTAGATGCTACCGTTAATTAATAATTCGGTCGCCAGCCTACTTAGGCAATGAGTGAGTTTTTCCTTGTACAATTGGGTGCATGTACAAGCATAGTAACCCGTAGTGAAGATGCGTTATACGGCAAAGTTTGGCACCAGAAAAATCCACTGAACTAAAGTTTTCTCTTTTTGATTTTACTAATTTGGACGAGCTAAATTCACACAACACCACACAGCAATGATTACTACGAATTGCATTCTGTATATTGATCAGACTGAAATCGGGCATAGATTTTCCTAGAATAAGCAGTTTTGAAAGCACACATACAATGTCACTATTAACATTGGAAAACAACACTAATACACTTAGGATTAACCTAGAACTTAACTTTACTGGTCAAATCTGATCAACACATTTCAAGATTTGAAAGAATGGACAAGAGAAGGGGGGGGGGGGGCCTGAAACTGTTATGGTCATTATACTGAAACTGTTAAGTACTGAAGGCAAATTAACACTCAAAATTATCAATCTATGGATAACTACTCCTTTGCCTTACTTCTGAATAATTTAACTGTCATTAGTTCTGTCTCAAATTAATTAAATAGCATCGCTAACTCAATTCAAACAACTCTCTTCCAATTTAGTCATACTTTTGTTCTCTACCAACATTTACAATAACACACAGACTTCTTAAACTTCTTTATAGCATAGATTGATCTACTTATAATTCTTATTAACACTGATTTTTAAGCTTTCAGTTCAGGATACTCGGGTTGCACAATACGAGGTAAGGATCCTGTTTAGGTCAGTGATCAGGATAAGTCTTGGCTAAAGCAATTCTGGTAAAAGTCACGTTATTATTGAACATTTAGAAACATTTTCGACACTGGTCCATACAGATACACTTCTAAAGATGAAATAAATGTTTGACCTGTGCAAGTCGGTGCGGCGGTTGGCGGGCAGCGAGATAGCGGGCAGCACGGCACACATACAAGCACGGCAAAGGCTCACACTATATCCGCACTTTCCATCTTCTTAGCGTCGTGTTGTTGTTGTCGTCTTCAGTCCTGAGACTGGTTTGATGCAGCTCTCCATGCTACTCTATCCTGTGCAAGCTTCTTCATCTCCCAGTACCTACTGCAACCTACATCCTTCTGAATATGCTTAGTGTATTCATCTCTTGGTCTCCCTCTACGATTTTTACCCTCCACGCTGCCCTCCAATGCTAAATTTGTGATCCCTTGATGCCTCAGAACATGTCCTATCAACCGATCCCCTCTTCTAGTCAAGTTGTGCCACAAACTTCTCTTCTCCCCAATCCTATTCAATACCTCCTCATTAGTTACGTGATCTACCCACCTTATCTTCAGCATTCTTCTGTAGCACCACATTTCGAAAGCTTCTATTCTCTTCTTGTCCAAACTATTTATCGTCCATGTTTCACTTCCATACATGGCTACACTCCATACAAATACTTTCAGAAATGACTTCCTGACACTTAAATCTATACTCGATGTTAACAAATTTCTCTTCTTCAGAAACGATTTCCTTGCCATTGCCAGTCTACATTTTATATCCTCTCTACTTCGACCATCATCAGTTATTTTACTCCCTAAATAGCAAAACTCCTTTACTACTTTAAGTGTCTCACTTCCTAATCTAATCCCCTCAGCGTCACCCGATTTAATTAGACTACATTCCATTATCCTCGTTTTGCTTTTGTTGATGTTCATCTTATATCCTCCTTTCAAGACACTGTCCATTCCGTTCAACTGCTCTTCCAAGTCCTTTGCTGTCTCTCACAGAATTACAATGTCATCGGCGAACCTCAAAGTTTTTACTTCTTCTCCATGAAATTTAATACCTACTCCGAATTTTTCTTTTGTTTCCTTTACTGCTTGCTCAATATACAGATTGAATAACATCGGGGAGAGGCTACAACCCTGTCTCACTCCTTTCCCAACCACTGCTTCCCTTTCATGTCCCTCGACTCTTATAACTGCCATCTGGTTTCTGTACAAATTGTAAATAGCCTTTCGCTCCCTGTATTTTACCCCTGCCACCTTCAGAATTTGAAAGAGAGTATTCCAGTTAACGTTGTCAAAAGCTTTCTCTAAGTCTGCAAATGCTAGAAACGTAGGTTTGCCTTTTCTTAATCTTTCTTCTAAGATAAGTCGTAAGGTTAGTATTGCCTCACGTGTTCCAACATTTCTACGGAATCCAAACTGATCTTCCCCGAGGTCCGCTTCTACCAGTTTTTCCATTCGTCTGTAAAGAATTCGCGTTAGTATTTTGCAGCTGTTACTTATTAAACTGATAGTTCGGTAATTTTCACATCTGTCAACAACTGCTTTCTTTGGTATTGGAATTATTATATTCTTCTTGAAGTCTGTGGGTATTTCGCCTGTCTCATACATCTTGCTCACCAGATGGTAGAGTTTTGTCATGACTGGCTCTCCCAAGGCCATCAGTAGTTCTAATGGAATGTTGTCTACTCCCGGGGCCTTGTTTCGACTCAGGTCTTTCAGTGCTCTGTCAAACTCTTCCCGCAGTATCGTATCTCCCATTTCATCTTCATCTACATCCTCTTCCATTTCCATAATATTGTCCTCAAGTATATCGCCCTTGTATAAACCCTCTATATACTCCTTCCACCTTTCTGCCTTCCCTTCTTTGCTTAGAACTGGGTTGCCATCTGAGCTCTTGATATTCATACAAGTGGTTCTCTTCTCTCCAAAGGTCTCTTTAATTTTCCTGTAGGCAGTATCTATCTTACCCCTAGTGAGACAAGCCTCTACATCCTTACATTTGTCCTCTAGCCATCCCTGCTTAGCCATTTTGCACTTTCTGTCGATCTCATTTTTGAGACGTTTGTATTCCCTTTTGCCTGCTTCATTTACTGCATTTTTATATTTTCTCCTTTCATCAATTAAATTCAATATTTCTTCTGTTACCCAAGGATTTCTATTAGCCCTCGTCTTTTTACCTACTTGATCCTCTGCTGCCTTCACTACTTCATCCCTCAGAGCTACCCATTCTTCTTCTACTGTATTTCTTTCCCCCATTCCTGTCAATTGTTCCCTTATGCTCTCCCTGAAACTCTCTACAACCTCTGGTTCTTTCAGTTTATCCAGGTCCCATCTCCTTAAATTCCCACCTTTTTGCAGTTTCTTCAGTTTCAATCTGCAGTTCATAACCAATAGTTTGTGGTCAGAATCCACATCTGCCCCTGGAAATGTCTTACAATTTAAAACCTGGTTCCTAAATCTCTGTCTTACCATTATATAATCTATCTGATACCTATTAGTATCTCCAGGATTCTTCCAGGTATACAACCTTCTTTTATGATTCTTGAACCAAGTGTTAGCTATGATTAAGTTATGCTCTGCGCAAAATTCTACAAGGCGTCTTCCTCTTTCATTTCTTCCCCCCAATCCATATTCACCTACTATGTTTCCTTCTCTCCCTTTTCCTACTGACGAATTCCAGTCACCCATGACTATTAAATTTTCGTCTCCCTTCACTACCTGAATAATTTCTTTTATCTCGTCATACATTTCATCAATTTCTTCATCATCTGCAGAGCTAGTTGGCATATAAACTTGTACTACTGTAGTAGGCATGGGCTTTGTGTCTATCTTGGCCACAATAATGCGTTCGCTATGCTGTTTGTAGTAGCTAACCCGCACTCCTATTTTTTTATTCATTATTAAACCTACTCCTGCATTACCCCTATTTGATTTTGTATTTATAACCCTGTAATCACCTGACCAAAAGTCTTGTTCCTCCTGCCACCGAACTTCACTAATTCCCACTATATCTAACTTTAACCTATCCATTTCCCTTTTTAAATTTTCTAACCTACCTGCCCGATTAAGGGATCTGACATTCCACGCTCCGATCCGTAGAACGCCAGTTTTCTTTCTCCTGATAACGATGTCCTCTTGAGTAGTCCCCGCCCGGAGATCCGAATGGGGGACTATTTTACCTCCGGAATATTTTACCCAAGAGGACGCCATCATCATTTAATCATACAGTAGAGCTGCATGTCCTCGGGAAAAATTACGGCTGTAGTTTCCCCTTGCTTTCAGCCGTTCGCAGTACCAGCACAGCAAGGCCGTTTTGGTTAATGTTACAAGGCCAGATCAGTCAATCATCCAGACTGTTGCCCCTGCAACTACTGAAAAGGCTGCTGCCCCTCTTCAGGAACCACATGTTTGTCTGGCCTCTCAACAGATACCCCTCCGTTGTGGTAGCACCTACGGTACGGCCATCTGTATCGCTGAGGCACGCAAGCCTCCCCACCAACGGCAAGGTCCATGGTTCGTCGTAATCTTTCCAATTTTGTGCCTCAGAATATAGCCATGCCAAGTAGTCGTCGGAATCGGTGCATCCGAGGCTCAATGGAATCCACTTTTCCTGGGTAGCCGCCTCGGTACAGTACGTGTTCCTCTAACCGATTCACAACTCCGGCTGTTACTGTTGCTCGCCTCCGACTGTGTTACTGACTTGAGCCCGTTGTGCCGAACCGTGCCCAGTGTGCGTTTTCCCGCGCTCGCCTGCCTCCACCTTTTCCCGCTCGCCTACAGGTAGGGTATTCACCACAGGTTTTCTACTACACATATCCTAATGCATTACCTACGTATGGACCAAGTGTATAAATTACAATTTTCACATCTTACAATAGTTTTAACATTAAATACACTTCCCTTTGATTACCATATTATTTGAAATCCAACATAAATAATAATATTCATTACAAAAGTTGCTCACTGTTTCTTTAACATGACACGAAAAGAGAAAGAAATAAAATCGAACATTGTTCACACTAATTTATCGAAATTCATACAGAAAAAAAAATTATTATATGTACAGTTGTCGTTACAAGGTGACTTAGCGACCATATGTCGCGCGTAGTGGGGTGGGGCTCGGCGCTGGACCGTAGCAGCAACCGTCAGCCTGGTAAATTTTTCTTTTTTTTTGGTCATCAGTCTACTAACTGGTTTGATGCGGCCCGCCACGAATTCCTTTCCTGTGCTAACCTCTTCATCTCAGAGTAGCACTTGCAACCAACGTCCTAAATTATTTGCTTGACGTTTTCCAATCTCTGTCTTCCTCTACAGTTTTTACCCGCTACAGCTCCCTCTAGTACCATGGGAGTCATTCCCTCATGTCTTAGCAGATGTCCTATCATCCTGTCCCTTCTCCTTATCAGTGTTTTCCTCTCCGATTCTGCGTAGAGCCTCCTCATTCCTTAACTTATCAGTCCACCTAATTTTCAACATTCGTCTATAGCACCACATCTCAAATGCTTCGATTCTCTTCTGTTCCGGTTTTCCCACAGTCCATGTTTCACTACCATACAATGCTGTACTCCAGACATACATCCTCAGAAATTTCTTCCTCAAATTAAGGCCGGTATTTGATATTAGTAGACTTCTCTTAGCCAGAAATGCCTTTTTTGCCATAGCGAGTCTGCTTTTGATGTCCTCCTTGCTCCGTCCGTCATTGGTTATTTTACTGACTAGGTAGCAGAATTGCTTAACTTCATTGACTTCGTGACCATCAATCCTGATGTTAAGTTTCTCGCTGTTCTCATTTCTACTACTTCTCATTACCCTCGTCTTTCTCCGATTTACTCTCAAACCATACCTTGTACTCATTACACTGTTCATTCCGTTCAGCAGATCATTTAATTCTTCTTCACTTTCACTCAGGATAGCAATGTCATCAGCGAATCGTATCATTGATATCCTTTCACCTTGTATTTTAATTCCACTCCTGAACCTTTCTTTTATTTCCATCATTGCTTCCTCGATGTACAGATTGAAGAGTAGGGGCGAAAGGCTACAGCCTTGTCTTACACCCTTCGTAATACGAGCACTTCGTTCTTGATCGTCCACTCTTATTATTCCCTCTTGGTTGTTGTACATATTGTATATGACCCATCTCTCCCTGTAGCTTACCCGTACTTTTTTCAGAATCTCGAACAGCTTGCACCATTTTATATTGTCGAACGCTTTTTCCAGGTCGACAAATCCTATGAAAGTGTCTTGATTTTTCTTTAGCCTTGCTTCCATTATTAGCCGTAACGTCAGAATTGCCTCTCTCGTCCCTTTACTTTTCCTAAAGCCAAACTGATCGTCACCTAGCGCATTCTCAATTTTCTTTTCCATTCTTCTGTATATTATTCTTGTAAGCAGCTTCGATGCATGAGCTGTTAAGCTGATTGTGCGATAATTCTCGCACTTGTCAGCTCTTTCCGTCTTCGGAGTTGTGTGGGTGATGCTTTTCCTAAAGTCAGATGGTATGTCGCCAGACTCGTATATTCTACACACCAACGTGAATAGTCGTTTTGTTGCCACTTCCCCCAATGATTTTAGAAATTCTGATGGAATGTTATCAATCCCTTCTGCCTTATTTGACCGTAAGTCCTCCAAAGCTCTTTTAAATTCCGATTCTAATACTGGATCCCCTATTTCTTCTAAATCGACTCCTGTTTCTTCTTCTATCACATCAGACAAATCTTCACCCTCATAGAGGCTTTCAATGTATTCTTTCCACCTATCTGTTCTCTCCTCTGCATTTAACTGTGGAATTCCCGTTGCACTCTTAATGTTACCACCGTTGCTTTTAATGTCACCAAAGGTTGATTTTACTTTCCTGTATGCTGAGTCTGTCCTTCCGACAATCATATCTTTTTCGATGTCTTCCCATTTTTCCTGCAGCCATTTCGTCTTAGCTTCCCTGCACTTCCTATTTAATTCATTCCTCAGCGACTTGTATTTCTGTATTCCTGATTTTCCGGGAACATGTTTGTACTTCCTCCTCTCATCAATCAACTGAAATATTTCTTCTGTTACCCATTGTTTCTTCGCAGCTACCTTCTTTGTACCTATGTTTTCCTTCCCAACTTCTGTGATCGCCCTTTTTAGAGATGTCCATTCCTCTTCAACTGTACTGCCTACTGCGCTATTCGTTATTGCTGTATCTATAGCGTTAGAGAACTTCAAGCGTATCTCGTCATTCCTTAGTACTTCCGTATCCCACTTCTTTGCGTATTGATTCTTCCTGACTAATGTCTTGAACTTCAGCCTACTCTTCATCACTACTATATTGTGATCTGAGTCTACATCTGCTCCTGGGTACGCCTTACAATCCAGTATCTGATTTCGGAATCTCTGTCTGACCATGATGTAATCTAATTGAAATCTTCCCGTATCTCCCGGCCTTTTCCAAGTATACCTTTTCCCCTTGTGATTCTTGAACAGGGTATTCGCTATTACTAGCTGACACTTGTTACAGAACTCAATTAGTCTTTCTCCTCTTTCATTCCTTGTCCCAAGCCCATATTCTCCTGTAACCTTTTCTTCTACTCCTTCCCCTACAACTGCATTCCAGTCGCCCATGACTATTAGATTTTCATCCCCCTTTATATACTGCATTACCCTTTCAATACCCTCATACACTTTCCCTATCTGTTCATCTTCAGCTTGCGACGTCGGCATGTATACCTGAACTATCGTTGTCGGTGTTGGTCTGCTGTCGATTCTGATTTGAACAACCCGGTCACTGAACTGTTCACAGTAACACACCCTCTGCCCTACCTTCCTATTCATAACGAATCCTACACCTGTTATACCATTTTCTGCTGCTGTTGATATTACCCGATACTCATCTGACCAGAAATCCTTGTCTTCCTTCCACTTCACTTCACTGACCCCTACTATATCTAGATTGAGCCTTTGCATTTCCCTTTTCAGATTTTCTAGTTTCATGACGGGAAGTACCGCCATCTTGGCGCCAAAGTCACCGATTTTGTTTATTTAGATTTAATAATCAAAGTAATTTATGACAACATGAATACTAGGCGGAGCCTCTGGATGTTTTAAACTGTTTATCATAATTTTGCCACGTTAAAATTCATACCCGTTCATTAACAAATGCATATCTTAGTAAGTACGAACTTGATCGGAAATCCACGAACTGTGACGAAACTAATAACAGATGCGGACTGCGCGCCAAAGTCGGCAGTCGGCGTTAAGAGCTCTTCCTGTCTTGTTCGATGGTAGCCATGCTCTCGGTTACGAGTAGTTTGTGACATGAGTGTTTCATTATTGATCTAATAGGAATAAAAGTCATATTACGGCATTCTGAATGTTAATTTCGAGTAAACAGATACCCCAAAGTTGATCGACAGCAGTTTCAGATAATTAGCTTCCACCGACAGAGACATCCAATGCGCCAATGAAGAATCTGCACGGGACAGCATTTACGAGAGCTGCACCGCGCACAGGTAGGAGGAAATCCGACGACACGACCCACCAAGGCGGATCAAGGGAGGTCCGACTTCCACTCGCAAATTCCGGGTGTAAATGCTGACCACTTATACTGTACGTCACATATACCACCCTCTACGGACTCGCGGCTAAGCTGAGTAATAACAGTATCAGAATGGAAGCGAGGGGATCTTGCATGTCGAGAAAATGCAACAACTGAAGAAACTTGTTTCATCTCTCTCTCGAACTGAGGCTTGTAAACGAACCCGCCGATTACACGTGTAACCGATTCGTCTTAATATTTTAAATGTCCGAATCACGTAGAATCGAACCGTTTTTTAGTGTTGCGTAACAGGAGGACAAATGCTTTTTATCTGAGAATGTGACAATATCTGGCTCTATTATCCGTTAATATTGCTTAAAATGGAATTGGTAACGCACTGAACAATTTTTGTATATTGTCCAGAGGTGAAAACGCTACGGCAAGAGGATCCGGATGGTGGTCGAATTACGACACCATGTGCATGTACCTCTAGCCGCCGGAACAGCCTCACAAAAAAGAGCTTTCGTTCCTCGTGCCCTGCCTGCATGCCGCTTCTCAGCAAAATACCAATTTTAGTTCGCCCAGTAGAGCATTTCCATTAAACCGCAGATATTGCACTGTTTTATTAACCCACCAAGTTAGCTGACAGCGCTAATGCGCTGCTTCGAGGACTCGGGTAGGCGCGCCGGCCCCGGATCGAATCCGCCCGGCGGATTAACGACGACGACCGGTGTGCCGGTCAGCCTGGATGTGGTTTTTAGGTAGTTTTTCACAACCCCCTAGGTGAATACCGGGCTGGTCCCCACATCCCGCCTCAGTTACACGGCTCGCTGACATTGGAAGACTTTCGTACTATTCCATGGATTACACTAGTCGCAGACAGTTGGGGTACGGGGTGGCGGCAGGAAGGGCATCCGGCCACCCCTTCCACTAACATTGCCAAATCTGATTAACCATGCCGACCCTGCCTAACTGTGGGAAAAGGCACAAGCAACAAAAACTGCACTGTTTTACTAACATTAACAACAAAATCTTACAAAAAGTTTGCCACATGTAACCTGACAGAATACTATCATTTGCAAGGCAAATATTTGTTATTTAAACTTTTCTCCAAAACGAGGTGTGGATAATGGGATCGATTTTCAGGATTGGCACACGACGCAAGACACTACGACACTTTATACGGCCTACTGGATTTGGTCTAATCCTTATCCCCACAGCAAACAGCTTGCAGCTATGTAGCCTTACGTTATAATAGATTTACTGAAAGAAAAGCTATATCTAGGTACATTGTTTTGGCCGCCAGCTCTGAAGCAGTTATTTAAACGTCTTCATTCAGTTTATGTTTTTGAGTGTGCCAGAAGTAAATTCACACAAATTACTTTCCTGTCAACAATTTTACTTGGAAACAAGGTGAAGTCAGACCGATATATTCTTACACGGCTTAATGTATGTCATCTATACTGTGAATAATTATGTAAAGTTAATAATCTGCTAAAGCAAATTTAAAGCTAAGAAATCTCATAAAAGCCGGCCTGAGTGGCGAGCGGTTCTAGGACCTACAGTCTGGAACCGCGCGACCGTAACGGTCGCAGGTTATAATCCTGCATCGGGCATGGATGCTTGTGGTGTCCTTAGGTGAGTTAGGTTTAAGTAGTTCTGAGTTCTAGGGGAGTGATGACCTCAGAAGTTAAGTCCCATAGTGCTTAGAGCCATTTGAACCAAATCTCATAAAACTGAACTTGATGACATATCGAAGCGGCCACACTTATTCTCTCAACCTCAATGAAAGAAAACAATTATTCTTGGAAATCACTTTTATACAAATTGTTGTAACACCAAAATTAATTAATGACCATCTTTTGACCATACTGAATGACACAAAATTTATATTTAACACAATGGACAGGGAATTTAGGATCGGCATGTGGCTTTGGGACAATGATTGGAAAAGATACTTTTAACAAAGCCATGTTAAACTTCCTGGCAGACTCGAACTCGGCAAGTGCTATACCAACTGAGCTACCCAAGCACGATTCACGCGCCGTCCTCACAGCTTTACTTCTGCCAGTACCTCGTCTCCTACCTTCCAAACTTTACAGAAGCTATCCTGCGAAACTTGCAGAACTAGCACTCCTGAAAGGAAGGATATTGCAGAGACATGGCTGAGCCACAGCCTGGGGGATGTTTCCAGAATGAGATTTTCAATCTGCAGCGGAGTGTGCGCTGATATGAAACTTTCAGGAGTGCTAGTTCTGCAAGGTTCGCAGGAGAGCTTCTGTAAAGTTTGGAAGGTAGGAGACGAGGTACTGGCAGAAGTAAAGCTTTGCGGACGGGGCGTGAGTCGTGCTTGGGTAGCCCAGTCTAGTCCAGTCTGCGCTCGCGCAGTTGTTTAACTCTTCGGCGTACTCGCGCGTTTAGACTACTCGATATCGAATGGCACATGCATACCGAAAGTCGACTCTCAAGATTAGTTTTTCGAATGAATATGCGAGACCGAAAGCCTACGAAATAGAAACGTTCCTACGAGACGAAGTTAAACTTGACTACAACGAACTTATCGGAATCCACCTCTCCATAGTGAGCAGTGTCGTTTACGTCAAGCTGACTAACGATGCAGTATGTGACAGAATCATCCGAGATACTAAACATGGACTCAAATTTCGTCACTCTGATAGACATGTTGGAGAAGTAACTATTGATCACGCAGGACTGGGATTACGAAACATACGTACTTTCGAACTTCCCTTCGAGGTTCCGACTGACTTGGTCGTTGACGCCTTAACGCCCATATGGAAGAGTGCTTAGCCACGTTGAGGAAAAATGGTCGAACTTCACGACTTACCCCGTTCTCAATGGGGTGCGTCAATTCAGAATCGAACTGACACAACATGTACCCTCGTACTTGTTCATCGGCGGATGCAGAGCTATAGTCATCTACGATGGACAACCCAAAACATGCTCAGGCTGCGGGAAAGAGGGCCACGTCCGTTCCGAATGTATGCAGCGGAGGATAGTGCAAGTTCCAAACGGCGAACCCGTGCCTCCGTCCACGTTGACGCCGCTGCCACTAACGTATGCGGACGCATTTAGAACAGATCCCATCCAGAATAATGACCAGCTACAGAATCCTGACAGTTTACGGCAACCGACTGCAGCAGAGACCGCCTCCAGTGACGAAACGACGCACACTTCTGCCGCTCCGGCGCCGACGACGCCCTTAACCGAACGGAAAGGATCGTTAGGAGGTATGGAAATTGATCCTGCGGTTGTGCCGACAGCTGCTTGTGTCCCTGAGCACCGGGAGTCACTTCCGCACTCGGATACGGAGGCGCACACGCGCAAACAACGATCGCCGAAGCGCCACAAGAAACGACGGCTAGCGCCGTCGGATACCTGCTTACTGCAGTCAGATGGACTTGGGTGTAACGTCGATACAGTGCATCCGGATGCGCAACGGGAGGTTCTACCTCCCACACAGCAGTACGACGCGAATCATGTTAGACAGGGGTTGAATAAAGACACACCGGACGGAAAGCCCACGGAAGGAGTCCCTCCACCCACCGCAGCAACGCCACCGCCTTCGGTCAGCCCGGCCGGAGACACACGACGGGAGCTGGACCTCCAGCACAGAAATTGGGCCTACGAATCCGATACTGACTCACAGACCGACGACGCACCCGCAATGGCGAGTGCTGCGTCCACCGGATGTTAACCACGCAGAAGATGCAGACTGACGCACAGACAGCATGTCACCGGGCAGCAGCACACAAATTAACATAAGCGTTCATGTGCGCTCTACGCACTGAGGAACAGCGGCAGGCATATCGAATAGCCTCTATTAATATTAATACGATCAGAACGCCTGTCAAATTGCAATTATTACGAGACATGTTGCATGCGTCAGACGTCGACATCGTTCTGCTGCAGGAAGTATGTGTTGAGAGCTTCCCCGACCTCTATGAGTACGATACGTACATTACACCTACTACAGACGGCGGCAGCGGAACAGCGATACTTCTCCGTAGCGGCATAGTGGCCGAGGACGTGGTGTATCTGCCGTCAGTGCGAGGACTGGCGCTCACAGTGCTGGGAGTACGGGTCGTTAACAATTACGCACCGTCGAGGTCCGACAGACGGCGCGACCGATCCCGATTTTACGCAGAGGAGATTGCAACACTATTCTTTGGTGGGTATGAACACGTCTTATTTGGAGGCGACTTCAACTGCTTGCTCGCACCAAAAGATCAACACCCACGTTATATTTCATGCCCGGAGCTGCGGCAACTCATACAGGACATGAATCTCATTGATACATGGGAGACCACACATGGCAACAGAATTGGATACACCTATGTCACGAGTCACTCTGCAAGTCGTCCCGATCGCATTTACGTAACACGTCGTCTCGAACCTGCGATCCTCGATGCGGAATTGTGGCCTGTCGCCTTTTCAGATCACATAGCATATATACGCACGGTCACCCTGAGTCGTCAACAAGTGTGGAGGAGTCGCAGTGTTTGGAAACTGAATACAGCACACCCCAGGGAACCTGAGTGCAGACACTTAGTCGGAGACACTTGGCACGTGTCTGAACGACGCCTCCCGTCATATCCGACGACGTTGCAGTGGTGGCTGGAATGCGTGAAGCCTGCATTGTGCCGAGCGTTAATTGCATACGGAAGAGAGCAGATGATGTGGAGGCGACACACGACGAAATTTTATTACACGATGCTCCGCGAACTTTCTGTACAAGCACCTTCACAGGAGCGTCGTGCCGGTATAAAACGAGCTCAGGCCCAAATAATTTCCATAACGCGCCGCCATCTGGAGGGTGTCGCAATCCGTGCAAGGGCCTTTGAACGAGTCTGTGGAGAATCACCGTCGATGTATCACGTTATCAGAGAAAAACAACGTAGCCGCAGAACCTTAATACAGACGGTCGTACGGCCAGATGGTCGCCGCATGACAACGGAAAAGGATATTGCCAACGCTTTTGTGGCACACTACGGTCATCTCTATGAAGAAGCGCAACACGATCAGGCAGCCTTTCATGAGGTCCGACGAACGCTCTCCGCGTGTCTCGACGAGTCGGCCAACCTGGAGTTAACAGGTGAAGTCACAGTTGACGACGGGTTTCCGTTAGAGTTCTATCGTACATTTAAAGATCTCATGACTCCACGATGGACTGCAATGTACTGCGAATTAATGTCTCCCAACGTGCCTCTTCCACCCTCCTTCGTGGAAGGAATGATCATCCCCATCCACAAACCATCTGGCGGCACAGGGATACAGGCCTACCGGCCACTGACCCTTCTTAATTTCGACTACAAGATTTACGCCGGGATACTTGCAGCACGCTTTAAACGCTTAATACGCCGAGTGATTTCACTCGACCAAACCCAGCTAGGAGATAGCAATATACACTCCTGGAAATTGAAATAAGAACACCGTGAATTCATTGTCCCAGGAAGGGGAAACTTTATTGACACATTCCTGGGGTCAAATACATCACATGATCACACTGACAGAACCACAGGCACAAAGACACAGGCAACAGAGCATGCACAATGTCGGCACTAGTACAGTGTATATCCACCTTTCGCAGCAATGCAGGCTGCTATTCTCCCATGGAGACGATCGTAGAGATGCTGGATGTAGTCCTGTGGAACGGCTTGCCATGCCATTTCCAGCTGGCGCCTCAGTTGGACCAGCGTTCGTGCTGGACGTGCAGACCGCGTGAGACGACGCTTCATCCAGTCCCAAACATGCTCAATGGGGGACAGATCCGGAGATCTTGCTGGCCAGGGTAGTTGACTTGCACCTTCTAGAGCACGTTGGGTGGCACGGGATACATGCGGACGTGCATTGTCCTGTTGGAACAGCAAGTTCCCTTGCCGGTCTAGGAATGGTAGAACGATGGGTTCGATGACGGTTTGGATGTACCGTGCACTATTCAGTGTCCCCTCGACGATCACCAGTGGTGTACGGCCAGTGTAGGAGATCGCTCCCCACACCATGATGCCGGGTGTTGGCCCTGTGTGCCTCGGTCGTATGCAGTCCTGACTGTGGCGCTCACCTGCACGGCGCCAAACACGCATACGACCATCATTGGCACCAAGGCAGAAGCGACTCTCATCGCTGAAGACGACACGTCTCCATTCGTCCATTCACGCCTGTCGCGACACCACTGGAGGCGGGCTGCACGATGTTGGGGCGTGAGCGGAAGACGGCCTAACGGTGTGCGGGACCGTAGCCCAGCTTCATGGAGACGGTTGCGAATGGTCCTCGCCGATACCCCAGGAGCAACAGTGTCCCTAATTTGCTGGGAAGTGGCGGTGCGGTCCCCTACGGCACTGCGTGGGATCCTACGGTCTTGGCGTGCATCCGTGCGTCGCTGCGGTCAGGTCCCAGGTCGACGGGCACGTGCACCTTCCGCCGACCACTGGCGACAACATCGATGTACTGTGGAGACCTCACGCCCCACGTGTTGAGCAATTCGGCGGTACGTCCACCCGGCCTCCCGCATGCCCACTATACGCCCTCGCTCAAAGTCCGTCAACTGCACATACGGTTCACGTCCACGCTGTCGCGGCATGCTACCAGTTAAGACTGCGATGGAGCTCCGTATGCCACGGCAAACTGGCTGACACTGACGGCGGCGGTGCACAAATGCTGCGCAGCTAGCGCCATTCGACGGCCAACACCGCGGTTCCTGGTGTGTCCGCTGTGCCGTGCGTGTGATCATTGCTTGTACAGCCCTCTCGCAGTGTCCGGAGCAAGTATGGTGGGTCTGACACACCGGTGTCAATGTGTTCTTTTTTCCATTTCCAGGAGTGTACAAACGGCACTCAGCGGCTACCGCCATGTTATCGCACTGGCATCAACATGTCGTCTCCGGTGTGTATTGGTATCGATAGACTTCGATCGCGTATTTGACAGGCTGAGCCATGCTTATCTCACGGACGTGATGACGAAAATGATGTTTCCGGAAAGTTTTGTCACCGTTGTCATGAGACTAATCCACGGAGCCGCATCCAAAGTGCACCTCAATGGACGCTTGTTGGGGCCCATCACCATTTCACGATCGGTCAGACAAGGGTGCCCGCTTTCAACGATATTGTATGCCATCGCTGTCGAGCCGCTGCTCTGCGGGCTCCGGAATCGGCTGCAAGGAATGACGATAAAGCACAACAAGTTTTTATGCCGAACATACGCAGATGACCTAGTGTTTTTAGCACCGTCAGGCGACGAGGCTAGAGCGGCCTTGCATTGGATTAATTTGTATTGTATGGCTACGGGAAGTCGCCTGAACATGGCAAAGTCGGGAGCGATGAACATCGGGAGAGGACTCCCGACAGGGAGTGTAGCACCATTACAGCCGATCAACAAGATGAAATGCCTAGGAATTATCTTCACTACAGACGTTCGAAACACGGCGGCACTAAGTTACAGACATCTTCTGCAAACAATTCGTGCGAGTGTCTGAAGTCACAGGTTAAGGGCACTGGATATGATACAACGGGTCACCTTTGCCAACACTTATCTAGCTTCTCGCATCCCCCACCTGGCACAAGTTCTTCTTATGCCGGTGGTGTTGTCCCGCCGAATCCTGGCTGCACTAGGATATTTTGTGAGCACAAGTCTGCTTTTTAAGGTAGGAAACGAAACCCTCACCCTTCCTCGTAGTCGTGGAGGTCTTGGACTGGTCCACGTTCGCGACCGATCAGTGGCTATTTATGTAACCACAATGATAAAGATGTGGACACGACACCAGACAAGTCTGACGGGCACCTTGATAGACGAACTCGCTCCACCTTCTCGTTCGGCTCCGGTAGCGGTGGCTCACATCTCACCATCGCTTGCCGATATGCGAACCTTTTTTGTGGAACACAGTTATGTACACATGGAACTACCGACTACCAGGACGGCAACGGAACGTGATATATATCACATCTTAACTCGACGACGGCCGAATAATGCCGTAGAGCGCCGCCAGCCAACGGTTACGTGGTCAGTGGTATGGCGTACAGTGCACCACCCACACCTTGATACAGGAACGCGCGCACTGTGTTATCAGGTGGTAAATGGGAAATACGTGACTCGTTCCAGGTTGCAAACAATTCGTATGGCGGACGAGCCACTGTGTCCGCAGTGCAATGTTATAGACACAGAGGAGCATCGCCTGATATGCGGACCTTCGGCGGACGTATGGTGTTTGGTCAAGAAAGTGATCGCCTTCCTCCTTCGGGTGTGGCCGCAAACAATATAACCAAATAGGACATATTATCCCCGAACAAAGACAAACGCAGTGACTTGGATTCGAGGTTTGACTGTGCGTTATCTTTTCCGAGACGGCAGTAAGAATGTGCGACATCTGGGTCTTACTACAGGACCATCACTCACAGCTTATGAAACATCCGAGATATCGAACATATTACGCAAATGTTTTAGGGAGTGCCTTGCTTGATCCCCCACCCAGTTGGGGTGTCCCGGGTAGGAGAATGTAATTATTGTCTATAAGTATCAAAACAAGAAAGGACCAGGACAGCGGAAAGGATCCACACACGTGAAGACGTACCCGACACCAACGCGAGGTATAACGGGATTAGCGAGGTACGCACCCAAAAGAGGAACGTAGACCGTTATTGTTTTGTACTGACAGAAGCAGGATACTTTTTTTTCACTATGATTTTAAAAAAAAGTCCACCTTTTTACGTTTCCCAGAAAAATTTTATTTTATAAAAGTCATCGTCTTATATATTTAAAAAAAACATGCTCGAGGCAGTTTATGTTTGTTATTGTTACACCATTCTGCAAAAAAAAAAAAAAAAAAAAAAAAAGTTGGTAGAGCACTTGCCCGCGAAAGGCAAAGGTCCCGCGTTCGAGTCCCGGTCCGGCACACAGTTTTAATCTGCCAGGAAGTTTCATATCAGCGCACACTCCACTGCAGATTGAAAATCTCATTCTGGAAAGCCATATTAATACTTTAGGAAAATGTGGGGTTGACTAACATTCTGATACACCGCTAAATGTGTTTAATTCGAAAAAGTCTTGAATAGTTTGCAGTCTTAATAGCTGAATGAAAATCTGGATAGCTCTTCAAGTGTACAGTGATGGAATTAATTTATAAGTGCCACACAGGTGCGGTAACCATGTTAACTTGCCGTACCGATGGCTCCATTTTACATTACATAAAACCAGTCGCAAATTCTTGCTTTCCGACACGAAGTAAACTGGAAACGGATTCAGGAGCTATAAGCCACTAGCACACAAAATATTACGCACTTTCACAACGAGTTTTTAATGTTTAGGCCACACATCGCTAGACATGCCACGCAAAGACATGCCACGCCACGATACGTACACTGCCATGGCTCGACTGCAGTCCCTCTGGTTTTCCATTCTTTTCCATCCTTGCTCTGCTCGTGCCAAGGTCATTCAAAAGACTTGCGGTCGAAGACCCATAGTGGATTCCCTACCTTTATGATTTCAATGTGTTTAAATGGATTACACGTTCCAAAACTTTTAGAAGGTTACAGTCGCTACATTTCTAAATTACATTCATTTCCATATCTTTTTTCATAAAATTCTTAATGTTTTTGAAAAATACACTACCAACGAACATTTATCATAGGAAAAACAATATTACATCTTTACATAGTTGCAGACGTTTCCTTAACACTAATCTTTAGTAAAAGATCGATAATTTTACTGAATCGATTTTCTTTCGACACCATTTAAATCAAGAAAAAAATTTTAGAGATCAATTTGAATTTGAAACTTCATGGCAGATTAAAACTGTGTGCCGGACCGAGACTCGAACTCGGGACCTTTGGCTTTCGCGGGCAAGTGCTCTACCAACTGAGCTACCCAAGCACGACTCACGCCCCATCCTCACAGCTTTACTACTGCCAGTATCTCGTCTCCTACCTTTGCAGGAGAGCTTCTGTATTGTTGGGAAGGTAGGAGACGAGATACTGGCAGAAGTAAAGCAGTGAGGCCGGGGCGTGAGTTGTGCTTGGGTAGCTCAGTTGGTAGAACACTTGCCCGCGAAAGGCAAACGTCCCGAGTTCGAGTCTCGGTCTGGCACACAGTTTTAATCTGCCAGGAAGTTTCATATCAGCGCACAGTCCGCTGCAGAGTGAAAATCTCATTCTGGGATCAATTTGAATTTAAATGTAGCATTTGCAGGCTTCTCGTAGGATCCCGCAGAAGCGCTCTCGAACTCACTTCCCACTCCGGTTGATTACGTCGTAGAGCGTTCTCTTTAATCCAGACGCAAGCAACGTAGAACAAATGTCATACTAGACTCAATGCTGTCACAAGTTTATTCTGTCGGCCTCGGACTTGAGAATTCAGTAGAGTGAATAAACTAAAATAAGTATCCTTTGTATATATATTTCGTCATGAACTACGTAAGCGAGTAGCGACTGGACTGTTTATACGCTGACGGAAAAGAATCGCAACGCCAAAACCTAATTAATGGAGGGTAATGAAATTTCGGGAATGGCGATGGTTTAGGGTCAGTGGATTGCACGATACATGGGTTCTGGTTCGCAGCTGTCCTTGAAGTAACCGGTATATAATAGTTGGTTGTGTCACTGTGATGCCAACTCCTGCAGGATCACAGGTTAATGTAAGTGGAGATAAACCTCTGCAAATACCAAATGCTTGTACATTCACGACCGGTGTAACCGCCAGAATGTTGAATGCAAACATGAAAATGTGCATGGATTGAGTCGTACAGGTGCCGGATGTCAGTTTGTTGGATGCAGTTTCATACCTGTGGCACTTGGCCGGGTGGTGTAGGGACAGTTAATGCTGTTTGTGGATGACGCTGAAGTTGTCGTCGATGACGTTCCATATGTGCTGGATTCGTGTCGGCCAAGGCAACATGCCGAGACTTTGCAGAGCAAAGGGGGGTGAGCGTTATCCTGCTGGAATACAGCCTGTGGAATGCTGTTCATGAATGGCAGCACAAGAGGTCGAAACAATAGATTGACATTCAGATTTGCAGTGAGGGTGGGTGGGATAATTGTACGAAGTCGCACGCCAGACCACAGACCCTCAAATGGCATCCTTCTAACCAACACACGGTCATCACTGGCACCGTCACAGAACCACCTTTCACGAAAAAACACTACATATCTCCATCCCGTCCTCAAATGAGCTCTCGCTTGACATCGCTGAAGTCGCAAGTGGTGGTTGTTTAGGGCAGTGGAACGCATGCTACAGCTCATCTGGCTCGGAGCTCCTTGAAGTAACCGATTTATAACAATTCTTTGTGTCACTGTGGTGCCAACTGATGCTCAGATTGGTGCTACAGATGCAGTACGATGCGCCAGAGCCATACGCCGAACACAAGGGTCTTCCACCCCGGTAGCGCCACAAGGCCGTCTGGATGCTGGTCTTCTTGTGTCCGTACATCCTCGAGACAACCGCTGCCAGCAGTCATGTACAAAGGCTGCATTCCTGCCATCTCTTCCTAAAGTGTCGCAGAAAGAACGTCCAGCTTCTCGCAGCCCCATTACATTAGCTCGTTAGCTCAGTGAGGGGTAGACAATGGCGTGTTTGTCGCCTTAAAAGCTTTCTTGACGAACATCAACTCACTACGTTCAGTTCACCACGTCATCTTAAAGATAACTAACGCTGACAACCGTTACAGCGTGTATTTAAGACAAACCCGATTTGAATTTCATAGTGGCATTACTAACACCCGGCACGAAATGTGAATTATCATCTTCCATATGTACACTCCTAGAAATTGAAATAAGAACACCGTGAATTCATTGTCCCAGGAAGGGGAAACTTTATTGACACATTCCTGGGGTCAGATACGTCACATGATCACACTGACAGAACCACAGGCACATAGACACAGGCAACAGAGCATGCACAATGTCGGCACTAGTACAGTGTATATCCACCTTTCGCAGCAATGCATGCTGCTATTCTCCCATGGAGACGATCGTAGAGATGCTGGATGTAGTCCTGTGGAACGGCTTGCCATGCCATTTCCAGCTGGCGCCTCAGTTGGACCAGCGTTCGTGCTGGACGTGCAGACCGCGTGAGACGACGCTTCATCCAGTCCCAAACATGCTCAATGGGGGACAGGTCCGGAGATCTTGCTGGCCAGGGTAGTTGACTTACACCTTCTAGAGCACGTTGGGTGGCACGGGATACATGCGGACGTGCATTGTCCTGTTGGAACAGCAAGTTCCCTTGCCGGTCTAGGAATGGTAGAACGATGGGTTCGATGACGGTTTGGATGTACCGTGCACTATTCAGTGTCCCCTCGACGATCACCAGTGGTGTACGGCCAGTGTAGGAGATCGCTCCCCACACCATGATGCCGGGTGTTGGCCCTGTGTGCCTCGGTCGTATGCAGTCCTGATTGTGGCGCTCACCTGCACGGCGCCAAACACGCATACGACCATCATTGGCACCAAGGCAGAAGCGACTCTCATCGCTGAAGACGACACGTCTCCATTCGTCCCTCCATTCACGCCTGTCGCGACACCACTGGAGGCGGGCTACACGATGTTGGGGCGTGAGCGGAAGACGGCCTAACGGTGTGCGGGACCGTAGCCCAGCTTCATGGAGACGGCTGCGAATGGTCCTCGCCGATACCCCAGGAGCAACAGTGTCCCTAATTTGCTGGGAAGTGGCGGTGCGGTCCCCTACGGCACTGCGTAGGATCCTACGGTCTTGGCGTGCATCCGTGCGTCGCTGCGGTCCGGTCCCAGGTCGACGGGCACGTGCACCTTCCGCCGACCACTGGCGACAACATCGATGTACTGTGGAGACCTCACGCCCCACGTGTTGAGCAATTCGGCGGTACGTCCACCCGGCCTCCCGCATGCCCACTATACGCCCTCGCTCAAAGTCCGTCAACTGCACATACGGTTCACGTCCACGCTGTCGCGGCATGCTACCAGTGTTAAAGACTGCGATGGAGCTCCGTATGCCACGGCAAACTGGCTGACACTGACGGCGGCGGTGCACAAATGCTGCGCAGCTAGCGCCATTCGACGGCCAACACCGCGGTTCCTGGTGTGTCCGCTGTGCCGTGCGTGTGATCATTGCTTGTACAGCCCTCTCGCAGTGTCCGGAGCAAGTATGGTGGGTCTGACACACCGGCGTCAATGTGTTCTTTTTTCCATTTCCAGGAGTGTATAAAGAAGCCTGCCAGCTTTAGTTTATGTCACACAACTCCTTCATCGTGTTGCGACATTTTCGGTCAGTGTATCTCGCTCTGCCTAACTTTTGAGAAAAACGTGGACTAGGACGATATCCTAGAAGACAGAATCCTCGGTACTCCTATACCTGTAATCTCTGCCAGGTAACCTGCCGCTACACATCATTCTGTCCCTCAACGCCTAATCTAATTCCTTACCGCTGTTCGGAGGGACTTCTTAGAGAAATACTTTATGAAGCCCCACTTGTCCATCAACGACGTGGCCGTTAGAGCTTACCTGTAATAAATCTAAATGATTATATGTTTACTTCTTACACAATACTGAATGGACCCAAGCTTTTCTTTTAAGTACTGTGTGTCATTGAGGGTACGTACTGCACCTCGATTTTATCAATGAGTGTTACGCAATATATAGACATTCTGTAAGGGGCGATCAAGAAATATCCGTTTGGAGATCATACAGTCCACAGTCGCAATGCAAATCAGGAAAAATTTTGAGTATTGAGGCAATTACCCCACCGACGCACCATTTGAAGTTACCCGTTTGTTAAAAAAAACGTGTCCTGCTGCGTGAGGAAGTACGTAACTGCCTGCCGCATGTTCTCATACGACAAGAACCGTCTACCCTTTAAGGCCTTTTTCGAGGGATCGAAGGTCGGATAATCGCTTGGGGATAGATCGGACCTGTAGGGCAGGTGCTCGAGTGTATCCCATTTGAGGCGGCTTAACTCCTGCGTCATGAATTTGCGATATGGGGATGTGCGTTGTAATGAAGCAGCAGCACCAGTTGACGCCCACCATTCCGCAAAGGATATTTACCGGTATTTGTCCTTCCGAGTAAGAAAATAATAACAGAACGCCGATGCTGTTTGGACGCGTTTGATAATATCGTCACCGTATTTCAAGATTCTTATTTATCACCGAGCGAGGTGGCGCAGTGGTTAGCACACTGGACGTCGGTTCAATCCCGTGTCCGGCCATCCTCATTTAGGTTTTCCGTGATTTTCCTAAATCTATTCAGGCAAATGCCGGGATGGTACCTTTCAAAGGGCACTGCCGACTTCCTTCCCCTCCTTCCCTAATCCAATGAGACCGATGACCTCGCTGTTTGGTCTCTTCCCCAAACAACCCAACTCCAACCTTATTTATCGCAGTCACGTCGTAAAAAGACGAAAACCACACTACTCTCTAGTCTACGTGTTGGTGCTTATATATCCCCAACGGAGTTGCGCTAGGTTGCATATACGCTACATCAACGCTGTCAAGCAGAAACTTGTTGATAGCCCCTTATAATTAACGATAACCACAGTAAAGACATCGACCACGCACAGAAGTGGGCATTTAATAAAGAAAGCTTGACTTACTTCACAGCTTGATTTAAGTGATGGCGCTGCAAGGGACGCTGGACAGCGAGCACTAACGTGACGCAGAGGGCCCCATCTCTGCGTGGGCCATCTCTGTAACTTCATCACGACGTGATATGGCCAATCAGATGTCGCCCGGCTATAAAAGTAGGGTCCTCAGCAGACTAACGACACTGAGATTTAGTGCCTGATGACGACAATGGCGGCAGTCGTTTTAAGTTAGGGACTGTAACCAAATCCGACGAGACAAGGTGACCAAGGACTTTCTGCCTAAGGACTCAGTCTCGTAACACTTCACAGCCAAATTTATGATTTTCTTTCTTAAATTGCCTATATCTCTCGCCAACTGTATCTCTGGTGTAACTGCAAAGAACTGTATTAAATCTCCAGCCACTCATGTGTCAAAGAGTAGAGCATCTTTGAACTGCATTATTTTCATTTACTGATATCGGCTCAGCAACAGAATACAACAGTGGTCTCCCAAGTAATTATTACAAGTTAAATTAAATATTTAAATCTTCAAACTAGCTGAAAATACCTCCTACACATAAATGGAGTTACTAAACAGATTACTGGATAAAATAATGTTGGCCACTAACTGAAAAAAGAAATAACACTGACTGTATGTCGTATTAGCCATTGGTTAAAAGTTAGCCTCTGAGTGAACATGGAGTATTTCATCGGTCAGGCGATTTTACTCTACACTTGCAACTAAGATCGAAGAGTGCTGATCTGACGTGAGCCTCTGAATGGCTTTTGTCAGAAGTATTAGATGTGAGCCGATCAGATCTCTTACGTCTGTTTATTAGTTGTATTATTATACTTAGAGCAATACCAAAAAATTTTGTGAGACACTGTATTAGTTTTGTGACCCTCGGCGCTGTCATCCTGAGTCCTCACCTCTCCAGTGGAACTCTGGTGATGCCCATTTTTCAGCGGGACAGTGCTCGAACACACATGGCACCGATCTCTGTGAACTGTGTGCGTGATGTTGAGGTACTGCCAAGACCGGGAAAATTCCCACGTCTGTCCTCGATAGTGAATAAGAGACTCCTAAATCCATTAAATCCATTTTTTGCAATATTATCATCGTTAGATGTCGAAAGAGCGCGCTTTGAACTGAGCAATTTAGTACATAATACAAGTTCCAGCAACCACTATTTCTGATATAAAAGTGATTCCGAAGTTTGTTTTAAGTTCCAGACTGCGTTACATCCACGATGGGGCGCAGTTCCGGTAGACTTTAAATCCCGAAAACAATACAGAAACGAAAATCGCTATATTCAGTGCATATTTCATTATCTGATAAAGATATATTTCCAAAACCAGTTAAAGTACACTTGTCAAATCGTATTTACAACACATTTGAAACATTATATTACCTTCTCTTGCAATGTAAGTGCGACTTTACTTTGTTTAGCTTTCTGTATTCTATATATTTCTTACTGGTATACCTGTCAAGTGGGATTTTGGCGCAAATAAATATCACTAAGTAAAGCCTGGTTGGGAGGATTGAAAAGCACTATCTTGAACCCCAGTGATTATTATGAACTTATCGGAAGATTTGGGACTATCTACAAGCTTGGATAAGATGTACATGTTGCTGACTGGAATGTATCTCTCAATGATGGCTTGAAACCTCCTTCTCATGCACTTTCGGTTCCAGCCTTCAACAAGAATATTAATTGAAGAAAAGCCCAGAGCCATATTACTGTTCAACTGGAACAACACTGATGTAGGATGTGGTAAAAGTATCTGCAAGAAGGGTAAATCCTGGATGAGTGTAAAACCAGCAGACATCAGTAAAGGTCTTATGGTAAAACCTGAAAAAAATCAAAGCTATGACAGTCGTTTTACGGAACCACGATGGACCAGTCTGGATGGACGCTAATGAACTTTTATTCTACCAGATGTGCTATTTGTATATAAAATTGAGCAGTTGATCAAAACAATTTGGTTAGTGGGTATATAATATGTTATTTTTTCTAGTAGTCTCTAATAATTTTGTAAAGGGATTAAATATCAATAAATGTCTTTGTTATTATACGTTTGCACCGATCAATTTAAAACCAAAACATTTCCGGAAAGCGTTATGTCCACATTACAGTTCCAAAAGTCATCGTGTTCAAAGTAAAATATTTATTTTAAGTAAAGATATTTTTTTGTGATTTATGGGAAGTTCACATATATCCCCAATATAAAAGAAATTTTTAATACGTAGAGAATAACAATCAAAACCAAATAACAACTGAGTTACAGATTTTTCCTGTTTCAGAAAACAAAATTTACATGTAGATAACGGATTTTGCAAACAGCAGACGCACATGTGGAACCAGTCTGTCAGACTTCAGTCCGCCATCATCATTTTTCATTTGAAATCACAATCAGTAGATCCCCAAACTAGGACCAATATCGCTGATTCAACGCTGTACACAGTGCATTCCATTTACCAGCAGTCCATGCCTCCCCATTAAGGCACCATTCTAAATACAGCCGTAGTATAGTGACGTTAACGACAGCCTACGTATGCAACATATCATACGTGGTCTAGGGATAACGTCTTTGATTAATAATCAAAACGTCCACAGTTCCGGGTTCGAAACCCGCTAAAATTGTCATAAATAGTTAGCATTTGCAGCCGAAGACTTCCAGCACAAGAAGTCACCCTCATACTGCCAAAGGTCTTGATAATAAGGGCGGAGGAGCGGACAGAGGTTCAGGGCACTTTCGTGTTCTTTTGATGGGAAACTGCCCATAAAGGCGGAAGAATCAATGGTGATCCACAGAATTATAATCCAGAAGGCAATGGAAACCACTGCATCAAAGACAGAATTCGTTATGAGTAGGAAAGTAGGGTACAGAGTGTTACTTGAACAGTTTAGTGATGGGGTTGTTCTTATCAGAGTCGACAGCAAACCAACACCGACAAAGATAGTTCAGGTATACTTACCGACGTCGCAGGCTGATGAAATAGATAGAGAAAGTGTATGAGGATATTGAAGGGTAATACAGTATGTAAAGGGAGATGAAAATCTAATAGTAATGGGGGACTGGAATATCATTGTAGGGGAAGGAGTAGCAGAAACGGTTACGTTAGAATATGGGCTTGGGACAAGGAATGACAGAGGAGAAAGACTAATACAGTTCTGTAATAAATTTCAGTTCCTAATAGCGAATACTCTGTTCAAGAGTGACAAGGTACACTAGGAAGAAGCCGGCTGAAGCGGGAAGATTTCAGTTAAATTTCATCATGGTCAGACTCAGATTCCGAAATCAGATTATTGAATTGTAAGGCGTACCCAGGACCAGGTACAGACTCAGATCACTATGTAATAGTGAAGAAGAGTATGTTGAAGTTTAAGAGTTAGGAAGAATCAATATGCATAGAAGTGGGATACTGAAGTACTAAGGAATGACGAGATATGCTTGAAGTTCTCTAAGGCTATAGATACAGCAATAAAGAATTGCTCAGTAGACAGTAGAGTTGAAGAGGAGTCGATATCTCTGAAGAGGGAAATCACAGAAGTCGGAAAGGAAAACATAGATACAAAGAAGGTTGTTGTGGTGGTGGTCTTTAGTCCAGAGACTGGTTTGATGCAGCTCTCCATGCTACCCTATCCTGTGCAAGATTCTTTATCTCCGAGTAACTACTGCAACCTACATACACCCTTCTGAATCTGTTTAATGTATTCATGCCTTGGTCTTATTCTACGATTTTCACCCTCTGTGCTTCCCTCCATTACTAAACTGATGATCCCTTGATGCCTCAGAACGTATGCTACCAACCGATCCCTTCTTACAGTCAAGTTGTGCCACAAATTCCTCTTCTCCCCAGTTCTATTCAGTAATTCTTCATTAGTTACATGATCTACCCATCTAATCTTCAGCATTCTTCTACAGCACCGCATTTTGAAAGCTTCTATTCTGCTCTTGTCTAAATTATTTATCTCCATGTTTCACTTCCATACATGGCTACACTCCATAAAAATATTTTCAGAAGAGACTTCCTGACACTTAACCTATAGTCGATTTTAACAAATTTCTCTTCTTCAGAAACGCTTGCCTTGCCACTGCTACTCTACATTTTATATCTTCTCTACTTCGACCATCATCAGTTATTGTGCTTCCCAAATAGCAAAACTCGTCTAGTACTTTAAGTGTCTCATTTCCTAATCTAATTTCCTCAGAATCACCTGATTTAATTCGACTACATTCTATTATCCTCGTTTTGCTTTTGTTGATGTTCATCTTACATCCTCATTTGAAGACACTGTCCTTTCCGTTCAACTGCTCTTCCAGGTCCTTTGCTGTCTCTGAGAGAACTACAGTGTTGTCGGCAAACCTCAAAGTTTTTATTTATTCTCCGTGAATTTTAATTTCGAGTCCAAATTTTTCTTTTGTTTAATTTACTGCTTGCTCAATATACAGACTAAATAAAATCGGAGATATACTACAATACTGTCTAACTCCCTTTCGTGCCCCTCAACTCTTATATCTGCACAAATTGTAAATAGCATTTCGCTCCCTGTATTTGACCCTTGCCACCTTCAGAATTTTAAAGAGAGTGTTCCAGTCAACATTGTCAAAAGCTCTCTCTAAGTCTACAAATGACTTTCCTTAATCTGTCTTCTATGATAGGTTGTAGGGTCAATATTGCCTCATGTGTTCCAGGATTGCAACGGAATCCAAACTAATCTTCCCCGAGGTCGTTTCTACTAGTTTTTTCTATTCGTCTGTAAGGAATTCGTGTTAGTATTTTGCAGCCGTCACTTATTAAGCTGATAGTTCGGTAATTTTCACGTCTGTCAACACTTGCTTTCTTTGGGATTGGGATTACTGTATTCTTCTAGGAGTCTGAGAGTGTTTTGCCTGTCTCACGCATCTCGCTCAGCAGATGGTAGAGTTTTATCAGGGCTGGCTCCCCCAAGGCTATCAGTGGTTCTAATGGAATGTTGTCTACTACCGGGACCTTGTTTCAACTTAGATCTTTCAGTGCTCTGTCAATCTCTTCACGCAGTATCATATGTTCCATTTCATATTCATCTACCTCCTCTTCTATTTCCATAATGTTACCCTCAAGTATATCGCCGCTGTATAGATCCTTTATATACCCTTCCATTTTTCTGCCTTATCTTCTTTGCTTGGAAATAGTTTTCCATCTTATGTCTTGACATTCATACAAGTGGTTCTCTTTTCTCGAAAGGTCTCTTTAATTTACCTGGAGGCTGTATCTATCTTATCCGTAGTGATATACGCTTCTACATCCTTACATATGTCCTGTAGCCATCCCTGCTTAACTATATAGTACTTCCAGTCGATCTCTTTTTGGAGACGTTTGTATTCCTTTTGGCCTACTTCATTTACTGCATTTTTATATTTTCTCCTTTCATTAATTACATTTAATATCTCTCCTGTTACCCTCGTCTTTTTACCTAATTGATCCTCTGCTGCCGTACAATTTCATGTCTCAAAACTAACCATTCTTCTTCTGCTGTATTTCTTTCCACTGTTCTTGTCAATCGTTCCCTAATTCTCTCTCTGAAACTCTCTGCAACATCTGGTTCTTTCAGTTTATCCATGTCCCATCTCCTTAAAATCCCACCTTTTTGACGTTTCTTCAGTCTTAATCTACAGTTCTGAATCAATAGATTGTGGTCAGAGTCAACACCTGCACTTGGAAATGTCTTAAAGTTTAAAACCCGGATCCTAAATCTTTGTTTTATCATTATAAGATCTTTCTGAAACCTTCGTGTCTCCAGGCGTCTTCAACGTATACTAACTTCTTTCATGAGTCTTAAACCAAGTGTTAAATATCATTAAGTTATCCTCTGTGTAAAATTCTATCAGACGTCCTCTTTCATTCTTTACCCCCATTCCATATTCACCTGCAACATTTCTTTCTGTTCCTTTTCCTAGTGTCGAATTCCAGTCCCCCATGACTATTAAATTTTCTCCTCCCTTCACTACCTGAATAATTTCCTTTATTTCATTATACATTTCTTCGGTCTCTTCGTCATCTGCTGAGCTAGTTGGCATATAAACTTGCACTGCTATGGTAGGCGTGGGCTTCGCAGCAATAATACGTTCACTATGCTGTTCGTAGTAGCTTACCCACGCTCCTATTTTTTTATTCATTATTAAACCCATTCCAGTATTAGCCCTATTTGATTTTGTATTTATAACCCTGTAGTCACCTGACCATAAGTCTTGTTCCTCCCGCCACCTAACTTCACTAATTTCCACTATATTTAGCTTGAACGTATCCATTTTCCTTTTGAAATTTTCTGATCTCCCTGCCCGATTAAGGGATCTGACTTTCCTCTCTCCGATCGGTAGAACGCCAGTTTTCTTTCTCCTGGTAAAGACGTCCTCCTGAATAGTCCCCTTCCCGCAGGTCCGAATGGGGGGACTGTTTTACCTCCGGAATATTTTACCCAAGAGGACGATATCATCATTTGACCATACAGTAAAGCTGCATGCCCTCGGGAAAGGAAGGTAACTGCGAAGAAACTATGGATAACAGCAGGAATACTTCAGTTGATCGATGAAAGAAGGACATTCAAATATGTTAAGGAAAATTCAGGAATATAGAAAAACAAGTCACGAAGGAATGAAATAAACAGGAAGTTCACGGAAGCTAAGACGAAATGGCTGCATGAAAAATGGGAAGAAATCGAAAAAGAAATGACTGTCGAAAGGACTGTTTCAGCATATACAAGAGTCTAAACAACATTCGGTGTAATTAAAAGAGAGGGTGGTAACATTAAGAGTGCAACCGGAATTCCATTGTTAAATGCAGAGGAGAGAGCGGGTAGCTGGGAGAGCACTTTCAAGGCCTCTATGAGGGAGAAGATTTGTCTGGTGTGATAGCAGGGGTCGAATTAGAAGGGATAGGGGATCAACTATTAGAATCAGAATTTAAAAGAGCTTTGAAGGACTTAAGATCAAATAAGACGTAATGAATAGATAAAATTCCATGAGAAATTCTAAAATCATATGGGGGAAGTGGCAATAAAACGACTATTCACTTTGGTGTGTAGAGTGTGTGTGTCTGGCGACACACCATCTCGCTTTCGGAAAAATACTAATCATATACACTCCTGGAAATGGAAAAAAGAACACATTGACACCGGTGTGTCAGACCCACCATACTTGCTCCGGACACTGCGAGAGGGCTGTACAAGCAATGATCACACGCACGGCACAGCGGACACACCAGGAACCGCGGTGTTGGCCGTCGAATGGCGCTAGCTGCGCAGCATTTGTGCACCGCCGCCGTCAGTGTCAGCCAGTTTGCCGTGGCATACGGAGCTCCATCGCAGTCTTTAACACTGGTAGCATGCCGCGACAGCGTGGACGTGAACCGTATGTGCAGTTGACGGACTTTGAGCGAGGGCGTATAGTGGGCATGCGGGAGGCCGGGTGGACGTACCGCCGAATTGCTCAACACGTGGGGCGTGAGGTCTCCACAGTACGTCGATGTTGTCGCCAGTGGTCGGCGGAAGGTGCACGTGCCCGTCGATCTGGGACCGGACCGCAGCGACGCACGGATGCACGCCAAGACCGTAGGATCCTACGCAGTGCCGTAGGGGACCGCACCGCCACTTCCCAGCAAATTAGGGACACTGTTGCTCCTGGGGTATCGGCGAGGACCATTCGCAACCGTCTCCATGAAGCTGGGCTACGGTCCCGCACACCGTTAGGTCGTCTTCCGCTCACGCCCCAACATCGTGCAGCCCGCCTCCAGTGGTGTCGCGACAGGCGTGAATGGAGGGACGAATGGAGACGTGTCGTCTTCAGCGATGAGAGTCGCTTCTGCCTTGGTGCCAATGATGGTCGTATGCGTGTTTGGCGCCGTGCAGGTGAGCGCCACAATCAGGACTGCATACGACCGAGGCACACAGGGCCAACACCCGGCATCATGGTGTGGGGAGCGATCTCCTACACTGGCCGTACACCACTGGTGATCGTCGAGGGGACACTGAATAGTGCACGGTACATCCAAACCGTCATCGAACCCATCGTTCTACCATTCCTAGACCGGCAAGGGAACTTGCTGTTCCAACAGGACAATGCACGTCCGCATGTATCCCGTGCCACCCAACGTGCTCTAGAAGGTGTAAGTCAACTACCCTGGCCAGCAAGATCTCCGGATCTGTCCCCCATTGAGCATGTTTGGGACTGGATGAAGCGTCGTCTCACGCGGTGTGCACGTCCGGCACGAACGCTGGTCCAACTGAGGCGCCAGGTGGAAATGGCATGGCAAGCCGTTCCACAGGACTACATCCAGCATCTCTACGATCGTCTCCATGGGAGAATAGCAGCCTGCATTGCTGCGAAAGGTGGATATACACTGTACTAGTGCCGACATTGTGCATGCTCTGTTGCCTGTGTCTATGTGCCTGTGGTTCTGTCAGTGTGATCATGTGATGTATCTGACCCCAGGAATGTGTCAATAAAGTTTCCCCTTCCTGGGACAATGAATTCACGGTGTTTTTATTTCAATTTCCAGGCGTGTATATTTCTCAAGACTGCAAGAGCTGACAAATGCGAGATTAAACGCACAATCAATTTAACAGTTCATACATCCACGTCGTTGGCAAGAGTAATATACAGATAAATGGAAATAAAATTGTGGATGTACTGGGTGACGATCGGTTTGGCTTTAGGATAGGTAAAGGCACTAGAGAAGCACATCTTGCATTGTGGTTGATAACAGAAGCAAGATCAAAAAAATCAAGCCGCATTCATAGGATTTGTTGACGTGGAAAAAGCATTCGACAATCTACGAAATTCTGAGAAAAATGTGTGTAGGCTATCGTGATAGACGTGTAATATACAATACATACAAGAGCCAACAGTGAATAAAAAGAACGAAATGCTCGGATTAAAATGTGTGTGTAACACATGCATGTAGCCTTTCGCCCCTGCTGTACAATCTGTACATCGAAGAAGTAATGATGGAAATAAAAGAAAGGTCAAGGAGTGGAACTGAAATTGAAGGTGAATGAAGGTCAATGATACGATTCGCTGATGACATTTCTGTCCTGAATGAAACTAAAAAGAAGGGTTATATGATCCGCTGAATTAAATGAACACTCCAATGAGGACAGATTATGGATTGAGAGTAAGTCGAAGACAGACTAAAGTAAGGAGAGGTATCAGAAATGAGAACAGTGAGAAACTTAATATCAGTACTTCAGGAAAGTAGAAGAAGTTAAAGAATTCTTCTACCTACGCAGCAAACTAACCAATGACAAATGGAGCAAGGACGAGAGCAAAAGGAGACTAGCACTGGCAGATAGGTCATTCATAGCCAAGAGAAGTCTACTAGTGTCAAACATATGCCCTAATTAGAGAAAGAAATTTCTGAGAATGTATGTTTGGAGCACAGAATTGTACGGTAGTCAACTGGAACAGATAAGAAACGAAGCATTTGAGATGTGATGCTACAGACGAATGTTGAAAATTAGGTGGACTGACAAGGCAAGGAACGAGGAATTCCTGTGCAGAACCGGAGAGGAAAAGAATATGGCGAAAACAATACAAGGTGAAGAGACAGGATGATAGGACATCTGTTAAGACTTCAGGGAATGACTCCCACGGTACCAGAGGGAGCCGTAGAGGGCAAAAACTGTAGAGGAAGAGAGACATTGGAATATATCCAGCAAATAATTGAGGATGTAGGTTGTAGGTGGTTCTCTGGGATGAGGAGGTTGGTGCGCTGGAAAAGTATCCGTGACGGGCCGCACCATACCAGACAGAAGATTGATGACTCAAAAAAATAAATAAATAAATAAATAAAAATAAAGCAAACACTTAGGACGGTAGTTCCCTAGTCCAACTGACGTTAGTTTCCTATCAGTGGAGTGCAATGACACAGATTGTAGTGTTGCATTGTAGTGTTGCAGGCAGTCGGTTACTTATTCTAGAATGGAAGGCACAAATGTGAATTGGTTACGATATGTTGGTGTACGGTACGGTGATTCTCCCTAGTGGTGGTTACACGTTGTCGATCAGAAACTTCCCGACGATTACGCATGCCCTCATGCTCACACGTAGTTTACCAATGGACCAATGACTTATTGCAATGCTCCGTAAATCTATAAGATGCACTATTCGGCCTGCCGGCAAAATGTGGTCATTTCAGTCTTTGTCAGATGCTGATAACGCTGTCTCACACGGGTCACGGCATTGTTTGGCTGGCTCTGAGCACTATGGGACTTAAAATCTGGCCGCGCGGGAGTAGCCGAGCGGTCTGGGGCGCTGCAGTCATGGACTGTGCGGCTGTTCCTGACGGAGGTTCGAGTCCTCCCTCGAGCATGGGTGTGTGTGTTTGTCCTTAGGATAATTTAGGTTAAGTACTGTGTAAGCTTAAGGACTGATGACCTTAGCTGTTAAGTCCCATAAGATTTCACACACATTTGAACATTTTGAACTTAACATCTCAGGTCATCAGTCCCCTAGAACTTAGAACTACTAAAACCTATCTAATCTAAGGACATGACACACATCCATGCCCACGGCATGCCTGCGACCGTAGCGGTCGCGCTGTTCTAGATTTAAGCTCCTAGAAACGCTCGGCCACACCGGCCAGCGCGGCTTGTTTCGTCCACAGTGATTACTCAACATCTGACGCTGTTAACGCCACTTATATTGCTATACAACGTATGGTAACAAAGTTTCACGAACAAGAGTAATGGAAACCACTCTACCTGTGACATTTACATACACGCCGATGATATGTATGTATACGAAGTAAGAGTATCTGTCCATGTCCTCTGGATGCTTCATTTTTTGGTCAGACAATGTAGCTATATACACTGGTTAATTTCTGCGAATATTGGCGCCGACAATGTGTTCTGTCCGTACGTGGCGTTAGTGACAGTACTTCAATATATAGGCCGCATGTATTTGTATGAGTTGAACAAATATGGTATATCGTTCGAACTTGCAGTTTTCCTTTATGAGAAGACTGTTTCCCCAATGTGTATCTCTTTCAAGCCGAGAACAGATCGTAAGGCATGACATGTAGGTCGTTGATGTGGAACGTAAAGAGATCGCACAGACACGTACCGAATGTGGGCTCCGGATTGATAACCACTGGTCTGCTACACTGAGCAGCCTCTCTGACATTCAGAAAGTTGTTCGCAACCACATAGGGAGATGCAGAGCTGTTATCACGTCTCAGTATAAAAAATTTAACCTACATAAGTTATAGTGTGAAAACATATACAAACAACGTTACAAGACTTCCAGGCATATTAACTGTACAGTATTTTCAGTTCACATAAGGTTACATTTACGAGTCAGGTAGGGCACCAATTCACAGCAACAAGTAAAACATTCTGCTTGAGAAATTCATGACAATGATAAGGGATAAAAATGCATGGAATGTCATAAGAAAGTAAATTATTTCTAATTTTACATTTTGAATTAATGAAGGAACTATTTCTAATGTTGTATTTTTAGTTGATTATGGCATAGGGGGGACCAGAATTACGTAATATACACCTAACAGCCGCTATGACATTTAAGTTGTCAACAACAGTTCTGTCGTCAGATTACACGGTTAACAAAAAATATTGTGGCACTTTTTTACTCAAACTGATGAATGGACTGTAATATTTATCGTCCCGTCTTCATTGGTATCATCGGATATAGAAAAGAAGTTCGCTTTAAACTAAGATGAGTGAGGGAATCGGCCATGGCTTTCTTGTCATTCGACTCAAGTGGTTCATGTTTATCACCTCGTAAGTCTTAAGAACTGCTCTTTTCTCATACCTCCTCAAACGTTTGCGCCGCTCTATATTGTTCTTATTTCTTAGTTCGCTTACAAGAGCGCCTGACTGTCAGTCACCACATCTCTACTCAACAAAAATGTTCTAATGCAATGATTTTCAAGGAATGCTGACAGCAAACAAACAAATGCTAAGTGGTTTACTTCAAGAACAGTTTGATTATTATATATCTGTTCCATATAACGTCTGAATGACTTTTTATTGAAATGGTATGGAAAAGTTAGTCTCCAGGATATACAATATTAGTTTTAACGTTAATGAGTATATTATTTTCAGTTCTACCCAAGTAGCTGCATTTAAAATCTAGTGTTTTTTATTGGTTGTCAGTTATTAAAATAAAAATTAATTGTTAAATTATTTATGACGAATTTCACCAACGAAAATATACACACACACAGTAAAAAATCCATCACCTCGGCTCCGAGAGTTCAGGAATCTGTACAGGAAATTGGAATAGAGATCAATGTAAACATCATTTTCGCCCTTTTTACTGCTTAAGAAAACCACACCTTGCATCTTATACCACCATACAGCGAGTCCTTCAGAGGTGGTGGTCCAGATTGCTGTTCACACCGGTACCTCTAATACCCAGTAGCACGTCCTCTTGCATTGATGCATGCCTGTAGTCGTCGTGGCATACTCTCCACAAGTTTATCAACATACTGTTGGTCCAGATTGTCCCACTCCAAAATGGATTTGAGCACTATGGGACTTAACATCTCAGGTCATCAGTCCCCTAGAACTTAGACCTACTTAAACCTAACTAACCTAAGGACATCACACACATCCATGCCCGAGTCAGGATTCGAACCTGCGACCGTAGCGGTCGCGCGGTTCCAGACTGAAGCACCTAGAACCGCCCGGCCACCAGCGACCGGCTGTCCCACTCCTCTACGGCGATGCGGTGTAGATCCCTCAGAGTAGTTGGTGGGTCACGTCGTCGATAAACAGCCCTTTTCAATCTATCCCAGGCATGTTCGATAGGGTATATGTCTGGAGGACATGCTGACCACTCTAGTAGAATGATGTCGTTATCCTGAAGGAAGTCATTCACAAGATGTGCACTATGGGGGCGTCGTCCATGAAGACGAATGTCTGTCCAATACGCTGCCAATACGGTTGCAGCATTCACGTATCGCACAGTTGTTAAGGGGCCTTCCATGACCTCCAGCGGCGTACGTCGGCCCCACATAATGCCACCTCAAAACAGCAGGGAACCTCCACCTTGCTGCACTTGCTGGACAGTATGTCTAAGACGTTCAGCCTGACCGGGTTACCTCCAAACACGTCTCCGACGATTGCCTGGTTGAGGGCATATGGCATACTCATCGGTTAAAAGAACGCAATGCCAATCCTGAGCGGTCTATTCGGCATGTTGTTGGGCCCATGTGTACCGCGCTGCATGGTGTCGTGGTTGCAAAGATGGACCTCGCCATGGACGTCGGTAGTGAAGTAGTGCATCATGCACAGTTTGAGTCGCAACACGACGTCCTCTGGCTGCACGAAAAGCATTATTCAACGTGGTGGCATTGCTGTCAGGATTCCTCCGAGCCATAATCCGTAGGTAGCGGTCATCCACTGCAGTAGCATCCCTTGGGTGGCCTGAGCGAGGCATGTCATCGATAATTCCTGTCTCTCTGTACCTCCTCCATGTCCTAACAAAATCGCTTTGGTTCACTCCGAGACGCCTGGATATTTCCCTTGTTGAGAGTCCTTCCTAGCCCAAAGTAATGCCGGCCGCTGCGGCCGGGGAGGTTCTAGGCGCTTCACTCCAGAACCGCGCTGCTGCTGCGGTCGCAAGTTCGAATCCTTCCTCGGGCTTGGATGTGTGTGATGTGCTTAGGTTTTTTAGGTTTAAAAGTTCTAATTGTAGGGGACTGATGACCTCAGATGTTAAGTCCCATTGTGCTTATAGCCATTTGAGCATTTTGAGCCTAAAGTAACAAATGCGGACGCGATCGAACCGTGGTATTGACCGTCTAGGCATGGTTGCACTAAAAGCAACACGAATTGTATACCTCTATCCTGGAGGAATGACTGGAAATGATCGGCTGTCGGACCCCAAATGGGTAAAATACCTCTGAGCATTATGGGACTTAACATCTGAGGTCATCAATCCCCTAGAACTTAGAACTACTTAAACCTAACTAACCTAAGGACATCACACACATACATGCCCGAGGCAGGATTCGAAGCTGCGACCGCAGCAGCAGCGCGGTTCTGGACCGAAGCGCCTAGAACCTCTCGGCCACAACGGGTGGCATTACTTTGGGCTAGGAAGGACTCTCAACAAGGGAAATATCCAGGCGTCTCGGAGTGAACCAAAGCGATTTTGTTAGGACATGGAGGAGGTACAGAGAGACAGGAATTTTCGATGACATGGAGGAGGTACAGAGAGACAGGAATTGTCGATGACATGCCTCGCTCAGGCCACCCAAGGGAGGCTACTGCAGTGGATGACCGCTACCTACGGATTATGGCTCGGAGGAATCCTGACAGCAATGCCACCAAGTTGAATAATGCTTTTCGTGCAGCCACAGGACGTCGTGTTGCGACTCAAACTGTGCATGATGCACTACTTCACTACCGACGTCCATGGCGAGGTCCATCTTTGCAACCACGACACCATGCATAATTTAGTATTATTATTGTTCTCCTGCTTGGCAGTTGCTGACCGATAAGATAATTTATTGCAGCGTTGAATATCTGAAAATCAATCCTTTTTGTCCATAAAATGCAGCCAAGTGTACAAAGTATATTTAGAAAATTGGTATACATACTTGTATAAATCTGGCTTCTGAGATCATTAAAAATCACTTAAGAGCAATAGAACATAAAGAAATATTCTTATTTCCAGAAACAATTCAGGTCTGAAAGGTTTAACAATTTGATGCACATTGATTGCTTCAGCCTCAGCATTGTCTATAAAAATGTTAACAGTCAGAGTCCTGCTGTTTTTTTGTATACAAGTAGGAAAATTCCGCTATTGAAACTAGGCTGAAACAGTCAAAATATTCTTGTCAGAGTCTTTCGTATCTCCACAAGCTGATTTGACACCGATCTAGAAAATTTTCTGGTCCTGGAAAAGAGGACACAGCGCTTTACCATCCTGAGGGCTGTAATGTTACCTAACCACTGCTTGGGTGTTAATATATTTGTTTCTTCCCTACTCTCTTGTGTCTATATGTGTCTATATTAAAGGAGTATGCGATATCTTGCAATTAAAACAGTCTCATTGAAGTATAGTGATCCCTACAGCAGAAATTGTCTCACTGAATTATAGTGATACTTACAGCAAAATTCCAGTGAAAGATGACGTGTTACACATTGATACCTCATAGAAGACCGTTGCAGCATCCGCGTAAATCAACAAGATAAAAGTTATTTAGTTAAAATTCTCTGTAGTTAATGCTGTTCAATATTAAAACGATAGCTAAGTGATGTTACTTTCAAGTTGCAACGTTGATTTATCTTGCATAGCGTTAGTTATTAACAATAAGACTGAATAATTACAACTTTACTTCAAAGATGGCAGCATATAAAGCTCTCTCGAATTAAGACAGTAAAAATAAAATTACTTCGTTTACACCTCACCTCTTTTCTAAGACCCGGACAGCCACAACACGTATATACAATGGGATCTTGAACCGTCAAATTAGATGCAGAATGGGGAGTGCAAGCAAACACTTTTCATGCCAAAAATCACTTACAAAGGGAGACATTTGTTACCTTGTTCTCTAATCTTGCGGGCCGTTGTAGCCCAGCGGTTCTAGGCGCTTCAGTCAGGAACCGCGCGACCGCTGCATTCGCAGGTTCGAATCGTGCCTCCGGCATGGATGTGTATGATGTCTTTATATTATTTAGGTTTAAGTAGTTCTACATTCTAGGGGACATGACCACAGATGTTAAGTCCCATTGTGTTCAGAACCAGTTGAACAATTTTTTTCTCTAATCTTGATTCACAGAAGGTAAATTCCTTAAATTGGTGGCTGTGCTTCTGACCTAACTATACAGCGATTCGGATTAGATTTCTGTACAATCAAATAGACTGGCCGTGCCAAAAAGCAGGATCGTAAGATGGGCAGAAATGAAAATCGAGTGAAGTAACAGTGAAAGGAAATATCTACAATAATTTTATACAAATCGTTTACATGTCCTTCTTGCTTTGAAAATTTTTGTCTTCAAACAGAAAAAGATTTAATTAATTTTTAGTATTGGTGCTACACCGTGGACGTCTGAGATCTGCGTGAACAACAACAAATCCAAAAATATTTGATAACTGTATCTGTGTGATCATGAAATTTCTTCACTATAGAAAAAATAATAATAAAACGTATAAAGATGGACGTTATCCAGAGGAAAAGACAGAAAAGACAAGGGAGAATAGGCACTTATAGTCCACTCGAGTGGTCATTTCAGTTGGAGATAAAGTTCGAAATGGACAACTATAGTTTAGGACGTCGACCTTAGTGTTTCGAAAAAACCATCTCATTTAATCAGGGAAATGAATAGCCCGATCTGAATCCTGCTCCCCTCGTTAAGCAGTCCAGAAGGCTAACCTTCTATACACCGGACTATACACCGTGCGAAAATATACACTCCTGTAAATTGAAATAAGAACACCGTGAATTCATTGTCCCAGGAAGGGGAAACTTTATTGACACATTCCTGGGGTCAGATACATCACATGATCACACTGACAGAACCACAGGCACATAGACACAGGCAACAGAGCATGCACAATGTCGGCACTAGTACAGTGTATATCCACCTTTCGCAGCAATGCAGGCTGCTATTCTCCCATGGAGACGATCGTAGAGATGCTGGATGTAGTCCTGTGGAACGGCTTGCCATGCCATTTCCACCTGGCGCCTCAGTTGGACCAGCGTTCGTGCTGGACGTGCACACCGCGTGAGACGACGCTTCATCCAGTCCCAAACATGCTCAATGGGGGACAGATCCGGAGATCTTGCTGGCCAGGGTAGTTGACTTACACCTTCTAGAGCACGTTGGGTGGCACGGGATACATACGGACGTGCATTGTCCTGTTGGAACAGCAAGTTCCCTTGCCGGTCTAGGAATGGTAGAACGATGGGTTCGATGACGGTTTGGATGTACCGTGCACTATTCAGTGTCCCCTCGACGATCACCAGTGGTGTACGGCCAGTGTAGGAGATCGCTCCCCACACCATGATGCCGGGTGTTGACCCTGTGTGCCTCGGTCGTATGCAGTCCTGATTGTGGCGCTCACCTGCACGGCACCAAACACGCATACGACCATCATTGGCACCAAGGCAGAAGCGACTCTCATCGCTGAAGACGACACGTCTCCATTCGTCCATTCACGCCTGTCGCGACACCACTGGAGGCGGGCTACACGATGTTGCGGCGTGAGCGGAAGACGGCCTAACGGTGTGCGGGACCGCAGCCCAGCTTCATGGAGACGGTTGCGAATGGTCCTCGCCGATACCCCAGGAGCAACAGTGTCCCTAATTTGCTGGGAAGTGGCGGTGCGGTCCCCTACGGCACTGCGTAGGATCCTACGGTCTTGGCGTGCATCCGTGCGTCGCTGCGGTCCGGTCCCAGGTCGACGGGCACGTGCACCTTCCGCCGACCACTGGCGACAACATCGATGTACTGTGGAGACCTCACGCCCCACGTGTTGAGCAATTCGGCGGTACGTCCACCCGGCCTCCCGCATGCCCACTATACGCCCTCGCTCAAAGTCCGTCAACTGCACATACGGTTCACGTCCACGCTGTCGCGGCATGCTACCAGTGTTTAAGACTGCGATGGAGCTCCGTATGCCACGGCAAACTGGCTGACACTGACGGCGGCGGTGCACAAATGCTGCGCAGCTAGCGCCATTCGACGGCCAACACCGCGGTTCCTGGTGTGTCCGCTGTGCCGTGCGTGTGATCATTGCTTGTACAGCCCTCTCGCAGTGTCCGGAGCAAGTATGGTGGGTCTGACACACCGGTGTCAATGTGTTCTTTTTTCCATTTCCAGGAGTGTAGATAGATGTATGGCTGGTGTCATGAAAATCGATCAGATTACAGTGTAAATTCGAATGTGCGTCGAAAGCGTCTGTGATGTTCTTACTATGTGCTAAGCATGGAAGGTCATGATAGGTGTATAGGTAATTTACAGAAGAGAGGCCAGTTGAGAGCTCCGGGGTCTGAGCGAGGCAGTATTGCACAGTCACACTACATAGCAACCTAAGGGTTGTAAAATTTCACCCTACCGTGTGAAACGGAAACAGAGTGGATACTGTCTCACGGTAACTCTCACGCGGTAGAAAACGAAGCTTTAGAAATTACTGACAGATCCGTGAATATGTTGTGAAGTTGCTGCCGAGCCATCTATACACCCTCGTGGCTCTCAGAAATATCTGTACCTGGTCACCTTACCGATAATCAAGTCGATCTCCATAGAATCACGTGAATGTAATTATAGGTGTTGTGAAATGGATAGTTTAATGAATTTCATTTATTGAACAAGGTTGGCTCCAGCATACGCGAAACACATGTGCAATAACTCACAGGATGATATCCGCGTGGGGTAGCCGCGAGGTCTAGCCGACTTGCGACAGTTCGCGCGGTCCACCCCTTCCGAGGTTCGAGTCCTGCCTCGGGCATGGGTGCTTGTGTTGACCGTAGCGTAAGTTAGTTTAAGTTAGATTAAGTAGTGTGTAAGCCTAAGGACCGATGACGTCAGCAATTGGTCCCATAGGAATTTATCACAAATTTCCAAATTTTCCAGGATGATGAAATAGGGTCATTTTTCAAACTGCCGGCCGCTGGTGGCCGAGCAGTTCTGGCGCTACAGTCTGGAACCGCGCGACCGCTACGGTCTCAGGTTCGAATCCTGCCTCGGGCATGGATGTGTGTGTTGTCCTTAGGTTAGTTAGGTTTAAGTAGTTCTAAGTTCTAGGGGACTTATGACCTCAGCAGTTGAGTCCCATAGTGCTCAGAGCCATTTGAACCATTTGAACCATTTGTCAAACTACTAAATGAAACAATTTCGACCATCGGCATTGTTCGTATTTTAGCATTTTACATTTGCTTGGACCATTATTTCCTGCATCTGACTCCACATTTCATGAGATCATTACTTACCCACAGTTCGATTGTGTGAAGATGCCTTTCAACACAGGCGAAACGCAACCCAAATGATGAACTGATAAAACCACCTTCATTGCAATCACATCTGAGATCTCTCTGTAATAAATTTACATGTCCGTAAAGTGTACCTCTATGGCTGAGACCCTATCTCCTTCAACGATACCACAAACACTGCAAGTCCAAAGCCGGTAGCTCCTGGGAAAGCAAAGTCAGGGTTGGCAGCCCTGCAGCCAGGCGACTAGCACGAGTTTTGGTGTTCTCGTAAAGATAAGTCATTTTAGATTATGAAACACATAGTTTACTACTGATTACGTGGTGAATAGGTGTATTAGTGTGCCTTTTAAGTCTACCATAAAAGGTTTCATTTTTCTTTACGTAATATAGCAGAAAACGCGAAAAGATCGTACAGTCGTATTTTCTGTTTACGTTTTGCCGTTTTGCTCTCTCCAGCAATTTAACTGTAGCGTACCTCTTCATTATTTAACTAGTATTTCCGGAAAGTAGCTTAAAGTTTAAGCTGTTGTTTCAGAAACTTCGCACTGTTGTTTTTGTTTACACACAGTTGCGTATAAGCCAAATTTGTGGAACCATATTTTCGTGTTTATCTGTAATTTAACTGACTCATTCTTAATAAACTATTACGTTTGTCATGAGTGAAAAGTGCTTGACTTGCCGTAGAACTGTTAGGTCGGGGCTTTGGTGTCATGGTTGTTGTAGTTTTTTCCATGTGGGCGAATGTAGTGGCGTGGGAATAGAGGAAGTAAATGAGACTCATCAGTGGTTTTGTAGGATTTGTAGTAGAGATAGGAAGATACTAGAACAGGAGGGGAAAATTGCCGCCCTTCAGGCTGAGTTAGACAAGGCCAGGGGAGATCTTGACTGGTTAAGGAGAGAGAAGGGTAAAGAGAGGTGGGAAGTGGCAACAGGCAACAGGAGGAACAGGCCTAGAACTTTGTCTGACAGCTTCGTGGTGAATGTGTAAAATAGATTTGACCGGTTGCTTCAGTTAGAAGCTGGCGAGCCTCAAGCAGTTTCAGGTGTAGACAGGGCAAACAAACGTTCAGCAGCAAATTGAAAAGTACGAATGTAGGGGAATCAGTAAAGAGAAAGAAAGTGTTCCCATGGAAGAGGTGTTGGCCAACTTTTACAGGATGAACTAGGATAATAATACCAGGTCACCAATTTTTTTAAACCAAGTGCTGGTCTGGAGCAGGTAACAGAGGATATAGGATTCGTTTGCAAAGATTCCACTAAGGAAGACACCGTGGTTATAGTGGGTGGGGCCGGTAACAGTATTGACAGACACGCTGGGTGTAGTATAGAGTGTGACCTGGCAAAGATTTCATCAGCATCGAAGCTTACTATTGTTGAGTTTGTATCTGTTCTTGGGCACCATGACCGACCTCATTTCAACTCTTCTGTCAAGAGAGTTAATTTGGAGTTGGAACGGCTGCATATGTCGGGTGCAGGGTCACACACTGGAATGGATCCTGTTGATTAGGTCAATAGGTGAGATTATACTAGGCATGGCCTTCACCTCAACAGGAAAGTTGAAGTGGGAAGGCACTGTCATGAGTGATAAAATACCACTGGTTATAGGGTTCAGAAAATACCCTTTTTTAGGGTAGCGAGGACAGAAAGAAACCAAATTTTAAGACAGGTTAGGAGACAAACCTTCAGTTTGAGAAAGAAACCAAAAAACATAATTCTAGCTCATTAAATCAGCATAAACAGCTAATGGTTAAGAATTTTCAACAGTCAGCAGACATTTTAACTCTACCCAGTTTTAACTCAGTCAATGTGTAATGTCAGCTATCTTTTTGCATCAAAATATTCGAGGACTGAGAAATAATATTAATGAATCAATTATATGCATAGATGAATTAGTCTCCAAACCCAGCTGACATAATCTGCCTCTCAGAACATCATGTGACCACTGTTATAGAACATATAAGTGTTACAGGGTTTAGGTTAGCATCTCATTTTTGTAGATCAGAAATGGAGAAAGGATGAGTTGCCACATTCATCAGGTACTGTCATAAATTTAAGAACATAGACATTCATAAGTTTTGCCTAGAGCAGCATATGGAAGCATGTGCAACAGAAGTAGAATTTCACAAAAAATCCTTCATAATATTAAGTGTATATCGAGCACTTGCAGGTAACTTTAATCTGTTCGTAAACCACCTTAAAGCTGTACTGGCCCATTTAACAACCAAAAATAAAGAAATAGTGGTTGCTGGTGATTTCAATGTAGATTTCCTTAAAGACTTTCCCAATAAGAACTTATTTGAGTTAGTAACGCTATCATTCAACTTAATCCCCCTTGTAGAGTTCCCCACTAGGGTAGCCAATTGCTCAGAAACAGCCATTGATGATACCTTTATAGAAAAGTCCAATGAACAAAATTATATTACAAAACCAATAGTCAATGGCCTCTCAGACCATGACATGCCGTTCCTTCTGTTAAATGTTAATATTGAACAAGATATAAAATCTGTTACATCTGAGCTCAAGAGGGTAATCAATAAGCTAAAAATTGATTATTTTAGGACACTCCTCAGAGACATCCATGGGACTGATGTTTACAGTGCTCATTCCATGAATGAAAAATATAACACTTTTGCTAATAAAGTGCGTACCTTATTCGAACACTGTTTTCCCCCAAAAACTTACCAAGGTTAGATAAAAGTCTGCAAAGAAGCCATGGATTACTCAAGGAATAGGGGTGTGTTGCAAAACAAAAAGAAAACTGTATCTGTCAATCCTAAACAGTTCCGATGTTGATGCTATAGCACATTACAAGAAATACTGCAAAATATTAAAGACTGTAATACGGATATCAAAGCAAATATACTACAAGGAAGAGATAGTCATATGAGGTAACAAAATAAAGACTATATGGGATATAGTGAAGGAGGAGACCAGTGGAACCAGACATGAAGAGGGACAAATAGCATTAAGAGTAAATAATACATTAGTGACAGATTTGTATAGTGTTGCAGAACTTTTTAACAGAAGTTTTATGACTGTTACTGACAAGATGGGGATGTCAGGCTCTGTAGACGCTGCTATGGAGTACCTCAGTCCAGACATTTTAAGTTACTTCTATAATATGAATTTGACCATCACTACCCCATCGGAAATAACATCCATCATAAAGTCTTTAAAATCAGAAACATCTTGTGGGTATGATGAAATATCAACAAAGTTAATTAAAGAATGTGATTCTGAGTAAAGTAACATATTATGTTATCTCTGTAACCAGTCATTTATCAGTGGAATATTTCCTGAATGGTTGAAATATGCTGAAATGAAGCCACTGTTTAAGAAGGGAGATAGAGAAGTAGCATCAAATTTCGGTCCAATTTCAGTTTTGGTAGCATTCTCAAAAATTTTAGATAAATTATGTACCAGGCATCATCCAGCTAGAAAGTAAGCTTTATAACCACTTTATCTCAAATAACGTACTGTCCAAGTCACAGTTCGGATTTGTAAAGGGTTCTGATATTGAGAAGGCTATGTACACTTACAGTGAAAATGTGCTTAATTCATAAGACAAAAAATTTCAGGCAACTGGTATATTTTGTGATGTGTCAAAGGCATTTGACTGTGTAAATCACAATATCCTTTTAAGTAAATCAGAATAAAATAGTGTAACAGGAAATGCTACAAAATGGTTCAAATCTTATATCCCTGGCAGGAAACAAAGGGTGTTATTAGGAAATAGACATGTATCAAGCTATCAGGCATCATCCAGCTAGAAAGTAATTACATGTGGGATCCCAGAAGGTTCCATTTTAGGGCACTTACTTTTTCTTGTGTATATCAATGACCTTTCATCAGTAACTTCGTTCGTTTTGTTTGCCGATGATACAAACACTGCAATAAATAGCAAATCAAGTGTAGTCTTAGAAAGCTCAGCTAATAAAATCTTTGTCACTAAACTTTGAAAAAACACACTGCATGCAGTTCAGAGCCTGTAAGGGGTGTCCCACGAGTATATGCCTAACATATGATGACAAGCAGATAGAAGTGGACAGTGTTAAATTCTTGGGACTACAGCTTGATAATAAATTCAACTGAGAGGAGCACACCACAGAACTGCTAAAGCGTCTTAACAAATCTCTATTTGCAATGCGAATTGTGTCAGACATAGGGGATATAAAAATGAAAAAGCTGGCATACTAAATTTTTTTCTTCCTTAATGTCATATGGGATTATTTTTTGCGGTAATTCATCAAGCCAAGATAAAGTTTTCCAGGCGCAAAAACGTGCAGTAAAAGTTACATGTTGTGTGAACTCAAGAACATCCTGCAATCTCCTGTTTAGGGAACTAGGGATACTAACTACTGCTTCCCAATATATTTATTCCTTAATGAAATTTGTCATTAAAAATAGATCACTTTTTCAAACCAACAGCTCAATTCATCGAATCAATACGAGAAATAACAATAATCTTCACAAGGATTTAAAGTCACTTAGTCTTGTACAAAAAAGGTGTGCATTATTCAGGAACACACATTTTCAATAACTTGCCAGCAGCACTTATTGGTGGCCAACTCCTTCTACTCCATTGATGAATTCCTCAGTAGAACCAACTGATTTGTATATATACATATATATATATATATATATATATATATATATATATATATATATATATATATATATATATATATATATATATATATAACTTCGGCACAATTTCAGTGCAGTAATAATTTTGAGTAAATAAGTATTATAGTAGTTGTATTACATGTTTATTAACTTATAAATAAATATGTGGTGTCACCGCTAGACACCACACTTGCTAGGTGGTAACTTAAATCGGCCGCGGTCCTGTAGTACATGTCGGACCCGCGTGTCGCCACTGTGTATTCGCAAACGTAGCGCCACCACAGGGCAGGTCACAAGACACGGACATGACCTCGCCCCAGTTGTACGGACGACATAGCTTGCGACTAGACCTACCAAGTATCAAGTCATTCTCTCATTTGCCGAGAGACAGATTAAATAGCCTTCAGCTAGTCCATCGCTACTACCTAGCAAGGCGCCATGTGTATCATTGCTAATTGCTTACTACTATGCAAGAGATGTATTTCAACAAGAACAAGACTACATTAAAGTTAAGTATATTAAAATCTCTCTTCTTTTCTTTATAGTTTTCATCCAGTCTCCTGTTTCAGAATTTACGCCCGTCTGCGTTAGTTTCGCGTGCACCTAGCCACTCATTGTGTCGAGACCTTAGGGAATCGACACAACAATATTTTGGCGACGAGGTGTGGTGCCGCGCCCACGTTGCAGTCTTTGTGTTATACTTGCTCTAATTTGCTTGTGTCATGGCTTCGCCGCATTCTCCAGATGTACTGTCCGAATTTTTTCGCTTGCAGAATCAGCAGACGCAGGCGTTATTGGAAGCCCTTGGACAGCTCGTCCAGGGTCAACGTGCGCTGCAAACCGATGCGGCGGCAGCCGCTTCTTCGCTACCGCAGCCACACAACGCTGTCGCACCGCCATTTAGGCCTTTTGAGGCCACAACCGAAAGCTGGACTGAGTGGGCCGATCAGTTCCGGTTCCACCTCACTGCTTATGGAATTCAAGGTAAAGAGCGGCAGCCGTTTTTGCTTTCTTGTGTCGGTGTGGCTACCTACCGTGTGATAGTGAAATTGTTTCCCCGACGCGACGTCGCAACTCTGTCCTACGAGGAAATTTTGTCGGCTTTAGATGCCTATTTCAAAGAAACAGTAAATGTAGTTGCCAAACGGTATACGTTTTTTCGTACAAAACGTACGGCCGGTCAGACTAACAGGGAGTGGGTAGCAACTTTGCAAGGACTTACTAGAGACTGCGCGTTTGCCTGTGAATGTGGCCTCCCATATTCAGATACTATGGTGCGTGATGCAATTGCACAAAACGTTTCTGATGTTCGCATAAGGGAACAGATTTTGAAGCTAGTTAATCCCTCCCTGCAACAAGTGATAGACATATTGGACAGGCAAGACACACTTGACTTTGCTCAGGAATCATTTGAAACTTCGCCAGCAGTGTGTCACATTAATCGGCCCGCCCGGCCCGCTGCACGGGACGCTAAGCGGCCCTCGCGCCCGACTTCGCTGCGGCCGCCTAGCTTGCACCCACGTGCGCCGCGTAAGCAAGCACATGCAGTGAAATCTTGCCCGCGGTGTGCAACTAGACATTCGCGTGAAAATTGCCCGTCACGCCAAGCTTTTTGCTTTTACTGTCACAAGAAAGGACATGTACAAAGTGTTTGCCAGAAAAAGTTAAGATCAGACACTCGCAATACTTCCAGGCCTTTTGCTTCGCGCCGGCATCGAACCCAGGACAATCAGGCTCGTGGACCTTCACCCTTGGACATTCATGTGGTTCATTCCCACCCGTCCAGTGACACTTTAGCTAACAGTGACTGTGTTCGTCCCACCCAAAGTGTGCGTCGACGTCGCCGGAAATCCCGTAAAGTTGCAAGTGCTTCTGGACCTGTATCAGTTCAAAGTGCACGAGACAGTCGCTCTTGTCGTCAACAAGACAATAAACTTTTTGTGGACTTAGACTTTGCAGGAACAGTGATCCCATTCCAGCTCGATACCGGAGCTGCTGTTTCATTGCTCAATCACGACACGTACAAACAACTGGGCCAACCGCCATTGCGTGCCGCAAATGTTACGTTAACTAGTTACTCACGACAGCATATACCTGTGTTAGGACAGTGCAGCCTTCTTGCAACATACAAGGGACAGACAAAACTTGTGTCATTTTATGTTCTTCGTTCCTCTAGTGCAGTGAACTTGTTTGGCTTAGATTTGTTTCAATTGTTTAATATGTCTATTGTAAATCAGGTCCTATCAGTGAATCAGACTGTGCCTTCCGCCAGTGTTTCTAGTCTTTGTGAAGAATTTGCAGACATTTTTGCACCGGGCCTTGGTTGCGCTACGAACTATGAAGCGCATTTGGAACTGAAAGACAACGCGCAACCAAAATTTTTCAGAGCGCGCAATGTTCCCCACGCATTGCGTGATGAGGTCGCAAAAACATTAACCGAATTAGAATCTCAAGGTGTAATTGAACGTGTGCAGGCTTCTCTCTGGGCCTCACCCTTAGTCATTTTGCCAAAACCTTCCGGAAAACTGAGACTTTGCGTGGACTTCAAGGCCACTGTGAATCCACAACTTGTGACTGCTACTTTTCCTTTGCCCCGCCCGGAAGATCTTTTTGACAAACTGTGCCCGGGAAAATATTTTTCAAAATTGGACCTAGCAGATGCGTACTTGCAACTACCTGTGGACGAAGAATCCCAGCGCGTCTTAGTGGTTAACACGCATCTTGGCTTGTATCGCTTCAAAAGACTGCCATTCGGGTGTGCATCCGCCCCTGCTTTATTTCAGCAATATTTACAAACTATTTGTGCGTCGGTCCCTACTGCTGCGAACTATCTGGACGATATTGTGATCTCAGGAAAGACAGAAGCAGAACATTTGCAAAATCTCCGGACCTTCTTTCAGGTCTTGCGTCAGAATGGTCTTCGCTTGAGGAAGGACAAATGTGTGTTTTTTGCTCGTGACTTACCGTACCTGGGGCATGTCATAAATGCCCAAGGAATACATCCGAGTCCAGAGCACCTTCGTGCCATTCAGGACTTGCCGTCACCGCAGAACTTAAAACAGCTACAGAGTGTGCTGGGTAAGGTAAATTATTATCATCGGTTTGTGCGCAATGCTTCTTCTATTTCAGCTCCGCTTCATCGCTTACGCCGTAAAGGTGTTCCGTTCGTCTGGACAACGGAATGCGAACGCGCCTTTCGCCAGTTGAAATCGGCGTTACTTTCAAATACTTGCCTTACGCCCTTCGATCCCCGAAAACCCCTTTTGTTGATGGTAGATGCCTCGGATTTCGGGATCGGTGCTGTGCTTGCGCACAAGGATGGCTCGCATGATCGCCCTATTGCCTTTGCGTCCAAATTGCTCTCATCTGCGCAAAGAAATTATTCCCAAATAGAGAAGGAAGCTTTGGCTCTTGTGTTTGGTGTAACAAAGTTTCACGATTTCTTGTATGGTCGTCACTTTACAATCATCACGGACCACAAACCTTTGACATCACTTTTTCATCCAAACAAGCCTGTACCTCCACGTACAGCGCAGAAATTCATTCGCTGGTCTCTTTTTCTCTCGCAGTACCGCTACGATATCTTGTATCGGTCCACTGCTAAGCACGGAAACGCTGATGCGTTGTCCCGTTTGCCTGTTGCTGAGGATAAAGCATTCGATTCTTCCGAACTTGCTTGCATGTTCATTGATTCGGAAGCCGATGACGTGGTCACATCGTTTCCGATTGATTTTCGTCGTGTAGCTACAGCCACAGCTGCTGACCCTGTCCTTGCTTCTGTTTTGCGTTTTGTTGCTACGCAATGGCCCTTGTCAAAGTCACGGATCGAGGATCCTTTGGTTCGCAGATTTTTTGCTCACAAGGAGAGACTTTTTGTACGACGTGGTGTTTTGTTGTTGCGTTCCGATAATGATCAATCCCGAGTCGTAGTCCCACGTTCGTTACAGTCCTCTGTCTTACGGCTTCTTCACCAAGGACATTGGGGTATAGTGCGAACGAAACAACTTGCTCGACAGCACTGTACTTGGTTCGGAATCGATGCTGCGATTGCGAATATGTGCTCCTCTTGCGTGGCGTGTGCCGAACAACAATCCGCACCGCCGCGGAAATTCTTTGCATGGCCGAAAGCCACTTCCCCTTGGCAACGCTTGCACATCGATTTTGCTGGTCCATTCTGGAATGCTCGATGGTTGGTTGTGGTCGATGCTTTCAGTAATTTTCCTTTTGTTGTCCGGATGTCTTCCACGACGTCTTCTGCCTCCATCCAAGCCTTGTCTGCTATCTTTTGCCTTGAAGGTCTTCCGCAGACTATTGTTTCCGACAATGGCCCACAATTCATGTCCGCAGAATTTCAGTCGTTCTGCAAGGCCAATGGTATTCAACATCTGACATCCGCGCCGTTTTCGCCTCAGTCAAACGGTGCCGCGGAACGATTGGTCCGGACTTTCAAGTCACAGATGTTGAAGTTGAAAGAGTCGCATTCTCGGGAGGACGCTTTGTTGCTCTTTTTGTCTTCTTATCGCTCTCAGCCCCGCGATGGTCGCTCGCCGGCTGAATTGCTCCATGGTCGTCCTCATCGAACTCTGATGTCTTTGCTGCATCCGCCGCATCAGGTTCCTGTGCAGCGGCAGACTCCTGCTTTTGCTCCTGGCGACGTTGTCTATTATCGCAACTATCGCGGTTCACAGCGTTGGCTCGCAGGGCGCATTCTTCGCTGCCTCGGCCGCGCGATGTATTTGGTTTTGGGGGCCTCTGGTGAGGTGCGTCGGCATCTCAATCAGCTGCGCCTCTGTCGTCGCCTGGGTTCTGCCGCTCCCCGTCTGCTTTCAGCGACGGAGCCGTCCGGTCAGCGCCTTGGGGACCCATCTACTGGCTCGCCTCATCCCCAGGTGTTACCGACGATGCCTTCCATTTTGCCTCATGGCGTCGCGCCGCCGCAGCCGCCGCCGGCGCCGCCAGCAGCGGACGCTTCGCTGCAGCCGCCTCGCGCCTCCCTGGGTCACGCGCCGCCGCTTGCTTCCCGTGACCAGCCGTCCTCCGCCATGGACCTCTTGCCCGCTCCGGACCAGATGTCGTCTTCGCCCGTCGGGTGCTCCGACCACATGGAGGTCGACCCCGCGGCTCCTCTTATATCATTACGTGCGCAAACACCTCATGTTGACGTGCACCCTGGACTAGGTTTGCAGGCGTTTCCTAGCTCCCCTCGGACCGAATGGCCGGGTGCGGGTGGCACAGCCTCGCCTGTTGTTAGGCTCCCCACCTCATCGCATACGTCAACATGGGGTCCTCCCCACGGCGGGCGGAAGCCTTATCTCACGACCGTTCGCCGATTTGCGGGGGAGGAATGTGGTGTCACCGCTAGACACCACACTTGCTAGGTGGTAACTTAAATCGGCCGCGGTCCTGTAGTACATGTCGGACCCGCGTGTCGCCACTGTGTATTCGCAAACGTAGCGCCACCACAGGGCAGGTCACAAGACACGGACATGACCTCGCCCCAGTTGTACGGACGACATAGCTTGCGACTAGACCTACCAAGTATCAAGTCATTCTCTCATTTGCCGAGAGACAGATTAAATAGCCTTCAGCTAGTCCATCGCTACTACCTAGCAAGGCGCCATGTGTATCATTGCTAATTGCTTACTACTATGCAAGAGATGTATTTCAACAAGAACAAGACTACATTAAAGTTAAGTATATTAAAATCTCTCTTCTTTTCTTTATAGTTTTCATCCAGTCTCCTGTTTCAGAATTTACGCCCGTCTGCGTTAGTTTCGCGTGCACCTAGCCACTCATTGTGTCGAGACCTTAGGGAATCGACACAACAAAATAAATAAACTTTTTTATTTTAAATTCAGTACATTAATATTTTTAAAATGATTCTTTCATGTAACGTTCATTAAACAATGACGATCATGCCACTTGGGACCTGTGGAATGGTACATTAGCTTATTTGTTTGAGTCGTAAATATTTGTCATGTATTGTTGTTTTTCTGACATGCTCTACATCCTGGAGGACCTCCTCACTACAGATCAATTGGAATGAAAGTAAATCTAATCTAATCTAAACGTGAATGGCACCACCTGACTGATAATATCTTTTTGGAATCAGAGCATCGCCAAGGAAGACTCACTCAGAGCGAAGTGGTCTGGTTTGGCCAAAGCGCTGCCCTAAAGACCACTCAGCGTTTCGATACAGGCAGGCCTGTCTCGATCATGTGTCTTGCGGAAGAGAATTGCTCTGTGGGGCTAGTGTCCTCTAGGAGTGATTGCATTGCCTCCTGGTGGACACTTAAAGCATGGCCAGTTGTCTTCTGGAAAATTTTATGTTGTGTGTTAGGCGTCTTTGAAGAATTAATGTGATGTTATTTCCTGACACTGCAGGCGCTAATCGTCACAGCAACATTCCTTCGTCCCCCCTCCTAACCCCAGCAGATGGGTGGAGATGGCGACACCCATGGTGGAGGCAGGTTGTCGTCTTGCGTCTGGGACGGTTGGGGTGGTGGGGTCAGAATTGGCGTGGTGTGTGGAGCGGTTTCAGTTCCCTCAAGTGAGCTGGCGACCAGCCTTGGTTGAAATGTCACAGCGGTGTTTCGGGTGGACAGGTGGGTGCCTCCATATCTGAAACAAAGGAAAGTTGTAGTTTTATGGTGTCACGAGAAGGAACACGGCGAGGCCGTAGTTGTTTGATATGTTCGCCGCACAGTGTGCGTTCCTGAAGTGTCACCTCAGTCATTGCCCTATCTAGTAATTTGGAGATTACTGTCAGAAATCAGTTGGTGCCCATTAGTAAAAACAAAGGTCCACAATAAGTCGAAATATTGGCTGAAGCCTTGAAAACAAAAATCAAAGGTTCATGGTATGTGACATGGAATTTATTAAAGGCAAAAAGGATGGTAATGCTTCCTTCTTCTCTTGCTACAATTTCGTTATGTAGTGATGAGGGTTCTGAACGCGAGAGCGACTGGCGTTCCACCCCATCAATCACAAGGGAGAGAACTGGCCCCAACCTGTAGCTGGGCGTATCTGCTGCCAGGATAAGACATTTGGTGGAGTCGTATGCTGTAAGGCATGAGGGGTGGAGAAGGAACTGTTTTAAGTCTCTGAAAACTATGTCACCGGCTAGGATCCATAGTCAATGGATGTCTTACCATAGTAGGCCACATGGGGAGTAAACTTTCGGTAGTTATTCAGTTGAACCAATACTGACTTCAGCTGGCTGGTATTGGTAGGAGCCGAGAGTTTCTGTACATATATGATGTATTATGGCATGGAGCAGATGCTGGAAGCTCTGAAAACGTATCAGAGATATTTAGGTTGACGAACAAAGAAACAACACTTGTCCTTGTTAAAATCTAGACTGAACTTTTGGCGGACCATGAAAAGAGTGTCCAAGTTGTTAGAGTAGCCTGTGCATCCCTGAAGGAGTGAGATGCTCCAGATTGTTGCAACAACCAAAATGGAATGTTGATGAGTAAGATATATTAGGATTCTTCATCCAATGCCAGTTGTAGTGATGTGTCAAATTTTGCAAACACTTTTCCACACATTATATGGGAAATGACGTCCTTTACGTCAAGTACTGGGTATGCAGCGACGATTGACTTAGTTTCTAAAAAATAACAATGGATGTGGCCTGTGACTGGGACTGGAGTGCGGATGTCTTCACATTTAGGCCCTGTAATTCCCCATCAAAATTATCACTGAGCGCAACAGGAACATTTTTAATCTTAAAAAACTTCGGGGTTGCCGATGCAAGAAGGACCATGTGGGGTTTAAAGTCTCTAAAAGCCAAAGAGGCTTGTGAAAATATGGAGTTGAATTTGGAGAAAAGAGTTTTTGAGGTTTTTGAGGGTCACAGTCGTGAATTTTTAACACTGCTGACTTAAAAAGTTCCATGCCTAAGATGCTGACAGCTCTCGGGGAATCCATCACCTAAATCCTGGCCGTGATGAGCGACTCATTCAGTACTTGGGACGTTAATAGTCCATTCACTTTCATACAGACGTTCCTATAACATCACAGTGGGGTATCAAAGGGTTGGAGGGGAAGGGACTCGACACTTTAATATGATTTCCAATAGGTAACAGTCACGACGGACACCTTATCTACCTGCAAGGAGATGGTTCAAATGGTTCAAATGGCTCTGAGCACTATGGGACTCATCTTAGGTCATAAGTCCCCTAGAACTTAGAACTACTTAAACCTAACTAACCTAAGGACATCACACACACCCATGCCCGAGGCAGGATTCGAACCTGCGACCGTAGCAGTCCCGCGGTTCCGGACTGCAGCGCCAGAACCGCACGGCCACCGCGGCCGGCCAAGGAGATGGATATGTCATTTATTTTGACAGTTACTGGGAGACTTTCTACTGAGTACGGGGACACTGATTGATTATGTGTTACGGTTGGGTACCTTTCATCCATGTTGTCTGCTCCCATGTATGAGGGATCCATGTGGGTGTATCCAGTTGACATCTTCACACTTCAGCCCTAGTCTGGATTTCTCACAAAAGGTGCACTTTACTCTCCTGTAAAGGCACTGGTGTCGCTGATGACAAAACACTGCCTGCAGGAAGGAACCTGTTGAAGGCGATGCTAGGATACGATTCTTTGCCCGAATATTGTAAATCTGATCAAGCAGGCTTGCATAAGTGGGTTTGAGCACAATGTTTTGTCAAACTGCAAACACTCGTAAGGGGTCCTGTAGGGTACCCAGGAACCAAAGAGATTATAGATACTCCCTAATGACAGGAAGAAAAGTTTCTAGATCTGGGCTCTTGAGTCTCAAGAGATCAGTTCTACGACCATCGCCCATGGATTGCACTAAAACGATATCTGTAGCCAAGGAAGCGGCATATGATAGCTTGTTCTCGAGGTTGCTGCACTGTAAACGTCAATCGTGGGGTGAATCTTGTAAGTGGGCAATCCATCCTGAGTATGACAGTCTTTCTGGTGGCCTCTGCCTCGTGCACTTGAGACTGAGAGCATTCAAGTAAACTGGTTTCAGCTAGACATTCAGAGGGGCACTGGACTTCACTTCCGGATTTAGTTCTTGTCATAGGTGATAATTGTGCTGGCTTACGTATGCCAAAAAGAAAGTACGCCTCTGGTGGTTACCTGAGATCCCGTGAGCCAGTAAATGCTGCTGCGTGCATACAACGAAGTTTGACTATGGTTCAACCTTCTTGTCAAACAGCTGAAAAGCTGGTAGCGCCCACCAGAAACCCTTGGCTATAGAGTTGATGTCTGCGAAGTGGGAGGATTTCTGGTGGTGATGTGGATATGGCGCCAGATACTCCATCAGCAGTTGTTGGGGCACTGCATCTGGAGTAACACCAACACCAGGGCAGACAGATCCACCAGTTATGCATGCTGTATGTAACGTTATGATTAGCTTACTGCAATCACTGACTACCTCAATCAGAGCACACACATGAGCCTGAGGTGAACACAAAACCTAATTGCCACGCGATGAGTCTGATGATGACACCAAAAATATCCAGGTAACATTGTGAAATAATACAAAACATAGACTAAGTCATTTCTTGAAACAGGACACTACTACTTCTGTTGACTGAACGTCAGTTAGACTGTCAGTAAGTTTATTAAACTCACACTTTGTAAAAGTCAAATTCCTGCAGGACGGTCAGTGTTATAGTAAAAACCGAACCAAAAACGTTTGATTCCCACAATGAGCAAAAGTGTTTAAGTGTGGCATGTATTCGTTTTAAAGTTGAACAGGAATAAATTTAGAAGTCCACAAGTTGCCACGATGACAGAGCCACCACCTTCTTCGGCGAGGAGGCCATGATCACTCTTTAAGTCCGCAGCTGGTAGCTCCCAGTGTAGCGAGTCGGACATGAACGCAGCAATGTTGTGGAGGTTGCTCAAATGAGAATCTTGATTGATGGAATCCTTGCTGAATCAGCGCCTGGCCCAGGAACACTCACACAGAGCCAACTGGTCTGTTCTGTCACGAGCACTGCCTTAAAAACTAGTAGGAGCTAGGATACAGGCCTGTTTTCGATCGCGCAGATGAGAACAGGTCCATGCGGCGCTTGGGTTATCTCCTGGTGGATGGTCGGAGCATGGCCGCCTGTCTTTCGGAATATTGTCGTTTGTGTGTTACGCAACTTCCAAACACTCATGTGATACTGCTTGCTGACACTATAGGTGTCACATTTATTGAAATTTATTTGTGGTACATGACAGTTACGCCAAAAACATCATATAACAGCGTCGGTTCTCCCATAGTGAAAAACCACCATTTAAATGTGAATGTGTAAAGTGACGTAATGTGTTTAATCTTCAGTTGCTTCAAAAATGGACACCTCCGATTTCCTTTCCCCATCCGAGCACATGCTTAATCTCAAATTACCTAGTCACCAACGAGATGTTTAATCTTAATCTTCCTTTCCTTATATTCCGAAATCAGTCTAGCTACCGTAATGTAAGGGCAAGGAACTGGCCTTCTGTGAAGGGTTAACATCTTGCATTCGCAATCATCGGCCGACCCACATTGTCCAGGGAAGATTTACGGGAAGGTGACCAGACTCACAGGCTCGGAATGGCTTATATTTGGATTGACACCGATTTCCCCTCTGTCACACTTTAATATATACACCTATGAAGTCAACGGTGTTGTGTGACATACAGAGACCAACGATGTGGTGCCGACAAAATTCGTTATGCCTTTACTTGGCGACGAGGAAGGGATGTTATTTTTTAAGTTCGCGCCATGTTGTGGACAAAAACCAAGTGAAAACTTGGTAAATGAAATTAGAAAGAGGCAGATGCTCATGTTAAAATTACGTGGTCTGGCGGGCAGATACCATGACTTAGCCATCGCCGTGACGATTCTATCGAAAACTCTACTCCTATGTGAGGAATGAGGTGAAACGGTTTATACGAAAACAGGATAATCTACAATAAATCATGAAAGCTGAAGTCGTGTAGTATCTGAAGGTGGGGGAGGCACCTTGGAGGCGAGCCAGGGTGATAGCAACAGCTGCACACACTATCACTGGGTGCGCGCCAGAAGCGGGTACAATGTTTGTACGCCGAAAGCCATTGACTCACTGAACCATACAAAGGAACTATTCGGTAGCCGCCGCTGAAGCATAATTATTCACACATGCCAAGCTACGTGAGGCACTTCCCCATATTCTGGAGTTGCCGAGCGGTTCTAGGCGCTACAGTCTGGAACCGCGTGGCCCCCACGGTCGCAGGCTCGAATCCTGCCTCGGCCATGGATGTGTGTGATGTCCTTAGGTTAGTAAGGTTTAAGTAGCTTTAAGTTCTAGGAGATTGAAGACCTCTGATGTTAGGTTCCACAGTGGGCAGACCCATTTTTGAACCCACATTCTGTAAGAACATCATAGACCGTTTTAAAATAAAACACTAATATTAAACATCAAAGTTGGGCAATACGTAAGATCACATAAGATACCCATTCCACATCAAGAACAGCAAGTAAAATAAGAATTTACTTTATAACAAGTATAAATCGTCAAAGGATACTAACATGTAAAATGTAATAACATTGAAAACACGAGAACTTTCACACCCTTCCGTAATGTTTTTTGTATATCGTTAGATTATTGCCTGCGACTTCACAGGCATATACCACTGAATTTTCGATCGTGTCCTGTATTATTGAAAGGAGGTGACTCACCCAGTACCCATCCCTCTTCAAATCGTTCAAATGGCTCTGAGCACCATGGGACTTAACTGCTGAGGTCATCAGTCCACTAGAACTTAGAACTACTTAAACCTAACTAACACCTAACATCACACACATCCATGCCCGAGGCAGGATTCGAACCTGCGACCGTAGCGGTCGTGTGGTTCCAGACTGTAGCGCCTAGAACCGCTCGTCTACCCCAGCCGGCCATCACTCTTCAGTTCGTGTAGATAATTTTTTTGCGTCCATCACACAATATTTGTCCAAAATTAAAATTCTCTTTACATATGTGACACTGATATCAGATAAGAGGAAAGGAGAACAGGAGCGATGCCCCACCATCAAATCAGCTGCAATATTCATGAGAGATGGCACGTTCGTAATTCTGGTCTGCTGAGCACAAGTACTTGCACACTTTCGACCTACTTCAAATGCCCCGAGAGAACTGGCCATTTTTCTTTGTTCGTGTAGTTAATCGTTCACGAAACCATTCCAAATAAATGTAATGTGTGCCGGCCGCTGGTGGCCGAGCGGTTATGGCGCTACAGTCTGGAACCGCGCGACCGCTACGGTCGCAGGTTCGAATCCTGCCTCGGGCATGGATGTGTGTGTTGTCCTTAGGTTAGTTAGGTTTAAGTAGTTCTAAGTTCTAGGGGACTTATGACCTCAGCAGTTGCGTCCCATAGTGCTCAGAGCCATTTGAACCATTTTGTCCAGCTAATATTTTAGGTATAATTCCATCCATACTAATATCGATATAGCGTAAAATCTAGGCCTGGCGTCCGAGCCGCCATTTGGGGCGCCCAGCTGAGAGGGGCGCCAGGGACAGCCAAGTGCAATATATATAGGGAATCGAAAATGTTAGCGAAGACTGACACAAGTGAAACTGTACGAGGGAAAAGGGGGAGGGTGGGTGACCGCCAAATGAGAAGTCATTTGTGTTCAAAAATTGTTCTCAAACTGGCCCTGCTTACACCCACTGTAGAAGATGGGAAGTATTGCCGAAGATACCATGGTAAACGCAGGGCATTCCCTTTAGGCGACCAGTACCATTACAGTACATACACTATGTGGCCAATAGTATCGGAAGCCCATACGTAATGCGGAATCTGAAAAGAGGCAATCGACGCACTGTAAAAGGAGGCGGGTGGTAGACCTACTGTGTTGTGAGTGGAGAATCAGCAACATCAGAATGGATCTGTCTGAAGAAATCAGTCCCTTCGAACATGGGCTAGTCATTGGATTTCACGTGATAAGGAAGCTATCAGGGACATTTCATCCCTTCTAAAAACCTAGACCAGGCAGACCTCATGTACTGACAGACAGGGGGCATCGAGCATTGGGGTGGGTGGTTGTAAACAGTCGCATGAAGTCATGGCCAAAAGTTACTCGTCAGCTCCAAAAATGCAGTTACACTGTAGGAAATTAGAAACAAAGGGTTACAAAGGACAAATAGCTCATCACAGGCCAGACACTACTGTAGTCAGCTCAAAACGACGCTTGGGATAGTGCAAAGAGCGACGCAACTGGACAGTGGAGGACTGGAAAGAAGGACTTCGAGTGATGAATAACGCTGTTCCCTGTAGCAGTGCAATGGAGCGGACGAGAAAATGCCTGAAGGAAGTTACCTGCCATCATGTGTAGTGCCACCAGTGAAGTACAGAGGAGGCTGTGCTGTGGTATGATGATGTTTTCCGAAGTAAGGGGGTGGCCCCCTTATTGTGCTTTTAAAAAAACGCGAAATGTGGGAGAATATGAACACGTTTTACAGGTTTCTATACACCTTAGTGTAGATGAACAGTGCAGAGTCCAATGACTATCTCTATGAGCATTGTAACCTCCCAGCAAATATTTAAAATATTTTTATGGACAATGACAATTAATGAGAAATAGCAATCTGAGCCATGTGTAAGCTCCCCACAAAAATGAAAATCAATTCAATAAAAATGAAATCTCAGTGACAATGAAAACGCAAATAGACCGAAATGTCGATCTTAGGCCCTAATTAAACTCAAATTCTTACCTCAGTAAAACTGCATCTGCTCTTATTTTTCGCCATAGCTTGGAGGAAATGCATCGCAAATATTCTTTAAATTTAAGTGAAACTTTTCTTTAAGGAAATGCATGGGAAATTTTCTTTCAATTCAAATGATTGTTTTCTTAAAAATTGCTTTGAAAACAAAATTATTATTGGGGCGATTCTTGAACAAATTAGTTACAGTTAAGATACATTACATTCTCAGATGTGCGCAATGCTGCTTCATTACCTTATTTAACCATATACCTCGTCGTGAATCTTGACCAGAGGGCCATGTCGACGCCCGCCGACTCCTCACACACAACTCCGACTGTCTCTCGCGCGCTACTAGCACTGACTGAGTGCAACTAGCAACTACATGCTCTCGCGACTCGCTACGTACAACTGAACTCTCTCGCAACTCGACCGCAACTGCACTCTCTCGCAACTCGACCGCAACTGCACTGAACTCTCGCGCGGTCAAGCGCAGACTAGCAACGATAAATAACTCTCTGGTCAGAGATTCTGTCATGCCTCGCCATCACTGCTACCGAGTACATACACGTTTCAGCATGCATCCTTTTATAAGCAAGCATCACTGAAGCACCTGATTTTTGTTGACGTATATTTGACTGTCAAGAGCCACGACGTTAACTCATTGGAATATATCTGGGACGAGCTATACTCAGATTAAAATTACTTTGTTAGTGGTAGAGGCCAACTGCCAGCCAATCCAGTTCCTTCTCGAGTGTCATGTGCTCGTTGTGTTGCCAGTTCTGAAGGTAAAGCCAGCGACTCGTGAGGCGTCGCTTGATGTACGCTGGAAACATGACCCCCCACCACTGCATTGTGTCAGTCACGAAGAACTTTTACTTGGAGTGCAGAACATCAGCTTCAGTCCACACTTCGGCGTCCCTTGGTTTCGGCTCTTGGGGAAGAATGGGCTGGCATTCCTGCACACACACTCAGACACCTCAACATCCGCAGCAGAATTTGAGTCGTCATAAAGGCGAATGATAGACCAAACCTATATCAATGCCCTCTAACAGGTGACCAGATATTTTTGTTCAGGTTGTGTATGAGAGATGACAAGTCCTTAGCTATGATACGCTGAATACAAGTACTTCACATTTTCGACATTCTTTACGCGAACCTGAGAGCACTGGATATTCTTTTTTGTATAATTAACTGTTTAGGGAATCACTACGTAAAATTCTGCCTTCTTTCCGCAACGTTGGAATTTTCTGTTTAACTCCCTCTAAAGTCTAATAATAATGTTAATTTCTCATTAAAACTTGGTCAGGCGCCCACGTCAGGAGGCGGCGTGAGTCGATGGACAGATTATGGTAAGGGTAAGGTACATTTAAGGACAGAGTCGTTCTCTTTAGGTAACTACTGACACTGTAGTACATAGTAGGCTCTTACCACCTACAACGTACATTTTACTAAATCCTGCGATAGTAAAATTCCAGCACATATAGAGGGATACAGTCATTATTCGGTAGTACCGTCCTTGAACAGAATAAGAGGAGCGCAAATGAAAATGATACACATTGCTTAGCGACAGTGGCTTCCCAAGAACAAATGTAGATATACAGGATCACCCGAAAAGTCAACTTTTTTTTTGGTCATCAGTCTACTGACTGGTTTGATGCGGCCCGCCACGAATTCCTTTCCTGTGCTAACCTCTTCATCTCAGAGTAGCACTTGCAACTTACGTCCTCAATTATTTGCTTGACGTATTCCAATCTCGGTCTTCCTCTACAGTTTTTACCCTCTACAGCTCCCTCTAGTACCATGGAAGTCATTCCCTCATGTCTTAGCAGATGTCCTATCATCCTGTCCCTTCTCCTTATCCGTGTTTTCCACATATTCCTTTCCTCTCCGATTCTGCGTAGAACCTCCTCATTCCTTACCTTATCAGTCCACCTAATTTTCAAATGGTTCAAATGGCTCTGAGCACTATGGGACTCAACTGCCGAGGTCATTAGTCCCCTTGAACTTTGAACTAGTTAAACCTAACTAACCTAAGGACATCACAAACATCCATGCCCGAGGCAGGATTCGAACCTGCGGCCGTAGCGGTCTTGCGGTTCCAGACTGGAGCGCCTTTAACCGCACGGCCACTTCGGCCGGCACCTAACTTTCAACATTCGTCTATAGCACCACATCTCAAATGCTTCGATTCTCTTCTATTCCGGTTTTCCCACAGTCCATGTTTCGCTACCATACAATGCTGTACTCCAGACGTACATCCTCAGAAATTTCTTCCTAAAATTAAGGCCGGTATTTGATATTAGTAGACTTCTCTTGGCCAGAAATGCCTTTTTTGCCATAGCGAGTCTGCTTTTGATGTCCTCCTTGCTCCGTCCGTCATTGGTTATTTTACTGACTAGGTAGCAGAATTGCTTAACTTCATTGACTTCGTGACCATCAATCCTGATGTTAAGTTTCTCGCTGTCCTCATTTCTACTACTTCTCATTACCTTCGTCTTTCTCCGATTTACTCTCAAACCATACTGTGTACTCATTAGACTGTTCATTCCGTTCGGCAGATCATTTAATTCTTCTTCACTTTCACTCAGGATACCAATGTCATCAGCGGATCGTATCATTGATATCCTTTCACCTTGTATTTTAATTCAACTCCTGAACCTTTCTTTTGTTTCCATCATTGCTTCCTCGATGTACAGATTGAAGAGTAGGGGCGAAAGGCTACAGCCTTGTCTTACACCCTTCTTAATACGAGCACTTCGTTCCTGATCGTCCACTCTTATTATTCCCTCTTGGTTGTTGTACATATTGTATATGACCCGTCACTCCCTATAGCTTACCACTACTTTTTTTCAGAATCTCGAACAGCTTGCACCATTTTATACTGTCGAACGCTTTTACCAGGTCGACAAATCCTATGAAATTGTCTTGATTTTTCTTTAGCCTTGCTTCCATTACTAGCCGTAACGTCAGAATTGCCTCTCTCGTCCCTTTACTTTTCCTAAAGCCAAACTGATCGTCACCTAGCGCATTCTCACTTCTCTTTTCCATTCTTCTGTATATTATTCTTGTAAGCAGCTTCGATGCATGAGCTGTTAAGCTGATTGTGCGATAATTCTCGCACTTGTCAGCTCTTGCCGTCTTCGGAATTGTGTGGATGATGCTTTTCCGAAAGTCAGATGGTATGTCGCCAGACTCATATATTCTACACACCAACGTGAATAGTCGTTTTGTTGCCACTTCCCCCAATGATTTTAGAAATTCTGATGGAATGTTATCTATCCCTTCTGCCTTATTTGACCGTAAGTCCTCCAAAGCTCTTTTAAATTCCGATTCTAATACTGGGTCCCCTATCTCTTCTAAATCGACTCCTGTTTCTTCTTCTAACACATCAGACAAATCTTCACCCTCATAGAGGCTTCCAATGTATTCATTCCACCTATCTGCTCTCTCCTCTGCATTTAACAGTGGAATTCCCGTTGCACTCTTAATGTTACCGCCGTTGCTTTTAATGTCACCAAAGGTTGTTTTGACTTTCCTGTATGCTGAGTCTGTCCTTCCGACAATCATATCTTTTTCGATGTCTTCACATTTTTCCTGCAGCCATTTCTTCTTAGTTTCCCTGCACTTCCTATTTATTTCATTCCTCAGCGACTTGTACTTCTGTATTCCAGATTTTCCCGCAACATGTTTGTACTTCCTCCTTTCATCAATCAACTGAAGTATTTCTTCTGTTACCCATGGTTTCTTCGCAGCTACCTTCTTTGTACCTATGTTTCCATCCCAACTTCTGTGATGGCCCTTTCTAGATATGTCCATTCCTCTTCAACTGTACTGCCTACTGCGCTATTCCTTATTCCTGTATCTATAGCGTTAGAGAACTTCAAACGTATCTCGTCATTCCTTAGTACTTCCGTATCCCACTTCTTTGCGTATTGACTCTTCCTGACTAATGTCTTGAACTTCAGCCTACTCTTCATCACTACTATATTGTGATCTGAGTCTATATCTGCTCCTGGGTATGCCTTACAATCCAGTATCTGATTTCGGAATCTCTGTCTGACCATGATGTAATGTAATTGAAATCTTCCCGTATCTCCCGGCCTTTTCCAAGTATACCTCCTCCCCTTGTGATTCTTGAACAGGGTATTCGCTATTACTACCTGAAACTTGTTACAGAACTCAATTAGTCTTTCTCCTCTTTCATTCCTTGTCCCAAGCCCATATTCTCCTGTAACCTTTTCTTCTACTCCTTCCCCTACAACTGCATTCCAGTCGCCCATGACTATTAGATTTTCGTCCCCCTTTACATACTGCATTACCCTTTCAATATCCTCATACACTTCCTCTGTCTGTTCATCTTCAGCTTGCGACGTAGGCATGTATACCTGAACTATCGTTGTCGGTGTTGGTCTGCTGTCGATTCTGATTAGAACAACCCGGTCACTGAACTGTTCGTAACACACCCTCTGCCCTACCTTCCTATTCATAACGAATCCTACACCTGTTATACCATTTTCTGCTGCTGTTGATATTACCCGATACTCATCTGACCAGAAATCCTTGTCTTCCTTCCACTTCACTTCACTGACCCCTACTATATCTAGATTGAGCCTTTGCATTTCCCTTTTCAGGTTTTCTAGTTTCCCTACCGCGTTCAAGTTTCTGACATTCCACGTCCCGACTCGTAGAACGTTATCCTTTCGTATTCAATCTTTTTCTCATGGTAACCTGCCCTTTGGCAGTCCCCTCCCGGAGATCCGAATGGGGGACTATTCCGGAATCTTTTGCCAATGGAGAGATCATCATGACACTTCTTCAATTACAGGCCACATGTCCTGTGGATACACGTTACGTGTCTTTAATGCAGTGGTTTCCATTGCCTTGTGCATCCTCATGTCGTTGATCATTGCTGATTCTTCCGCCTTTAGGGGCAATTTCCCACCCCTAGGACAAGAGAGTGCCCTGAACCTCTATCCGCTCCTCCGTCCTCTTTGACAAGGCCGTTGGCAGAATGAGGCTGACTTCTTATGCCGGAAGTCTTCGGCTGCCAATGCTGATTATTTATCAAAATTTAGGTAGTGGCGGGGATCGAACCCGGGACCGAAGACGTTTTGATTATGAATGAAAGATCTACCCATAGACCACTAACATTTATGACTTCAGTAATACACGATATAATGTACGTAGGGAAATAAAATTGACACACGTGCTTGAAATGATATGGAATATAACAGAAATTTAAAGGAAAGGTCCACAAGATGACCAACACATCGCTCTAAATATGATACGAAAGCAATAATTAACGTAGCAATATGTGAGACGTCATTCCTCAACAAAATCTTTACTCTAGGGGCAATATTCAATACTGTGACCCCAATATACAGCTTATCAGTAGGTATGGTGAGAAAATGCCTTCGGATGTTGTCTTTTAGCGTACCTAATACGTCGGACGATTGCGGTAGGCTTGCGACTTCAGGTAACCCCACAACCACTAATCACACGGATTGAAGTCTGAGGTCCTTGGAGCCCAAAAGTGATGGAAGGGGCGGCTCAGTAAGCAACCCTCACCAAAAGATACGAGCAAGAGATATTTCAAAGATTAGCAACAGCAATAAGGGATGGTGGGCCATTGTGCATAAATATCGCATCTTCCAGCAGCTATTTATGAACCAGGAAAGGGGTGTTGTGATTCTGTAAGCTATATCAATGTACCTCGGACCCGCCATGCTGACAGTTTGCAGGCTGCACTCCGGAATCGTTCAGAGAAAAAGTGTTCGATCACGAATGATGCCGTAAATCTACGCCATCATGTCATAGGGTTTCCATAACAGTTCTAATATTTTCGGTAGCCCAGATCCTGCAATTGGAGTGTGAAATGGGCTTCCTCGATTCGCAACATATCAGATTACCCATGTTTTGAAGTTCCCACACCGCGTCCCAAAATCGGTGGCTAAAAGTTCATGATAACGCTGGATTTTTTACGGACAGCATTGGAGGGTACGCCTTAATGCTCACTAAACAGTAGTGCGTGGAATGCTGTTGAGACGTGCAACATCACAAGCGTTGACTTGACCACGCGGAAATGAACCCGTAAAGACCTCAGTCTCTTCCTGAATTGTCCGAGCGGCAACTGCACTTGTGTCTGTTCGCCTACTACGGACAGGTCGTCTAAACAACCCGTGGCTTCGAATTTCATGATAATTTTCTTCACAGCTACACTTGCTACAGGAGTTCTACCATCTTCCAATATTCCTTTTATAGTGGTAGGATATTAAGATTTAAAAGATAAGAAAAAAGACAAGAAAAATGTTTGAAGCCGGTTTTAAGCATAAAGCATAGTCCGAAATGGCGCTGAATGCCTTCTTAGAAAAGTGTTTTGAACAATTACTTCAGGAACCCACTCTAAATGTAAATGGATGCGAAAACATGCTTCACCTCTCAGCAACAAATAATGCTGAGAAAATAGGGACCTTCATAACCGATACTGGGGGTTAGATGACCACAAGGTTGTTGTTACGAGACCAGGAATAAACGAAGAATACATCTATAAAAAAAAAGATAAAATTTCCATTGACGCCTTCCTAAGTGATAGTCTCCACCCGTTCTAATACATGTAAGCGTAGACCACATGTGGTTTAAATTCAAAGAAACAGGATCGACTGCAGTTGAGAGGTATATACCGAATAAGTTAGTAAGAGCTGGTACTGATCACGCACGGTACACAAAACATGTCAGGACGTAATAGTAGAGGCAACGAAAAAAGCATGTCAAAAGAAAAGAACGCGAAACCCTCAAGATTGGAGAATTTTCGCATAAGCTCGAAATTCAACGCGAACTTAGATGCGAGGTGATTTCAGTAGTTTTCACAACGAAATTCTGTCTCGAAATATGACATAAAACCGAAAGACAATAAAGGATTTCAAATCTAGAAGAACTGCCAACAGAGTTAATTTAGAAGTTGATATCCTCGTCTATTGAAGCAGCTTAAATCGCTTAATACATTCAAAGCCTACGGCCCAAACTGTACATCAGTCAGGGCCCGTTCAGAGTGTACTGATACAGTAGCTTCATACTTAACAATCATATACTACCTCTTAGCTTGTTTGCAAATGATGCTGTCATATACAGTCTTGAGAGGTCATTATATGACCAAAAGCAACTGCAAAATTATTTAGACGAGATATCTGTATGGTGCGAAATGTGGCAGTTGACTAAATAATGACACGTGTGAAGTCATCTACGTGAGTACTAAAAGGAATCCGTTAAATTTCGGTTACACGATAAGTCACACAAGTCTATAGGCTATAAATTCAACTAAGTACTTAGGGATTGAAATTACGAATACGTTATACTGAAAATATCTCATAGATACATTTGTGGGTGAAGGAAACGAAAGACTGCGATTTACTGGCAGGAAGCTTAGAAAGTGAAACGTGTCTAGTAAAGAGACTGCGTACACGACGGTTGTCGACCCTCGAATGGCGTACGGTTATGTGATGTGCGATCCGCATCAGATGAGACTGACGGAGGACATCGAAAAAGTTCAAAGAAGGGCATCTCATTTTTTATTACCAGGAAACAGAGGAGACAGTGTCACGGACATGATACGTGAACTTTGATGGCATCTCCTATAACGAAAATGTTCTGTTGCGCCCACTTACGCTTGGAGAAGTGATCATTGTGACAAAATAAATCGGAGGTGACGCTGAAAGATTTAAGTGCTCGTTATTCCCGTGCGCCGCTCGTGAGTGGAAAGATGGAGAAATAGCGTGGAGCTGTTAGTTCGAGGAACCATCTGCCAGGCACTTAATTGTGAAGTGCAGAGTAATTATACAGTTGTAGATGTACATGAAGCTGCAGTAGCCGATTATCAATTCTGGTAATAGAGCTTCAATACCAGTGCCCTTTCTGGTAAAGTCAACATGCCGCGATCGCTGACGCATCTGACGTCACCTCTCACTACAGTTCAGTTAATTACGCGGTTCTCTTGCGACAACACGGACGTGTTGCTGTCCAGCACCATCTGTTGGCCGGATTTTACATTAGTTTTTGATTTCAATTAAATCCCTTTTCATTTCAAGAATATGGTCGACTTTTGCCTCTCTGCTTAGATTGTTCAGTGAAATAGAGCAGTTTCAAATATTGTCGGTCTGTAGAGTCACCCTGTAGTTTTAGATAATAGGATATTTGCGAGGATGCGTATTAATATTTTTGTTGAACGTAGTGCAGCTCATTGTGAGAGACATTCACATGAGCTACTGCAGCGGGCTTGGGACGACGCTAATTAGGCAGCAGGCGCTTCCTGCACCGTAGGCGGCGGGCAGTTTGCCGCTACTTGCTGGGCTATCACGTGACCGCCGCATCCCGTTTCGCCGGCGCGCCGACGCCGGCGCGGCGTTAGTGCGACCACGAGTCCCGCGAGGAGAAAAAAAAATATAATGAAGCAGTCCCGCGTGGCGCCAGGACGGCGCTGTACGCGGTCTCAGATATTCCATTAAGGCCGGGCGAGCAAGCGTTTATTGCTTTGTCCCGGCGCGGCGCCGGCATCTGCATACTAGAGGCGCCCGCTGCCATTAAGGTGCTCCCCGCACCTCCCCTCAGAAAATGAAGTCCCCTCCCCCACTACGCCCCCCCCCCTACCAGAGGGATGTCATCAGGCGCCGCAGGTGACGGAGCAGCGCCGCCGACGCCACACGCGCGCCTCACAGAAGAATTATGCGCCGCTACACCGCTCATTAGGGCCGCTTTGAGCCGCATTACAAGCCCCGGATGACGTACTCAGCTCCTAACCTGCATTAAAGCGGTCTGAAACACCGTTTACCAGTTACTAAGGATAGCGTTAGTGTCACGCTTAAAGTAAAATTAAACGAAAATAAGTAGTGTGATAGGACCTCCGGGTGGTCGCTGTCTGTTGAGAGGTACTCCACCGATGCCACAGTCTTGTCTGCAGAAGAAGGAGCAAGTAGCGGTTGTGGCAGGGGAAATGCATTGCTGAAAGGGCCACTACCACTGCCACACAGGATGACTAAAATAATTTCCCCTTCTAAGAGCACAATGCGGCTTGCTGTGAATTCCGTAGATTCTGTTCTATATTAGGGATGGGAAAAACCGACCGGTTAGTTCTGAATAAACGGTACTTTACGGTATCTGTTTGGTCTCGCTTATAACAGGTGCGATTTTTTTATGTTTTACTATCAACTGAGTAAAAAAAACGAAATATCAATTAAATTTCCTTTAATTTACGTCTATGGTCACAAACGTTTTGTTAACAGATTAGTGGTTTCGGTCTTTAATGACCATCATCAGATCTGTTTCATAAACACATCTGATGATGGTCATTAAACTCCGAAACCGATAATCTGTTAACAAAACGTTTGTGACCATAGACGTAAATTAAAGGATATGTATTACATATACGGGTCACTGTTTTTTCGCGACAATGTCCCAACTCGTGAAATATCAATTGGTCACAGCAGCAGTGCAAAATCTTTATTTTTTTAAATAACTGTTTTTAAATAAGGAGTAACTTTTACTCGAAAATTTTGCATTTCGTTGTTATAGGCAAAGGGAAAACCAATCAGTGCTACATTAATAACAATGCCGAGCCGGCCGCAGTGGCCGAGCGGTTCTAGGCGCTTCATTTCGGAACCGCGTGACTGCTACGGTCGCAGGTTCGAATCCTGCCTCAGGCATGGATGTGTGTGATGTCCTTAGGTTAGTTAGATTTAATTAGTTCTAAGTTCTAGGGGACTGATGACCTCAGATGTTAAGTCCCATAGTACTCAGAGCCATTTGAACCATTTGAACAATGCCGACAGAAACGAACAACAAACACGAAGCGTAAGAACTGGTACAGAACTGCTGGGACAATAATGTTCTTGTTCCTGTGTGTCGTAGCTTTTACGGTACGCAAGACCTGCTCCCACATGGTCTATAAGGCGGTTTCTTGCCGTCGTCGCCGGACATCCTTTGTATTGCAGAACAGCACCTCCCGTAGTCTGGAAGTGACGAGGTAATAAAGTGTAATGCTTCATTTGCTTTAAAGGATTAAGGATTTGTCTACCATTTCTATGAAATAATAACAGGACGGATATTGTGGCATCAGCAATAAATTCAAAACTTGGAATTATTCATAACCTTCAAAAAAAAAAAAAAAGTAGAAAGTAGCTGACCTGCTCCTTCTGTCTACATAATATGTCTTTATATTTTTGTAGACCTGGAAAACATAAATTACCACGAAAAATGATCTTCAACCTCAGTTTTCGACCATTAACACGGCTAGATTGTGGTATTATCATTGCATACAACACGGTTTTTGAGGAGAATTTTAAAAACTGAGAATCAGCCAGAGAATACTAGCTATTTTTGAAGTATTCAACCACTTATCGAACGATTGACGGATTAAGTTTTTCTTATTTGCCTATGTAAATTAATATTTTGATTCTCTGTATGTTGAAGCTGATTAGTCGAAATTCTTCAGTCTTGATATGTTTATTACATTATTTCGGAAATCGTTTATTTTGAGCGGTTTCAAGAGCCTAACTAAACAAATGTGAAAAAAAAGATATAAAGGATAACCGATTGTTTCAGAGATAACTGCCATCCCTGTTCTACATCTACATCTACATCTACATCAGTACACATACTCCGACAGCCACCGTACGCTACGTGGCGGAGGATACTCAGTACCACTGCTAGTCATTTTCCTTTCTTCTTTGGACAACATGGTTGTGGAGATGAAGCAGCGATTAGTTTAATTAATCAGTTATTCAAAAATATTCTTAATCGCATTTATTATTATTATACCGCCAACCGGTTTCAACCCGACTATAGTTCGCTACCGTTATGTAGACAAGAGTCACACCACCAGCAGTCGGCCAATGGTGTAAACGCCCAGAAGATGACCCCTACGTCGGGTTGAAACCGGTTGGCGGTATAATAATAATAATAATAAATGCGATTAAGACTGTTTTTGAATAACTGATTTTTCTTTCTGTTTCACTTTCAAATAGCGGAAAGAATAACGAATGTCTGTATGCCTCTACACGAGCCCTAATTTCTCGTGTCTTATCTTCGTGCTCCGTAACCAAAATATACGTTGGCGATAGTAGAATCTACGTACATTTGCAGATGGGAATATTCAGCCGCCAGATAATTGTTAAATTTCATGGTGAAACCTTCAGGTGTCATTTATTTCGCACAATTCGCTACTAGTTACGGTCTATGATCATTATCAAGCTTAAGTGGCATAAACGTCAGGAAAGTTATACCATAATTTGAACATAAGTATTATGCTCTTTTCAGCAATAAACTTCAAATACCGGTTCTCTAAATTTTCCTCATAGTATGCCTTTAAAAGAAATTAGTCTTCACTCCAGGGATTCCCATATGAGTTCCTGAAGCATCTCCACAACACTTGTGTGTTGTTCGAACCTACCGGTAACAAAAATAGCAGCCCGTCTCTGAATTGCTTCGATGTCTTCCTTCAATCCGATCTGGTGCGGACCCCAAACACTCGAGCAGTGTTCTAGAAAAGGTCGCACAAGCGTCCTGCAGGCGGTCTTCTTTACATGTAAAGCACACTCGCAAAATTCTCGTAGTAAACCGAAGTAGACCACTCGCCTTCCCTGCTACAGTCCTGACACGCTCGTTCCCTTTCGCATCGCGTTGTCACATTGCTCCCAGGTATTTAAACGACGTGACTGTGTCAAGCAGGTCACTAGTAATGCTGAATCCGAACATTATGGGTTTGCTTTTGCTATTCATTCGCATTAACTTACAGTTTTCTGCATTTAGAGCTAGCTGCCATTCATCTCACCAACGAAAATTTTCTGTTAGTCATCTTGTATCCTCCTACGGTCACTCAACTTCGACAATTCCCCATGCACCTTAGTGTCATCAGCAAAGAACCGCAGGTTGCTGCCGACCCTGTCTGCTACACCATTTCCATAAACAGCAAATAATAGCTGTCCTATAACACTTCCAAGGGGCAGTCCTGACAATACCCTTGACTCTGATTAACATGCGTGGTCGAGATTAACATTCGTGTGCTTTTCACGAATTACATGTATTAGACACTAACTTTTTTATTCCGAATAATGTTAACGCTATGAGTGGAAAATAAGCATTTAACGGGTTTGCTTATCCACTGCATCAGCACCGGTTCAAAAGATATTTTATTAGAAATGGTTCAAATGGCTCTGAGCACTATGGGACTCAACTGCTGTGGTCATAAGTCCCCTAGAACTTAGAACTACTTAAACCTAACTAACCTAAGAACATCACACACATCCATGCCCGAGGCAGGATTCGAACCTGCGACCGTAGCAGTCGCACGGTTCCGGACTGCGCGCCTAGAACCGCGAGAACACCGCGGCCGGCGATATTTTATTAGAAATCTGTCGCTTATTCTAAAGGTTACTGTGTTTTATTGTGTGTTATTGACCATGTAAATGAAATGTATGTTTTTTTTCTAAATTCCTTGTAAATTGCAGAAAAGATACAGAGATGCTGTCAATGGGATGGACAGCACAAGTTCAGATTGGCTGTGCTGGTGTACTTACCCTCCAACCCCCCCCCCCCCACCTCCACACACACAAACACAAACACACACACACACACACACAGACACACACAAAAGTGGGCTGGAGCCTCGACAGCATGCTCTTCAATTTCCAGACCGACTGTGTGGTAACCCACTCAGGCTAGTTGGGGGTTAATGAAGTCGTTTAATAAGTGAGCAGAAAGTGTACCTGCTATACCCTGCAGTACTACTTCTGGCATATTTTGTTTCGTTAGAAATTACAACGTCAGTCACCCTACAGTATCAAACAAAAACATTACAGTGCACAGTTAGCATCTGATAATATAATTTCTATATTACAGCTAAATTATGTTACAAAGTACAACTTTATAATGTAGACACTCCCTTATCCCTGATATGCAGTCGTCAAAACCTCATACCCAAGTATGATTGCTGATGGATCTCTGTGATCTAAGCTCATCACAATAACATCACGACACGGTAATATGGATCAGCGTGATGGTCTTTTATGGGCTTCTCGTAACAGTAAGGGCCACTGATGCAGCCCATTGCAACTGTGTTTCGCGTACGAGGAATGCGTTTCGCGACCTTGTCGAGCTAGTGGTCCACTAGCGCGTGTAGTTGCCCAGATCACGTGACTTCCATATATGTACTACTTAATTTTTTACAGATCTTTTATATCACGATTTTGTAAAAACTTTGGACATACAGCCTTTGAAAGATCTGACAATCTACTTCCACTTTACGTTTAGCATTGACCTTTATTTACACTGAAGCGCCAAGGAAACTGGTATATGCATGAGTATTCAAATACAGGGATATGTAAACAAGTGCAGAATACGGCGCTGCGGTCGGTAGCGCCTATATAAGACAACAAGCATCTGGTGCACTTGTTAGATTGGTTACTGCTGCTACAATGGCAGGTAATTGTATTAATTTATTCAGCTTTCGGGTTACAGGCCGCGCGGAGTGGCCGCGCGGTTTCAGGCGCCATGTCACTGATTGCGCGACCCCTCCAGCCGGAGTTTCAAGTCCTCCCTCGGGCACTCATGTGTGTGCTGTTCTTGACATAAGTTAGTTTAAGTTAGTTTAAGTAGTGTGTAAGTCTAGGGACCGATGACCTCAGCAGTTTGGTGCCTTAAGAATTCACAGACATTAGATGTTCTGTTTGGTAAGGATGATCCAAAGGCACTTGTGGCAGTCCATTTTGGCAGTTCATATGTTTATAATACCTATGGCCGTAGGTATCTTCGAAAATCAAAGTCCCGCTTGAGATTTACATTCGGTTGTATTCTGCTGAATGTGTCATTCGTTAATGCCTAGAGAAAATTTGCTCACAATGTTTCAAATGTGTGCATGATTGACCGTCATCTCGTGAAGGCACATGTAGGAAAGTTACTGTGGCCGAGATGAAGCTACCTCTGAAACGAAAACTATGTAGGAACTTCAGCGCTTCAGGTGGAGCATTACAAGTGCAAGGTGATGTGGGTCGTTTGGACACGGCAGTGCCTGGCAGCTTACTGACCCACAGTGGTCTTTCCACCACTGCCGCAAAAGACAGAGGTAGGCTGGCCAAAAAAACAGTAGTGATGCTTCGATCTGTAGACTGTTTTGTTTGGGAGCCGAGATGTTGAGTAGAATCCGAAGCAAGCAGTGGCCCCTCGGTATCTGGACATCCACGATGAAGTCTGCTACATCTGCAAGTCACCTTATGACTCACATCGAGCAGCAGTTTAGGCGCCATGTTATAGCAGTGTTCGTGACTGCCGAAGCATCAGAAGTTTAGGTAAGGCTACCGGTGTTTTATGAGCAAACCGTTTACATAGAGTGCTCCTCAATGATAGCTGCATGCTCTCATTGCTGCCATTCAGGTAATGCTAGCGTTTCTTAGAATCTCTCACTAGCCCACATTTTCCTGTGTATTACACTAGTTAATGTGTGTGATTTTCTACTGTGCTCACAGTGGCTGTTGATAGAGAAACTTCTAAAAGTTGAACGCATTGAGTGCATTGGCTCTTGTTTTAGTGCTGTCATAGTAACTGATTCAGTTTCTGTTGTTATTGGTTTCATTAAATATGAGGGAGAATCATTTAACAGCATTTTAAGTTCTCGCTACGTACAAGTTACACTGTCTGTTTTGCTTACTTTTGCTGACGATGTTTTTCGAAGCTTAAAGACATATCCAATATTTATCGTGACATATGAAAACAGTGAGTGATGCAGTAACTTCCGTTTTCTATAAGATACCGTGATGCTTCGGTCATTTATTGGGAACACACACTAAAATAACTATTTATGTACTATTGATACAGCCTGACTGCAATCAAACATCTTTCCTGAATAGACTTTCATATGAATTGATTTCAATGTAGACACTTAAACGAAGTGGAACGATTTTGGGTCCTCGGAAAACATCCTGCACATATTGGTGGAGGTAGAAATGAAGAGAAATGGCCACGAAATAAACAGGACTTCGGAGCAATATGTGGAAAAAAAACCGGTGTCACTGATATTTTAAGTTTGCTCACGAATGCAGATTTTCAGTAGCGCTTGATCGCAATGTCCTTTACATCATTGTTGGTGTACAGTTCTTTACCAAACAGAAAAACCACACAAAACAATCAAACTTTTATGCGAATTATTTATTAGCAATTAATCATTCCTCACCTTAATTTAGTAAAAAGTCAAATTTTTCCGTCATTTATATGTTGTTCACACACCTTCAACCTCATATATAGCTTGCAGCATTCAGCAACTTTAACTGCTTGGAATCACACGTTCTTTAGCATTGTACACTTTTTCCAGTAACTGTTTATCCTCCAATAGTTGAATCCTTATTTTCATATATTTTATGTACAAAAAACCTCACATCACTCTCTCTTACTATCTCTCTTTACTCACTGTCCAAGTGTCTCCAGCTCCTGCTCCACTCATTTTACATCAGTTTTCGTTTCTTCCGGCATTGTTCACGTACAATAGAAAATATGAATTTACAGTACTATATTCTAAATATAAACTTACATACGTCATATAACGTAGAGGGCACGCATGAAAGAAAAGAAAAAGACATAAATAATGAAGTACCTCTAACAGAATGCCCTCCTCCATGCTAAGAAACATCGATTCCGAAAACGTCGATCATGTGAACCCCAATTCCACTTTTCTCACATGACACACTGAAACGTTTGAATAAAGGCAATCAGGTGTACGTGATATTTATCGATTTCCGGAAAGCATTTGACTCAGCACCACATCTATGCTTAATGTCTAGAGAACAATCAAATGGGATACCAAATGAGTTTTGCGATTGAATTGAGGAACGTTTGGTAGGGAGGATGTTGCTAATATCTTGATGGAGAGTCATCGACAGATTCTATAATACCCCATGAAATTAGGATGCTGCAACTATCTTCGATGTAGATGGATGCTGCAAATATCTTTAATGGAGAGTCATCGACAGATGTAGAAGTAACTTCTTCAGTACCCCATGAAATTATGATGGGCCCTTTGCTATTTATGTTATATAATAGTGACCTTTATGACCTTGCGGACGAAATTAATAGTAACCTCAGGCTTTTGGCAGATGTAGTATTTACCTGTAATAAACTTTCTGAAAGAATATTTATATTCAGTTAGCTCTTGAGAATGAAGTGGTGCAACGATTAGCATCTTGCTCTAAATACACAGAAATGTAAAAATGTCCACTTCAGAAAATAAAAAAAAAAAACGTAGTGTCGTGTGACAATAATATCAATGAGTCACAGTTGTAATTGGTCAACTCATACAAATAGCTGGGCGTAACGCTAAGTAGGAATATGAAATAGAATGATGACAAAAGCTCAGTTGTGGATAACGCAGGTCGCAGACTTCGGTTTGTTGGTAGGATACTGGTTAGTGGAAATCAAAAATGGTTCAAATGGCTCTGAGCACTATGGGACTTAATATATGAGGTCATCAGTCCCCTAGACTTAGAACTACTTAAACCTAACCAACCGAAGGACATCACGCACATCCATGCCCGAGCAGGATTCGATCCTGCGACCGTAGCGGTCCCGCGGTTCTGGACTGATGTGCCTAGAACCGCTAGGCCACACCGGCCGGCTTAGTGGCAATCATATTTCAAAGGAGACTGCATACAGATCACTCATGTGACCCATCCTAGAACTCTGCTCAAGTGTGTGGGACCCGTAGCGAACAGGACTAATAGGGGATATCGAACATATACAGATAAGGGTAACACGAATGGTCACACGTTTGTTTGACCGTGGAAGAGTGTCACAGAAGTGCTGAAGAAAGTGAACTGGCCAGACAATTGAAAAAAGCACTCCGTCTTCAGGCCATGAGTGGCCTACCGGAACCATCCGACCGCCAAGGATGATGCGGATAGGAGGGGCGTGGGGTCAGCACACCGCTCTCTCGGTCGGTATGATGGTATTCTTGCACGAAGCCGCTAGTATTCAGGCCAGTAGCTCCTCAATTGGCATCACAAGGCTGAGTGCACCCAGAAAAATGTCAACAGCGCATGGCGGCTGGATGGTCACCCATCCAAATAACGGCCACGCCCAACAGCGCTTAACTTCGGTGATCTCACGGGAACCGGTGTTTTCACTGTGGCAAGGCCGTTGCCATGGACAATTGAAAACGGACGTAAATTTCAAGAAACGGCTTTAAGTGATGACTCTCGGAATAGAGGCTGCTGCAACCCCCTAAGTATCTTTCCAGTAGATACCGTGAGAACAAGATTTGATTAACTGTAGCACGCACGGAGGCATTAAAATTATCATTCTTCTGCCGCTCCATACTGAATGGAACGGGGATAAACCCTGAGAAGTGGTACAATGGGACGTACTCTCTGCTGAGCTCTTCACAGGTGTTTGCGGAGTATATACGTAGACGCAGAGCAGACAGCACCAGGGGGAGCTCCATTACACCTTCACTTTGATGCTCCAATTTCTGATTCATAAGATCCTTGTAAATTTTGCGGTATTGTCCTTGTCTCCTGCTCACGAACAGTCAAGTTACAGATATTCCACTTAAAAAAATTGGTTGAAATGGCTCTGAGCAGTATGCGACTTAACTTCTTTGGTCATCAGTCCCCTAGAACTTAGAACTACTTAAACCTAACTAACCGAAGGACATCACACACATCCATGCCCGAGGCAGGATTCGAACCTGCGACCGTAGAGGTCGCGCGGTCCTAGACTGTAGCGCCTAGAACCGCTCGGCCACTCCGGCAGGCTAGTCCACTTAGAATAACCGGAAGACAGGAAAGTGACACGCAATGAGCGCTTCGAAAACACTTGCTCCGAGCATTAAAGTGTTACAGTGAGGCACTGAGGGTAGTCTTACTGCAGAAAGAGAGGACAGAGAGCGGCCAGCGAGCAGTGTAGCGGGGTGCAGCATGTGCGCTCCGGCCATTACTCGCGGCCTAATAGAGAGCTAGTGGGCCCCGGCCCGCCACAGTCTCGGCTTCGGTCGCAACAGCGCCGAGTCCCGCAGCCGGTAATGCCGGGGACGCTCGATGGCGCCGAAAACTACAGCCGTTTGTGCGGCTATTACCCTGATGGTAATTGCCGCTGCACCCGCGCCGCGCGCACTGCGGGCCGAGTTACGGCGCCGGCCGGCTGCCGGCTGGCGCGGAGAGCAGATGCGCCGTGATAATGCCCAGATTAGCGGCCCGATATTAACCCGGCCTCGACAACAAATCACTCAGCGGCGGGCCGAGTCAACCCCCTCCCCACCCCTACTGCACCCCTTGCACACTCGGTTTTAATTGCAACCGCACTTGTCACGCCGTTGTGTTGCGCAGCCATGAGCTGTATTTAGTCCACTTGGGATGAGGGTAATGCTCTGATCTATTGCTTCGGCCTGCATTGTTTTACGAATAGGTCGTTGAACTACCTCACCAATCATTCTCTCGAAATAAGTAGTATTGTACTGATAATCACAGATTAACTTACGGAATAAGCCACAAATTTGAGTACAACGTAAATATATTTTAACGATTCACATACGATATTCACTGCAAATACAGTGCCGAAATAATACTCATTGTATCCAGAGGCAAAGCAGAAATTTGTTCGATAGGGGGAAAAGATTATGAAGTGGCAGTTTTGATACAAGTGTGCTAGTCAACAGGCACTCTGGCCTCTCCATACACTTGTTAAGGGCCGTCAAACCAGCCTATCTTGCATCTGTAAAATCTGAATTTGCATACATGCAAATTATTGTCTTTTCGGTGCCATATTACACTTTCATATAAGGTAGGTACTTGAATGCTATGTACTATCATGTACATGACTCGGAGTATGATGCATGCATGTCATAATTCTGTTCATTTCATCTCACGCACGAGATGAGTGGAAATTTTTGGAGTGTGAGGAGGCCAACCTCTTACAATAGCAGTGAACGGTCAGAATACGAGGGGGGGGGGGGGGGAGGGGGGGGAGGGGGAGGAATATCCGGTCACTGGGAATTGTATATGAATTCCGACACGTGGCTGGCGGATTTCTCTTTTGACGTCGGGTCTCAGGGGCCAGAGCGACGTACGTTCACTTTTTTTGTAAGGACTGGGGGCAGTTTTCTCGCGAAAACCCCACGTTTTGGAGGGAATGCACCAGTTCAGCGCCAAGACTGTGCTGATTGTTTGCGACGTTTCGTAGAAATGGCTGCGAGCTACTCGGGATAACTGATAGAGTGGTGCCTCAAGTCGCATCCCAGTTATAATATTCTGATGGCGCCCGTCGCCAGAGAGCTTCCCGCACAAAGTCCTGCAGAACTGGGAATTGGTGGGAAGAAATGGCATTGCCACCTACGTTCACGAAGTACGGTAGTAAGAGTCTAGACTAAATTGTTGTAAGGCCATAATTGGCGAAACCTTTGGTTGTTGGCTACTATCGGTCGACTTGTGGCACAGTGGCGTGGTCTTCCTCTGGACGCGGGGCAGAAGGGACTTTGTTTTCGTTCTTGCTGCCACAGGAATCAGTCAGATACTTTGCAGCTCTTGCTGCAGTTTAAATTTTTTCGCGCTTGTTCGATTGATTGGTCTCCAAGGCGGCGACCACGAGTAGCAGCCGTCTTCAGCACGCCGCCTGTCATCGGCTCTGGCCTGTTGATTTTCAGTTAATTTTTCGGCCGTACAAAATTCGAATTGAGGTTCCTCAGTGGTGGCATCTGTAGAACTACTTTGCCTCCTTACTGATATAGGGGTACTGCATCCGGTTACGCATTATTTATCGATATTATACATTTCACCTTTTATCTTTGCCCCCCCCCCCATCTCTGATAGTAGAGAAGCATACTAGATTTCATGCAGTATCGTTTGCATTATCTTCTTTCCGACACCTCTGGCACGTGAGGACTATTTATGTATTTGGTTTACATTAATATACATATTTGTTCCTTGTACAAATTCATGATCAATTTCGTGTTCCGTACAAAGAAAATAAACGTAATTTTAATTTTCTATGACAGAATTTATCTGTTAAACAGTCACACTCTCCAGAGTCATCATTTTTGGAGGGGTACTTTAATCAGTTAATTTAATGAATAAATTATACGAGTGGCTAGCCACCCGACGTAGGATTTATATCAGGGCCATTACCAGACTGCTTTACACGCCTTGTGCAGATTCAATATAAACCACTTGGGTGTGATATGCCTCCTAACTTGAATATCATTTAAGGGTCCTACGATAGCAAACACGTAGCTAGTTTGATCGGTTTTAAAACCTGTTATGTACCACACAGTACAAAAAACGTATTGTACCTGGAATGATCGGTAGTTATCCATTCACTATTATTAAGGTGTATTATCTTTATATCTAAACTTTAAGAATATTTCAGTGATGTGTGCAAGCTTCATCGTTTAACTTTTTTATATGACGGCAACTTCTGATTCATTTTTCTGAAATTACGGCCTTATGTGATTAAATCTGGGCTGTCCAATGAGATGGGGAAATAAAGCTAGAAAACTTCACAAAAAATGAAATTTCTCATACTCAGAGATAAGAAGGAGCCATCCATAATTGCTTTGGAGGAAATTTAATAGTTAATATCGCATTCAGTACTATTTATTCCTAATTAGTGGTATCAAGGACTAGGACTGTCATCCTCTTATCTTTAGAAATCTTGTTGTTATACATCCTTTTCCATTATGGCTGTATCACACATACCATGTTGACATTCTGCTGGGTATTATAAAGGACATTCCCCACAGGTTTGTTAAATATAAAAATGAAAGTCGGTTTGTCACAAATAAAAACAATACTGTTAAAAGCACCTCGTGCAACTGCATCGTTTCTGTTTGTGGCCAACCGTTTTACATTTTTTTAACGAGCATGTGTGGAATGTTCTACACAATATCCACTAGAATGTCAAAATGGTATGTATGATACAGTGATAATGGAACACGACGTATAGCAATAAGTTTTTTTAAGGATGAGAAGATGACAGTCTTAACTGTTGAAATAGGTAATCAGGAATAAAAAATAGTGAATGTGATCTTGGCTATTAACTTTTCTCCAGCACAAAAGATTAATCACATCCCATCACGTGCGGCTGACCCAGAGAATAAAAGATCTGAAACAGAAAAAAAGTTAGAACGATTGAGAAAATCCTGTGACCTCCCAAATTAAGTAACCAATGAAACATGCCGTACTGCAATGGAGAAACAGGGAACAGATTTTAAAAGAGGCTTATTCATCTTTGGTGTCATTTACAGCACACTATTTTCTTACAGTACTTCGCGTCTGATCATGTTAATGGTTTTATTTCATTACCTTCATGCTTTCTTTTTTTTATTAATGTCCAGATGAACAAAATGCGTTTAGAAAGCTGTATTTTTTTTTTTGGTTCGATAGGTACTGTGTAGCCTTGTGACATTATGTGAATAATGAAAGTAGCATATGTCCCAAAACATCCCTTATTTTGACAGGTAGGATAGAGTTAACAGACTATAACTGAAACAAAGGAGTCCTCGTGTCACCAGTTTGTACCCCTTAATTTGCGGCCGCGCCAAGTAAACGGAAGAATTCGTAGCACTGCGACTGCGCTCCTCCGCGTGTACTAGTATCACAACGTATGCAGGAGAACTTCTATCGAAATTTGTAGGTAGAAGAACAAATGGGCTGGATAGCTCAGTCGGTAATATACTTGTCCGTGAAAGACAAATGTCGCGGCTGGTCCCGGCGGAGGTTCGAGTCCTCCCTCGGGCATTGGTGTGTGTGTGTTTGTCCTTAGGATAATTTAGGTTAAGTAGTGTGTAAGCTTAGGGACTGATGATCTTAGCAGCTAAGACCCATAAGATTTCACACACATTTGAACATTTTTTTGACAAATATCGCAGGCTAGAGTCTCGTCCGGCACAAAGTTTTAATGTAGGCCGACAAGGAAGTTTCTACGTTATAATGAAAATAAAGCATGTACCTTTTCTTCCAGGATGTTACCTCTGCCCACCCACCCACTCCACGCCCACCCTTGCCGATATCTATGTGTGTATCATAATTGACACACATGAAGGTAAACAATAATAGAAGAAAAAATGTTCCAGTAAACACATGCGATACAACTGCGAATGAGTGGTGTGAGTCACCACTGACCACAGTGTGACAAGTGTCCACAGGCAGTTGGGTTGATATTTCACTCATGGCTCATAGATGGTTGGCGCCGGCACAGTTTGCTGCTAAAGTAAGACGTTTAATACGCCAGTTTTTCCCAAAATGAATAGGTTGACTGGGGCACACATCTTGGCCTTCGAGATGATCTTACCCCAGTCCTTTCTAATTTGCTATCGAAACATTCGTATAGTAGCGTGTAAAGCAAAAGCAGTGTTCGCATTGTGCGTCACTGCCAAGCAACAGAGCTTGATGAAACTTGGACCACATACATAAAGAAATGCTACAGTATGGCACAGAAGGTAACTAAAACAAATAAACAATGAGACGAACAGAAAAGATACTGTGGATCAAATACAATAATTACACTGAAGTCACCGCGATGTGTCACGGTTCCCTGGCCATTACAGAGCACCATGGATGGCCAAGCAAGCTCTGAAAAGTGATCACATGCTAGCCACATGTTTGATAAATTGTCCTTATGGTAGCGCATTCCATTTCTCGACCAGCGCGCTTGACAACCCCGGATACTCGTTGATGGATCTGGAAAAGCTGAAATACGTCTCTCCAACGCCTTCCACGTGTGCTGGTTGGGATTTAAATCGGGAAAAGAGGCAGGACACTGCATTTGGCAAACGCCCTCTCATTGAAAGAACTCCTCGACGTGCGCAGTTCGATGCTGCCACACGATGTTGTCTATAAAAATGTAATCTGGGCTAATGTACCCCTGAAAAGATGCTCTTTGGGAAGGAGTACAGTGTCACAATAGTTCTGACTGTATTAAGTTCAAGTTTTGGGAGTTTACTGTGCCAATGCAACAGTATGCCATCCCAAACCACCTGCACCACTGAAACGACTACATTCGACAATGTTACTGGGTGCATTATGTGTTCCGACCGCTCGTCATGTGAGGGTACTTTTAATGCTCCCAGGAACGTAATCCTTTATGATGGTCCAGTTGTTAATGTGTGAGGAAGCGTAATATTGTATGGCCGTACTTACGTCCTTGTCAGAATAAAACACTAAACAGATTCAGAAGGATGTAGGTTGCAGCAAGTACTGGGGGGGGGGGGGGTTGTTTGGGGGAAGAGACCAACCAGTGAGGTCATCGGTCTCATCGGATTAGGGAAGGAAGTCGGCCGTGCCCTTTCAAAGGAACCATCCCAGCATTTGCCTGGAGCGATTTAAGGAAATCACGGAAAACCTAAATCAGGATGGCGGGACGCGGGATTGAACCGTCGTCCTCCCGAATGTGAGTCCAGTGTGCTACCACTGCGCCACCTCGCTCGGTCCTTGTCAGACACCGGTCAACTGTGACACTGTACTCTTCCTCATGTGCACCTTTTTAGGGGTGCATTTCACCCTGATCTCACTCTTACGGATGACAAAGTGCGATTGTATCTAAGGGCCAGGGTGTTGTAGCTCTTGGAATGAGAGGATATTCAGCGAATGGATTGGTCTGCCCGTTACACCAACTTAAATCCCATAGAGAACGTGTGGGATGCGTTGAGGGAACGTACTGCACCAGCGACGACTCAGAGTTGGTCAACCGCGCTGGTGGAGGAATGGAACGCCCTGCCAAAATAACTCCTTATCGACATTGTGGCCAGCATAGAAGCACGCTCCAGATCATGCAACGCCGTCTGTAGTGATCACACACAGTATTAAGAACCATGTTCTGCCTTTTGTAATGGCCAGGAGGTTCATCATAAATCGCGATGACTTACGTGTAATATCGCCTTTGAATACAAGTGTCATTTTTGTACGTCTTATTGCGTATTTGTTTCACTTAACTGTACCGTACTATACTGTAGCAGTTATTTCTAGGTAAGGTCCAAGTTTCCTTGGCCTCTGTTACTTGACAGTTCAAATGGTTCAAATGGCTCTGAGCACTATGGGACTCAACTGCTGTGGTTATCAGTCCCCTAGAACTTAGAACTACTTAAACCTAACTAACCTAAGGACATCACACACATCCATGCCCGAGGCAGGATTCGAACCTGCGACCGTAGCAGTCGCACGGTTCCGGACTGCGCGCCTAGAACCGCGAGACCACCGCGGCCGGCTTACTTGACAGTGCAACATCCCACGAAACGTACTTCCGTCCTTAACTTTTGCAACCCGATGTATTTCAAGGATAATGTTTCATATTAAGAGTCTTTTGCAATTATCTCGGAAATAAGCTTGAAGTGAATAGGAATCTAAGTACCGTTGTTTCGAAAGGTGTAGCTTCACCAAAAACGGGATCTATGTGGCAACACCAACACATTAAAAGGCGATTTAAGAGCCATGATGGTTTCTATAGTTACAGCGATCGGTGATAGAATACGCTGGGTGTATGTGCCAGACACTCGAAGGTATAAAGGGATGTAACTCGTGAGCTGCCTCGCGTTTTCAGTCATCGTTGTTGTATTATTTTGCAGCCTGTAGTGAGTTGTGAGTGACTATCATTAGAAGGCTTATCGGTGTTATTCAGTTTAACTACGGGAGATGAGGTAACAAGAAGCGAAGGAAGGAAGGAGAAGGAACATTTAAGAAGCTGAGAAATCCTGGCAATGCTTACTAACACTGTAGTGAAGGCGAAGGATGCCCCATTCCAGCAAACTGTAAGTTCAAATACAAGTGAATATGTATAGCCTATGACCAAAAACTTTTATTAGTTTTATAAGACCATTGCAAACAACAAAACGATCTTCTAGGAATAATGCAAGTTAAGCGTGTTGCAAGACACTGGAATGGTACATATGGAGTTCCTGCGCGAACTAGGCGTCAAAGAACGCTGATGTACACTGTACCAAATGGCGACGGCAAAATTATGCAAGTTCGTAAGACTACTTTCTGCAATATTTTTGCTATCTCTGCTAAGAGGTGCCAGCTTTTAGTAAAAATCTAAAAGGTTACTAATCCTGTGTCTGGTGAAAAAAGGGAAGGGGCAATAAGAAAACTGATCGAAAATATACTCATGATGGCAAGGCTCTTCTTTGTGAGCACTTACAATCATTCCCAAGAGATGTACGTCACAATGGGAACAGGATTCAGGGAAGGAATTTCTTTCACAGGATTTGAACATATCCAGGTTGTACGAGGCTCTAAGCAACAAATCCTAACAGCACTGTGTCGCACCATTTTATTATCTAGTATTTAATAAGCATTTCAAAAGTAAACTGTCCTTCAGGTTACCTAGAACAGACACGCACACAACATGTGATTTGTTAGCTTGTTACCGCCACATCGTATGGTACAGCTAAAAGAGATTCCATAAATAAACTAAAATTCATCATTTGAAAGCTGAAAAAGCATGAAAAGAAATGATAAAAGATTTAATGAATCTTAAATTCCTAGTAGCTGTTGCATTTAATTTAGAAAAAGTACTATCTTACCGAGTTTAGCTCATATTAACACGTACTACCTAAGGCAACTTCCTAATTTCCACCTTTGTACCCATTTCCACAGTAATATCAGTATGATGAATATGTGGTGTAAAGGAATATCAGGTAGGGGAGGGAACGAAGTTGCATCCTGTGTCTTTCGAGCCCTCAAAGAAATTGAATCTACCGACAAACTCACAGTGGTAATTGCTAAGGGTAGAATAAAAAGAAAATGGTGACATTTTTGTGGGTGTGTTTAGCTTGCATTGAAATGTACGCAGAAAAAAACCATAAGTTCTTAGTCGGGGGTCACTTCTTCCTCAACTGGGACCGTAATTTTGCCTCTGTTTAAAATCGGAAAAAGCTTACTAAATGCAATGTTCCAGAAGACTAGAAATCCGTGAAAGAAAATAAGTGACAAATCCAGCTAAAGTAAACATGTTAAATGAAGCTGATTTTTTCGACTTCAGAAAAGCAGCAGGGACCTCTATTAACACAGCGAACGTTAACATTACAAAACTTTCGTGGATAAAAGTTACTTCTAGTAATCCTGAAAAAATCGTGGTTAAAAGGACATTCAATGAACTCGAACAATGGACTGAAATGAATGTTTTCAAGAAAGGTGTGACGGGAACGAATGTACCAGAGGTAGCATTGACTCTGTTGGTGTGCAACATGACATATTACAGAAGCTCGAATGACCGAATTAAAATCTGTGTCAAAATTTTTTGTAAAACCTGAAGACAAACTGTTATGAAAGCATCACATCTTAAAATTCAAGCAATGTTCAGAATGTTTTTATTTTTTCAATATGATCGCAAAAACGGATTTCAATACTGTTGTATTAACAAACTTGAACTTTACTTAAAAAGATGTAAGTTCTGATATTAAAGTAACAGTTTCTTTCTGTTATAAATACAAGCAAGAATAGGAGACCAACAGCTATTCCACGATTAGTTATCATCCAAAGTAACATTTTTGCCTCTAGTCAAGTACTGTAGACATATAACTGACTGCGTGCCTTGAGTTTTGCTTGTTTCTTTACACTTATTGATCAATTCATATTTATTTTTAATGAGTGAGCACGGTATAACATGTCATCAATTAAAACACAGATGTATTTTGAATTAGAAAATTAAAAGTAAGTACTAACCAAAGAAAAAAAGCATTTCGTGCGAAAAGTTGAGAATGGCACTTATGTCCCTTTTACTTCGAGCCTTGCACTACTATCTTTGAACTCAGGGATTTCTTCGAGTTGTGGCCAATTAGGGATTAGAAGTGGGTGTTTGAAAGAGTCGGTTTTTGCTTTAGCACTCATGGTGGAATTTCGGTACTGATCGGACGCTGACCAGGATGGAGAAGCGCGTTACTTTAATCAGTGAGATTGCGCAAGGTTCTTGTGTACGAAACACATTTGTGTGATAATTTTCTGCATTTTCATTTTATTTCCTATTGGTCTCTTCCACGTCGTAAATTTATTAATATTACTGACACCTCACATCAATCAGAACTGAGTGCTTTGCAGATGGGTTTCTGCTTAGTACATGGGCGATAATACTAACCCTATCTTTCATCATCCATTTTTATACAATGCTCACTAGCATGTCGCAGCTGGAAAAAAGTCACTTACATTAAGTCCTTATTTCGCAGTGTTACACGTGCAGATTTGTTCACTTCGAGATACTAAGTCTGAAACACAATTGAGTGATGACACTTCTCTGAAGTACCTGAAATACTGCAGTCTGTCGCTTGTTGCAAGGGATTACCGTTCCTTTCTGTTGTCATGACACAATCATTTTGAAACCTCAGTATCTAGAAATGAAGAAAATTATAGGCGTACCACTATTGAAATAAGGCCTTTTTACTTTAATAGCTTTCTATCAAACACTATCTACAACGTTCTAAAAATGCGATTTGATAATAGTTTTTTTGTAACGAAATGAATGCCGCTATTACGAATAGTGAATATAGTTATGTCGCTACATTTTATGAATAACGTACGTTGTTATCTCTTCATGATTCTATTCATAGTGGACTTCCTCATTCCTTTGATGGCTTCTGTATATTATTAATTTGTGAGTCCACCAGATGTAAGGTTTGTTTGTAAACTAGAACTGAACTCGTTCCAGTGGGAATGATTTTCTCTGGGCTTTATTCCACTTTTCCTCACTTATCACCTAGCACATGCTTTTATAAGGCTACAATAGGCACAGCTATGCATACAATACTATTTAACTGCACTTTTCTCTCAGATGTCTTGCATTAGTATCTGTGTATTTAAGTAAATGGGTGTAAAATAGGGATGTAATTTTTGCGCCTACTGTTCAATCTACATACATGGAAGAAGCAATGAGGAAATAAAAATAAGGTTCAAGAGTGGAATTGAAATTCAAGGTGAAAGGCGATCAGTGATAAGATTCCCTGATAACACTGCTTTACTCAGTGAAATAGAAGAAGAATTACGGGACGTGTCGAATGGAATGAACAGTCTAAAGAGTTCAGAACATAGATCGAGAGTTAATCGAAGAAAAACGAAAGTAACGATGAGTAGGAGAAATGAGCACAGTGAAAAACTTAACGTCGGGATTGATTCTCACGAAGTAGATGAAGCTAAGGAGTTCTGCTACCTAGCAGCAAAATAACCCATAGCGAAAGGAGCAAGGAGAACATGAAACAGATTAGCATTGGCAAAAAGGGCAATCCTGGCCAAGAGAAGCATGCTAGTATCAAACATAGTCATCAATTTGAGGAAGAAATTTCTGAGAACGTATGTGTGGATCACAGAATTGTATGACAGCGAAACATGGTCTATGGAAAAACCTGAAAAGAAGGGAATCGAAGCATTTGAGATATGGTGTTACAGAAGAATGTTGAAAATTTGTTAGACTGGTAAAGTAAGCAAACAAGAGGTACTCTGGAGTACCATCAAGGAGAGAAATATGTGGAAAACACGGTCAAGAAGAAGGGACAGGGGGGCAGAACATATGTTAAGACATCAAGGAATAACTTCCGTCGTGGTCTAGAAAGAGCTGTAGAGGGTAAAACTGCAGAGGAAGACAGAGATTAGAATGGATCCAGTAAATAGTTGAGAACGTAGGTTGCAAGCGTTATACTGAGATGAAGCGTTTGGCACAGGAGAGGGATTCGTGGTGGACCTCGTCAAACCAGTCAGAAGACTAAAGAAAAAAGAAAAAAACCTAAGTGTTTTGTTCGCCTGCAATTTTCAGCGCCACAAGGTATGACCGCGACCAACATATCCAGTAAACACAAGAGTTTTGCCGTCAGTGGTGTATCCTCATCTGGTTGTTATTGAGTATATACATATATAAACTTATTCACGTGTTTCACAGATTGCACTCAAATGTGCATGGCACACGTGAGTCGTACAAGGGAGAATGCAGATTCGTTAATATTTTCAAATGCAACGTTATACATTTTCAGGAACGTAACCTATCAATCGGCTTATTCTGCCAGGATATTACAGCTATTAATTCAGTAACACTAAGAAAAGTATCTTTCACGAAAGGAATGGTTGGAATACCGTAGTATGTGGCATTAGGGAGTCGTCTTTACTAATTAGCGATGACTAGTTTCGGACCTGCGCTCATTCTCAAACCGCGACTTCCTCCGAAAATAAATAAGGAAAAATTTCTAATGAAACTTAGTATGGTATTCCAACCACTTATTTCAATAAAAGTGAAGTTGGGGACCTACTTCACCTCCGGCATGCTGTAGATTTGTAAAAGTAACCGGTCAGAGTTAATTGCATCATATGACATGAATCTTAATGATACCTCTGGAGTGGATGGGAGTGCATTGGTAAATAATCTTCCATACCACCGAAGATCTTCTGTTCACCTACACTGCATGATCAATTCTTTTTCAACAACCATGGGCAGCTCCTCGCAATTTACATGACCGACTACCTTGTACGTTTCTGAAGACGATGATAAGTCTTATAGATTTAAACGATACATGTAGTGAACTATTCTCTGTACATTCTATCTACTTTCCATGCATTGCACCCTGGTGAACCATGCACGAATTACATGTCTGCATCTCATCATCTGTAATGCTTCCTTTTCGACAACTCGCCATGAGCAGTAAATAGTTAGCAACGATGTATATGCTTTTAGGTAGTGCTACAATGTCTATGTGGTAGGTAACTGTTGTGTGGCATAATTATATTGCAAACACGTGCCTCAAACGCATTCTCTGTTCAACACCTCCTGACGCCTGAAACACATATTTTGGTCCATTGGTTCTTCATCTAAAAATACTCGTTTTAGTGCTATTACCATCTGGACAAATTTGATGCTAAAGATTAGAGGCACTTGATTATTTCAAACCATTCCCACGGCGGTAGCCATTCATTACAAACTTTACAGACGTATTCTAAACACGCCATAGTTCTTTTTGGATTTGCACAAGAAGGGATTCTTAAAATTAATCATCTTTCAGTCATAATCTAAAACAAGATATTTTAAATCATAGTATGTTAGTTCATTGGTAAATTTGACATATTTTCCACTCATAGACGGAAAAAATTCATTGAAATGATGAGAAATTAAGTTAGAGTTCTAGTTAACTATGACCAGAGTTGCTAACTGCAGAGACTACGGTTGTTAAAATAATCGTTTGTGTTAAGCTGCTATCAGTCTCATTTACATTTGTTTCGTGTATAATTTAACATGACACTACAAGTTTCGAGTCTAGCCTGTTTATCTTCAGGATTTTGCTATGAATTGTTATAATTAAATGTCAGTTAATGAAATCAGTGGTAGAAAGCTGTTAGAGATCCTAAGACAAACAATACTTCTGCAGAGAGTTGTATATGAACGGCATGGCGTTGTGGTTTGAGACGTGCAGTTAACGGCAAAAGACGAAATAGGTTTGCATCCTTCTACGTGCTAATATTTTTTCCGTTCATTTTTTGCGTTTGTAATAGATTCTGGTTATATATTATTCACGTAATAGGTGTACTTCCTGCAGTACTCGATGTTACTTACATATAAGAGTGTGCTCTTTCAGGAATGAATTTCTTCAATTTTGCAACTTTTGCCTGATTAAAATTTGAAAGCTTAAACTGCTCCAACAGAACAGTGCACAGTATTGTAATTTTTATTTCCCTGTCTTACTTAAGATGATTGCCCCCCCCCCCCCCCCCCACCGCCGCCACCGTCCGCTTTTCCCCAATTACCTTTCACATCTTATATTCTCCTACAGCCGTTCCCCCAGAGCACAGCTGCGGGCAAAATTGTAGATTTTGTTTTTTTGTCTTAATGAAGATAATTATGTGTACCTGAAAATGAGCAGAACATGCTCGAAACACATAACGTAAAATAAATATTGATGTGGCTGGTACAAATTTAACACAGTATGTTAGTATTCGTGTGAAGTGGCGTTGGCTGATTGGCACTGATGATTGTGACATGCATGGCATTGATTGATTGTGAAATTCATACTCTTTACTTTCGCCCTGTGAACAGACGACTGTCCAGGAAAATTACGAAAACATTACAGAAATAGAATGAAAACGGAGATTCAATTTGTAACCAGCCACCGATACGTCGAACGCAGATTTCAGCAGTGATTAAACAATACTGTTTTTACTCACGCAGCTGTTTAATGCGACTTTCACAGACGTTAATTGTCTTACTCGTTTTTGTCTTGGATGATGAACAGTCTTTCTTATTTGTATGGAATACGCATAATACGCATGATTACTCTAAGTTTTGGTGGCTGAATTCATATGCTTTCTGCCCATTCCCATGGTTCTCATTTTGTTCTTCCGATTCCACTTCAATTGGTCTGCTTTGAGGACTCCAATACCGCCACAATTACTTTTCTGTTTTTCACTAGCTGCTCGTACACCATCGTGACAGAAAATTTAGTTCTACAGTATCTTTCAACGATTTCGTTTTGTTCCGAAGATGGTAACTATAAGAAAACTGATACATTTTAGATTGCCAGTGAATTTTTCGTAATGTCTGCCATAATTACTTTTAACACTGTTAAAATCAACAGCTGTCGTAACGAACTGATACAGAATACGTCTTAGCAATAAGCATACTCCGTATGCTTTTGGCACATTTGATCAACTACACGAACATGCCAACGGGCGCAATATTTTGGCGATCATACATGTCGCTATCGTCAGGAGCGCTGACGAACTAAGCTTCTTCCTCCTTCCTCTTCCCTCTTCTGACATTAATTCCATAGCTCTTGTTTCGATGTATTAGCACTTGGGGCTCTTCTTTCTTTATCGATGCTGCTTTGTATTTCTAATCGATTATATCGTCGTTATTGTTGTCTCAGTTTTCTCAATAAGTCTGACCATCTTATTCCTTGTCACCACTGAATTCTTTGCCCCGAGAGGCGAATTGTTTCATTTTGTAACAGCACACATTTCTCATAGAATGCTCTTGCAGTATCATGGGTGCGATCCTGTAGGCATTTGACGCTGGTGAGGTCATACAGCTGCCGGGTCGAATAGTTCCTTGGAAGGTGTAGAGCTGCCAGAATGACACTGTTCTGCAGGTGTTGTGTTTTGTGTTTATGTTGGTCTTGGCAACATTACTGCATAATGCCGCTACATATTCAAGTAATGGACGAAAGAGGCATTTGTAGATGGTGATGACTAGTGGAGCAGATAGTGAAGGGTTTGTGTTGAGGACGGTATAATTCCCTGAACGTTCCTATTCCTTTTGCAGCGAATTTCGGCGATGTGTTGCAGCCACTTTAAACTGCTGTCAGGTGTGACGACTTGGTATCTGGTTTTTTGTCTCCACGAAACTGGGCTGCCACACAATACGATAGGTGGGAACGCTGCAGGTATTCGTCGGTAGTGTGAATGATTGACTGAATCATCTGCGAGTTGCCTTTTCGTTACTATTCAGTCAAGGTGTATATTGCCGTTTTAAGTCATAGCAGCTTTCCTCTTGACTATGACGTCCAATATTGGTAATCTTCCTTCTTATTCGGTCTCCACAGAGAATATGATGTTGGTTTGTCTGGAGTTGAGACGTACAAGGAAATAAATGACTTTGTCCCTTCTGTGGGACCAGATGACAAACGTGTGGTGCAAGAAACCGAAAAAGCACGTGGGTTTCCATTTGGATGAAATCAGGACCTCTTATTAGTAGTGCTCTATATACAAACTCTAAACCACTGACAAACCAATGACAAGAGTGGGCTGTTCGAAGCGACTCCCTCCATCGGCTCATAGTATTCTCCATGAAATAGACAATATGTGTACGACGTACCTGAAAACGTCGGTGCTCTTCTCCTCATATTTCTGAATGGCTCAAATGGTTCAAATGGCTCTGAGCACTATGGGACTTAACATCTAAGGTCATCAGTCCCCCAGAACTTAGAACTACTTAAACCTAACTAACCTAAGGACATCACACAACACCCAGCCATCACGAGGCAGAGAAAATCCCTGACCCCGCCGGGAATCGAACCCGGGAACCCGGGCGTGGGAAGCGAGAACGCTACCGCCCGACCACGAGATGCGGGCTCATATTTCTGACTTATGAGTTTAAGTGACTTATGTAGAGGCACTCTGATGAATGACGAAATGACGTAAAAGCTCAGCATGGTATATGATTCCTTCAGCCTGAAGTTGTCGAGGCACATTACAAAATCCACAAAATTGTGACGTGATGTGGGCATTTACTCACCTAAGGACTTAGTATATCTGTCTTACTCTTTGCCAGTAAATATGCAGGAGTTCTGATGTGGCTGACATTGGGCCGTATCGGCACCGCATGTTTATGGACCTTGGCGAGTAAATCAAGTCTTGGCGGTAAAAGTACTTGCTGTGACAATTTCTTGACTACGGCCTCCGGTAATTCCGATTCCTCGAGAAGCGCCCTGGTCTTGTTATCCACGTTCTTGGCGGGGTCTAAGTTAGTCTTCCTGTGGAAGTCGTCATTCATCCGGCCGTGCATCATCTCAGTGTATTCCTTGTGCGGGAGAGCGACAGTAGACACTCTTAACGGGGATAATCTTATCAGTCGTTACTGCGGCTGTAAAGTCAGCAAGGGTTGGGAACCAGCACTGGAGATAATTAAGAAGACGCTCAGCGAATAACGATCCGGTGGCCACAGCGGACGCTACCACAGACGCCGACACAAGCGTCTCGGCGACGGCCGACGCTCGCTTTAAGCGGCGGACCAGGGAGGGAAGGGCTTGCTGTGGTAGGGGATGTAAATCAGTCACGCACCCTCAGGAGCTCAGTTTCTCAACGTACCTGACGATGGCGACGTGTCTGGTCGGTGCAGTATTGTGCCCATTGGACACTATGGACCGTCGATACACCCGAGGAGTGGTCAACAAATAAGCTGGGAGAAACTGTAGAATCTCTGTCGTAGAAATCGAGCAAGAAGGAAACTCGAATTTCTGAAGTATTAAAGCTGTGTTTCGACTAGCGCCATGAATCTACTATTGTGTCATACATGGCTAATGTTTTCACAGCATGCCTTACGCAGGTGTGATAGACTGGCTCATAACAAACTTACAATCGTCATTATCTCTCTCCCATTTTCCTTCTCAGTCGACAGTCCCAACATGGCATTCTTCATTATTTACTTTCTCCTATTGTTTTTTAACATCGTTTGCAGCTCTACATTTCAGAAACTTGATTTACTTTTCCTTCGGAGCCTTCATTTGCATGAGTGTACAATCTAAATTCAGTAACAAAAGGATTACCGTTAATTTGTTACCAGAAATGATTCAGTCCTGGCATAGTATTAAATATGACCATGTCCGAGATACTTTGTGCAGGAAAGCTTCTGAAACGTGTTCATTGCCAAGAGCTAGTACTCCCAAGAGACGTCTACCGGCCGTTGTGTCCTCCTATGGCTTGGGACGTCATGCGGATGCAGTATGAATGGACACGTGGTGAGCACACCGCTCACCCGGCCGCTTTGCAGACTTTCCAGACTATGAATACGCTACTATTCGGTCAAATAGCTCTGAAATTGCCATCAGGAGACTCGAGTGCACCCTGTGTCAGCTCTCCTAGCAAAGAAAAGTCCTTGGCAGCACCGGGAATCGAACCTGTGTCCTCTGCATGGCAGTCATCAAAGCTGACCACTCATGTATGGAGGTGGACAGGTAAGCGTCTCATATTTAAGTTCCTTAAACTTTAGTTACTGTTTACACTGCCTGCTGACCAGTATTACTTATCTGTTTGTTCCTTTCACTGTTCCAGCATCGATATTTCATGATTCAAGAATTGCTGACATAGCAGTAGACAGACTTTTACTCTCTAATTCATCAAGATCATCATTATTTTGTTTTTCCCTATCTTCTATCAAGCGACAGATCTTATGGTCCATTGCGGCTTTCATCTACATCTCTTCTACATATATTATATCTTTCTCCCCATTTCTTCTTCGTCTATGGTGATAACAGAGAATTTTTTTGGTGGTCCTTAATTTTACCTCCTCTATAAGTTGTACGACAGTTCGCTTCTGTTATCTACGATCTTTTGTCTGAACTCCAGCTGCTCAACTACTGCCGTGTATCTACGTGTTCACTGTGTCTCATTTTTACACGTGACTTCTTAAATCGCATGTCTCGTTGCGTAGTTTCTGCCTTCACATTTTCTGACCCTTTACTCACTGCTGCTCATGAAGCCCTTTAATTGCATTAGTTTAGGATATTCCATTGCTGTAGTTTCCTAGCTCTTTAAACCTATGCTTTTATTATTCTTTTACAGCTAGGATTTTTCATTTTATAGTTAATTCCCATTTCTTGGTGAAGGTCAGTCAGCATCCCAGACACTTCACGCATCTTGCTTGTTCATGTAACTAGTTAGGAGATTTAGCTTGCATTCTGCGAAGGATTATTTTGGTGTTAGATAAAGAGACACTGACGAAGTATTTGCGCTTTTTTGTGTAATTCATACAGTTTATGTGATACTATTTTTCTTGTCTGGAAAAGTGTGCAGTCTACCTATTAAACTTTACTGTCGGAAGCGTAGACGTGCTGTCATGTTGTTCACTGACACTTCAAGTGGGTATTGCTGGTGGACGATTTGATACACATCACACTTACTTTACTTTTTCGTGTCCGGAAACTACAATTTGTTTGCCCAGTATTGGTCAATGTCCAATGCTTCTTCTTTAGCCAGCCATAGATTATCGAGGGTGCATCTGTGGTGGCAGGCAGGGCATTGTAGAAGATGTTCCATGTCCTGTCAAGTGCCGCAGTCGCATTTGTCGTCATTTTCGTCCAACAAACCCCATTTGATCATATTAGATTTCACAGGAGCCACCCCAGTTATGATGCGGTTAAGCATTCTCCAGGTTTTCCAATCACCAGAAATGCCGCTTAGTGGGTCCTCTCTTAGTGGATAGTAGATGGGGGGCTCATCTAAGGCGCAACTTAGGAAACGGCGTCTGGATTTGAGTCTGCTGGGGTCACACTCTAGGCCAAATATTGAGTGACGTACATCAAAGGTTTGTTTTAGCTTCTCGGTATGTTCATGGGCTTCCCTACGTGAGTCAGGGTTTGTGAAACCTGCGGCCCTGTGAAGATTTTCTATGGGGGTTGGTTTCATGCAGCCTGTCACTACCCTGCATGTTTCATTCAAGCTAATATCTACCTTTTTTGCATGGGCGGATCTGCACCATACCGGCCAGGCATATTCGGCAGTTGAGAAGCACAAAGCTTGGGCTGACGTTCTGACCACGGTAGGTTTGACACCCCATTTGCTATTGTACAGGTTTCTTATTAGGGAATTTCGTGCTTCAACTTTTTTGCGTGTTTTTTCGCAATGATATTTGTATGTCAATGATCTGTCCAGCACGACGACAAGGTAGGTGGAAGTATCTGTGTGTTCTAGTAATTTCCCATCTCAGGTAACATTGAGCCTGTACTTTGCCTGCCTCGAGTTTAGATGGAATGCACTCACTTGAGTTTTGGAGGGACTCGGTTTTAGAGAATTCTTTTGCAGTAGGTTGACATTGTAGAAAGGGCGGTTTCTAGTTTATCCTCGATGGCTTCAAACCTGTTGCCTTGAGCTGTTATTGCCAGGTCATCTGCATATACAAACGTTCTGGTTTTGTCTGGAGTTGGTTGGTCGTTGGTATATGTGTTGAATAGGCGAGCCCATTTTTCTGATTCCGCCATCGACTCTTTTTCCCCTCAAGCATTACGAAGAACTGTATATTTTGGAACAGGGATTCGATTATCTTGACTAGGTGGTAGTCTTTCAGGATCTCGTAGGTTTTATGCAGTAGTGCCCGATGATCTACTGTATCATAGGCGGAACTTAGGTCGGCTAGTGCCAGCCCGGTGATTAGTTTGTTCTCAAACCCATCCTCGATATGTTCCGTCAATGCCAGAATTTGATTGGTATAGGACTTTCCAGGTCTAAAACCTGCTTGGTGTGGAATTAGCTTCGAGTCAACGATCTTCTCTATTCTGTTGAGTATCAATCTTTCATAGAGCTTAAACAGGTGGCAGAGAAGGGTTATGGGTCGATAGCTCTTCGGAGACTCTGGGTCTTTCAACGGTTTAAGGGGAGCCACCACTTTTGACTTCCTCCACAGTTTCGCGATTTGAAAGGTTTCTCGGCACACGTTAAAATGTCCAAGTATCCAGTCCCTGGCACCAAGGCCGAAGTTTTTAATCTGTTCCACGCAAATATCATAAAACCCAGCGACTTTCCCATTCTACATGGTATTTATGCCATTGTTCAACTCTCTCATGGTAAATTGTTTCAGGAAGTTGGTGTTTTCCGTTGGCAGTAGGCGTGTGATTTTAGTTTTCTGACGTTTGGAGTTGAACTTGCCGTTTAGAAGGAATTGGTTGGCCACCTGGTTTGGAGTTACATTGGCCGGGGCCTTGCTTAGCCTTGGGCCACCATCCAGTTTCTTAATCAGGTTCCAGGCTATTTTGCTACTGTGGGACATATCCATTCTTTCTAGGGTTGCTATCCACTTCTCCTCGCGTGCCTCGCTAGGGATGACATTAAAGCTGTGCCGCAGGTGATGCTTCCGTCGCTGATTGGGTCTTCCACGAACAATACTTGATACTTCTCCAGGATGTCCTTTGAGGCATTTGAGAGCCCTGGGATATAGTGTTGTCTGCAGCCCCTGGGAATATAGCGTCTAGATACATTTCGCAAAGACTCAACAAAGATAATTATTTGGTGTTGGGGTCAGACTGGCTAATTCCTCATCCAGCGCTTGGGAATATTCTGACCATCTAGCTTTTTTAAAGTTGAATCTCCTACGAAAAGGTATTTTGGTTGTTTTGATAGTTGAGTAGACTTGGATTCCAATAGGTCGATATTGTGTCTTTGGGATTGCATCATATACTCTTTGGCAGCCGGTGTCGTAGATGCTCCGGCTGACGAAGCAAATATCGGGATTGTAACCTCGCTTCCAAGTTTTGCTGTTGAAGGAGCAGGGGAGCTTGGTGTCGTGGAGAAGTGAGAGGTTCTTTGTCTCAGCCCATTGTTGTAGCAGCTGACCATTGGCGTCTGTCTCGTCGTAGCCCCAGGTGGTGCTGTGGCTGTTAAAGTCGCCCACAACGAATTGTGTCCTTTGGTTGTTGAAGCTTTCTGGCGTTGAAATGTGCAAGTTCTGGCCGGGGGGTTTATATACGGAGCATATTGTAAATGACCCACTCTCTATGGCTAACACTTCAATGTTGTTGGTGGTTGTCTTACTCGTGGAAGAGAGCAGCATCTCGGGTCTGGTAAATATTGCGCTCCCATACCTTCTGTGAGGTGCTTCTACTGCCAAGGACATTCCTTTGATATTGGGTCTGTTTGCTGTTTCATCTATATGCGTTTCCTGCAGGCACAGTACGTCCCACTTTTCTGATTGGCATAGTTGCGATATTACACCCTTTTTATTCTTGGTGATTCCCTCGACGTTCAGGCTGACGATCGTCAGGGTTGGCCCTGAAGAGGACCTGTTTTTGTTTTTGGCTTTTGATTGCATTGGTTTCGGGTGGTGGAAGGTTTGGCTGTTGTCTTCCGGGGAGCGCTGGCATTTTAATCTCTTCTATGTAGCATGTAAGTAAAATACACACGTGGAGGCACCTTCCTTGCTCCCCGATACACATCACAAGTTCTTACCAGCGAGTTCGTATATTGTAAAGATGTTCGTCACTTAACAGCAGAAACAGGTCACGGACTTAAATCCTTTAATGTGGTCGCTCACCCTTGATGCCAGAAAAATGAATCGCTATAAAGACTTAGGCCGACGGATAATGTTTATTCTGGTTGGAGCTACAGCCATGGCGAGTATTTTGAATGATGCTAGGGTCTTTTGACTAATAATTTGTATTTTATTCTTGTACGATGTTGATTTCAGCCTTAGGCCATTTTCAAGTACAAAAACGTATTTGTATGTCAAAGACATCACACTGGTATGACATAAAAGTATGAAATACAAGTCCTTCTCGGCCAGGACATGTATAACAATAAAATTAGAATTATTACAGTCAAATGGCAGCAGCACCATTGACAAAAGAAACTTAGGCCGATACTTGACACCATATTGGCAATGGTAATGATCACAGTTATTATTGGATGCCACCAAATTTTTTATTTAGCTCAAATTTTGCGCAGCCTTTGTTACATTCGGAAACCATGGTAATACCTCACCCTGTCCAATTAATTCCACAAGAAATCCACACATATAATAGCGGTATTGACAACACTTACACACTTATTGAACATTTCTCTTGATTCTAAGGATCCCCATCGTGCACCGACGCCCGTCCACGCAATGACACCTGAACACAAGCGTCCTGTTACCCTATTCTCTCCTCTAGCGACCGTGTCATCAAACTACGTATTGTCTCTCTGTACAGGAGACAGAAGAGAATCTTTAAGGTAACCAATAAAAGGCATGAAACGTGTTATGGTGTGCCGTCTCACGTTATCATCCACGTATCCAGAGCGTGACAACGACGCAGAATGCTACACAAAAGTTTCTCGTCAGTGGCTTCCACGTGGGTAATTCCACATTGAATCAAGTTGCACAAATTTGCGTGTTTAATGAACGCGAAAACTAAGACAACACTTTAAATTTCTTCATTCAGAAACATCATTTCCTATCTTATAAGATCAGTCTCATTCAACGACGGAGCTAATTGGCCATAACTATTATAAATAGACGTATTTTCTATGAACATGAAGTGAAAATAGTTGATTTCATACAGCTCCTGCATTACAGTTTAACATATTGAGTCGTGCTTCTATCATGACTTAGTCAAGACTGAAATTACTGTCTATCTCAATGCTACCCAATGCTACACTCATTCTCCTGAAGTCAGTTTTTTGTCGGACAGTTTATTTATGTATTTTGAAAACGATATCGGCTGCAAACATCCCACTTCTTCTGACTAACTGTGCGATGAACACAGCCCTTACTGCTTGAAAAGACGGAAGAGAAAAGTAGATTTTGAATCTCTGTGATACTGTCTCACAAGCTAATGGGTACTGCGTTTCTCCTGCACTTCGTTCTATCTTACATGTTTGAACAGTCCCTATAGTGCCAAGGCTTTATAGCTGTTCAGTAGTTTCTTACTTCCGCCCTGGCATGGGTTATAATATAACCATTGAGACGTGCTGCCAAATTCGCGCATCCATGTGTATTCTTGTGTTTGTATGTGCGGCAGCCACTTTGATTTGTTTCGCTCACATCCGTTCGACGTTTCTCATCAGACATAGGAAATGATCCACTGCCCGTAGGCTGAGGTGAGACGTGTATTATAAGTATTCCACCTAATAGGCCTAGAAATCCTTTGCTCTACAACGAAACTACCGCTGAAATCATCAAGGCCGTAAACCACCTAGGAGTCGCTGGAGCGAGCTAAGGCAAAAGCAAGTGTCGGGCTCGGACTCATTTGCAGGACTGTTAAGGGGAAGTATTTTGTCCTCCACGGAAGAAGTGGATTACAAGCACCGGTTACATAGATCTTCTTATGACTACTTGCTTATCGGCCTAAGATAATTACCAGGTTGGATTAATGAAAGAGCTGATGATTTTATCGAAGGAAAAGTTTACGGGGACAGTCAACAAAGAGCTTATGTGGTAGATCCCACGAGAGAGGTAATGTGCGTCATGGAGAGGGTTTTACTATTGAGAAAAAATCTCAGATAGTGTGCTTTGTGTGATATACACTCCTGGAAATTGAAATAAGAACACCGTGAATTCATTGTCCCAGGAAGGGGAAACTTTATTGACACATTCCTGGGGTCAGATACATCACATGATCACACTGACAGAACCACAGGCACATAGACACAGGCAACAGAGCATGCACAATGTCGGCACTAGTACAGCGTATATCCACCTTTCGCAGCAATGCAGGCTGCTATTCTCCCATGGAGACGATCGTAGAGATGCTGGATGTAGTCCTGTGGAACGGCTTGCCATGCCATTTCCACCTGGCGCCTCAGTTGGACCAGCGTTCGTGCTGGACGTGCAGACCACGTGAGACGACGCTTCATCCAGTCACAAACATGCTCAATGGGGGACAGATCCGGAGATCTTGCTGGCCAGGGTAGTTGACTTACACCGTCTAGAGCACGTTGGGTGGCACGGGATACATGCGGACGTGCATTGTCCTGTTGGAACAGCAAGTTCCCTTGCCGGTCTAGGAATGGTAGAACGATGGGTTCGATGACGGTTTGGATGTACCGTGCACTATTCAGTGTCCCCTCGACGATCACCAGTGGTGTACGGCCAGTGTAGGAGATCGCTCCCCACACCATGATGCCGGGTGTTGGCCCTGTGTGCCTCGGTCGTATGCAGTCCTGATTGTGGCGCTCACCTGCACGGCGCCAAACACGCATACGACCATCATTGGCACCAAGGCAGAAGCGACTCTCATCGCTGAAGACGACACGTCTCCATTCGTCCCTCCATTCACGCCTGTCGCGACACCACTGGAGGCGGGCTGCACGATGTTGGGGCGTGAGCGGAAGACGGCCTAACGGTGTGCGGGACCGTAGCCCAGCTTCATGGAGACGGTTGCGAATGGTCCTCGCCGATACCCCAGGAGCAACAGTGTCCCTAATTTGCTGGGAAGTGGCGGTGCGGTCCCCTACGGCACTGCGTAGGATCCTACGGTCTTGGCGTGCATCCGTGCGTCGCTGCGGTCCGGTCCCAGGTCGACGGGCACGTGCACCTTCCGCCGACCACTGGCGACAACATCGACGTACTGTGGAGACCTCACGCCCCACGTGTTGAGCAATTCGGCGGTACGTCCACCCGGCCTCCCGCATGCCCACTATACGCCCTCGCTCAAAGTCCGTCAACTGCACATACGGTTCACGTCCACGCTGTCGCGGCATGCTACCAGTGTTAAAGACTGCGATGGAGCTCCGTATGCCACGGCAAACTGGCTGACACTGACGGCGGCGGTGCACAAATGCTGCGCAGCTAGCGCCATTCGACGGCCAACACCGCGGTTCCTGGTGTGTCCGCTGTGCCGTGCGTGTGATCATTGCTTGTACAGCCCTCTCGCAGTGTCCGGAGCAAGTATGGTGGGTCTGACACACCGGTGTCAATGTGTTCTTTTTTCCATCTCCAGGAGTGTATTACTTGCATACTCGTCTCACGAAATAACAACAGCGATGAATTATGAATGTTTGCTGGAAGTTCCTTTTTCTGCAGATGAAGCCACACGCTGTAAGATGGCATATAGGTGTTACGAATCTAATTTGTCGATACAGTCCATGTATAGAGATGATGATCGTCTGGAGTAAACGAATCCCCTCTGAGAGATAGACTACTCTAGTCGAAATTCGACATCATGCGAATACTGCTCTAAGTACAGTACAATTAAAGATGCTGGAAAACTATTAGTCTGCCTTCTCCTTCATTCTCACAATTGAAGAAAAATATATTTCACACCGCAATCATAAGGGAGCTCACCAATTTTGTAGACACAGAAGGAGTTTACCACTATAGTAAAAAAATAGCGAGAGATGGGCATTCTACTGAAAGATTGCCTAGTTGTAATATAACAGAATAGAAAAAGAGAAGTGTAGATGATGATTAGTAAATGATACTCTAAAATCCGGAAAGTGGGGACAGGAGATGCAAAAGCTATGCATCAAAGATTATACTTCAAATTGAAGATTTATTAATGGCAAGATTACGGGGAAAAGTGGTACCATGAATCTATACTCTAAAAAAGGGGCTGACAGAGGTAGTACAGGCGATCTCTTTGCCATTTCTTTTAAGTGTTGTTCCGAATATATTAGTTTCTTGTGTATACATCGTGTATTTGACTGCAACGAGAAATTACAGCTAAAATAATTATTTCCTGACTTACGTTCTTTCCAAGCACACTTCGTGAATGGAACACGGATGGATGTCAAGTGATGTTAGCAGCACAAGTTTCGTCTTCACAACCAAGTTTAGCTCTATACAGGTACGTATAGTGTGTTAGGATGCTGGAATGTTAATAATAATATATCACTCCTGGCTATTAAGAGGTAATTTTATAAAATAAAAAAGTAAGACTTGTGGTATTTACAGATATACAGCACAAGTGTCTTATAATGTACGTGGGGGTGCGTCTCGGTTACAGTGAGATAGTGTGGGGTGAAATGATGCTTGAAGACTGGGCAGATGAGGGCAGCGAACTTCCTTACATGCACTATGCCACTCTGTCACTGGCCTCGTTGAGCCATATATGATCTCTTAGTCAGTAAAAACGGCTGCTGTAGAAGTACTGAGGTGGAAGAAAATTTATCAGGGTGATGATAGGATGCAGACTGTGAGGAAATATTTTTAGGAGAGAGAACACGTCAAGCAATGTCGAAATGCTACAACTGAGTCGTGATCGAATTCCTAGGCGATATATTACGTGCAATACCCTGAAACATAACACCTTCAGCACACCGCAAATCCTATTTTCACGTCTCAAACTGTTAAATCACAATTTAAAATGGTTCAAATGGCTCTGAGCACTGTGGTCATCAGTCCCCTAGAACTTAGAACTACTTAAATCTAACTAACCTAAGGACATCACACACATCCATTCCCGAGGCAGGATTAGAACCTGCGACCGTAGCGGTCACGCGGCTCCATACTGTAGCGCCTAGAACCGCACGGAAATCACAATTTATTTTCAAATTCTGCTTGCAGTTTTTCCAGTAGAAGGAGCTCTTATAAATGTCTTCTTGTAGGTGGCAAGTACTTTCGATCAGATAGCACATCGCTAAAATGGGAGAAAGTTCTCCAATAAGTTATGTTAAATGTTCTCTCTGAGTATTAGCATTAGCTTTTAAGATTGCTAGTGCCTGTGGCCGTAGGTGCATCACCAGTGCATATGCAAGTACAATGGGCTCTCTGTCTCTATGCTCACTGCCACTTCCTCTCGTTTGTGCACATGTGTGTGTGTGTGTGTGTGTGTGTGTGTGTGTGTGTGTGTGTGTCCAGTGAAAACCTTCCCCTCACCTTCATCTCACTATTAAAATCACCTCTTAGGTGCTGGCTGATTCCCTCTGATGCAGAGCAAATGGAATAGCATGAGGAGCCCTCTTCAGTGGCTGTGGTCGGCTATGTGCGTAGGGCAGAGACAGGGCGACTCTGTCTGAGTACTGAGCTGACGCGGATTTCTCTTGGACAGCAGGGGAAACACCCAACATTTTATGTATTTTTAAGTAGCCATTTTTATTTTTTATTGTTAAGTATTTTTTTTTATTTTTAAGTAACCATCCTATCCCGAAGTATGGAAAATTAGTATAATCTGGCAGTGAATATACTTTTCAGTAGAAAGGTTTCTGCCATTATTGACACGTGCAGTATAATCTTACAGAGTCAGACTTCTCGTAGGCCACCTGATTGTGGTGTCATTCCTTTTTAACACACTAATAAAACCGTAATAAACTCCATATGGTGAAACGTAGACATAGCAAGAGCGCATTGAAATTAAATAATGCAATTTCGAAATTGTTTAGCTCAGGAAACTGGTGTAAGTTTTATGTGATAACTATGAAACAGTTAACGTGTCATATTTCTGTGTGTCTTGGGACTGGACTGTGGGTATTTATAATAATGTGAGAAAATCAGTAAAATTGCAATAAATAGCCCCAAAACTGTAAATAAAAATGGTCGTAGGTGGTCACATGTCGATGTGCTTGCAGTGGGTGCAATACCCTACAGCAGATGGTGAAAACCAAATCGTAAATATCACCTGAATTTCCTGCTGCTGCGGCTGTTGTTGATCAACTGATGCACAGAGCATAAATGCTACATGCACATCATAGTGCTGGGTACTCCAAAGAGTAGCAGTGAGGGGACTAGTAGTGGGGCACCAATAGGAATGCACAACGTGAATGGTAGAAGGGAGGGTGCCATTTTCTACAATAAATTATGATAACCGGGGTTAGACCTGCATTATCGTAACTTGGGATAGGGACAGCCATTTTGAGTCATAAATTATTGTAATTGAAATGACAGTTACGTGTCATAAATTAAATTAGCTTTAAGGCATTTAGCAATTAAGCAACACTTGTGTACACAAAACTAAGAACACAGGTGAGCAGTTTGCTTACATTAGGGTCAAAAATGGCACCGGTTTGTTTACATATTGACACTAGATCAAGTGGATGGTTGCTTTACACAAGGAAAGCAACGCCTTCAGTGACCTGAAATAAGCGCAGGTCTCCTACACAATACCGGTCAGATATTCCGTACGTATGTATTTTGTTCATTACGTAACAGTGCAAATCTGTATCGAATTTCTTCCGGAAGTCAAGAAACACAGCATCTACCTGGGCTGCGGTATCTGTTGCGTTCTGGTTCTCGTGAACAACCCTACCGAGTTGAGCTTCATAACAAGTGTTGATTCCTGCATACGAGATTTTCGGCCTCCAGAAAGGTCATAATTAAGCGTGTTCCAAAATACTTCAACAAGCTGACGTTTACGAAGTAGATCCACAGTTGTGTGTGCGCCTGTTCTGCGACCCTTCTTGAAAAACGAGAATGACCTGCTTAATTTTCAAATAACTTTTAACGCTTCATTCCTCCAGCAACCTACGGTAGACGACGGATGAAAGAAGTTCAGTTCTTCTGAATACTCTATATACAATCGAATAGGTATTCCGTCACTCCAAGTCGTCTTTCATCTGGTGGTTGACTTTATTTGCTATACAGCAGTTACTTAAATCGATATCTGGCATTCGTGCGACGATCCAACATAGAAATGTCTGTACGATCGCGTTGGAAGGGGGGAGGGGGGAGGGGGGAGGGCAACTGTCATAAAACGGAATTTACCATTTCAGTTCTATCTCTGTCATTCTGACAAGGGGAGACTTCGACTTTGTTATCACAGATTTGCTTCTAACTTTGTACACGTTTAGTGTACAAATAGTAAGCTACTCTACTCTGGCAATTCCGATAAAATCGCAAGAGAAATTTTACGCGTCTATTATGTAACAGATATATCTTTGCGTAGGTGGTTAGCATTCTAACTTTCGCAGACGAACGTGTATGAAGCGCTGGTTCGAATTTCTGCTCACTCTTGATTTTTAACCTATATTGCGTTCATCACTGATCAGATAATTTAATTTATAGCACTTTTGAGAGGTAACATAATAAAAAAACACTAGCATTTGCGTGAAGTTCTACTGAATTTCATGTTATTTCACTACTTACTATTTTTAATTTAATTATTAGAACAACTATATTTATAACTATCGACAAGTAAATGAAAGATATGCATACGTACTCACTTCGCCCGTCTATATACTAAAACTGGATTGGAAACGCATAGAGGTTTCTTGAAATGTATGCCTTTTAGGATTTGCAAAATCCGTTGTATATGCAATCTGGTAAGGCACCCGGAACTACTTTGCACCTCGACGCTTCGAGCTGCAGACACAGGTGCAGGCCCCATTTGGCAGTTAACCTGCTTAACGGTGATCCGTTGCTAGTTCACCAAGAACAAATAGTGTACGTGCAAATTTTTTGAATACCACAGAATTTACTGTTGTACCACAAAAATGAAGGTCCGAGCGGGAGTCGAAGCGTCGCTTCATGCACCTCGATCATTAGGAAGCTCGAACGCTAGCGACTGTCTTTTGTTTTTCTGATCTTATTTTGTTCGTTAATGGTCGTTGTATTTGTTTGGGGAGACGTCCCATGACGCTTGTTCAAGTTCATCATTGATCCATTAACTCAGTGTTGTTGCTACATAGGGCGTTTAACCCTCTGACCGAACACGCTGAGCTACCCTGACGGCTGCTACTTAAGTACCATGAACTCTAACGCCCGACTCCTAGACGCACAGATACATCCGTTAAATAGCAGACGGGTGAAACTTCTGTTGCGATTTTGTCGGAACTGCAAGAGTAGTGCACCTTACTACTTGCACATCATGTTGTCTTAATGGCATACTGTAGGTGTACATAGTTTATAGTAAATCCGTTAGCCAACGTCGTGGCATCCCCTGCGAGTAGACTGTGCCTGAACAGATGGCTTTGATCCGTTTACAGATAAACTTCTTAGGATTTTTTTATCTAATCTGTAAACAGAGATTTACTTTCGGATTCGCTGAACGCTTCATGCATGGCCACCCCTTACAATAATTTTCGCAGTTTTCGGCTTCCATTTGCTGACTAAGCTTTGGCTACGTTTAGATTTATAGTGAAGGTCTCTTAGCTTTCGGTGCTGCTTTTCACACGAATGTAGAGCTGCCGAGAGCTTTTCTAACGCTCGCAACTTTGCTCCGCACTTATCTGGATAAGGCATATTGTAAAATACTCTTGGATTCTGACCATTTCTTCTCATCATTTTCAGGCCCCATGTATGAACGTTCGATGTTGACTGCTAAGAAACCGAGCGAGGTGGCGCAGTGGTCAGAACACTGGACTCGCAACCGGGAAGACAATGGTTCAATCCCGCGTCCGGCCATTCTGATTTCTGTTCTGTGTGATTTCCCGAAATCGCTTCAGGCTAATGGTTCCTTTGAAAAGGCACGGCAGACTTCCCTCCCGACCCATCCCTAATCCGATAGGACCGATGACATCGCTGTTTGGATTCTTCCATCAAATCAACCAACCAACCAACTGCTCAGGTAACTTGGAACCGTTTTTTTTTTTTTATTACGTTCTCACGCATCTCAGCCTACGTTCTTTAAATTTCTACTGACACCTTTGGTCAATGATGCTGTAATGGCCTCATGATCACTGATTCCCTACTCTATGGTAATTCGAAAAGTTGGCACCTGTATCTAACCAGGAGTTTATAAGACCTCATACCTATTTTTCTTATTTTCTGTCTTCTGTGTGAAAAGTTTAAAATGTATGTTACCAAAGAATCCGATAGTGGTATTTAACGTATTGTAATATCGTCGCTTATAAATAAAAGAAGACGTAGACTTCACTGAGCAGCGAGAACTCTTGCTGATTCTCGATTTCTTATTCCAGTTACCGTTCTGTAAGCGTCAGTAGATCAGTCATTCATTAGCTATGAATATACTGAGTTAGTTTCATGTTTATCTGATTTACTTATTCCAAAAACAGACCAAATCTAATACTATGGAATTACCAGCTTTTCGTTTATAGCCGTTACATGGAAGGAGATGCGAAATTTCGGGCGAAAGAGTAGTCCCCCATTGGCGTCATACGAAACGTTCATTTATCAGATCATTTTCTTTTACCGTGCTGTAAAGACCTGCAGTTTTACGGACACGAAGTTTGACTTTCAATTTAATTTGTAAAGCATAAGGCAACTGACGGATCGCGTTGTTCGTATATGAACCTTTACGACATTCCATATTTTTAAATTATTGAATTCTCCCACTATAAGTCTGAGGTAAACTACAGTAATGACTTCTCTATTCTATTTTCCACGGCAGAATGAAGAGATGAAAATTTCTTTTCCGTCTTGCCATTTGCAGATGGCGATTTGTTCAGTGTAAGAGGAAATGTTCGCTCAGTATCCGTAGTCAGACGAAATGCAAGTGAAAGACTATCACAAAACAAACTTGTCATGGATCTGAATTATGTCACTTTTGTGAATAGATGTACAAAAATTTATGTAAAAAGGCACCGAAATGGTCGCACAATCGCACAACACCACAGACTATTTTGAAACCAAGCACTATAGTAATATACTATACAGAAATTTATCATATCATAATCTGCCCTACTGCCTGGGGACAGTAACTGCTTTTTAAATAATTTCGCACATGACGTAAACCAGTCGGGTAAGACGTTTAAGGAAAAGCATAACAAGACACTTTCCCATCACCTAATGTCATTTTTCCAGTGGCCAGTAATGAAATTTCTACACATTTTCATGTTTCGCCACATTTTGTTCACACTCAAAAAGTTAATTACTAACAATTTTATTGTTAGTTGATCTTGCATTCGTACGGAAATTAAGTAACGCCCATACGGCTACAAGATAATAACAGGTGTCAGCCGGACTGTCATTTGTATAACGAGAGTTTAGCCATGTTGTACGTAATGTATAAACAGAGAACAGTAGCCAAACGAAACGTCAAGCTACATTTCGATCTGCAGCAGATTGTGTGGTCAATGTATGGGTAGTGACAAATAAATATTATTAAACGGGTTCAGTATGGCACATCTTCAGCTTTAATGTCACCACAGAGCATCATCATCAGGATAACACCGGCATTGCAATATCGTATGTATCTGCAGAGACCGGGCATGCGACAATCAAGCACAACGTCTGATCTGTACCAGAATTCACATAGTGGACAAGCGAGTACAGATCGTAGACGTATGGTTTGTGACATATGGAAGTTTGGGGCTGGCTGTACGTCGTGCATGGATAGCGAAATGGCGCCTGTACTGCAGCCCAGTGTGTTCGGTCAGAGAGCTTATTGGCCTCTGTAATAAAAAAAACTGAGTGGGAGGATCAACAAAAGAACTTTAACGGATGTCATGTGACGTCCGCAACGACCAAACACAACGATCAACAACGAACAAAATGAGGAAAGAAAATGGTAAGCCGGCCGAAGTGGCCGTGCGGTTAAAGGCGCTGCAGTCTGGAACCGCAAGACCGCTACGGTCGCAGGTTCGAATCCTGCCTCGGGCATGGATGTTTGTGATGTCCTTAGGTTAGTTAGGTTTAACTAGTTCTAAGTTCTAGGGGACTAATAACCTCAGCAGTTGAGTCCCATAGTGCTCAGAGCCATTTGAACCATTTGAAAATGGTAAGGCGACCGCTCGCCACCAGCGGGAAATCCGTGTTCGAGTCCCGGTCAGGCACAAATTTTCACTGTCGTTATTCCATTCTACAGCTAATGGTTGTCATTATTCGCAACTGTGAATTCTTCTGATGTAAATAGAGGAAAGGTAGCAAAAGATGACTTCTCCTCGAAAGAATGGACTGAGTGATGTACATGACACATTCTGATCCTGCGTCAGTGCGATATTATGAAAAGACAATCACGTTAAAAGTATTAAATGATATGTAAATGTCTCAGTAAGTACCACCCTGTAATTTAAAATGTGTATATTACGCTTTATCAGATATGTTAATTTTTTATTCGTGAGTGGAATGGCTCCTCACAGTAATTAGATAGCCTGCATAGTATTCATTCAAAGAGTCAAAAGTTCTCACATCCAGTCTCTTTTCTCAGGCTTCTATATGTATGGTTTAAAATGAATGACATGAGAAAGAGGATGAAAGAGTGCATTAGTAATATTTAACACAATGTAATAAGTTAGCTTTTACAGACAGGGAGGCGCAGCCATCATTTATTTCTGCGTGCAGCGAAGAGAAGCCTTACTGTTTCGCGCTATCTTTCTTGTTCCAGCTACCTTCTGTCAACATCAATAGATTAGTCCCTCGTTAATTATGAATATACTGAATTCGTTTCACGTTTATCTGATCTATTTATTTCAAAGCCAGACCATATCCTTGTGTATCATAATACTGAATTATCAGATTTTCATTTCGAGCTGTTACGTGAAAGAAAACGCAAAATTACAGACGTAGGACCAGTCCACCATTGGCGTCATATGAAATGTTAACTTATCAGATCACTTTCTTTTACCGTGTGGTAAGTACCTGCGTTTTTCGGACGTGAAGTCCGACTTTCAGTTTAATTTGTAAGACATGAGGCGACCGACTGGTCGCGTTGTGCATATACTCGTACTTTTCAAAATTACTACAATCCACGTCTTTAACTTTGTGAATCCTTCCATTTTGAGTCTAAGGTAAGCTACAGTGACCAGCATCTGCATTCTTTGTGAATAATATTCTTCGTGGAGCCCAGCTACTCCAGAAAATTAAATTGGTTGACCCCTGAGAAGGCGAAAGTAACTACAAGATTTGTTCGTTACTTCCTTTATCATCCTTCTGTATTCCAAGTAGCGGTAAACTCATGATGTCTGAGGTTTTCTTTGGTTAAGTGCATAACATAGTTTACGCATAAGTCATTTAGAACAGCTTCACACGATTCTCTGTCCCGACTATCACCATCTCTATCAGTAATGTCTTCAGCCTCAAAGTCTAAAGCAAATGAGTTGAAATCTTGTCTTAATATTATAACATGACCAAGGTATTCACGTGCAACTTCCTACCTCCCGGACCACTGTGTCTATAAAAGCACATGATTACGGTTTAGGTCCACTTTTAACACTTTCCTTCTCCCAAATATTTTGCATTCAGAGTTTGTATTAGCCACCCTGGATATTATCGTACTGTTTAAGCCTATAAATATTCTTCAATCAACAACGACCAGCCTATCTTTCAGAAATATATTCCAGTCGGAATTTAGGCTTTAATTGCTGTGAGCATAAGGATACAGCCTACTTTTCTTCCTTGTACGACGTCGGTAATATTAGACTAATCTACATTTTTAAAAAAATTCAGATTTCTCAAAAACTGCTGTTTTAGAATCAACTTGTAATGCTAATTCCCAAAGTGTTTTCATTTTGTTCTATTACATCATGATTTTTCACAAAATAAGATGTCATATTGCTCTGTCTCCCACCGACGTCAAATAATAATCGGCCATCATACTTTCATTAATCTTACTTTGTACGTCTTCCCTTCAACTGAGTGTCCTGCCGGAAGTGTTCTACTCAGTCTTCATCATAACGACCAAGATTTTCAGAGTAGCAGTCTATATGTGAGGACGGGAAGTTGACTTTTACACTCATATTAAAATGTGAGTTCCCGTAATTTTTCATCATGGTCCTAACAATGTTCCTTTAACTTGGATGTTTCTTATTACCTTGAAAGTTGTAGTAACAGGCCAGAAGGCGTTCCATGTATGTTTTCCTCTAATATTGACTGCGTTCCAAAATTCGTGATCCTTCATCCATTTGGGAATCTGAGAACCGACAAAAATTCCAGGTTTCAGTATATCTTGGGTGAAGAAGGGAAAATGAGTGAAATGAACTTAACATCAGACACTATCTTGTGCAAGAGCCCTTACAAACCTGTTTTTATAAGTAGTAGAAACAATATTATATTGTGATCTACAATTATTCTACTTTTCAGGGAATAGTAACATACATATCCTGAGTCTACTAAATTAAAGAAGAACATAATGTTGTGTATAATTAGAATTATTCAGGATAACGTACAAAAAGTACACAAAATTTTAACCTTGTTATTACAAAATTGTATTTCCGAAAGCAATGGCTGAAATACAATTATTGTTAAAGGATACAGTGGTTCCTGAAATACAAGGAAGCCAAGCCACTAAATTTAACATTGCCGGGATAGGGCGTTCCAACTCCACTTAACTCTCATATCATAATTACCGTTTGCTATCAGGCTTCCCTGTTTCAGTTGAACTGTTCTAGGTACCAAAATATGCATCCTGATATTCCCTTGTGACAGCTAAGTGTGAATGAGCAAATCTGGAAAAGAGATGAAGTACACTTACGGAAATGGAAAACGTTCCACCACGAACACTTCCAGGAAACGCTGCCAAACTGATATTCGAATATATATGCTGATGAAAATTGTATCCTTATGTGAGCTTATTTTCAGTGTAGAAAGAAAGAATTCCTGAATACGAAAAATGGTTTGGGTAAGTGAGTGCCATGTGTGGATAACCTTAATGGAACTTTTCAGCTGGACATCACTTCATGCCAAGACGACGTTAGGATGCAGCTTCTAGCCATCTGTCGGACACTGAGACAACTCTAATAATTGGCGTGAGAAACGCGAAAGTATCACACCAACTGATCATATAGACAGTTGCATGTAGTGCAATGACGGCAGAACGAGTGGTGACAAGATGGACCCAGGAAACAGTGTAGCAAGTATGGTACAGGGGTGTTGCATTACCTTCCTTGAAGGTATCATTTGGTTCCTTTGTCATGAATGGTATTAGAGCAGGGATTTCGTACTGCAGACATCTGAACATTCATCTGCACCTCAAGATTCACCAAATGAGTTCTGTTGTCAGTCAATAGGTTCTCACATCGTGATTCCAGGAGATCACTGTACAGACTCTATCAGAGATCACCACGAATCGTTGGGAACAGTTCACAGGAAGCTAGATTGCCATGTTCAAGTTGCCATTCGATTTTCATTGCCGACAATATACCACAGAAAACGGAGACTTTGGAGGTGTAGAGAGAGTGAAAGAGAGAGAGAGTAATCTGGGATATTTGATAACTACGAATTCAAGTGCTAAGATCTGGGATTGAGTGACCCTAATGGAAGATCTGGGGTTCCCACATAACTGCTTCACGTTCATCATCCTTAATAATAAGCTTGTCATTATTAAAGCCAGACGAATTTTAAAAACAATCAACAGTGAAATTGACTGACCACAAATTAGAAAAATGACCTTAAAACAGATGCCACTAATTACGAGACACAAGCCATTAACTGTACACCAAAAGCATAAAATTTTGAAATAACTTAAATACAGTTAGCTAAATTTACTGAGCAGTTCAAAATGGCTCTGAGCACTATGGGACTTAACATCTGTGGTCATCAGTCCCCTAGAACTTAGAACTACTTCAACCTAACTAACCTAAGGACATCACACACATCCATGCCCGAGGCAGGATTCGAACCTGCGACCGTAGCAGCCGCGCGGTTCCGGACTGCGCGCCTAGAACCGCTAGACCACCGCGGCCGGCTACTGAGCAGTTATTCTAACTAAATGACCTTTAAGGAGGTGCAACTGATTTTGAATCCACTGTCACTCAGTAGACAGCCAAGGTACAGAGTTTTAAAGACAATTAACAGTCACTCAGTAGTTACCCACAGTTACTGAAAACTCCCTGATCAGATTTTAAGAAAATGATTTTGAACAGCTGTTTTTGATTACGAACCCACTGTCATTCAGTAGACAGAAAAGTACAGAGTTTAGGAAGAAAATAACACTCATTGAATAAGTTACTACAGTTAGGCATATTTCGCAGATAAGATTTTAAGCAGATGTTTTTAACACCTGCCATACATTATGAACCCATCGCGATTTAGGAGACAGCGTTGTACACAATTTTAAGAACAATAAGCAGTCACTGAATAAGCACATACAGTTAGCGAAAATACACTGATCAGATATGAAGCAAATGACTTACAAACAGATCTCATTAACAGTGACCCCATAGTAATTCAGGACTCACAGAAGATGCACAATTTTAAAACAACTGACAGTCATTCAAAAGGCTGGTATGGTAACCAAAATTCACTGATCAGATTTGAATCAAATGATTACTCAGCAACTACTATTAATTATCAACCCATTGTCGATCAGTAGATGCAAAATACGGAATTTAAGTAACAGTTAACAGTCACTGAATAAGGAGATGCAGGTAGCCAAAATTAACTGATCGGGTTTTTAGCAAACGATTTATAAACAGCTACCATTAGTTAGAAGCCCACTGTAATTCAGTACACTCACAAAGTACAGAATTTTAAAAAATCAATTAACATTCACTGAATATAAAGTTACAGTTAACAAAATTCACTGATCAAATTTAAAGTAAATTATTTTCAAATAACTGCTATTTATTAAGAACCCACTGTCATTCAGTAGATAGCAAAATACAGAATTTGAAAAATAATTAACAGTTACTGAAGAGGCAGCTACAGTTAGCCAGAATTCACCGATCAAAATCCAAGCAAATGTCTTTTTTAAAACAGAAGCTATTAATTATCAGTCCTCTTTCATTCAGTAGACAGCAAAATAAAGAATAGTAAAAACAATTAACAGTCAGTGAATAAGCAGATACAGTCAGCCAAAATTCACTTATCGATCTTAAACAATTGACTTACAAATAGCTGTCATTAATTATGAACCCACTATAATTCACGATACACACAATGCACCGAATTTTAATGCAGTTAACAGTCACTGAAGAGGCAGCTAAAGCCAACCAAAATTAACAGATCAGGTTCTAAGCAAATGATTACAAGCAGCTACGATTAATTACGAACCCATCGTCGGTCAGTAGACAGCAAATTACATAATTCAAAAAACAATTAACGGTCACTCAATGGGCAGCTACGCTTAGCCAAAATTCATAGATAGAATTTTAAGCAAATGACTTCTCAACACCTGCTTTTAATTACGAATCCACTATCATTCAGCAGAGAGCAAAATATGGAATTTTAAGAACAATTAACAGTCACTGAATAAGCAGTTACTGTTAGCCAAAATTCACTAATCATATTTTAACTCAATGGCGTATAAAGAGCTAACATTAACTAATAAACCACTCTCATTCAGCAGACAGCAAAATACAGAATTATAAAGACAATTGACAGTCGCTGAATAAGCAGCTACAGCTAACGAAAATGCACTGTTCACCGCTTAAGCAAATACTTGTAAGCAGCTGCCATTAATTATCAATCCACTGTCGTTCAGGATACACACAAGACACAGAAATTCAGAACAATCAACAGAAACTGAATAGACACCTACAGCTAACCAGTATTCATCGAACAGGTTTCAGGAAAATTATTATTAAGCAACTACTTTTAATTAGGAACCCACTGACGTCACTAGTCATCGAAATACAGAATTTGAAAACTAATTAACAGGTACTCCGTCCGTATATTGTGCCTATTGCAACCAATCCATGCAACTAACTAGCAAAGTTAAGTTGTTGTTCAATGTAGTCGGAAACTGGACTTGGGCATTTCATATTTCATGTAATAACAGATATTTATTTGTTTTTCACGTTCCATGAAGCTGCCTACTGTACTGTTTGCTGTTCTTGCATATGGTCTATTACTGTGTTGATTAATGCTTTTACAAACCTAGTCTTCCGTCAATTACTTATTGTTCTGACTTATTTATTTAAAGCATATAGTACTGATATATGTTAATTTGTCTTATAAGTTTGTTCTAGTTAATTTTCTTACAGTATGCAATTTTTTTATTCAGCTTGTCGTGATTAACAGTCTGGTTCCCTGTGGTAAGTGAATCTGATTTGTTTTTCTTTCTTTAAGAAAAAATTCTACGTACATTTTCATTGTGAACAGTAACCAACTTGTGAATCTTGATTTTGATGTTATTAACAGGATTCACATCACATAGTCTTGAAACTGATAAACCAAATTCTAGATTAATTGATGGTTTAAAGTAACTTTCTTTTAATTGACTGATCGTTTAATTAAATTGTTGTTTTCTGAATGGTTAAGATAAATACATACTTCTGTCTGAAATTAAATGGTGAATGTTGTCGGATAATCTTGGGGTCAATGCTACCATGTGAGTGTTTTCCTATAATTTCCTTGGAGTGTAAGTTGATCATTCCGACAGCGACTCTTGAGATCCATACTTCACCGTCTCCTGGACTCACGATGTGGAGGCCTGTTGAATACAACGGGAGATAGTTGGTAAATCTTGAAGAGAACCTGATTGATCACAAGTCAGAAGTACGAAATTCCTGTTGTCATATCATTCATGACATAGGTGAAAAATGGCATACTGATATTCCAGCAAGATAACTGAAGGCCCCTCACAGTTCTGATCATACCACAAACGCTTTCAAGACCGCGTAGATTCTTGACTGGTCTGGTGGCTGGAGCATGCCGTAGGAAGAATACGCTTTCAATTAGCAGGAATTTCTCAGTGTGAGGTTCAGAGGCTGTTTTATTCCGTGCCACAACGAATAAAAGAGTGATTTCTTCCTGTGGTTCTCACATCTCGTACCGATATTTATGATGATCATTAGATGGGAATGGACTAAATGATTAAGCGGCTAACACTTGTTATACGATGAAGGTCTCCATAAAAATGATAGATATCGTACTGTTGCATCACGGTGCAACGTTTATCATTTTCGTCACTGTATTATGAGCAGGCCATACAGACTGATGGGAGCATGACACTGGAAACAGTGTTCAGTTGCAGTTACAAAAACTCTCATGTACAGGTTAATCTTAGACACCTGCGTTAACGAACTAGCAGGGAGGACAGGTAGTTAATAAGTTCCCTCCTGGCACTAGGCAGCCGACACCCGCGCCGAGTCCCATCGAGCGGACGCCGGCGTCTGCGCGCGGGCTAATATCGGTTACGAGTTTCATCAGCAGCTACACGGCCGGCCCGCAGCCCGCCACCTGCGCCTGGGGACGCTTCGACAACAGCGTTTTAATTAGGCCGCCGTCGCAGCGCCTCGCAACTCCATCTTCCTCCACCGCCAGACCTCGCTCCAAGGTACGTGCCTCAATCTCTCCCGCGGCCAGCGCCGAAAAATTCCGCTGCGAGAGAAGTGGGCGGTAAACTAAAGCTAGGTCGTCTGCTTGCGTAAGTTTTCCAATCAGCAGCTTCTGGACCGAACGAAGGGCTCTCACGGCACTACGTTACTCTGCGGTTATTTCATATGGCCGCTGTTTCCCATGATTGTTTGATTTTCTGTTCTGTGACTGTGTTTGTGTGTGCCTTTTTGTGTGTGTATGTGTGTGTGTGTGTGTGTGTGTGTGTGTGTGTGTGTGTTGATGATAGAGAGAAGGGGTGGCCAGGGTAATTACTATTTTTTATTACGGCGTTAAGTCAAAAGTATATGCAGTATTTTAAAAATAAACTTCTTGAATGAGATAATTGTAAATAGCGTAATTTCTCTACATTATCTCCCTCAGCCTCTGTACACATAGTCCTCTTCTTAACATGCTCCCTAATTTCGTCCAGGAAAAAAGTTTAGTGGGGGCCACGAATCATCGTCCAACATTGACAATCTTTGTGTTCTAGACTGCATTTTGTTCGTAATAAACTGAAAAACATTCTTTTAATACTTTAAATTAGAACGTATTTGTTTATTTTACTTCCTCTCGAAAAAAATTAGGTGTCTGATTCGTGAAATTCTTTTAAAATTTAATTTTGAAAACTCGTAAAATCTTTGTATGGACCATTGTGTTAGCCATGTAACGTAGAACGGAAAAGGCCCCGCAACACAGAACTAGAAGTACAATGCAAGGAGCCTGTCCTTGTTGGAGTGTTAAAAGCCGAAAGACTCCAATGGGCTGGACACATAATTGCCTAAAATTGCTGTGAACTGGATCCCGTCAGGCATTAGACTATTGGGAAGACCTAGGCGGAGAGGGGTGGGTGCGGTAAGGTAAGACTTGCTGTAGCTGGAAGTCTTGGAGAAATGGAGTCGGGTAACAGAAGACGAAGCAGATGGAGAGTCCTAACTGCGAAGTCACGCCGTCCTCTGGGTCTGATCACGCAATGTTAACTAACGGAAGACAAGTACTTTAACCCTTTTCTGAACAGGAAATAGATACAGAAATATAAACAAGTTAAAGTATGTTATTACATTGACTAATTTCTCAGCCACAGCAAACATAAGGGATCCAAGACTGCGCCTTGCACTAATTAATCAACAGAAATCGTGGAAGGACATTTTTATGACTCATCATCATCGTCATCATCATCGTTATCATCAGCCATTTGTCATGCAAAGCAGAACATACAGCACTCCACCATGGCCACGCCTGAAGTTAAGAAATGTTCAACCCAAGCACTTATTCTGTTAGGTGTCACACGTATGTTACTTATCATTGGTGTGGTGGTGAGGAGTCAAGTTTTTGCTTGTAATCAAGAAATGTGGCCTCAGTCTCATGGTCTTCATCCATGGCTTTCACAATATAATGTGAGAAAGGCGCAAGTCTGGTTTTACATTATCTATGACATTGGAATCCATGCGAGCTGTCATGGCCAAGGTCAATCTGTTCGAGATACCTCATTACGTTTGAGCTCAGAATATGCTCTAAGATTCCAGATACGATCAACATCAATGAGACGCGTTGTAGTTCGTTGTATTAGTTAGTTTGAACGGGAGACCTGTATTTACTTTCTTAGAATAAGAAAAACTTTTTAGCCAATATCACAATAAAGCATTGTACTGTAGATAACCGTTTTCTGTAAACTATTTTACCAGCATCAGACCTGTACGACGATTTGATGATGGTCATATAGTTTACCGGAAGCGGTTATCCACAATACAGAGTTTTATTGTTACCTTGGCTAAGAAGTTTTTCTTCTCCTGAGAAAGTTCTATACATCGCGTCTGCTATACTGTTTGGAGAAGGTGAGACCTGTGATTTCCTCCGCTTACTTGGCACAGATTCTTGCTCAGGCTGATTTACAGCTCTTCATCAACAGCAACTAAGCAACTAAGACTTTCCACTTCCATTAACAGCATCCACAGTTGGGCTGCGTTCTGACAAGAGCAATGTTTACTTGAAGATTAAACAGTGAATCTTAACGTATCTTCGCTGATATTGTTTTAATTTTAGTATGTATTATTCTGTAGTGATATGAACTTCACTTTAAGGTCTGAAGTTATGGCACCTAAGAAAGATTTTTGTGTAACTAATGAGAGAAAAACATTGGTTAAAGCTTACTGATTACCCTGAGCGTCAATGTTAGATGTGTCGTGGTGTCCCTTAGAGACATGGCGGCCCAGCAGGGCACTCTCTGTGCACTTCGGGGTGAGTCAACCCCGATGTGGAAGGGTCCTTCCGGGTACCATGAAAAGCACAGTGTGCAGCCGACTGCAAGTGGTGACACATGTGGGTACTAATGATGTGTGCCGCTTAGGATCGGAAGAACTCTACAGGGGATCTCAAATTGATTATATATTTCTAGATTTCTATAAGGCTTTCAACCACATTCTTCACAAGCGGCTTGTGATTAAACTGCATTCCTCACAGTTCTGCGACTGAATTCATCATTTCCTATTAGAAAGGTCACAGTTCATATTACCTGACAGAAAATCCTCAAATGAAACAGAAGTGATATCTAGCGAGATCCAAGGAAGGCCCTCTGCTATATCTGATGTGAGTAGCCATCTTAGACTGTTTGCAGATGATGCTATCGTTTACCGCCCAATAAAATCATCATAAGATCAAAATCAGTTCCAAAATGAGTTAGACAAGATACCTGTTCAAATTGTTCAAATGGCTCTGAGCACTATGGGACTCAACTTCTGAGGTCATTAGTCCTCTAGAACTTAGAACTACTTAAATCTAACGAACCTAAGTACATCACACACATACATGCCCGAGGCAGGATTCGAACCTCCGACCGTAGCGGTTTCGCGGTTCCAGACTGCAGCGCCTAGAGCCGCACGGCCACTTCGGCCGGCCAAGATACAGGGTGTTTCAAAAATGACCGGTATATTTGAAACGGCAATAAAAACTAAACGAGCAGCGATAGAAATACACCGTTTGTTACAATATGCTTGGGACAACAGTACATTTTCAGGCAGACAAACTTTCGAAATTACAGTAGTTACAATTTTCAACAACAGATGGCGCTGCGGTCTGGGAAACGCTATAGTACGATATTTTCCACATATCCACCATGCGTAGCAATAATATGGCGTAGTCTCTGAATGAAATTACCCGAAACCTTTGACAACGTGTCTGGCGGAATGGCTTCACATGCAGATGAGATGTACTGCTTCAGCTGTTCAATTGTTTCTGGATTCTGGCGGTACACCTGGTCTTTCAAGTGTCCCCACAGAAAGAAGTCACAGGGGTTCATGTCTGGCGAATAGGGAGGCCAATCCACGCCGCCTCCTGTAAGTTTCGGATAGCCCAAAGCAATCACACGATCATTGAAATATTCATTCAGGAAATTAAAGACGTCGGCCGTGCGATGTGGCCGGGCACCATCCTGATAAACCACGAGGTGTTCGCAGTGTCGTCTAAGGCAGTTTGTACCGCCACAAATTCACGAAGAATGTCCAGATAGCGTGATGCAGTAATCGTTTCGGATCTGAAAAATGGGCCAATGATTCCTTTGGAAGAAATGGCGGCCCAGACCAGTACTTTTTGAGGATGCAGGGCCGATGGGACTGCAACATGGGGCTTTTCGGTTCCCCATATGCGCCAGTTCTGTTTATTGACGAAGCCGTCCAGGTAAAAATAAGCTTCGTCAGTAAACCAAATGCTGCCCACATGCATATCGCCGTCATCAATCCTGTGCACTATATCGTTAGCGAATGTCTCTCGTGCAGGAATGGTAGCGGCGCTGAGGGGTTGCCGCGTTTGAATTTTGTATGGATAGATGTGTACACTCTGGCGCATGAGACGATACGTGGACGTTGGCGTCATTTGGACCGCAGCTGCAACACGGCGAACGGAAACCCGAGGCCGCTGTTGGATCACCTGCTGCACTAGCTGCGCGTTGCCCTCTGTGGTTGCCGTACGCGGTCGCCCTACCTTTCCAGCACGGTCATCCGTCACGTTCCCAGTCCGTTGAAATTTTTCAAACAGATCCTTTATTGTATCGATTTTCGGTCCTTTGGTTACATTAAACCTCCGTTGAAAACTTCGTCTTGTTGCAACAACACTGTGTTCTAGGCGGTGGAATTCCAACACCAGAAAAATCCTCTGTTCTAAGGAATAAACCATGTTGTCTACAGCACACTTGCACGTTGTGAACAGCACACGCTTACAGCAGAAAGACGACGTACAGAATGGCGCACCCACAGACTGCGTTGTCTTCTATATCATTCACATCACTTGCAGCGCCATCTGTTGTTGAAAATTGTAACTACTGTAATTTCGTAAGTTTGTCCGCCTGAAAATGTACTGTTGTCCCAAGCATATTGCAACAAACGGTGTTTTTCTATCGCTGCTCGTTTAGTTTTTATTGCCGTTTCAAATATACCGGTCATTTTTGAAACACCCTGTATCTGTACGGTAAGGAAATTGGAAGTTGAAACTAAACAATTAAAAGTGTGAAGTCACTCATATCAGTTATAAATGGAATCCATTAAATGTCGGTGACGCGATAAATCAAACAAAACTAAAAGGAGTCAATTCAGCTAAATGTCTAAGAGATGACAACTACGACCGACTTAAATTGAGACTTGGCAAATGGCTGTGAGCACTATGCGACTTAACTTCTGAGGTCATCAGTCACCTAGAACTTAGAACTAATTAAACCTAACTAACCTAAGGACATCACAAACATCCATGCCCGAGGCAGGATTCGAACCTGCGACCGTAGCGGTCGCTCGGTTCCAGACTGCAGCGCCTAGAACCGCACGGCCACTCCGGCCGGCTATATTCAGACTGTCGCGTAGATAATGTTGTGGGGAGGGGCGCAAAAGACGGTGTTTTGACGGCAGAACAGTTTTAAGACAACAAACCCATTAAAGGGACTACTACGCTTGTCCGTCTTCCGCTAGGCAGCGGCTCCACAAGGTTGCCGCGCGGACTGAGTGGGGATTTGTGTCATCGTGCGGGCACGATGCGCGCGTTGTTTCTACACTGCTGGCCACCGCAAATGCAACACCCTGAAGGAAGCATCCAAATCAAGTGAAATTTACACCATGAGTTTGCAGCGATGAGATATGCAACTGAGTAGAATTTCAGCGCAGACGCACATCACGCGCGCCTGTGGCGTCAACTCATAACGCCATTTAAGGCTTGGCGATTTCGACGAGTGTACGTTCGGCACGTGTGTTTACCTTGTGGTTGTTTCACAAGACGATCAGTTATGCCTCGTAGACAACAGCGAACATCTTTTGATCAAGTATCCGAGTTCGACAGAGGAAGGATAGTGGCTTACCGAGATTGTGGATTATCATACAGAGAAATCGCTAGTCGTGTTGGACGAAACCAAACAACTGTAATGCGGATATGTGACCGTTGGATGCAGGAGGGTACGACGGACCGACGCGGTCGATCGCATTCACCTCGGTGCACCACTGCACGTGCCGATAGGCAAATTGTGCGCATGGCAGTGACGGATCGCTCAGTGACATCCCGAACCATAGCACAGCACATTGCGTCTGTAACGCATCATCCAGTGTCTGCACGTACCATTCGACGCCGTTTACAGCAGAGTGGTCTGTCCGCAAGACGTCCATTGCTTCGTCTACCACTGACGCAGAACCACAGACGTCTCCGTCGCCAATGGTGTGATGACAGACGGAATGGAATGACGTTGTCTTTACTGACGAGGCACGCTTCTGTCTGCAGCACCACGATGGTCGGATTCGAGTGTGGAGACACCGTGGAGAGAGGATGCTGTACAGCTGCATTATGCACCGCCACACTGGTCTTGCACCGGGTATTATGGTATGGGGCGGTATTGGATATTACTCTCGCACGCCTCTAGTACGCATTGCCGGTACTTTGAATAGCCGGCGCTACATATCCGAGGTGCTGGAGCCAGTTGTCCTTCCTTACCTTCAAGGCTCGGCCACAGCCATATTTCAACAGGATAATGCGCGACCACACGTGGCACGCATTGTCCAAAGGTCTTTCGTCAATAACCAGATTGAATTGCTTCCCTGGCCGGCTCGCTCTCCGGATCTTTCGCCGATAGAAAACATGTGGTCCACGGTTGCTCAACGAGTGACCCAGATTACATCCCCAGCTGCCACACCAGGTGATCTTTGGCAACGTGTGGAAGCTGCTTGGGCTGCTGTACCCCAGCAACACATCCAACGTCTCTTTGACTCAATGCCGAGACGTGTGGCAGCGGTGATCTCCAACAATGGCGGCTACTCTGGCTACTGATTCTGGCAGGAACAGACGTCTGTAAACGTAATCATTTGATACTTGGTCAACATGTTATCTACAAAACAAATTTTGTTGTGCTACCTCTTGTCTTTCTTGGTGTTGCATTTACGGTGGCCAGCAGTGTATTTTTCTCCTATTAGGGAACAGGACCAAAGAGTGCCGGTATAGATGATCGGCATCTGACGCTCGTATCTGTAGTCGTGTTCGCATTATCGTAATAATTTCAGTGTGGCAATGCAATGAATACTTAGTACGCAATACAACTTGCGGGTAACATTTGCAGAAGTGTAGCCTTTAAGACCAGTGTTATGTTACATAAAAGGACCACCGAATGAAAAAAGTAATAACTGCTTATAGCAGTTCTGTCGTGAAGAAAAGCAGCTGAATTTACGCTATTGTGCTTGCTTTCATGCTCCATCTCGCAACATAAGGCTTTGCATGTCAATTATTCGGTTCTAAATCACCGTAGTGTTCTCTTACGTTTTTTAGTGAATGAAATTTTATTTCTTATATTTTTTATGTGCAAGCAGCTCGTACTTCATGTTCTGCTTCCCTCTGAGCTCGAATTTACCGTTCCCGTTTCGTTCGAGAAAACTAAATTCTCGTCGATTTAATCATGTGGCACAAATAATCTTCCGACATAATGACCAACGAAAACATGATTTTTTTAAATTGAGTATCTATTAACATTAATATATATAATCTTACTTAACAGTGAAGCTGTTCGGAGCTGGCCTACTAGTAATGAAAAGGAATGAAACATCTATTTTTAGCCGGCCGGGGTGGCCGAGCGGTTCTAGGCGCTACAGTCTGGAGCAGCGCGACCGCTACGGTCGCAGGTTCGAATCCTGCCTCGGGCAGGGATGTGTGTGATGTGCTTAGGTTGGTTAGGTTTAATTAGTTCTAAGTTCTAGGGGACTGATGACCTCAGAAGTTAAGTCCCTTAGTGCTCAGAGCCATTTGAACCATCTATTTTTATCCCTCTACAATTGAGGTTTTTGTTAGCTTCTCGATGTTCGGAGAGAGATTACTGTTCATCGAACGCACTGCTACAGTCAGCTGAGCGTCAGGGAAACTACTTCTATGTTTTAATTTTTGAGCCGTGACGAGGTATCGACGTTGTTACATCAGGGTCGAGCCATAGGTTTTTTTTTTTTTCAGAGACTCAAGCGAAGCAGCTGGTCTACGTAATCAGTATCTGAGTGTTGCAGAGGGAGAGCAGAGGGAGCAGACTGGGTAACCAGAGTTGAAAATAGACGGCGAGCACTGGCGTGGCATAACTGTCTGTAGATAACAGTGGTCTCCAATAGAGTGGGCACCGAGCTGAGCAGTACTAGAGAACCTACATAGAGGGAGAGAGTGGCCAATGGTGATAGCGTCGCTGATTGGCTGAGAGCCGGGGGCGCCATGTTTTCACCAAACTGACGCTGACTTGGTACGTGTATAAATAGATACTGTGTGGGGACTCTGTGCTATTGGTTCTCCTCAACGTTTCGAACGACAATTACATTCTACAGTTATGTACAGATTGTAATACGGTAGGTATTGAAGGCCTTTTGCATGTTCTCTGTCGGTTGTATTTGCGTAAATTACCTTATAGTCACTCTGTTGGTCGAATCTATGACGATACTTTTAGAACTTCAGAGCAATTTTAGAGGCAAAATTTTAATTTAAAGTGATTTACTGACTGTCACTAATAATATGAATTACAAAATCATCAAGGACAGTCAAGAGGGATGGCCTGGTTGCTCCGCTGTTGGGTGCCAAAACCGAAGTGAACATGAATATATGATGCTCATTTTCCCAAGAAATGAAGAAAGACGTAAACAGTCGGAAGTGAAAGTCAACCGAGAAGGAGGGAATCGTAAGGGCGACTTATGTAAACCAACAAATTATTCCTTTTTGTGTGAAGTAATTGTCTCCTGTGATATGCCGTTAGTAAGGCTCAAGCAATAACATTTTGTTTTACTTGGAAGGTTCACAGGCTGTTTACTTAAATGGTGACTTTTTATACGAGCAACAAAATTCACTGGCCTGTAATTAGTTCAGTATCTTTTTAATTGTAATAATAATTATACGCATTTCGAAATGCAACATTGTACAGTTAAATACACGCAAATATCCATAGTTGTGCGTAGAGATACTTGCTCGTAAGAATAGTAAAGTTTCATAATTAGCCATATTGTTGCCCTCTTATTCTTTAGTTCTGCTTGCTTTTCTTATTACTTTATGTGCTACATATTACCGTTTTTTTCTTATTTAGTACAGCTCGATTTTTATTGATTCATGTATGCTGATTTTAGTGCTCTAAAAGATATTGAGATTTGTAGTATATTTGTGACCGTATTTTACAAGTGTGTTTGCCTCCTTTTCCTTTAGAAAACTGCACAAAATAATTTTTTGTGGTTGTAAACAGATAACATAGACCCACTACATTTATCCTGGAAATGACACAGAAAGTGGCTGATGTTTGGACATTTTTCTTAAAAAAAGCTGAAGGCAGCGATTCAGGGGAAAGTGAAGGTTAACATGTACTGGATGGTAATAGAGATCAGAATGTTTGTTTATAGTTTGCAATTAGTATCTCGGATTTTTTTAGTTCTGTGGTAAGTACAAGAAACTCTTGCAGTCATGAGACGTGCCTACGTTACATGTTTTTTACTCGCTGGTTGTCACTGTTAGAAAGCTCTTTTAGTTTCTTTGTGTATCGAACAATCAATTCCTTTCTATATGCTTATAATGCCTGTAAAACAAAATTAAAAAAATACAGAATAACTTTTTTACTGATGCACCCCCTCCATGAAAGAAAAAGTAAATGAACACCACAATATTATTAATGTGGTCTTGTAGCACGGTAGTTCAGCGTGATCGGTCAGAGGGTTTATCTACTCTCTGTAATAAAAAACTGAGTGAACGGATCAATGAACAACCTGAACGAGTGTCATCGGACGCCCGCCTCGAGCAAAGTAAACGAACAATAGAAAATAAATACAACGAAGGAAAAAAAAACACCGGGGGAGAGCGTTATCTTTGTAATCCGGAGGTCGTGAGTTCGAATCCTGCCCAACCCAGTCTTTTTTAACCGTTATTTTCTAGACTTTTAATGGTTCTTGAGTGACAATTCATGCTACACGGTGTGTTTTAACATGTATACGGAATCCTATGTCTACGCACTTCCGACTGGCGACTCACACTTGGCTCTGTAGTCTTGGCTGTTCACATTCCTGTAAATTATAATTACCGTATCTATACCGAGTTACCTATTTTGAATTACTTTCTGCTGTTTCAATACAGTGCCTAAGTATTGATATTTTTCCGATTTTCTGTGGTATAGAGCTCCTATAAGTGTGTACAGACTGAAGTCTTTTGCCAGCATAAGAAAATGTTATAAGATCGACACACACTTAAAATGCATTATGTGGGGACGAAAAGAGACAAGAGTTTACCAGTTTCAGCGATGAATATCCGCACGGAAAAATCAGAAATAGCAGCAAGTGCTATGGGATACATTAAACGAAACTTCTTTTTCTCACTAATCAGTTGTCAATGTTTATATAGCAGCATAAAATAGAGCTGTTGAAATTCGGCAGATATACACACTGTTTCACGATACTTCCATTAGCTCATAAATTTATTAGGGCTATATAAACATAGACAAATGGCATTAGTTTTAATTATGTACAGAGTATTAAGCTAGAAGATCTGCTTTGGTCTCATGCGTCAAACACCTGCCTTATTTTTCTCGTGAAGTAGCTAGCTTTCTGCTTGCGTCGCTACCTAATTGCACGTCCCGTGCGCAATCTGGTAAATACATGGTGGCCACTCTCTCCCTGTATAGGCTCTCTAAGCAGTACAGTTGCCCTGGGCACTGAGACACACAGCAAGGAGAAATGTGGGCTCTGCAGCTGACAGCGCGGCGGACAGCGCGAGGACGGAACTTAAATCCGTTAGTTGTTGCTCGATTATCCTGTACCACCGTGAGTGGATTACCACGGCATCAGCCTGTCAAGGAAGTAGGACTCTTCCACCACTGTAACTGACGATTGGTAATTTGGTAAAATATGTTGTGTTGTTCTCTTATTCACGCAAAATCAGAGAGAAAGAGCAACGTCGGAAGTTTTGAGAAACTGACCACTCAAAGGTGTCGGTAGTGTTTAGGAAGTAAATTGTTTATATTTAACAGGTTCAAGTTAAATGTTGAGTTTATATTTTATATGGCTTTCCAATGGGCGTATACGTTTACTAAGGACAGGAAAAGTCTTGTAAATTTTCTGACTTAATGTAAGAATAGTTTGTATGGAGCGTAGTTGTTTAAATATTAGTGGGATTTTTAAAAGCCTAGTAAGACCATTAACAGTTTATTAAGTGTTTATTTAGTGAAGTTTTAATTTGTATTAACTTGTGTTCTACACAAAATTGAAAAGAAAATATGCTTGTGTGGACAGTATGATAGTTGGATGTGTATTTCGTTGGAAAGTTGCTCACTGATTCTGCTGTGGCGTGCATACACACCCTCTGAGTGTGGGTTACTAGTATCGCGAGTGGTAGCGAATGATCAGTTGAGAGGCGTAGGACGCAGCCTGCGGTGGAGAGAAGCCGCGGGGCACATGAGGTCGCAGCCCACCGTGACCGTGTTAGTGGCGACGGAGGATACTTTCATATTAACTGAGGGTTTTTGGTAATTTGCCTTTTTGCTGCACGTAGTTGTTGCTTGTTTTGCACACTGGAGGGATGTTCTCAGATTTGTTTGCGTATACATTAACAGTAATATTCGTGTCTTTGTTGTGACCAGATACCTGATTATTGACTACAGGCATTGTGGAATAATTTAAGGTGTTGCTAATGAAACGGTCGAACAAAAGGAAAGATCCGTGTAACGTTTGTTGTTCTTTATATCGTCAATTTTCTTAATATAGCAAATTAAAAGTTTTTATTCATTTCTTTCATTTTTTTAACCGCTTAAGGGTCGTTGACCAAATCCTTCCTGATCATTCAAGTTCTGTGTAATAAAGTGGCAGCAGTTGTATCAGTAGTTGTGACCATGCATTGCACTCTCCATGGATCGCAGTATTTCTTTTCAAATATTTTAAAATGTTGCTGTACGCTGAAGATTCACGCAGTTGCAGCGTTAACACGAGGTAAGTTGTCTGTGGGGTGCAGGAGCATTATTGTATTAATTGTTAGGAGAAGTTAGAGAACGTTTTTATAACCGCCGTCGGACACAAGAGAATTTGATTTTTCGTGATCTATGTGAATAGTAATATTTTTTTTTTCTTAAGGAGAATACTAATGTTGTAAGAGATGGAGCTTTACAAATTTCTGTATGTCTCTCATCAGAACAATAATAATTACAGATACTGAAATGAACAATTTTCATATGTTTCGAGAACTAATATTTTTGCTAAGAACTGACTAATACGACAGAACACCGTACAACTGTGCAACTATGTTTGATTCTTATTTGGGCTACTGATGTCAGATAAACGTTTCATAAAATTTCCACTTCCCCAAATCCGTGCCATGTCATTCTTCGCTGCTGTTAATTTCATTCTTGAAAAAAACACTTTCACACAAATATGTGGTCCAGCACTACTGCAGACTCGAGTTATTCGAATCCATAGCGAGAACTGTTCTCGAGGGAAGTTATTGTAGAAAATTTCATTATTTTCTGCTGTCGAAAGCTCTCCCTGAACATACGACTACATTGAAGTCAGTCAGCGCCAGCTGATTTTCAGGAGGTGCACTTTCAACGTCCAAGGTGAAAAGAGTTGCAAAAGTACTGAAATGAAGTTCAAATGTTTTAAGCCACTAAACCTACTCTCACAGATTTCCAACAAAGCCCGTAGCACGGTAAACAGTTTATCAAACTTGTTCGCTTAATGACTCTTTTTCAAGATTTATTTCATTTATAACTAGTGCAATATTCGAAAAGTGCGCAAATAACCTTTATAAAAGTTGCCTTATCCGCAACAGCAATTTCCTTTTAAAACACAGAACGCTGCCAAAAACAACTACCCTGAAAAGATGTACGCGAGACATTCAGGTTTTCTGTAATGTCAGTTAGATATGCAAGATCAAATATCCCTTGGGGTCATCAAACTCTCTTTTTGACATTTTTTCCTTGTCCTCGAATAACACTATGTCCATCATCAAGTTTTGAAAAACTTTCTAAAACAATATCTAACTCAACTGACGTTCTACGTAAAAATACGGCTCATCGCCATAATCACACTCCACTTCTGCCACGAACTGTCAGTATCCGAGAGGATGCGATATCATTTTACTAACTACTTTTGCAATAACATTCATGACACCTCTTGTTTTGGCATATTTTGCCAGCAGATTAACGCAATGTAGGGCGGAGTGTATCTGTGTTATTTTCTGCTGGATACCAACTTACTTCACCTTTTTTATTACCAACACAACAGATCATAATTTTTAAAAATCATTATATTAACTCCATCCTTTCCAACCGACGGAAGTTTTTCCCATCACTGGTAATATTTGTTAATGTTTCCTACGCAAGAAAGTGTGTCTTTGATTGTAAATACTGTATATCGAGCATTGGCTTTATCAAGAAGTTCCTCCAACACGTAGAAATCAGTGTCAACACCTCGGACATACGAAGCAAGCTGAACAGCAACCGCTTTCTTCCAAAGCAAAGAGGAAAAAGCCAAATCTTCAGTCTTTTCTTTCAGTTGCATTTCCGCATCGCTAACCACTTCTTTGATGCGTCTGAAAACTACACTCTGTTAAGGACGAGCTGGTTCGAAAACAGAAAGAGTCGCTGGACACAACAAGTGGAATACATAGTGTTCCACTTCGTGCAACTAACAATTACTGTCCTTTAGTGTGCATTTCTTTTCTTTTCACTATTTGTAACTCATAAATACAATGTTTAAGCTTCTGTATCAGGATGCGACTTTCTTGGGCTATAAACGATTACTGCCACCAACCAGTATACAAAAAAACTGTTACATTTAGGTCGCGTTAAAGTGACTGGACAGTGTGTAACACTAAAAAAATGGAATCCTGTATCCACAACTATACGGCTCACGCGGCGTTTCACAAACAAAATCCGGCAGTCGATGTAAATATGTAAGTAAACATGTGAAGTGTACGGTTTATTTACTGAGTTTGTGACACTTTCTTCAAGATATGCCGAAGGTGAACAACGTAGTTCCAGTTTAGTACGCTCAAAATAACTAAAATCGGAGACAACAAACACGCTATATGTTCCGCTTGGTGTAGCTAAGAATTACTATCCCGTAGTGTGCATTTCTTTATTACTGTTGCTGTAACTCTTAAATACAATGTTTAAGTTTCTGCATCAGAATGTGACTTTGCTGGGCTATAAACGATTCCTGCTGCCAACAAGTGTGCAAAAAAAACTGTTGCGTGTGGGGAGCGTCAAAATGACGGGACAGCGTGTATTGTCAATATTGTTGCTTTATCTAGCACCTTAGGTGTATATATTGGGTGACTTTGTGGGAATCGTTTAAGATAAAACCATGTGCTATGTGTTGCGTACATTTGTTTTTGGAGCCCCCCCCCCCCCCCCCCCCCCCCCCCCGGTGGCGGGACGAGTTCGACACATGCGAGGCAGCGGGCACAGCAAGTGCCTTGAGCACCTCCACTGGTGGTTGACGGCAGATGCGGTGAAGGGGGTTGGCTGTTGCGATCTGCGAGCAAAAGTGAAAACACTCTGAAGGAAGTCGAGAGCGCCGCCTAGAGTCGGAGCTCGGACTATACCGTGGCAGGGCAGCGGGGCAGTGGCGCTGAGGACGCCCAAGACTGTATACGACGAGGCATCGTCTGGCCGCAATAGCGGATTGTGTTTGTCTCCGCATGTCCACAAGATGCGGCAGTTGGGAGCGAGGAAGTGCTACAGGAAGAGGCTCCTTCATTCTGCATTTAAATGCACGCGCTGACGAAACTCCCAGCCAAACCCCACTCCCACCGAAACTTCTGTGCCAAACCCATAGACGCCGACACAGAGATGTGTGTGGTTACAAAAGGCAAGAACTACTTCCATAAGTAGTGATAATCCTGCCCTGATACTTTCAAGATGCGCAAAATGTGTCAAAATACATATTTCTATATCCGATTTCATAAATTCACTGCAGTGGAGCGTATATGCATAGCGAATAGCGAGTCATAAAGGCAGTGAATCAGACTGAACACGTGTTAGCCTTATGCTGATAGCGTTCAGCTGTGCTATGAGAATATTTCCTAGATTGTGTGATCACCAATTTCATGAAAAAAAATTGATGAGTCATTTGCGTGAGGAAGCAATTTCTGATTCTCCTTATTACACAACACAATTGTGGTAGACAAGATTATTTGTCCCAGTGTCCGGCAGCAGTCGAACAGGAAAGGAGGAGAAATGGGATGTAAGGTCAAGTTGACATTGAGGTCATTAAAGACGTAGCAAAAGCTGAAATGTTTTAAGTACAGGGAAAGGAAACCGCCGTGACCTTTCGAAGGAACCATCCCTGCATTTGCTTGTAGCAGCTTAGGGAAACCACGGAAAACCTAAGTCTGGATGGCCGGTCGCGGATATGCACCGTAATCCTCCCGAATGCGAGGCTAGTAACCCTAATCAAATAGCAATCAGCAAAACAGAACACGTCGACCTGCCTTTATCAGAACTAGGAACCTAACAGCATGCCAAGAAGTATACTTATTAATATATAGGGACTGCTCATTAGGTTATGGTCTATCCATCCTAATGTGTAAGAGTCGTGAAGCGAGCTGAAATCAGTAACAAGAAGGCTACCATGACCTGGCACAGTCTCCATCCTTAAATAGCCTAGAATGACGAGGTATCTTGGAAATAAACGCAAAAGAATTAGAGCACTATGTAATTGCACTGTCGCAGCAGACAAATAAACAAACTTACAAGCCAGCATAGACATTCGAATCTACAAATACAAGATTAATATTCACGTAAGACAAACGAAATATCATGTTCGCTTGACACGATGTTTCACCAACGTAAAATTTAGTTTATAGTTCAAGAAGATAACTCGTGTACTTTGGTGGTCTGAATTTTAATAGGTAATCGGACTTCATGGTTACGGCAGCAGGGCGAACTTGACAACCAAGATAAAAGCACCAGTTCGAGAAACTTCTTAACAGTGTATCTGCTGACAGGTGCCTGATTTACAATTCTAATAATTCTGATCGCATTTCCCACCTAAATATTACTTTTAATATCATGAGGTTAAATGTTCACATTGATCTTACACCACACGATTTAATACATTTTAAACACAAACAAGATTATCCGTAGTGGGCTAGTTCTGCAACCGCATTCATTCACCTAACATTTTTTTAATCGAGTTTTCCAATGTTGGTAAGTTCCTTACGGACACCATTGATTTAAAATCATCCCATGACCATCTAAATAATTTCTGTTTCACAGATTAATTCCTTTTATTCTCGATCGGGTACAGCGCGCAGAATCGCGACCCACTTTTTGATCATGTTCGGGCGGGACTTAAAATATTCCCCAATGTCTCACTAACCACCGAAATGACATTAGCTTACCAATTAATCTTTCCACAAAAGTAATAGACTTCTACACACGATGGCGCAGAGCGCGTGTACACGGGACCGTCCCTGTAGGCTTGCTCCGGCTCAAATAACTCTCTTCTGCGTCAAAGTGAAGAGCACGACAGCATGCATCTCCACCAGGGAAAGGCGTGTTGCTTTCAGGATCAGAACATAGCTAGACTCTAGTAGCCATCCGAAATCAGAGACAAGAAGGGCGAATTCTATTTTGAAACGAACAGGATCTCCTGTTCCGTCACCAGCGAATGAGTCACATTGGTCGAAAGCAAAAAATTCGACCTCAAAGACACGATTGCTACAGTGACTATGAGGAGAGGATACTGCAGTGCTTAGTCTAAACTAATTGTAGTAGACTCACACAGAGTGTAACCATAGTCTAACAAATACAGTCGCGACACTCACTGATGTGAAAATTGGTACCGTCTGACAGTTGCAACGACAGCAGTGCCTCTAGCGGCGAGACTCAGCAGTAAGATTAACGTTCGTTTTTAAATATTTTTGTATTTAAGTAATGAAACTGTTGTTGCAGTTTTGCTTTTCAGGCATCAGTGAATTATCAAGACACATAAATGATCATGTAACAAAAATAAAAAGAGCCGATCTGATTCAGTGTCGTAGGCTACAACTTATTCATGAAGAATACATTCGAATACGTATATAATTTCAGCTTACTTCAACAAACTCCAGAGAGTTTCAGTACATATATCATCCATGAGGAACATATATTTCTGTTGCTCATCTGTTCTTATTATGATCGGCACTTTCCTTGACACGTAACAATATTATGTGAAGCCTAATGAATCGCATATTGTTACACTTCAAACACGAAAAAAATTGTAAATGTAATTAGTTTTGTTTCAAAACTGAACTTGCTGAAGATTCTTGCCGTTTGTGACTCAATTGTAGAAACATCTGTGAAATTGGTTTTTGTTTTTGTTTTGGAAAACAGTTTTATTGCTTTCGGCGTTTTTAATCAAAGTGTGCGTCTTCTCATTGGATACAGTTGCAGTGGCTTATTTGTTACGCTAAATAATATAGATACTGCATTCCATTCAAGTTTCCTACGTTCCATATTCACTGATATGACGAGAGATGGAACGAAGAAAATGTTATTGAGTAGATATACGGCGGAAAAAGATATTCCTCGGTAAATGTGTGCAGTTTTATACCTCCCGGGGTCTTGAGTAAACTAATATAAAATCTTTATAATATTTTTAGTTAATGTCGCTGTTTATGGTACTATATGTGCCCCATATGGTAAAAAACCACGTTACAAATCAATGTAAATGATACTATTCGGACTCATCTAACATCATACGCAGAAGTATAGTTTTCTGTCCGATAGGAGCGCTGCTCTAGCTGTGTACAACAAAAATTAGAATGGCGTGACTGTTATTGATTAGACTGTCGGAAAGTAAAGGTAAATATTGACCTCCTGTAAGAACAAGCTACAGTACGATGAAATGGAACTACTGAATAAACAGGCACCTTTCAATGCGGAAAAACAGCTGAAGAATACGATAAACATGCAGTATTTTATTTTTGTACAAAATAATCTTCCTACATTCAGCTGAAAGTACTGTGTCAAAATTTTCCAGTAAATCTCAAAACTATTAACTTAAAAACCATAGATTCAGTGAGATATGTGCTCGGCTGTGCTGAACATGAGAGGAGCTGTTCTAGTTGATTTATATCGACATTTATGTTGAAATCATTTTTTATGTCGTATGACGACGCTGAGTTAGGCATTCAAAGTCAATGACTCCAAAGACGGTGTCTGTGCGTGTCCGTGCGGGTGGGTGGGTGGATGCTCGCGATTTGAAGTATAACGTGCGAAACGATGGTCTTAAGAAAGTGTACATGAATGTTATAGGGAGGAGCAGGCTTTCCGCTAAAATAAGGGATCATACACGCAGTATATGTCAATACTTTAGTATCTGTTTCCGCAGGGAAGGAGCTACGCCATAATGAAAGGCGTCCTTTTTGTGACCGGGGACCTAGACCGGCCATAACTTTGATCGTCATAGCGTCTCAGATATTGGGAAATTCCTGTGCTTGCAGAAGGCATCCATTTCGTGGCGTAACGTGCAGCGGTGCGTAGCTGTTCCATCTGGCGCCTTACTGTCGCAGTAAAACGGGTATAAAAGTTAATTCCGCGATCACGTCAACAGCGGCGAGATTGCATCGGTCTCTTCCGGACATACCTTCAGAATAATAGCTGTAGTCGTGGCAAGGGAACGCAGCGGCAAGATTTGGAGTTCTCAATACAAGTCCTGTGTCAATATAATGAATCCTTGTACTGCTGGTGGTTCATCATTTAGTTGGAATTTTCGTAGACCACAGGCACATTTGTAATGAAATGATGTGCAAAGAGTTACTTTTTTGCTAGGATCAAATTTGCTTGGCAGTAAATCGTGCCAGTGACTGTCATAAGTTAATTCTCATGTTGTATTTTTAATTTTTATCAGACGGTGTTATCTCGCTTAATAGGGTTAATGCCTCCGGTATGTCAAAGGCACCTGCTTATTACCGTTTTCTGGAAAACCACCCACTGCATACACATCAATTAATAACGAATCATGCCTCCCACAAAAAAGTATATTTTCGCTCAAAGATGATTAATCAATTTTCAACATGAAGAAGATGAAATCAGTAAAGAATTAGTAACACTGGGTAATTCAGCTAAATTAAATAACTTCAAACCACAAATTACCAGAAAAATGTACGTACAGAAATTAAATTTAAGCAAAAATGCAAGTGCAATTACTCTAGAAAGAGAGGAATCCAAACAAGACACTAAATGCGTTCTTCTGCCCTATTATGGAATAATGTCTGATGAAATAGCCAAAACATTTGAAAGTGTAAGTATCTAAATTGGGTTCCATATGGCAAACAATACTAGTAATATTATAAGATTAATCACTTGAACAACAGATTCATTTAATAAGGAAGGAATATACAAAGTTGGATGTGATGACTGTGACGAAGTATTCATCGGAAAAACTGGCAGAAGTTTTATATACGTTTTAATAAACTCATAAAAGCTAACGATAACAGTATAAGTTCCTTTGTAAAACGTCTAAACAAAATATTCACGAAAAGCTCCAAGTTATAATAAGAAAGGGGAGCAAATGAATATGTTGGAAAAAAACTGAAATTTTCAGTCATTTAAAACGTCAACATGAAGGTTTCTTAAACAACTAACAGATCGTCAGAGCAAATGATTCCTCGGTAACTTCAGTTTCATTCTTCTAACTACCAATGAGAAACCATCTTCACAATAATGTGAAATTTAAAGCTTAATCCAACCTTATCATATATTTTAATTTAAATTTTTTTATTTATTGTTTTATTTTCCGTAGTAATTTATTTCTTCCTATTTTTTTTTTAAATTTCCTCAACTACACGAATAAATATATACAGTCTTGCTATTTGAAACAATTATTCTATTTATTCCATGCCATGGTTTAGCCTTTCATCAATGTGATACCTTTGTAAATGTCAAGTTGTCAGACAAACAAGAAAGTATTTGTTAACCAAAACGAACAGGAACCACAAATTTAAAGACGCTGACATTTCAATATCTAAAACGTAGTTTTCTTTTGCAGCCAACTGTATTTAAAATACGTTTACATTCAATTCATTACATTTCTATTCATGGAGGTCATGTAATTCCATTCTCTTTTGTACAGAACCACAAAATCACTTGACACTGGCCTAGAAGTTTGAAATTGGTCGTGGAAAAAAAAATTTACGATGATTAAACAATGAGTCTTGGTTGCACGTTTGAGAGTGTTATTTATTTATCAATGATGCGTTTATCCTGGGTCAGACATATTCATATTGGCTGACATTAGATGATGTTAGGCACGGTACCAAGTATACGAACCGTAGAAGGAAATAACTGGCCTTGTCAAATATTCGGAAAAATTGCGCGGTGTCATTCTTGCGGCATACAACGTAATCCAGTGAATACAAAACAGCATCAGAGCAACATACATCTGTCACCTTGTAAACATATTGGCTGTGTAGTTGCTTATATTCTGGCTACGCAGTTAGAATTCATTGCAATACGTTGCACGCCTCAGCAAGAACACCGCATAATGTTTCTATGTATTTGACTAAGACAGTTACTTGCTGGGACGTTTCGTATGGTTAGTATCCCATGTACGTCTTACCATTTAAAATCAGCCTGTCTTAAGATTACTGAATCAGGCGAAACGCATCATTGGTAAATAAGTAACAATTACAACTCTGCCAGCAAGACTGGTCCTTCAGCTGTACCATCCCCACTACGAGAGGCAAAAAGTTTTGAATAAAATTAATGCAGCAAAAGTGGCAAAGGCCATCTTCCTTCAATAGAGCCTATAAATGGATGTCAAATTATGGTTCGCTTTATACCACCTGTAACAAATAAAAAATTAAATAATAATAAAATATATAATAATTTGTAATAATAATAATCGTTTGTTTGGATAAGTACTTGAGGGATTAAAATTTTACGCCGTAAATTTATCGAGCTTCGCACGTCCGAAGATGTACGGAACGTAGCCAGGGCTCATTATGTATTTTTTTTTTTTTGTAGACAGAGTCTGATATCTGACCTCAGCATCAATCATGAAAATGGAGTGACTAAAACTACTAAAACAAAGAAAAGCATAAGATTAAATAAACATATATTCATTTCAACATATACATTACGATATAAATTGCACTTACGTAAAATTCTAGATAAATAATGGCAGATCATTCACAAATGAGAGCAACTTATTAATGCTGCGCCTCTTTTCTGCTAATAAATGTCAATATGGCTAACTGTGGAGCCGCACAAAATAATATGTCCTTCTAAGACAACGAATGACATAAGAGCGTGCTGATGCCTACTGGCTGTGATAAGAGAGTGGTGTTAATTGCTTTATTTTGCATTCTCTTGTCTTTAAAATCGATACATATAATCTAAGTTAACTAAATTAAATATTGTCTGTGCTCGGGTGCAAATGGTTCCTTAAACTGCCCCCCAAATTGCGAGAGCAAAGGTGTACCACCTGCAGCTGAGCAATTTGTTGACGTATTTTCTTTGTCATGTCATGAATCATAAGTTATTACGTATCTTGTTTCACAGATTCAACATACTTAAAATATGATAAAATGTCATACATCCACACAAATACATAAATAATATTTACGTACAAGATAAATGAAAGTGAAAAGAAGAAATAAAAATATTTGATTCCGAGCAGTATTGAACCCAGAAACTTCGGTACCAAAGGCCTGTGAAGTGGCACAGTGCTATCACCAGGAACCCGGGAATAAGCTCTCATTATTATATAACAGTTCTACACAAACTGTAACAAATTTCACAGTTCGTATTCACTTGTGCTGTTAGTTTGTAAAAATTTTGTTGGGCATATAGTCCATTGTTCTCTTTCATTTCAAAATGTTATTACACATGTTCATTCAATAAATAAAATTAATTAATGGTTTTGTGCATATTCACAGATATGTGAACATATTCTCTTTAGAATGTCACTTGTTAGTAAAGGTTTATACTGTGCTAAAGTCTTTGCACTTTAAAATAAATGTCACGTGTCACACGTTTTGTTTACATTGAGACGAAAGTTCTTGAAGAAACAAGTTGGAGATCAAGAATCTCGTAATGGAGCGTGCTTTGGAAGACGTAGTTAAAATGTGGTTTCGTCTTGGTAGGAATACATGGTGTCAGTGGTTCCATACTGACCAGTCCGTGTTACATCTACTCAATAACCTCCAATTTCGTCTTCCGAAAGGCGTATGTCGTCTCCTGGATATTGTGTCGTCGTTTCGTCGAAAAGTGTACCGTGGTTTTGCAACTCACGTCACCTATAGTGTCCCATCATGAGTGCAGTGAACCGTTTTTTTTTTTTTTAATTTTGCACGCAACTTTTTCATACATTGTTCGTTGCAAAACAAAATGTTCGTTCACAACAGAGAGCACAAAACATAACAAATATCACTTCACTTTGAGTACAGTTTTCTGTTACACATTTACATAGATATAAAAATTTTCTGTGAAACATGTATCTATACATTTACACTTCATTGTTTGGTAATACATATACATATTTTATATTTTTCAATTGCATTAATCTAGATATTTACAAATACATATGGGTCAGACACAAAAAAAATTATCTTATAGGTTCAGTGTATTGTGATACACTCAGAAAATCCATTTTCTTTTATAGGTCTCTTCCCCTTTTTAATAAAGTTTTCCTTTTAAGTATATTTTCCTTTACATCAGTACTACACAATAAGTGTTCTTCCTCATTAAATGTTTCCTGCAACATAAACTTTCATAATAGGTTAGAAAACATCTTTGAGATGATCTGTCCTGAAAAGTCATGATTACAATAAAACACGACACGTCACATCCACAATCAATTCCAAATTAGCACATGCACAAAGTATCATTTACAAAAAAATAAAGTATTAGCCTTGCTCAATTAATCTCATTTGCCATTTCCTGTAGAGTGTTTTTTGTGCATGTTGTGTTCATGTGGATTGTGGTGTGAGTGTGAATAGCAAATCAAGTGTCTATCATGCCAATTAATATATCAGGTTCAGGGCAGCAATTGTCTCCGGTTATTTAGTCTGTCAGCTTGTCTGCAGGGTATTAATAAATATAATGAGTAGCTGTGCTTTGCATGAAAATCGTTAGTTCTTCCTGTGTCTTATCTTCTTGCTGCTGCTGCTGCTGCTGTTACTGCTGGTGCTGTAAAATGTAGATAATTAAGATTATAGCTTATATCTTCTTCTTCTTCCAGCTTGAAGTATCAGATATGACTTACCTTGTTGTTGTAACAGCATACTCTGCTAAGGGCTAAAGGTTTTCAAATCTTTGTGAGGGTATAAACCTAAAATTCTCTTATTCTTGGGGTTTTGTAACAGATATGCTCCAGGGTGTGGTATATCAATGATTGTGTAAGGACCTTCATATAATGGACGCCACTTAACATTACGTTTTAGAGGTGATGACGATTTGTAGTGGATCTTAAGTAAAACTTGAATGCCTATTGTAAAGTTTTGCCTTCTTTTCCGATTAGCACCATAGTTCTTATTTCTAATGTCAGCTTGTTCAGTAATTGCAATGCGTACTTCCCTTACCTTTTCCTCGTGTGAAGGTTTGGTGTCAGAAAATTTTGGTAGTGGGTTGCTCCATTCATAAGTTTCCTTTGTGTCAAACATTATTTCTCTGGGAGTATAGGGTGTGTTGTATATATTTAAATTGTTGTGTATTTCCTCAAAAAGGGCTAGGTAATGTATCCAGTTTGTGTGCTGTGTTGAGGTATAAGTTCTCATGAATCTATTTAATTCTCTAAAAACCCTCTCACAAGGGTTGGCTGATGCATCAATCTTTGAAATAAAGATGCTCTTAATGTTATTGTCCTTTAGAAATTTTCTCCAGCTGAATCCTGCATAATACTTGGCGTTATCTGATAGAATGGCTTTAGGTTTTCCACAGTATGGCATGTAATCATTTGTGAATCTTCTGATGATGGAGTTTGCTGTGGGTGACTTAATGGCAAAAAGTTTGATGTGCTTAGAAAATATGTCATAAAATGCTAGAATGTATTTACAACCACCGATGCTAGATGGATGAGGTCCGCTAACATCTGTACAAAGTATCTCTCTAGGTCCGGTAGGTAACATAGAGTGCAAATCTGTTTTGGTGGATTGATTTTGTGGCTTGGATTTTTGACATATGAGACATTTGCTGATAACATCATGTATTTTTCTTCTCATGTTTGAAAAATAGCAATATGTATGTAACTTGTTTAGACATTTCTTTGTTCTGTAGTGTCTCCAAACTGTGTGAGTGTGTGCAACGACATAGTGTACAGAATCTTGTGGTATGCAAACGCACCAGTTAGTAGCATTTGTGTGTCTTTTGTAGACAAGTATGTTGTTGTGTAACATGTATCTGTCTTGTAAAGTGTCATTGTGTTGTTGTACTATGATTTGTTTTATTTTGTACAAATGTGGATCTGAATCTTGTAGTGTTGCCATGTTCGTGCATAGGTCTATGTAGTATTGTGTAAACTGTTTGTCTTGCATGAGTAGTATTCTGTAATCATGTGTGTTCTCAAAGTCTGTATTCTTATGGTGTAATCCTTGTGGTAGTCTTGAAAGTGTGTCAGCTATTACGTTGTCTTTTCCCTTGATGTGCTCGATTTCGAAAGAGTAATTCTGTAATGCAAGTGCCCATCGTGTAAGTCTAGGATGAATGAGTTTACATGACAAAAGGAACGTAAGTGTTTGATGGTCAGTGTATATAATGGTGTGTCTTCCATATAGATAATAATTAAACTTTTTAAATGCCCATATAATAGATAATGTTTCCAATTCTGTGGTGGAGTAAGATCTTTCACATTCCATTAAAGTCCGACTGGCAAAACCAATGATCTTAATATGTTCTGAAGTTTCTGTTTTAACAAGCTGAAATAAACAACATCCCAAACCAATATTTGATGCATCACAAGCAATACAAAAGCTCAAATTGAAGTCTGGATGTTCCAGCATGTTAGAATTTACTAAGGCTTCTTTGATTTTAGTAAAGTCATTTTCACGGTCTTGGTTCCAAATCCATACCTGGTTCTTCTTTAATAAGTTTAGTAAGTATCTGCTATTGAGTAACTGTTTAGGTATGAATCGTCTGAAAAATGATCATAGACCAAGAAATGATTTTAACTGTTTCTTATTAGTGGGACTGGGGAAATGTCTGATAGCATCTAATTTTGAAGGGTCAGGTTTAATGCCTTGTGTGTTGATGATGTGTCCTAGGTATTTGATCTCAGAACAAGCAAATCTAGACTTACAAATATTGGCAGTGATACCAGCTTGTGTGAATCTGCATAGTAAAGTGTTCAGGGTATCAGTGTGTTCCTTCCAGGTTTTTGAGGCAATCAGTATGTCATCTACATAGTGTGTAACAGTTTCTAGTAAATCATCACCGAGTACAGAGTTTAGTGCAGTAATGAATACTCCTGAGCTTACATTTAGGCCAAATGGTAATACACAAAATTGATAAGTTCTGCCACCAAACATAAAGGCTGTATATTTTCTGGATTCTTTGCTTATTGGCACCTGCCAAAACGAATTTTTAACGTCTATTGTAGAGAAATATTTTGCATCCAAGAACTTCTGAAGTTGTTCGTCAAGATTTTCTGGTTGTGTCCTCACAGGTAAGATAATTTGGTTGATAGCTCTTGCATCTAATACCAACCTGATACTTCCATTGTGTCTTTTCACTACATGCAAAGGGCTACAATATGGAGATGTTGATGATTCTATAATATTCCATGTAATCATTTTCTTTAGTTCTTCCCAAACTGCAGGTCGCAGAGCTAGAGGTACATTGTATGACTTGTGGTAATAGATTTGGTGAGGCTTGACTTCAATCGTATACATATGTGTTGATCCTACCTGGCTTACTAGTGAAAACATCTTTATTCTTAAGTAAAATATGTTTAAGCTGGGATCTCTCCTCTTCATTAATAGCATCAAATTCTGATAACTTAGAATTAATTTGTGTAAGTACATCATTCACTACCTCACCGTGTGATACAGGTTGTTGTGTGGAATCTATGTCATTCTCACGTAAAATCTGTATCTTGTAGCCAGAACAGTGCTTGTTATGGTCTACTAGTCGAGTGTCCAAGTTCAAAACTATGTCTCTGCCTTCATACTTAAAATAACAAATGCCTTTGGAGAAGTCTATAGTATAGTCCTTCTCGCAAAGAAAATCAATACCCAATATACAATTGGCAGCAAGGCTTTGGACAACTAGGACAGGCCATTGTACGATTCCATTTCCCATATTAACAGTCACAAATACCTGCTTATTAACTCTACTTGACTTATTACCTAATGCAGTTAATATTAAACAGTTTTGAACTGGGAACTCTGGTATCTTAGAAGTTTTCTTCATCATAGTATAAAAATTGTGATAAATCACACTGACAGCAGCTCCTGTATCAATAATTATGTTAGTAGGTATACCTCCTACAATGCCTGAGGTGGAAGACAGTACAAATCTTTTCTTTACATTGTGACATTGTGTGTTGTCATTTATCAGATCATCAGCTAAGTTTCCACTTTCATTATATCTTAAGAATAGTGTAGGCAACTCTTGTTGTGTAAATGTTAATTTTTCTTGTTTCACAGTTTCACTAGCAAGTGTGTATTCAAACATAGTTTCTAAATTGAAGTTGCCCCCCAAATGTTCCTCAGTCACGACCTGGGGCTCAGTACTGACTGGTTCTAGTTTACCTGGTTTGTCTGGTCATTGGCAAGTGTAGTTGTAGTTTCATTAGCTACCTCAATAATATTTACATTAGGATATTGTCTTTGCCAATCGCCTGTCTGTTTTCGGTTGGCTGAAGTCACTTGTTGGTTTGTGTTGCTTGTTTGTGCAAAATTCCCTTGTGGCATCTGAATATGATTTTGTGGTGGCGGTTGCTGTGTTTGCCACTGTCTCACATAATACTGGTTGTTGTTCCGGTTAAAATGTGGTGTAGGTGTTCCATTTCTGGTGTAATCTGTGTTGTTTCTAGGCCAGTATTCCTGTTTGGCTTTGGGTCTGTTGCTGTTTCCATTATTCCTTCTTGAATTAAAATTGTCGTTTCTTCGTTTTTTGTACAGGTTATCTCCCTGTGTATAGTTGCAGTTGTTGTTTGTGTGCAGCCCGCATCTCGTGGTCGTGCGGTAGCGTTCTCGCTTCCCACGCCCGGGTTCCCGGGTTCGATTCCCGGCGGGGTCAGGGATTTTCTCTGCCTCGTGATGGCTGGGTGTTGTGTGCTGTCCTTAGGTTAGTTAGGTTTAAGTAGTTCTAAGTTCTAGGGGACTGATGACCATAGATGTTAAGTCCCATAGTGCTCAGAGCCATTTTGTTTGTGTGCAGCTGTGAGTTGTGGTGATTGTTTTGCATGTTTACTGTGTGTTGTGAATTTTGCTGCGTGTTTGGTAATGTAGCAATGTAGACATGTTGATTCCTACTGCGTGAGTTGTGTGTTGGTTCTTCTTCTTGATACAGTAAATCAACAGTATCTAACTTTTCCAGAAAATATTCGGGATCGTCGTCCGGTAAGTACAGTAATTTATCTTTAATATTAAAAGGAAGTCTTGCTTTCAGTGATCGGATCACATCTTTTGGTTTCACTGGTTCATTAAGGAAGTGTGTCATGTTTAGGTACTTCTCGAAATATCTGCGCAGGTTGCCGTTTTTAGGATTGAAGTGTTCGGGTTCAGTGACTTGTTTGCGGATGCGTTCCTGCACACTGGGTGACCACAACTTATTCAAGAAGGCGCGTTCAAACTGCTCGTATGTTACACATCTGTCGCTTTCATGGTAAGCCCAGACAGCAGCGTCCCCTTGAATGTAATCCACAACGTACACAATGCGTTTGTGGTCGCTCCACGAACGTGGGAATGCGTTCCTAAAAGCTTTTAAGAAGATGACAGGGTGTACAGTGTTTTTGCCTGGTATAAAAGGTTGGAATTTACGGTGCTTGAATAGACTTTCTTCTTCTTTGTTACGTGTTCGTCTGTTTCTTTCTGTGTAATCATTGAATTCTTCCCTGTGTGTACATGGTTCTTCATCAGAATAATTGTATTGTATTTCAGGTGATGGGTATCTGTTGCTATGCGGGTCAGTGTATTGTGTATTTGAGTGTTGAAATTCGTGTGTGTACATGTGTTCATTTCCGAATCGAGATTTTCTTCTGCGTGTGTAAAAATGTGTAGTGGGTGTACTATTCTGTTGTGCTTGGCATTGAGTTGTCTTTGTTTGCATATCGTCATCGATTACTTGCCTATTGTTGTTCATGTATTCCACTACAGAATCGTGCACAATATGTGGCACTTTGTTTTGTATACATTCTTCAAAAATTTCGTCTTTGTGTGCCGTCCATTCTTTAAATTGTGAATTAATGCGAGACAAATGGGGTTCAGCCTCTATCTGTATTGTTGTGTGAATCTGTTTGTGAATGTCAGCTACGTTTGTTTCTATTGTATTCACCTTTAAATTAATTTCGTCACATGCGTGCGTGTTTGATTCTAATTTGCAATTAATAGTTTCAAAGGTTTTTGTCAAGTCGTGGATGTGATTGGCATTGTCGCTTTGTCGTAACTCTAAATTTTCGAATTTTTCTGTAAGATCGTCGAGCTGTTTGGAAAGACGTGTATTAATTTCATCTACCTTTTGAGTCAGTGTGGCGAAGTCTGATTTTATGTCAATTCTGAAGGCAGCATTGTCTGTCGTTAATTGTGAGAATTTTTCGTCATTATCTTGCTTAATATTGGATATGCCTTCCAAAATTGAATTCAGTATAGCGGCAAAATTTTGATTGCAAAATGAACTTGCCCCCGCCGCGTCATTAGACGTGACGTGGTCTCTCAGGTTTGGTTCGGAGTTGCTCCTTTCGGCGTTTGTGTGTATGTGTAGCAGGATATTTTGATGCGTTTGCATGTCTGTATTAATTTCTGTGTCTGAATGTATCTGTGTATCCATGTTTGCATTACTTGATTGTTGTTCCATTGTGTACTGGTGTCGAGTTTTTACCATATCGTGAATAAATTGTGTGCAAGAAAAAAAATTGTTTAAACGCGTAGTGTGAAAATGTACTGCCTACGTGTGTGTTTAAATCACTAAGAATGATTGAGAGATGACTTTAAAGATCGAAAGTAGCAAACGTGTTAATGGTGACTAGCCATGTTGCTTCAATCTTGCACAATGTCGGCAATATTGTGCAATGTAACTTGCGTATTGTTGGATCGGAATATAATCGTCTGAACAATGAGATTTCGCGGAATTTGGAAAAAATTACTGAATGGAAACTGAATATTGAATGTAATGCTGAGAAAAATAATTTTGAATGAAAAATGTGCTTGGAATCAATTGTGGATGCGCGAGTGCTGCGTCTTACCGTACATGTCGTCTTGATGCGAAGATTACATTTCCAGTCCAAATTGTCTCCAGATTTTATTCGTTTTCTTCCATATTCTCGTCACATGGGTTGTTACCGGTCAGGATGTACATGAAAAAGAACAATTAGTTGTAGTACAGATACAATAATGAGTCCTGGCACATAGTCGCCAGTGTAACAAATAAAAAACATAAAATAAAATAATAATAAAATATGATAATAATTTGTAATAATAATAATTGTTTGTTTGGATAAGTAATTGAGGGATTAAAATTTTACGCCGTAAATTTATCGAGCTTCGCACGTCCGAAGATGTACGGAACGTAGCCAGGGTTCATTACGTATTTTTTTTTTTTTTTTTGTAGACAGAGTCTGATATCTGACCTCAGCATCAATCATGAAAATGGAGTGACAAAAACTACTAAAACAAAGAAAAGCATAAGATTAAATAAACATATATTCATTTCAACATATACATTACGATATAAATTGCACTTACGTAAAATTCTAGATGAATAATGGCAGATCATTCACAAATGAGAGCGACTTATTAATGCTGCACCTCTTTTCTGCTAATAAATGTCAATATGGCTAACTGTGGAGCCGCACAAAATAATATGTCCTTCTAAAACAACGAATGACATAAGAGCGTGCTGATGCCTACTGGCTGTGACAAGAGAGCGGTGTTAATTGCTTTATTTTGCATTCTCTTGTCTTAAAAAATCGATACATATAATCTAAGTTAAATAAATTAAATATTGTCTGTGCTCGAGTGCAAATGGTTCCTTAAACACCTCATGATCAGGGCTCACTTATGATAAGTTAATTTTCTTTCAATATCTGCTGCTAATTTTTCTCTTATGTTATTAATGAGAATGATAATCTCAATACCAGACCTCGTATATTTGATGTGGATAGGTAAAAATATACACTGAAGCGAGAAAGAAACTGGTATAAGCATGCTTATTCAAATACACAGATATGTAAACAGGCAGAATACGGCGCTGCGGTCGGCAACGCCTTATAAGACAACAACTATCTGGCGCAGTTGTTAGATTGATTACTGCTACAACAATTACAGATTATCAATATTTAAGTGAGTTTGAATGTGGTGTTATAGTTGGCGCAGGAGCGATGGGACCCAGCGTCTCCGAGGTAGCGATCAAGTGGAGATTTTCCCATACGACCATTTCACGAGTGTACCCTGAATATCAGGAATCCGGTAAAATATCAAATCTCCTACTGTGCTGCGGCCGGAAGAAGATCTTCAAACAACGGGACAGAAGTCCAACCTTTCCGCAAATTGCTGCAGATTTCAATGCCGGGCCATTAACTAGTGTCAGCATGTGAACCATTCAACGAAACATAATCGATATGGGCTTTCGGAGCCGAAGGCCTACTCGTGTGCCCTCGATGACTGCGCGACACAAAGATTGACGCCTCGCCTGGGCACGTCAACACCGACACTGGACTGTTGATGACTGGAAACGTTGCCTGGTCGGACGAGTCTCGTTCCAGATTGTATCGAGCAGATGGAGACAACCTCATGTACCCACATATCCTGCATGTAAACAGGGGATCTTCAGGCTGATGGAGGCTGCGTAATGGTGTGGGCGTGTGCAGTTAGAGCGATTCGGGACCCCTGATACGTCTAGAAGCGAATCTGACAGGTAACACGTACGTAAGCATTCAGTCTGATCACCTGTATCCACTTATGGCCATTGCGCATTCCGGTGGCCTTGGGCAATTCCAGCAGGACAATACGCCACGCCACACGTGCAGAATTGCTACAGAGTGGCTCCAAGAACACTATTCTCAGTTTAAATACATTCGCTTGCCATCAAACTCCCCAGATATGAACATTAATAATATGAGATGGCTTGCAACGTGCTGTTCAGAAATCATCTCCACCCACTCGTACTCTTACGGATTTATGGACAGCCGTGCAGGATTCAAGCAATCAGTTCCCTCGAGCACTACTTCAGACATTAGTTGAATGCATGGCACGTCGTGTTGTAGCACTTCTGCGTGCTCGTAGGGGCCCTACACGATATTAGCAGGGGCACCAGTTTGCTTGATTCTTCAGTACATCGTGGTTAACTGGTAATATATGGAAATACGAGTCTTCTGTGTCAAGAGTCAATGAATAGAAGCAGCAGATTTGAAGGTCATATCAGTGCTGTAATGGATGCTATAAAATAGTCATGAGTCACATAGAACCAAATAATTTCAGGCATAGAAACAACACGTTTTGAAATCGTAATTTTGGCTTAAACAATTTATCTACTTTAAGGTAGAAGTTGTTGCAGATGACAAACTGTGGAACAAAACGGTCACTGTAAAAACACAACATATCAGAAAAACCACACCATGTGGTAAAAAGGTATGAATTCGTAATTTATGTGTTTTTTCAAGTATTTGTAATTACGATTTAAAAACTAATAGTTATATGTATACAAACAGCAAAGAACACTCTTTATCTTTAACAGATGAAAAATAAAAGCCCGCTGAAGATGCTGCAACTTCAGTGAAACATTTTTGGATTAAAAAGCAAAATTGTATTTTGCTAAAGGCAGAATGGCTCTGAGCACTATGGGACTTAACATCTGAGGTCATCAGTCCCCAAGAACTTAGAACTACTTAAACCTGACTAACCTAAGGACATCACACACATCCATGCCCGAAGCGGTCGCGCGGTTCCAGACGGAAGCTCCTAGAACCGCTCGGCCACACCGGCCGGCGCTAAGGGCAGACCCTATCCTAAAACATACGTATTGTTAAAGCAAACACAGAAGAAAAGAGCTTCAACACCAAGATGATTAGATGAGCTAATATACCATACTCATTAAGAAAAAATGTGTCAACATTATAAACTGTAAGGTGTAGCATATTACTTGCAACAAGAAGTTCCGAAGCCACCACTGGGTACAAAATATAACAGGTATAGTGTTGTCACGATATAAATTACGTTATAAAATTGTAAAATACCTATAAAAGCATTTTGGTTAGTTTAATAAAAATACATTGTGTTGCAAATCGGCATTGGAAATTAACAGCAAAAATAATAAACTGTTAGTACTAGAAACATTATTTGGCCATGTGAAAATGAGCATAACACTGATATATAAAACCTAGTCCCAAACCAGAGCAGCGTCTGATGTTACATATTCAACATTACTACATCATACATGCCAAAACATTGTTCCCATTATCGGATTCATACCTCTAATATTGAGCAAATACATGGAATATGTATAAATTACTGTATATACATCAAGTAGCGGATGAGCTACAACAAACTATTTAGTAAGAATAATCACGGTGTCAACACATACAAATGTGGGGAGCGACAGCAAATAAACGAGACTTGGAATATGAAGTGAAGGATCCGTTGCTTTGTACACAATGTAATACAGATATTACAAGTACACAGTCTGGACACAACATACATTACAAATTTATCCAACAAGAATAAAACCCCTTTGGGGGCTATTCAGTGTAAATCCCAATTGTCAAATATAATAGCTGTTAAAAATGTGCCCAATTACACACGACAAAGATACACAGCAAAGGGTCGGAGGTTGCATTAAAACGAAAAAGCAACGTGGAAATACAATGCACAGAGCCTAAAATAAGACTTTTTTAAAATTCTGCAGGACGTTCCTGCTTTTCAAACTCCGTTTCCTCATTTAAAGCGCGTTCTTGATGCTTATTAAAAGTGGTATAAATTTCTATTTGTTCATAAATTTACTTATATCGGTAACATGTAAAACTTCTAGTGCATTACGGCCATTCGCAGTATGTTTGTTATCACGTAAGTGATTAGTGAACAAACATTTGTTACTCGTACTAATATTACTATGTTTTCTCAGTCTAGTACTTAAATCACTCCGTGTTTGAATAATATTTTCCACAGTTCACTGCTCACTTTACGGATCCCAGATTGCTTAATTACTCCTGTATGGGTATTATGGCGCAGAGATCTGCCAATTTGACTTTGTGTTCGAAAACTTATCTGTACCTTCGGCTTAGATTTCATTTTTTCTTCAGACTGCTCCTTTGTTACTGTAACACTATCTACATTCTTTCCTACAGAGACATTCAGTTTTTTAATGTGCATACCTGAAAACATTCTGCTGTCGTAAGCTTTTTTACAAGCAATTTCCTTCAACATGTTCACTTCTTTACTTACTTCTTATGATGAACATTTATGTTTGTCTTCCTACTTTCATCCCTTGAGAAAAGCAAGTTTATGTGAATCATGCCATGAGTCGTAATGGATTATAGTATCAGTTCTCGTTGTTTTATAGTGGATGCCCAAACTATGTGTGCCTCTAACGTTCAACATTTTTAAATCCAGAAAACTACCACTTTTTTTTAGTTTCTCATGCTGCGACATGGTCGCGAATAAAACAGCGACTCGAATATGGAATAAATTTTCTTTACTGTAAGTCTGCAGTCACAAATGTTTTGTTTCGGTCTACAATGATGAGCTTCAGATCAGTTTTATAGGACATGTTTTTATACGAGAGTCGTCCAGAAAGTAAGTTCCGATCGGTCGCTAAATGGAAACCACTATAAAAATCAGAAACATTTCATTTGCAAGAGTTAGCCTCACTTTCCAGATACTTCTCTAAATAATCGCCGCTCTGACTTACACATTTGTCGGAACGTTATACCAAATTTCCAACACCATCGTCATACAAGGTAGCCAACTGTGGTTTCTCATAATTCTCTACGCAGGTCTATAGCGCGTAGCCTGCGCCCAGGTGTTGTCCCCGTATCCAGCGTTTCATGTCAACAGAGGTGATACTCAGGACGAGCCAATTAGGGCTGTGTTGTGGGTGATCGAACACTTCCAACCGAAACGGCTGCAGGAGCATCTTCACTACCATTGCAGAGTGCCATTGAGAATTGTCATGAAGAAGGAAATGAGTGGCCGTTGTGCTATGTGGGCTGCATTCATTAAGGCGAAGCCTCTCAGTGGGCCCTCCTACTTGGCGGGAGACATCGTTGTTCTAGGCACCTTTACTCGCTCACAGTGCGCTCACAACTGAAAAGAGCGTCTTGATGCGATCAACAGTCTTACTAGAGACACTACCAAACACATCTGTGGCATGCTTCATCGGGTTTTCACTGTGGTGGTCATTTCGCGAACGATCGGAATTTACTTTCTGGACAACCCTTGTAAAAAAGATCTGATGATGGTCATTACAGACCGAAACGGGTAGTCTGATGACAGAAAATTTATAGGACAAATTTTTATAAAACAGATCTGAAGATGGTTATTATAGACCGAAACCGGTAGTCTGATGACAAAAAATTCGTGACTATAGACGTAAAGTAAATGAAATGTATATTTTAGTTTCATTGTAAAATTCGTGTAGGAGTGTAAGCTATTCAGTCGGAAGAGTATCTGATTAATTTCTTATATTGTACCATTAAATAGCACCAGGATGTTGTCAACGTTCCTTCTGCAATAAATTAAATTATTCGCTGTGTCTCTACAGCTTTCAAAAAACATATCTTCAATATGGTTGATGAAGATGTCTTCTATGGTGAGTGCAAGACAGTTCCCCACTGCTAAGCCTTCAGGTTGAGACTAAGCTGAATCACCAAAAGTAAAATAGTTATAACACAGAATCAGCTGAAGTACTTCAGTAATCTCATGTATCTCCTTAAAACTGATTGTCTTGTACTCCCGTAGATTATTACTAATTATCTCAGTGGTTTCTGATATTGGCACAGTCGTACACAGGTTAGCTATATCAAATGAAATGAACTTTCCTTCTATCAGTATCGGTAGCCTCATCAGAATTTTTCACATTACGTTCAGTCTCAAACATGAAACACTCTCTAATGATGGAAATTAATTTCTTACTAACTTATGAGCTGGGCTGTCAATAGAATTTACGATCGGCCGAAGAGAAGTGCTATATCTATGTAGCCCTGGGTCAACTCTAAGTCTTTGAACCTTGGGATTCATAACAATGCATTCTATGCTGTCCTTATCAGACAGTATGAGGTTGCATCGCTTAACTGCTGTTTTAATCAAAGTATTGATTTTATTAGTGGGATCACAAGTAAGTTTCGCGATGTTATTATTAGTAAGCAAGTCCTTTACCTTTGTTTTATAATCATCTTGGTTGAAAAGAAGCAAAGTATCGCCCTTACGTGCCTTAACCCCAACGGCCCTATTATCTTTTAAGTTAATGTTTATTCCCTGTAAAATTCTAGCCTCGAATGCATTAGAACGCCTGTCAGTTTTGTCTCGCATAATCAGCGTTTCAATAACTTTCGCTACTTTACAAGGGATGCTCTTGTAGTCATGCGCTAACACCTGAGCCATGTCTACAGCCACTTAGGTGTTAGCAATTATGTTTTTAATTTCACTATTGCGTATCTTTGATATAACATTGAACTTCAAACTCCTATCTAAAACTTTCATCTCCTCAGTGCAGAAGGTTACGTTCGACAAGTTGACTACTGTGTAAAAAAAATTAAAATGACATATAGAATGTCTGAGCTTCTCGCCGTTCTTAAACTCATTACTACTTATCTGAAAAATTTACGTAATTTATTATTTTTTTCTCGCTCTAACTTTGTCACTTATACAGTGTGCATAGTTCCAAAACGCACCATACATTTAATCGAACTGTAGGGGTGACAAACTCTTGCTCACTTTCATATGTGTTAAGCACAGACTACGATTTATCAAGGCTTTCTGTTTTTATTTATCCTGTAGCTCGTATCTGCTCCAAAGTTTATCGTTATAGGTCTTTAAACGCATGGCTGCTTGTGATTTGCACTTTACTTTTACATTTACGTACCATGGTTTCACCTCCTTCTGCAGACATTTCTTATTGAACAGTATAATTCGTTCAATTTTAGCATCTTAGTCCAAATGCATTGATATTTAGGATCAGGAGGCTGTAGATCCCCACAAATTTTAAAATAGATGGTATTGCGTAATGTCAGATCTACGAGTAAGGGAAATTGTATTTATATTGTCACCAAATTTTAACTTTTAAGAACAAATATGTTTCAAGGAAAAAGTTGGACAATATTTCTTGAATGACGTTTGTACCACTAGGCCCTCACCATACATGAAATGTAAACCTCATAATGGAATTTCAAATTCCAAGCTAAATTATAGCAGGCACATTCTGAAGGAGAGTCTGTACCGGCAACATAATGTATTACAGCATGTTAATGAGATGTCACTAATACTAAAACTTGAATTAAGAGGTCTTCTGTTTCTGTTCTTTACTGTATTAATTCGTATGTTCTCGTAGCTGAAGCTTACATGACGATATGGTGAACTAGTGTAAGGCTTCCGTTACTCATTTTTTCTGTAAGACTAAAACCGTAAAGGTCTATTATCTAGCTAATTATCAAGATGAAATAATTTCAATTACTTTGGAGTAACGTTTTACAAGGCTGTCTTCCTCTGCTCGTAGTAGGGAGTAAGTTTTAGTGAAAATGCGGATGATTAAACAAAATTTACGAAAAAATATAAGACCTAACATTGTTTAGGCTTCCGTTTGACTCTTTCTAAGAACATTCAGAAGAGGGTCTCCAATATTTCAGTAATTCGAAGTCTTTATAAATACTGAGGAACCAATTTTTACCGAAAAGTGCCATCTGAAGCACGGGAAAAACTGAAGACCACGTAGAAGCAATTGCTTTGAACGCTTACAAGCATATGGCAGTTCGACTTCCACTCTGCAGAATGACACTATTTACAGTATTTACGTTTGTAGTGGGAAACCGTAGCGAGAGCAGCTCACTTTGAAAATCTGTTTGTTGTATTCCCTGTCTGCAGGTTATGAGTTTATTCGGTCCGACAATGTGGAGCGGCAATTTGTCTACATCTACAACTCAGGGATCTCCTCTGTCCACCAATAGACGTAAGTTTTTTTGTTTGTCTTTTAATTTTCACGCAGACGTCTTCTGAAACCTGAGAGATATTTACGAGTAACCACGTATTTCTGAAACAATAGCGACTGGCACATGATTTCCTTTGTAAACACTGTGTTGCATTTCTGTGTTTAGGTTGAATACGGGTAATAATGTCAAAGGCAACGATACACGAACGAATTCCAGAGTTTCAGTTCGGCAGGTAATTTCATTGTAGAGTGAATAATTCCTTCAGTAAATTGTCAAGCAAGTGTACAATTGAATTTACTTGTCTGTTCTGCATCTGTTTCTGTTTACAGAAGTTACTCTCGTTATCCAGAGCTGCCTGCATCTCTTCTCGACATCATATTGGGATACCCACCAACGTGTGAAACACTGAAAAAGCTGCTGAAGACTGGCAACGTAAAAAATGGCTGTAATTTTGCAGCTGTTAGTTCTTACAATTTTCATTATATCGACGATACGAATTTCTCCACTACCACGACAGCTTGCACCAAAGTTTAAAATCGTGTATGAAAATGCAGTCTGGAGGTGAAGAAAGAACATATTCATACAGATTCTGTTCTGCTTGGAACAGTTTCGTAAGACTACTGAATAATCATTCCGACAGTCGCGTATTATTAACGGGATGCTGTTTTACAGATTAGCTCTACAAATAGCAGCAAAGAAATAGGTTTTAATTGCTCTAAGAAAAGCAGTTTTAACTTATAACATTTCCCTCGAAACGTCCGAAATGAGACTGTCAGGATGAAAACAGCTTTCAAATCGATAATATTTCCATTGTAAGAAAATACTAATAAGTTCATTGAAACTTACTGGCAAAGCGCTTTCACTGGTATCATTTATTACAATAATTATATGACAAGGAGTCTCTTCCTGAGTCCGAGGTAGTAATACTAGTGATTTATTAGGGGGTTACCCTACTGAGATATTGCCTTACGAAACTGAACCCACGTTCAAAACATACACTACTGGCCATTAAAATTGCTACACCAAGAAGAAATGCAGATGATAAACGGGTATTCATTGGACAAATATATTATACGAGAAATGACACATGATTACATTTTCACGCAATTTGGGTGCATAGATCCTGAGAAATCAGTACCCAGAACAACCACCTCTGGCCGCAATAACGGCCTTGATACGCCTGGGCATTGAGTCAAACAAAGCTTGGATGGCGTGTACAGGTACAGCTGCCCATGCAGCTTCAACAGGATACCACAGTTCATCAAGAGTAGTGACTGGCGTATTGTGACGAGCGAGTTGCTGGGCCATCATTGACCAGACGTTTTCAATTTCTGAGAGATCTGGAGAATGTGCTGGCCAGGGCAGCAGTCGAACATTTTCTGAATCCAGAAAGGCCCGTACAGGACCTGCAACATGCGGTTGTGCATTATCCTGCTGAAATGTAGGGTTTCGCAGGTATAGAATAAAGGGTAGAGCCATTGGTCGTAACACATCTGAAATGTAATATCTACTGTTCAAAGTGCCGTCAATGCGAACAAGACGTGACCGAGTCGTGTAACCAATGACACTCCATATCATCACGCCGGGTGATACGCCAGTATGGCGATGACAAATACACGCTTTCAATGTACGTTCACCGCGACGTCGCCAAACACGGATGCGACCATCATCATGCTGTAAACAGAACCTGGATTCATCCGAAAGAATGACGTTTTGCCATTCGTGCACCCAGGTTCGTCATTGAGTACACCATCGCAGGCGGTCCTGTCTGTGATGCAGCGTCAAGGGTAACCACAGCCATGGTCTCCGAACTTATACTCCATGCTGCTGCAAACGTCATCGAACTGTTCGTGCAGATGGTTGTTGTCTTGCAAACGTCCCCATCTATTGACTCAGGGATCGAGACGTGGCTGCACGATCCATTACAGCCATGCCGATAAGATGCCTGTCATCTCAACTGCTAGTGATACGAGGCCGTTGGGATCCAGCACGGCATTCCGTATTACCGTCCTGAACATACCGATTCCATATCCTGCTACCAGTCACTGGATCTCGACCAACGCGAGCAGCAATGTCGCTACACGATTAACCCCAATCGCGATAGGCTACAATCCGACCTTTATCAAAGTCTGAAACGTGATGGTACGCATTTCTCCTCCTTACACGAGGCATCACAACAATGTTTCACCAGGAAAGCCGGTCAACTGCTGTTTATGTATCACAAATCGGTTTGAAACCTTCCTCATGTGAGCACGTTGAAGGTGTTGTCACCGGCGCCAATCTTGTGTGCATGCTCTGGAGAGGTAATCATTTGCATATCACGGCATCTTCTTCTTTTCAGTTAAATTTCGCGTCTGTAGCTCGTCATCTTCGTGGCGTAGCAATTTTAATGGCCAGTAGTGTAGTTCTTAGTTCTAGGGGACTGATGACCTCAGATGTTAAGTCCCATAGTGCTCAGAGCCATTTTCTTAAGGTAAAATGTATTTTTTAATTTTGGAGAAGGGGGGAAATTGTTACTATATATTTGTCCGGTATCTGTATACACGGTCCAGTAACATGAATGTACCACCACCTATGTTCAGCGTCAACATGCAAGAACCACTCATAAACGGCAGGTGGCAGCACTAACAATGGAGGGTCTACAAATCGCATCGAGGTAACACGGAAAACAGTGCAGGCGTAGTAGAACGGAGACAGAGCGATTTATGTAACCTCGAGAGGGGCATGGTTCAAATGGCTGTGAGCACTATGGGACTTAACTTCTGAGGTCATCAGTCCCCTAGAACTTAGAACTACTTAAACCTAACTAACCTAAGGACATCACACACATCCATGTCCGAGGCAGGATTCGAACCTGCGACCGTAGCGGTCGCCCAGTTCCAGACTGTAGCGCCAAGAACCGTTCGACCACCCCCGCCGGCCGAGAAGGGTATGATTGTTGGATTTTTGGTCAAGAGTTAAATAATTTCCTTAAGCGGCTAAGTTTGTACACTGTTCGCGCAGCACCGTGGTTAATGCCTACTCTGATAGTAATATGGCGGTATCCAAAACTGGCATAGAGACAACGTGAAATAAATGAGAGAATCAGTGACGGCTGTCGAAATGTGTACGTGCGAACAGACGTGCAACTGTTGAGCAACTGACCGCTCAGATCAAGCAAGGGGCTACCAACAGTGTGTCCTCAACGACCGTTCAGCAAACGTTGATGCGTTTCAGATTCAGCAGCAGGCTGCTGGTTCGTGCCGCCATACTGACTGACGTTCATCGTTGACGAAGGCCGTAATTTACAAGCCAGTAACGCTAGTGGACGTCCAGAGGTCGTCTTTTCAGATGAATAATGTTGTGTGCTCCATCACTCAGGAAGAAACCACCTGATGATGGTGAAAGTTTTAGATAGGGAGTTGAAGTTCAATGTTAAATCAAAGATACGCAATAGTGAAATGAAAAACATAATTGCTAACACCAAAGCGGCAGTAGACATGGATCAGGTGTCAGCGCATGAGTACAATAGTCGGAAGGGTCTAGGCTCAGGAGCGAGAGTTATGGTGTGGGGAATTTTTTTATGGCATTCCCTGTATTATATCATCACTGTGAAAGGCGTAATTGGTCGACAAAAGTAAGCAGATACTCTTTGGTGTTTGGTTTTCCTAGGAACGAAGATACCTAATGAGATCTCAATGGACACCCCAGTATACGACAACAACTTAACGGATGGGAGAAAGGTGCCTGCTGAGGTCACGAGAAGTCATTTATTGCTTCACAATCCTTTATTTAACAATATATACTTAAAACATCAATAACATACAAATCAATGACTGCTTGAGATTGATTTTAGAGCGACAAACTAGAAATACCAAACTTACAATAAAGTAGTCCTGACATAACAGGAAGTTTAAGGAAAGTTAACACAAGCTTTAAAAGGCGTTTTAAACATCCATTTTAGCAGTTGCAGCTTTTTTTACGGGACAAGTAACGCCTCTTAAAAATAAGAAGTACAACGTTTGCAAAACTGCAACTCGAGAGTCCCTTAGGCACCCGTAAAATTACAACCAGGCAAATGTGATTTCTCTACAATTACAGAGATAGCATTACCATAACAATTTGAGAACTGCTCACTAGATAGTAAACTTGAAATGAAGGTGGCCCTTATTTAGAAAAGTTTTATTAGTTAAGAATTACGATTAAAAATAACTTGAGGGCACTTTTGACTGTAGAAATTTAGAAACAGAAGAATAATCGTTCCTTTTATAAAAAAAATTGCAAGTTCAGCATTTCACAAACAATATTCAAAATTTTGCTAGTTAAGAATTTGACAATCTGAAGCCCCTTAGTCATTAGCACTTTCTCAAACAGGAATCATACAAAAAATTTTAAGGTATACATGTTCAATATTTAACCTATATGGAGAGTCTCTTTCCCATAAACAATTTTTAAAAATGGAAAGGCGACAACATCGTAAAATTTACAGGTTCAGGATTACGATAAAAGATTTTAGAGCGCCCTTTGAGCGCTCGCAGCCCTGAAACAGAAAGATAACAACGGTTTTAAAATTTACAAGTTCAGCAACCCACAATTAAAGGATTTAAACATCTTCAAATGAAAGCAAATCTTAAGGTAGCAGTACGATATAAGGCTGAACTGGTGGAGGCAATGGTCGGCTAGGAAGCCTTAGGGCAGCGGACACCATTTTAAACTTAAGTCCGAATGCCACGAAGATGAAGAACTTCACTTACAGAGAGATGCCGCACCGACATAGAATAACCACCCCGGTGAATCGGCGGGTTGTAGTATGAGGGCAAGCAGACATAATTCATGCAAAACTGAGCATCAAAACTAAGTAAATTCGCAAGGCCCGACATAAGAATACCAAATGCAAATCCCGCCTCAGGTACCGACCAACATCTAAGTGCTACAATGAATGCGTATTTAAAACAAAGGTGACTCACCGGTTAATTTTTGAACAGTAATGATCGAATATAACAATTAAATTGATTAAGTCGCCAATTGTTAAACAAAAACCCTGAAAAATTTACTTAAGTAAACTCAAGACGTAGCAAGAAATTCTTGAATGATAATACCTAAGCACGAAATCACATTAGTAATAAAATACACAATAATCAATAAATTCCTTATTTTAAGAGAAGTGCCCGATCTCATCAAGACCTTCCAACATGAGTACAATAAACGAACCAACTTTCATTGGGCCGCTGTCATTTGCTTACCACGGTCATGCCTTATGTTACAATTCATACACAAGTTGGGCAAGCGAGAACTAGTCACACTAAAACATGTGATGCCCTACAGCATATTAGAACAAATTAATTTCACACCCCAGCAATAATGCCAGATATCACAGAAACGCTGAACAAACTGCCATAAAAAGGAAAACACAGATTAATACACTCAAATATTTAATCCGTAAAGGACTTTCACGCAGAGAGGGGGGGGGGGGGGGATATAGTGGCTTGAGTACGGAGAGATGGAGAACAGCGAGCAAACAAGCCTAATGGGAGCAAATTCAGCACATGTGCCAAAATCCAGAAACAGATATGCGTTAATCAAAAATAGGGAGCCGGCCGAAGTGGCCGTGCGGTTAAAGGCGCTGCAGTCTGGAACCGCGAGACCGCTACGGTCGCAGGTTCGAATCCTGCCTCGGGCATGGATGTTTGTGATGTCCTTAGGTTAGTTAGGTTTAACTAGTTCTAAGTTCTAGGGGACTAATGACCTCAGCAGTTGAGTCCCATAGTGCTCAGAGCCAGCCAAAAATAGGGTAGGGCTGGCGATTATCAGAGAATATCACCGTCATCACGATGCCCACATCAGCAGACTGTCATTCCGAAATGCTGATAACCAAACGGGTGCAACAGCGTACAGCCCAGCACTCCACACCAACACGGCCCTGTGCGGTATCTGCCCACTTAGACGAGCAGCCGCCGATCAGGCCCCCGTAATCGGACGTTCACCGTTCATCACACGCCTCTGTCTCTCACTGCACCACCGTGCCTGAACAACCTGCCTCGAACTCCCTCTAACCGAAGAGACAAATACAAGAAGACCGAAGCGCCACCAGGTGATGTAACAGGAAAACGGATTTCGCCAGCAAGCAAAGATATAACAGCTCGGAAAATGGGCCGACGCGGCTCATCGGCCAGGGGGACGGTCGAGTATGCCACACATTTCGCAGTGTACGTGCGTGGTGTGAAGAGCACCAGGATGAGTTTATCGTACTCCTCTCACACCAAACTCCCTGGATTTAAACCCAATCGAGAATCTGTGGGATAATCTCGATCGGGCTATTCGTACCAAGGACCCTCTGCCGAGAAACCTAGTGCAGCTGGCCACGACAGCGCAATCGGTATGTTTCCACTTCCTGTCGATACTTCTGACAGAGTCACTCTTACTGCATTTCTCGGAGCAGTCCAAACTGCAAAAAGGCGGTTTTTCAGGATTTCGACAGGTGGCACATTAATGGAGTTAACGCGAATTAATTTCAGAGTACCGATGAACTTGACGTGCACAGTAAAAAGAAAAAGGAAAATCACTTACGTGTTACACTTCTAGGGAACAGGCGTATTACAGGCAAATTAAGTAGCTAGTGAACATAGTATTAATTGGGACCACTACCAGTAGGACGGGCTACTGCTGGTAATTTACTGTGAACCGTAAATGTTTGCTGCAATTGAGCTGCTCTGGTCACAGTGGCATCGGCTGCGTTTGCCCCGTCCTGTCAGCTCACTTCCCTTTACGGTTTTCAGAGGAATCTTACACCGTCCTTCCTGCAAACCAGTGGCAACCTCAGGTAACAATGATGGAGTTGAATCGCGACCAAGCACTCTTCTCTCCGATTGTGATCACCAGGGGGAGATGCGACAAAACATCCTAGTGCTTGCAAAACCAGATATGAGCGATGCGAACTGTATGAACAGACGATTTGTAGCTTCGGGGCACAACGTTAGCACTGTGGAACAAATATTGTACCGTGAGATGAATCTGACATGCCAAAATGGTCACACAACCTTCAGCAGTAATGCGACCTTACAAAATAACCATCGCACCTATGAAATACCACGACATGTCTCCCCAGATCATCACCGAACCCCCGGCATGTTTCACTCTTGACAGCAAGCAGTGTGCATTGTAGGCTTGGGACGCTGTACGTCAGGCTATAACACCGACAGAAGTTGGAAAGAGTGTGAATCAAGACTCATCCGTTCAAATTACTTTCCTCCATTGCGCCATTCTCCAGGTTTTATGGCTTCTGCATCACGTTTTCCTATTAACGGCACTTGCATCACTTATATTTGGTTTAGAAATTGTAGCTCGCCTTGGAATACTCAGCTAGTGGAGCTCCCTTCGTGTTATTTTTGTGATGACAGGGTTCACGAGTCCGACGTTCAGTTCTGCGGTGAATTTTGTAGCTGATGTCATCTTATTTCTTGTCACAGTCATTTTCAGTTATCGTCTGCCACGATCACTCTACACACACTTCCGTCTGCGTTGTGACAATGCGGATGATGATTTTCCGCCTTCGGTGTATGCGATGTACACTAAAAAGGAAGACGGAAATCGGTAGAAGCGACGGACGTGTACAGACATATAAATGATTACAATTTGGTCCACCTCCGGCCCTTGTGCTAGCAGTTACTCGGCTTGGCAATGTTTGTAATTTTGTTGGCTGTTCTCCTGAGGGATATCGTGCCAAATTCTGTCCAACTATTGCGTTATATCGCCAGACTCCCGAATTGGTTGGAGGGTCCTGTACCTAAGGCTAAGAAAGATTCTGAGTTTGGAAGAGATCCGGCGACTTTGGTGGTCAAGGTAGGGTATGGCAAGCACAAAGGCAAGCAGCAGAAACTCTCGTCACTTGCTGGCGGGTATTACCTTCCTGAAATGTAAACCGGGATGGATTACCATGAATGGCATTAAAACTGGGTTTGTGATATCTTTGACATACCGTTGTGTTCTAAAGGTGCCGCAGATGACAACTAAAGGGGACCTGCTATGAAATAAAGTCGTATCCCTGACCAACGTACCTGTTTTTCTGGTTCTATGCTGGGTGACAGTTATGTTGATCCCATTGCTGTCTGGGGTATCTACGGACATGTCTTCGCTGTTTATCGTGGCCTGGAATCTCAATGAATGTATCATATTCACTAATGATTCCCGCTTGGTAATGAGCCCGGATGACCGGTGAAGATGTGTCTAGAAACACCAGAGACAGCGGTGGGACACCAACCTGACTGTCACCTGCCATGAGGCCCGACAACCAGGACTGATGTTCTGGTGTGCCATTTTTTCTTTCATATCAGGTGCCCTTTGGTTGGCGCTCTAGCATCCTTACAGCTCAGCGGCACGTCGACGATACTCTACGTCCGTTTTGTTGACGTCAATGGCAAGGCATCCTTCCGCACGCGACTATATTCTCTACTTCTTGTCGTCGTACTTGCCAAATCCTATCTTGACTAGCAAATTTGCCGGATCTTTCCCTGATCGGAAGCGTTTGAGGTATTATAGGCTGGACTCTCCAGTCAGCTCGGGATTTTGACGAATAGACGTGCGAATTGCACAGAATTTTCTACAGCAGCCTGCAGGCGGACATCCAACAAAGTAACAAAAAATAACGAACTGAGTAACTGCTTTGACAAAGGCCAGAGGTGCACTAACGATTTACTGATTTGCTCAAATTCTCAATCTCTTTCTCTAGAATAAATCCTTTTTTTTTTTTTTTTTTTTGTGGAATTGTGATCATTACTGTTTGTCGGTACATTTACGTCACATCTACCGATTTCCACTCCATTCGGATAATTCCTTCGGGGTGCGTCGTTTCTTTCACTTTTCTGTTTCCTTTTACTGTCTTAGAGTGTAACTCTCCAGTGCCGTGCCTCTTGAAGCACCAAATATTTCTGTTACATTGGTAATGAGCACCAACAATTTACATACGTTGGAAATCACTTAGCTCAGACATACTGCACACAGAACTACACAGAACACTGTTCTGACCAAGACAAACAGTTGGAACTTATTGTGGACGTTGCACAGGTGCTGTTTATGATCAAATACAACAGTGCCACCTGCAGTATTGGCTAGCATCTGCACTCATGTTCAAGAATTTCTCGCTGTGTTTTCACATGTTTGTCCAACGCCTGCAAATTTCATGGACGTCGGGGAATTATTGTGGAATGCGGAAATCTTGTCCATCAACTAGTGATTCGGAGTTTGTAAGTGAATACTCTAAATTTTGAAATTTATCATTGGGTTGCTGATGAGAATAAGAATCGAAGTACCCCACTTTTGTAATACTTTTCATAATTTGCACAGAGTGATAGGTACGTAAAAAACTAAACTCCTCCCGAACAGGCCTTGAAGGCCCACAGGCGTCAGTGGATGCGGATATGGAGGGGCATGTGGACAGCACACCACTCTCCCAGCCGTATGTCAGTTTCCGAGACCGGAGCCACTACTTCTCAATCAAGTAGCTCTTCAGTTTGCCTCACAAGGGCTGAGTGCACCCCACTTGCCAACAGCACTCGGCAGACCCGATGGTCACCCATCCAAGTGCGAGCCTAGCCCGACAGCGCTTAACTTCGGTGATCTGGTGGGAACCGGTGTTACCACTGCGTCAAGGCCTTTGGCGATAGATACGTAACAGTTCTTGAAATCGGTGTCCCTCAACTTCAATGTTCGCATAGCGCCGTAGCACCGTTTTTGACCATCCTGTTGGAACAGCACCAGTGTTGTTGGAACAATGTCGTAGGCAGGGAGGATCGTCTCAGGTGATCATCTTCATTCACGATAGGTATCTCTTACCTGTCTGATACGCCTGATTTTGCTGCGAGCGTATCATAGGCCCAAAGAGCATACGCTCGGCCCAGAAGAGGTACGCGAGCAGTGGGCTTTTAAGCAGCGCGAATCGATGAGTTGTGGTCTCACTTGGAGCTCCCAGAAATGAAACGATCGTATGGAGTTATTGGCCGGGATGTTCCATTCGGATTCGGCCGCCAAGTGCAACTCTTATTTCATTCGGCACCACATTGGTCGACTTGTGGCAGATAATGAGGATGAAATGATGATGAGGACAACTCAAAACCCAGTCCACGAGCGGAGAAAATCTCCCACCCGGCAGGGAATCGAACCCGAGCCCAGTGCATCGAGCGAAGGAGAGAGATAACTGTTCGAGAATACTGTAGGCGGCCAACACCGTGACAGTTGTAAAGGAGACACCTGTGCAGCTCGAGGGGAAGGGAGTAAACTAGACTGAAGGCTCAGCCGATGGAAATGCTATCTGGCGGAGGTAGAACGCGAGCTCTGTGACCGAGTTGGTGTTTGAACTTCCTTTCCTTGTGAGCGGACGTGCCGTTTAAATTTGACAGGTTTTGATTTTTAAATTGTACAACCATTTGACGTAATTATTGGGCGCCAATGCGCGTCTGCTAAGGAGGCGAATCTTGCTCATTAACGTTCGAGGATTTAGTTAAGACAGTATGGCTACTATGTGCCACGTCACCGGCTTGAGATTTATTCGTCGACCTTTCATCCTTAACTGACGTTCGGCTGGGTTGCGCTCATCTCTATAAGTTTGCATGACTAGAGACTGACCCCACAGTGGTCGGAGGATCGTTGAAAGGCATATTATTAATTGGTCTTTTTTCTGTTGTAAGAGATTATACATCGTAGTTGATGTAACACTAGTCTTAACGGGAGGCTGTGAAGGAGTGGGATGGGTTCGGGTTCTGCGACAGTGTACAACGTACAGCTGCGAAGCAGTGGCCGTGTTGATTAAGTTCCAAGGCAGGAGGGCGAAGAAATTAATTCTTTTTGTTAGTATCAAGTCTAGTTTAAGACTTTCATGATATCATGTGATTGCTTTCAGTTGAGAGAATAGTTGAATTCTTGATTTTTGAATTGTATCATGCTTGCAACTTGGAAGTAACACAATTTATTGTTCGTAGATATGTTTCTGCATAGCGTGGGTCTGCTTGCAAATAGGCCCCGCAAAGCTGCAGTACCCAAGGTCTAGGATATTCGTGCTATCCTTCAAGGACAAACTTGTGTCTTAACTGACTTGGATAGTTATACTAATTTTCAAGTAAATTCTGGAAATGAGATTTCAGGGCATCGAGGTACCTGGCAAGTGTAATTAAAGAGGTGGGTTAGTGTCTTCACCTTTGATAAATGAATAGTTGTATGCTATTGGTTATGAGTATTTATTTTTTAAGTAATCAGATTAAACTGTCATAAGAGCTCAAGTAAATTCATCGTTAAAATTCATTGTGAATGTGGTGACTAAAGCTGCTATTGGTTATAGTGTCTGTGTTGTTAGCCCTTCTAGTTAGACTGATGTTTGGAACTTCTATTTGGGGTAGAAACTGTGACGCCGTGTTTGTTTGACGCATTATTGAAAGCTATGAGCCTTATCAGACTAAGTCAGGGTATTTAAAATACTAATTATCTTACCACCTTTTTGCTTGATTGTAAATATTTATTTTGTGAAATCGAAGTGGGTTCTTTTAAGCGTTTTTAAGATTTAGAGAAGATTCATGTTACTGGTGAAAACTTTGAAAGAGCAATGTACGCCTGTATAAGTATCTTGGTAACACAAATGGCATGTTATGTAATTAGCCACCTTTCGACACCAGAATCCTGGATTCAAGCCTGACCTACTCAGAGGCTCACCCTCCTATAACCTGTTCTTGTCAAAGGGGGGTTTCAGTGTTTTCTCATATCACTTTAGAGAAATAATACGATTGGTTGCTGATCAAGTAAAACAGCTTACCGCGAAACAATAGCGGCCCTCTCCCTATCCACTTTTCAATGATCGTATACCACAGATGTTTAAATGCAAGATATGTTACGTCAGCTGAAACATCATTTGGTGGCACCGCATACGTGTACGAAGACCAAGTGGGATACCTTCCAACAACGTGGAGACTATCTCTCTCAGAAACTAATTCTAAGTAATTCAGGTCTATTAACTAATGTCGCAACAGTGTACACTATAAATCTATAAACTACATAGTAAAAACGTTAATTCTTAGTTTCTAGATGTCCACTGGTAGTTTTATCAAATGATACGTCTTAGGTTCTAGATTTCCACAGATAGTTTTATCCAATGATATATCTCGACTCGTTTCGCACCAGGATTCTCTAGCTGTAACCGATACATCTGTCCTTTTCCATCGTCTGACCGCAGCTATCACAGAAACATTTCGCAAACAGTCAGATCCAGATTATATCAGTGAGTAAAAAGTCACTCATTAGACAAGGAAACGCTTAACTTATTTATTAACTGTCCGCGTTTTACATTCATGTTAAGCACCGTACTTTCTCCTAGTGGAGTTAATGTGTTTATAAATACCTACCCTGCCCCTCTCAGGAGCGTTTTTTTCAATGACAGAATGCACTTAAGATTTATTTCCTCTCCATACACCGATCTCCCTAAAAATTACAATTACACGCTGAATTCATGCTCCAGATGCGATCATTAATCCGCGGTTACACTGACATTTGCTTTGACGCGTGTTTTAGACTGATATTCTGTCTACATATGCCAGCTTCCCTTAACGTTCAAGGAGAAAAGTTTTGTCTCTTGACCCACCCAGAGTAAATGAAAGTCAAACGCGCACAGTGGATGAACATCTATTAGGACTGCTATTTTCTTTTTTTAATTTTAGATCTGTTGTACAACTATCAGACTATGTGCCACTAATTCAGACCTTGACTTGGGATAGTGACGATCAAACGACCGAGGCCGCCTTCCGTTGACCTTCTAACAACTAAGATATTAGCTGACAGTCGTAGACTATAGAATCGACAGAATATCGTTTTTCCATGTGGCGTAGTTGAAACTATATCTTTATTTAGCAGTACTGAACGGTATCGAGCTTTAGATCATTGTAAACTGCCTAAATAGGTGTGATCGCGTCGCCGTCATAAATACGTAAGTAAACAAGGTGAACCTGAATACCACACAAAAGATTTCGGAGCTTGTTCAGGAATATTTGATATTTTGGTTCCAGCTTTCCGCCGTCTCCAAAGCTTCGTAGCATTTCATTTGATATCTTGCACCTATGTATCTTTATGCCAGCATTGCACTGGAAAATATCTGAATTATAGTGGAAATTTTGGCAGTAGGAACTGTTTATTTTGTTTAGAAACAAACTTATTCCTTTTAGCGACGGTGTTTGTTCTTGTCAATTGTAACGCCCACTTCGTCCCCCGGGCTGCATTGAGAACTGCTTGGTCCTGTGCTAGTAGATTCCTAACAGCGATACATACCAGTGTGTGGAATTACACTTATAAAGAGTTGGCCAACATGTTCCTCCTGTGTGTGTTCTCTGTATGCAATGAAATAGCGTCACAACGGCGCTATGCTGAATTATTCCTAAGACGACGCCAACTACGCCGCAGCAGTTTTGCATGTGCACGCCTGTTGTGATTCAGACGATTTCATGTCATAGGCTTTTTTATTCTTACGGTTTTCCATATGATCAGGTAACGGTGGGTAAATAAATGGGGCAATAAAACAAATCGATGTAGTTACACTACAATTCTATAAAGAACCCTATTCGAAAGTATTGAGAAATCCTTTAACAGCCTCGAGATTTCGTCAAAATTTACCTGCCATGCTCATTAACAAACTGAGTTGACAAAAGTCATGTGATACCTCCTGATAACCGCCGAGATTTCGTCAAAATTTACCTGCCATGCTCATTAACAAACTGAGTTGACAAAAGTCATATGATGCCTCCTGATATCGTGTCGGACCTCCTTTTTCCCGGCGGAGCTCGACAGTTCGACGTGGTATGGACTCCACAAGTCGTTGGAAGTCCCCTGCAGAAATTCTGAGCTATACTGTCTTTATAGCCGTGTATAATAGCGAAAGTGTTGCTGGAGCAGGATGTTGTGCAAGAACTGACCTCTCAATTACGTCCTACAAACGTTCGTCAGTATTCATGTCGGTCGAGCTGGGTGGCCAAATCATTTGCTCAAGTTCTCCAGTATGTTCTTCCTTGCCAGTAGCGAATTGTTGTGGCCTGGTGACATGTTTGGGAACAACGAAGTCCATGAAAGGCTGCAAATGGTCTCCAAATAGCCTAAAAGAACCATTTCCAATCAATGATCGGTTCAGTTGAACCTGAGATCCCAGTAAATTCAATGTAAAGACACCCCATACCATTATGTAGCAACCACATGCTTCACTATGCCTTGTCGACAAATTCGGTCGATGGTTTTATTGGGTCTGCGCCTCAATCGAAGCCTACCATCAGCTCTTACCAAGTAGAATCGGCAATCATCTGACCATGCACAGTTTTCCAGTCGTCTAGAGCCCAACTGATATGGTGAAGACCCCAGGAGAGGCGCTGCAGGTGATGACGTGCTGTTAGCAAAGGCACTGGAGTCGGTCGTGTGCTGCCATGTCCCATTAACGCCAAATTTCCCAGCACTGTTCTAAAGGATACGTTCATCGTATGCTCCACATAGATTTCTGCGATTATTAAACAAAGTGTTACTTGTATGCTGGCAATGGAAATTCTACAAGAACGCTACTGCTCTCGGTCATTAAGTGAAGGCCGTCGGCCAATGCATTGTCTGTGATGAGAGGTAATGCTTGAAATTTGGTATTCTCGATACACTCTTGACATTGTTGACCTCGGAATACTAAATTCCGTAACGATTTCAAAAAAAGGTTCTAATGTGTGTGAAATCCTATGGGACTTAACTGCTAAGGTCATCAGTCCCTAAGCTTATACACTACTTAACCTAAATTATCCTAAGGACAAACACACACACCCATGCCCGAGGGAGGACTCGAACCTCCGCCGGGACTAGCCTCACAGTCCATGACGGCAACGCCCTAGACCGCTCGGCTAATCTCACGCGGCCGTAACGATTTCAAAAATGGAATGTCCCATGCGTCTACCTCCAACCATCACTCCACGTTCAAAGTTCGTTAATATCTGTCGTGCGGCCATAACGACTTCGAACGCCTTCCCACAATATTCACCCGAGTACAAACGACAGCTCCGACAACGCACTGCCCTTTTGTACATTACGCACGCGACACTTCTTCCATCTGTATATGTGCATATCGCTATCCCATGTCAGTGAATGTTCACAGATTTGAGACTATGCCGTGTGTAAATACGAGTGGCATGTGACTTTGGACACACACTTATTACAGGGATATGTCCACATACTTTGGTGCACTTGAAGGTGAGTTACGAAACTGGTCAATAACGTTGAATGAAATAGATGTTTCAACGAAAGAACCTGGTGAAAATGATGTCTCGCTTTTAAATTATCAAGGATGTGTTGGCCACCCAGCTGAAATCAGTCAAAACTAGATTTCTCCACTGTCTTTAATGATACTAGTTAGAGTCTCGGTTAGCCTACAATTTTAATCCATTCACAGAGTGCATATCAGCGTGTCTTCAGGCAGATGGACAAAGTTCCACTGCAGAAATAGTATGAGACAACACAATGCAGCATGTTCATCTTCACCATAAACTGCTGGTAATATATCTGTGGGTTACAATATCGCAGAATATCGTGGGAAAAGACGATTTCTTAGATGTTGGGATAAGGGACTTAGTACCGCCTCTGTTCTTTTCTGGGGATGATACATACGTTTTTTACTCTGAAACTAATATCATTGAACCGGAGATATGGATGGTGACTTGAATCACGGAGGTAACGTATAACGGAAAATATGCATCATTTTGTAAGGAACGGCTCCACGGATTTTTCGTAACTGATTTAGGTGAATGGCCGACTTCTGACGCGTGAGTAAAATTTTAAAGTTACAGAATAACTGTCCGTTTTCATTCACGTGAATTTCAATATTTGCGTAGCTATCGTACAAACAATGTCATTTATTGAAACACCGAGCTAAATAGAACTGTCTTCCAGGTAATGAATATACTGTAATGATTATGTATATTTCTTATCGACTAACTGGAAGTGCCGTTTCGTGTAATGTAAACCAATCAATGAGATCGTACTGACTGACGCGAAAGAAATTGAGATTGCCGTTAAAGGCTCGATGACCATAAGATCAGTAGAGACGATGATGATGACGACACGATGCAGTAAAAACGATGATTACTGAAACTATCGGTGTGTATAACTGAACAAAAAGATACGGCAGATGTGCGAAATTCGCGGAATGAAACTGCTTCGTGGCACACCACTCTCAGGCAGTATTGGTTCCATTATTGCGTTCTATTGCAGATGCATAGATTTAAATTGGTACCATTACACAGCTCCGCAGGGCACAGTTCAGTCAACAAAATAATTGTCACACCGACTTTGAAGTTTATGTGTGAGATCGAAGCCGGCAGGCATTGACGTATTTACATTTTAGACTGCGTAATTGGTAGCGTTATCCCAAGTTTAAAATCCTATTATTGCAACTATTCGTCACAATCTTCCAATCGATGTGGTTCATTACATTTATTTATAATAGCAGAATAATCGCCTGTAATGTTAATATTACTCTCTCAAAAAGCCAACAATTGTTATTTACTCCCTTTCAGACCACAAAGAATAAATACGGCCTTCGAAGAAATTCATTATTTGGCTATTCCGGTTACGTAACCTCCTAAATTTTTAAGAGAGTACGGAGAACTTGAATGCATACTGACTCCCTCCCCGTCGTACCAACATTTTAAGTTACATATAGCCACATGATACTGCGACAGGCACTTCGACTTTTAAGGCAGATCTTTCATCCAACACCTTTCATATTCACTTGCACTGAGGCAGTATATGGTTCATATTGCTATATGTTAGTATTATCTATTAGTCGGAAGTTTTCTCTGATGTTTTGTAAATATTTTTGATCACCAATTTCCCATTGAAGGATGTACGACCAATAGGTGTCTCCTACCATCGATGACGCCATAGCAAGTGCTATGTAGCCAAGAGCTACGCGAAAACGACTTTTGTGGAAAGTTTTTACCCAGAAGCAGCTAGGTGTGTCCAGGAAAGCAGTTTTCCCAATATGTCTGTTAGTACTACGACAGGAGAGGACACGACGTAATACACTTCTTCACTACTGTTGGAGCCCCCACGGCTTTCCAGGGGACAGATCTAAGAAAAATGGAAACTAAACGTTAATGATATCAGGTAATTTCTTTCAGGCAACTTTCATCACCATCGATATACATTGAGAAATGAATGATATACACTGTGCTGTCTTACAATACACTTATTCACTACCGGTTGCGATCATGTTCCACCCTCACACTGCTAGCACAAAAATGGAAACAGAGTGAAAACTGTAAAACTCAAAACATATTACATTTTCATGAGAATTATTCGTTGGAAAAATTAAGTGTACTTACGAAAAATATCCATCGCAATAATTTCACATGGCATTCATAATGTTTAACCAGGGAAATATACGCCATTGCTGTCTTCAAAACGTAAGAAAATTGATATTTAACGCCGTAATACAGTCTTAACCAAACAGAAAACAACACAGAGAACATGAAAACCTGTAATAGCTGTTAAGTGCACGGCACCACTGCTCACACGCAGCAAGACCCAGTGGGCTAACACACGAGACACGATCGAAGAAACAACAAGCCAAAGTCAAAGACAATAGGTCAAAGAACAAGTTACAAAGTCTGTGTACACTGTATTACAGTCACAGAGAGATACATGTGCACTGAAATTACAGTAAAAGTAAGGTAATAACGAAAGATGCAGTTCTATATTTATTATTTTTTATATCCCATACAGCATTATGTAACATAAGTCACTTGATACTACTATATTGTCACATGATATTATAATGTCACTGACGAAAACTAGTCACCCACTTTGTATTATGGTAGTTTCCACCAGATAATTGGTTTGTTTTAATCATGTAACATCGTAATATAATGTGACATTATAATAGGACCACATGACTAGTATATTACATAATATAATATTGTAGAGAAAATCAAATATAATAACGTGCACAACTGTATCTTTTTTATTGTATTTGTTCTGTTGTAATTTCAGTGCATATTTATCTCTCTATGACAGTACTACAGTGTATACACATTTTGTAACTTGTCCTTTGACCTATGGTCTTTGACTATGGCTTGTAGCTTCATTGAGCAACTCTTGGGTGGTACCCTACTTCGTCTTTTTGTGCCTGAGCAGTGCTGTTGTGCACTTACTGCTCTTAAAGCTTTTCATTTTCTCAACGTTGTTTGCTTGGTTAAGCCCATACTATGTCGTTAACTATGAATTTTCTTATTTTTTCAAGTCGCAGTGGCGTATACTTTCCCGCTTAAATAGCAAGAATGCCATGTTAAGTGGTTGAAATACATATTTTTACACTTAATTTTTCCAACGAATAGGTCTCATGAAAATATAACATGTTTTGAGATTCATAGCAATGTGCAAATATGTATTAAACATCAATGTCATTGTATCTGTTGTGCAAATCGTTCCGAAAAATTCTTTGATGCAGGTTACCACAGCACCCCATCCTTTGTGAATTTCAACTTTGCATAACTACTGCAACCTGCATATATGTAAACATGCTTAGTGTAATCGACCTTTGGTCTTCCTCCATAGTTTTATCCCTCTCGGCCCACACTTCTCTCCATTACCAATTCGACGATTCCTTGATGCCCCATCCTTTCCCGGAAACTGATCCCATCTTTTAATCAGATTGTAGGGGATAGTGTTGTACCTTGGTACACTTTTAGGTTTAACCCCTAGCCAGCTCCGTTACGGAAGTTTAACATAATTTCTTGCTCGCTCCATTTTGATACGTTGGCATTCACTTTCTATATACTGCGGTCTTTCTCTGAAATTGCAAAAATTACCCAGGAAAATTAAGATTTTCCCAAACGTAAGATCCCGTCCAAGGTCCATCTGTTACATTATTACTGTACTTCACCAAGAAACGGAAAGTGAAATCAAACGAAGTGGAAATATAATCAACGACCAATTAAAATCCAAATATATTTTTAAATTGAAGTTCTCGGAAACTGACACTAATTTCAATTTTCAAGACAAGTAAAACTGCTAAGACTTCAAAGAAACTCAGCTAATAAGTAAATACCCATGTATCATGGAAAAAGACCATCGTCAGTTTCATGATACTAGCTGTTGCACGAGTGACAAAACGTGGCTTTTGTCCTCACGTTATAATACTAGATTTAAGAGTATACAGAGTTTTAGTTGCCAAAAAATTCTGTAACTGAAGCGTCAATAAAATATTCTTAAAAGCTTTAGTACATTATACACCATTTAAACATATAGAACTCGAAACATTTACGACTGCTGTACAAAACTCAAAGTCATATCTAGCTGCAACAATAATTTGTAGAAAAAGGAGAGGATTGCTTTTGGCGTTCTCTAGTGCACATTCTTTCATGTATTTCTAAAACCACTCACTAAACTGAACTACCGACCGAAAATCGTCATGTATTCCTAGATGCACTGTCCTCTAGGTACAGTCCTTTATATACAACCCTCACCCCTACTATAAATTTCTTTTTCCACCAATTCAGCTCAGTACCTCCGCATCAATTGTAGAATCTAACCATCGAATCTTCAGCATTCGGCTGCGGCACCAAACATCAAAAGTTTCTGTTCCTCTTATCTACAAGAAGAAGTCCACGTTTCATTTCCGTACAAAGATTGCAACTCACGCCTTCAGAAAATACGTTCCAGCATTTAAAAATATATTCCATGTCATCAAATTTCTCTTTTTTCAGAAAAACTTATATCTTCACTATCAGTTCACATTTTGTATCCCCTCTACTTCACCCATCAGCATATTTAATCCTGCTACATTCTATTACCCATGCTTTACTTTTGGCGATGTTTATCTTATAATCTCCTTTCAAGAAGCTGCCTACTCCGTTCGACTGCTCTTCCATATCTGTAGCCGTCTCTGATACTATTACAGCGTCATCGAGAAACAAAACGTTTATATTTCTTCTCCTGAATTTTCGCCCCAGTTTCAAACATATTCTTGCTTTCCTTCATTGGTAGCTCTGTGTACAGACTGAATGGCATCTAGAACAGGCTACAACACGCTAACTTCAGAATCTCTGTTAGTGTCTAGTCAATATTTACAAACCTCTTCTCTAGATATATACAATCGCCATGTATATAGGTTTTAATTTCTTCAGCCTATCTCCTAAGTTACTTCGTAGGGTCAACATTGCTTTCCAAACCGGAAGATCAGATTGAATGTACAGGAAAGTCTTTGAAAGCAGGGAGGTGGGGGGGGGGGCGGGAGAAGGGTTAGGGGAGGTGAGGAAACTGGTGTATCGGCAAGGAAGTGTCTGCTGATTGTTGATGTAGTAGAAGAAGAAAAATACGTCGTTTGCCGATTGCGTTTTGGAAGACGTGTGAGATCCAGTATTACACATCATCAGAGATTTGAAGATTTGCGAGCAAATAACACATAAGGTATAGGTAACATTTCTTCGGACTTCAAAAATCATAGGTGGAAGTGGCAGCAACCTAACTACTACTCAAGTTAGTGTACTATTTATAGGGGTGAAGACGTATCATCAGACATTTGGAACGGAATTGTTCACACAGTGTCGAAGATAGCACGGGAAGATAAATGCGAGAAGTGTCCCACAATCAGATGAACGGCCCATGCATCGAAGTTGTTGACGCGAATAATACACAGAAGACTGGAAAATTGTTCACGTCACACCAATACACATAAATGGAAGTAGGAGTAATCCGCTGAATTACAGGCCCATATCACTAACGTCGACTTGCAGAAGGGTTTTGTAAGAGATACTGTATTCGAGCATTATGAAGTACTTCGAAGAAAACGATTTATTGACACATAGTCAGCACGGATTCAGAATATATCGTTCTTGCGAAACACAACTACCTCTTTATACTCATGAAATAATGAGTGCTATCAACAGAAGATGTCAAACTGATTCCGTATTTTTAGATTTCCAGAAGGCTTTCGACATCGTTCCTCACAAGCGACTTCTAATCAAACTGCGTGCCTATGGAATATCACCTCAGTTGTGAGACTGGACTCGTCATTTCCTGTCAGAAAGGGCACAGTTCGTAGTAATAGAAGGAAAGTCATTGAGTAAAACAAAAGTAATATCCGGCGTTCCCCAAGGAAGTGTTATAGGACCTCTATTGTTCTTCATCTGTATTAATGACATAGGAGACTATCTCAGTAGCACTATCAGATTGTTTGGAGATGATGCTGCCATCTACGTCTTGTAAAGTCATCAGATGACCAAAACGTATTACAAAATGATTTAGATAAGATACCTGTATGGTGCGAAAAGTGGCAATTGACCCTGAATAAAGAAAAGTGTGCAGTTATTCACATGAGTAATGAAAGAAATCCGCCAAATTTCGATTACGCTATAAGTCACACAAATCTGAAGGCTGTAAATTCAACTAAATATTTAGGGATTACAGTGACAAATAACCTAAACTGGAACGATCACGTAGATAATGTTGTGGGTAGAGCAAACCAAAGACTGCGATTCATAGGCAGAACACTTAGAAGGTGGAACAGGTCTGCTAAAGAGACTGCTTACACCACGCTTGTCCGCCCTATTCTATAATAGTGCTCTCCGGTGTGGGATCCGCATAAGGTGGGACTGACGGACGACATCGAAAAAGTACAAAAAAGGGCAGCTCGTTTTGTATTATCGCGAAATAGGGGAGACAGTACCACAGACATGATAAGTGAATTGCAGTGGCAATCATTTAAAACAAAGGCGTTTTTCGTTGAGACGGGATCTTTGCATGAAATTTCAATCACCAGTTTCCTCCTATGACGGCGAAAACATTCTGTTGGCATCCGCCTACACAGGGAGAAATGATCATCACGACAAAATAAGAGAAATCAGGGCTCGCACAGAAAAATTTAAGTACTCGTTTTTTCCCGGGCGCCGTTCGAGAGTGGAACGGTATAGAGAAAGTTTAACGGTGGTTCATTGAACCCTCTGCCAGACTCTTTATTGTGTATAGCAGAGTAATCAAGTAGATGTAGATGTAGATGAATGGAAAAGAAAATTTTGTATCTGTAGGATGATAATCAGTTTGGCTTGAGGAAAGGTCAAGGCACCGTAGAGGTAGATCTAACTTTGTGATTGGTAGTAAAAGCAAGACAAGAGGAATTAAGATGCTTGACAGAATTTTTTGAGCTAGAAATAACGTAGTAGAATTATGCAAGATATTTGAGTATCTTATTGAAAAATATATATGTTGTAGGGCATAACGATTAATCTACAATACAGACACGTATGTAAAGGGAAAAATAAGACTGCAAAAATGGAGAAGTTAATAATTTTTCTGTGGCAGGAAGGTCCTGGGGACCTATTTTCCCGTGTCTGCGAATTAAATTAACGTTTTTAAATTTCGGCGAGGGCATGCTGAAAAGTAATGCCTCCGAATTTTTGATGTGAAAACTTTTCAACTTCTTTAAGTACGACAAACGTTACTAACAATATGCATCTCTGTTGTTTATGCCTACATTGTTGAGCCCTTTGTTGGTAGATGCTCCGAATTGCAGTGTGTAAGCTGGATATGTGTAATGTAACTATGTCGGTGTGTAAGAAACAGCATGCTGTAATCGAGTTTCCAATTGTATAAATCCGTCCACACATGGAGCAGCCTCCCCTTCAGCATAACATTACCACATCACGCACGAACGCTGCGAGATATGTGACGTCAAGGGCCTTTCGTTGACTGTCATCTGTCATCTTCCTTACAGTCCCGTCTTAGCCAAATTCGATTTTCACCTGTCAGCGAAACTTAAAGAGCGCCTTTAAGGACTTCACTTTGCTAGTGATGAAGCGGTGCAAGCAGAGATGAAGTTGTGGCTCTGTCAAGAAAGTCAGACATTCTGTCAGCAAACTGGCCCTTCGTTGGGAGAAAGGTGTTCATCGCTAGGTTGTCTCTGTTGAGAAATAAATATGTAGATATGAAGAATAAAGATGTAGGATGATGACACAGTTGATTTTATTTAAAAATGGTTAAGACTTTTCACATGAAATGTTTGGAGACATAACTTTTAAGCACACCCTCGTATTTTTTTTTCTTACTTCTACTAATCCAGAAATGTTTCGACATCTATGTGTCTTTTCCTTGGGACACGATTAATTTCAGTAACATGTCATAAATACTCATAGTTTTCTCCATGCCTAGCCTGAAAACAACAACAGTTACATTTTGTAATTTTGTTTCGATTGGTCACCTACATCAACATAGCTTGTGAAAATGGATTTCTACAGATTGGCTTGGTTTTATTTATTTATTTATTTATTTTTATACACCGTATCGTGTGGAAAGTAATAGTAAAGAAATTTCCTTATTTTTGAAAATACTTTTTCGTGATTACTGGTTGTTACATTAATGTATTTTAGTTTTTCGTCCAGCTGTACATCTTTAGTGCCGTGTTTGGTGGCGTCTTTTGTTCTGCCAGTATTTCTTTGGACAACTAGTTTTGGTGCCTCAGCGCTCTTATAAGTACTACAAAAAAAATGGTTCAAATGCCTCTGAGCACTATGGGACTTAACTTCTGAGGTCATCAGTCCCCTAGAACTTAGAACTACTTAAACCTAACTAACCTAAGGACATCACACACATCCATGCCCGAGGCAGGATTCGAACCAGCGACGGTAGCGGTCGCGCGGTTCCAGACTGTAGCGCCCAGAACCGCTCGACCACACCGGCCGGCCATAAGTACTACACCTTCTTCCATAGGCTATGGCAGTATGACCTCTGCAGCGGTTTTTATTTCACAGTCTCTAGCTTGTTTATTTTTTAATTACGTTAACCGTAATGCACTACATTTTGTGATTCCTTGATATCCCTGAACACAGGACGGGATGGGAACACAAGATTTGGAAGGACAGTCCTTCAATTTTCATCATTTGTCATTTACAAATTCATACTTGTTTTTAATAAAAATAATACTTCAAGAAAGTGCATGAAAAATACGGACAGTTGAAACATGATCTGAAATTCATCACTTAACCACTTAAGATTAACCAATAATTAAAATCAAGGGCACCATAATGGAACTAAAAACATTTAGCCTTAATAAACGATCTAAATTTGGACAAGTGGAACAATAGATCAATTTTATTCAAATTTAAACAGTACTTACATAACACAAGGTGACGCTATGTTCAAAACTTTAATTACTAAAAATCAGGGCTTTAAAAATAGCCTTCAGGTCAAGGGAAAATTTTGTATGGCTCTACCATAGGAAACTTATAAAACGAGGCTTACTGGCGACGAGAATGAAATAAGTATAATTGTCTGAATTTAAAGCTCACAGCAACCTGAAATCATGACGTCTACATGTACAGACTGGCGGTGAAGAGAAAGGCTGATAAAACTTAACTTCATCTGCAGGCAGCCGACATGAGCAACCGTGCGCACCAGGGTACAGCGCCATGCCAGACACCAGCCGACACCGCCAACAGCGCAGTGTCACAGCAAGGGGATTTCCGCTCGCGGCAAGCACGCTAAAATCATGCGACGGCCCTAACTTCAGGAACACAATTAGCAAAAGCTGTCAACGAGATTTCCATAGCGTATGCACAAATAAATTAAGTCAAGATAACTCAAGCCTCTTCTAACGTTACTTGTCCGATGATGCCTTTTGAAGCTAATGCTAAGAAGCCAGAAAATTATTCAGCTACCCCTCAGGAAATACCTTTACACATTTTAACAGTACAAGGAGATTAAAGCAAGAAAAACTTACGACACCACGCTCCAATGTATCTCAGAGACCAAAGGTAACTCTAACCAGACAAAATGAAGTGAACCAGTTAAAGTGCAGAAAACATACTTTAAACGTAATGCGTTACCAGCACACGTCCGACAATAGGTCGTTATTGCAAACAGTGTTTTAAAGGATGCCTAAGCCTCACCTCTATAACTGATGGTATTTACCAGAACCTTGTAGCCACCAAGAAATACATCAAAGTCTTAAGCCTGCAGAATAGGACCCAAACCAATTGACACATGTATTAACAATGGCCTCTAAAATCACAAAAATTTCAGAATGAGTGTGCGCTGATATGAAACTTCCTGGCAGATTAAAACTGTGTGCGGGACCGAGACTCGAACTCGGGACCTTTGCCTTTCACCGGCAAGTGATCTACCAAGTGAGCTGCCCAAGCACGACTCACGGCCCGTCCTCCCAGCTTTACTTCTGCCAGTACCTCGTCTCCTACCTTCCAAACTTTACAGAAGCTCTCCTTCGAACCTTGCAGAACTAGCACTCCTCAAAGAAAGGATACTGCGGAGACATGGCTTAGCCACAGCCTGGGGGACGTTTCTAGAATGAAATTTTCACTCTCAGCTGCCGGCTGAGCGCTGTTTACGGTGAGTTGACGCTCTTGTAGCGTACACAGATAAGTGTTATTGTGTGAAAAGTGTCACGAAATGACTATGAATGAACTAGCTGGAAAAGATACTTTGAAATTACGTTTCGATCCGACATATGCACGACCTAAAGCTTACGAACTCGAAGCATGGATTGAGAATGTTTTGAAACGATCTTTTGATGAAATAATTGGTGTGCATCTTTCGATCGTTAGCAGTACTGCGCACATAAAGTTTAAAACTGCAGAAATATGCGATCAAATTATCCAGTCATGCGATGATAGCCTTAAATTTACTCACAGCGATGGTAATATTGATGAAGTTCAGGTATCTCGTGCAGGATTTAGTGTCCGCACAGTTAGAATTTTCGAACTACCTTTTGAAGAGATGGGCAACATATTACTACCGCCCACATATATCTCGCGTAATGATCACAACGAAAAGATCCGAGAAATTAGAGCAAATACGGAGACTTACAAGCAGTCGTTCTTCCCACGCACAATTCGTGAATGGAACAGGGAAGGGGGGATCTGATAGTGGTACAATAAGTACCCTCCGCCACACACCGTAAGGTGGCTCGCGGAGTATAGATGTAGATGTAGATGTAGAAGTTCCTGCCGACGAAATAAATGCAGTGTTGAAAAATTATGGCACGGTTATCAGCAATATTGCGGAAAAGTGGATGTCCTTCAAAGTTCCTGTCTTGTACGGTGTTCGACAGGTGAAAATAGAACTGGAGAAACACATTCCATCATATATTATAATCTGCGGATACAAGGCCATTGTTATATACGATGGTCAGCCTCGCACTTGCTCTGGGTGTGATGCACCTGATCATGTTCGCTCACAATGCGTACAGAGACGAGTGACACAGTTGCCACCAGGCGAAACTGTTCCTAGTAACAACATGCCTTCAATGCCTCTAACTTATGTCAACACCACCGAAGTTGACCAGCCACCAATGGAGACTGCCACCCCAGAGGGCAACGCTGACACCACCCCCGACGTGACGATGAAACTGAACGATCCGGAGGCTACAGGTTTGGTTAGCGCCCAGGTTGGCGAGAAAACCCAAGATGTCGAGAATGATCCACGCACCGACAGAGGAGCGAATCCTAAATCAATGGGAGGCGATGACAACACCTGATTCCCAGTCTGCAGCTCTTCCTCAGTAACTGTGGCAAATGAAAGGGCGGACGTTTCTCCTAGAAAAAAAAAAAGCGACGGATCGCTCACAAGGATGCTGAGAAAACAGCTCCACTGCTGCGTGAAAAAGGTGCGCAAATTGCCCGCGAATTAACTGACGCAACTCTTGGGAGGACAGATGCGAAGCAATCGAGTGGCCACGACGAGGCGATCAGACGATAACAATGACCACGCCGAACTCTGGGGTTGGAAATTACGCTGCAGCAGACGAGGGTCGGCTCTCTCAGCAGCTTCTGAGAGAGGGGCGAAAAGGACAGTGTCCAACGGGAAAGGGCTCAGATCAGAAGATGGACATGTCCAATGCAGGCAGCTGGGCTGATGATATAATGTCGGTGGATCGAGGACTGACTACGTCTGAACCACCAAAGGAGGCTATGCCAGCCGGGAGAGCGGAATTAATTGTGGCACGACAGCTTTCAACGAACCTGAGAAAAGATGATGATTCGGATACGTATTAATTTCCTCACCGACATCATGCTTGTGCTGACTGGTCAGCGACTTTTAACGTAGAGAACTTCATGCCTCCTTTTCAGGACTACAAGATAGTCCCTGTAAACATCAAAAAATAACTTCAGAGCAGAAGATACACAGTCTCCGCGATTATTTGCACAGCTGTGATGCGGACATCGCGATGCTGCAAGAGGTGGCACAACACTATCTACCTGACTTTCCTGGGTATGACGTACTGACAAATACCATCCCAGATAGCTCCTCAGGCACAGCTCTGTTATTCAAAGAGGGTATTATTGTATCGGACGTGGAAAGACTAGTCTGGCAGAGAAATCTCGTGCCTTATTAATGGAGTTCCACTGATAAACATCTATGCTCCCTCGGGGAATCAAAATAGAGCTGCCAGAGCACGTTTTTACGCTACTGACGTACTGTATCTTTTACGGAGGAATGAGGAGGACGTGGTCGTCGGCGGGGATTTTAATTGTGTTTTAAAGCCTAAAGACCCATGGCCGAATTTTAACGGTTGTGCGGCACTTGCCGAAACTGTCCGACTGATGGACCTAGAGGACCCTTGGGAAATCCTGAACGGGGACCGTCAGTGTTTTACGTATTTTACCGCTTAAACTGCCAGCCGATTAGACAGAATTTAAGTAGGAAAACGCCTGAGGGACAAGATCTCTGCAACGGAGACGTGGCCGTTGTATTTCTCCGACCACGAGGCATATCACTGTACAATTCGAATGGTACGGCAAGGAACGTACCGTGGCAGAGGGGGTTAGAAGTTGAATGTCTCAATACTCAATGATCAAGGTTCAAGAGAACGGGTGCAGGAAGTAAGGGACATCTGCTCACGGCGCCAACAAACTTTCTCGTCGTTCACGCTATGGTGGTGCCGCTGCGCAAAGCCCAAACTTATTAATTGCCTGAAAGGTTACAGCTATGAAAGGAGCCGGCAGCAGAAAGAGCTTTTCGAATTTTATTTTCGATGTCTCCGTGAGCTGTATTCTGCTACTCATGTCACATAGGAGAACTTTGTACAGATCAAAAGGATTAAGGCGAAGCTAACACTATTGAAACGAAGACAACTGGAAGGAATTAAAATACGTTCTCGCGATGGTAACAGGGCCTATGACGAAAGCCCATCCTCTTTCCATCTTGAAAAAGAGAAACGCCGCGCAAGACAGGAATTGGTTCACAGATTAAAAAAAGACGATGGCAGTGTCGCCACAACCCAGAATGAGATAAAGGAATATATAACCGCCTATTACCGACGGCTATACATGTCAGAGCCCACGAATGACGACGCAATTACGACTATGAAAAACTACCTTACAGCGACCCTCGACGAGACGGAGAGACAACTATTACTGAGTGATGTCACTGAGGATAGAACTTCGGGAGGCTTTGAGGAAGGCTCAGGGTAATAAATCGCCCAGGGAAGATGGACTACTCATTGAATTCTACAAAAAATTTTGGTACTTACTCGAACATTGCTTTCTGAACATATGTAATGAAATTAAAGCAGGTCGGCCACTACCAGCAGGATTCAGTGATAGTCTAATTGTACTCGTCCCCAAAGAATACCCACCAGATGATCTGAACAAATTTCGTCACATTTCCCTCCTCAACTCCGATTATAAAATTGTGGCCCACGTTCTAGCAGCGAGAATTAAACATGTTTTACAGAAAATCATACATGACAGCCAGATAGCAGCTGTCCCTGGTCGAACGATCTTTAAAAGTCTCACAGACTATAGGGAGATCATCTCCTTTAGTGCTATTACCCAACCGGAAGCAGCAATTTTAGCTCTAGATCAATGCAAAGCCTTTTACAGGATCTCGCACAGCTACCTTTTTCAAATTATGAACCATTTAGGTTTTGGTGACGGTTTTATTACGATGGTCAAAAATATGTACACCTCTGCTTGCTCTAGGATCGTCATCAATGGGCAACTCTCCCGCCAAATAACTATTGAGCGATCTGAACGACTAGGGTGCCCCATGTCAATGCCTCTTTTTGTCATTGCCATTGAGCCACTTGTCCGTTTGCTGAACCGTACACTTCAGGGCTTAACCTTGTATTCGACGACTGTAAAATTTGTGGCATACGCCGATGATGTAAGTGTCATCGTACGTTCGGAGCGAGACCTACAAGAAGTCACTAATAGTGTACGGGAGTATGAAAGAGCCTCATGCTCAAAGCTCAACTATAGAAAGACTAAACTAATGCTGATCGGCAGAGGGCTTAGAATCGACGACAACTGCCCATATGTAGTACACGAGAGTATCAAGCTGTTGGGAATACGAATGAGTCGCTGTCCTCTGAAAACTACTACAGACAACTGGCAGGAGCTTCTGGCTATGACGAGAGGTTGTCTCCAGCAAAATAAAGGCAGGGAACAGGACCTCATACAAAGAGTACAGTTTATCAATAAGATGGTACTTTCGAAAATATGGTACGTAGGGCAGACCACCCCTGTGGTCAACAGCATTTCCAAACAAATAATGACGGCAATTGGTTGGTATATTTGGAGGGGTGAAATATTCAAAGTAGGAATGAATGTTATTACTCTCCCACCAGAGAAAGGGGGCCTAGTGCTAATAGATGTTGAAATTCAATGCACGGCTCTTCTTATACGGAGAACTATTCAGCTGTGTCACGACTACCCAGACAGCGCGCTCCATATGGCCCTACGGACGTATACTCCTACTAATATGGCAATACCGATAAACCTGGGGAAAGCCACTACAAAGCCAACCACATCCGGATGTTTCTGCTCCAAGTTAGTTACCTCCGAGCGAAACTAAGCGCCCCACTACAGGACCTTACAACCGCCCAACTATACCGGATAATGAATACTGGTGGAAGAGTCAACGGCATGGAAACGAAATATCCCCTACGGGATTGGGCTCAAATCTGGAAGAACATCCACAACAAAGTGCTCCGAACAAATATCAGATCAACGTGGTATAAAGTAGTCAATGAGACCATACCTACGAAAGAAAAATTACACAGAATACGATTGTCGGCAACTGACAGATGTGGTGAGTGTGCCCTCATAGACAACTTACAACACAGATGTGTCTGCGGAGAAAAGACCTTCGTCTGGGAATGGTGCAGAATAAACCTTGCCTCTATCTGCAGGACAGCTAGACAGACAATCTCCATCACATCGGTGTTGCAACCTGATGGCACTTACTATTCCATCACGAAGAAAAATACATGGACATGGCTGACAGGACATACTCTGTATTACCTAATTCAAGCCGAAGATGCGCCATCTTACCGGGCCTACAAAGTATATCTAGCCACACAAGCACAACGAAAGATGACAAATACAGACAAAAGTTCGCGAACTATATACTGGCACTGAGAATAACGACACTATGAACGACAAAGACGATGCAAAAAACGAACAAGAAACGACGAAGTAGATGTATGCACTGCGTCCGACTGTTAATAACGTTAATGGCAGTGTGTTATTTTTTTTTCCACGTCCATATACTCCACAACCATTGTGTGGCGTCCGGCAATTGCGCACTCAGTGCTAACAGAAGACAACTGCTGACATAGGGAGTCACATACAAATGGGGAAAATGAAACGAGACCAAGCATATGCTTGGGATATACCATAACAGCCAACCCTCGAGAAGACGAGCGTTGAGTGCCGTCAATAAACCGAGATACCTCACGCAAAGAATAGTAGAAACAAACAATTAAGCAAAACAACTTTTTTGTATATTTAAAAAAAACAAAAGTTAAAAAAAAAACAAAGAAAAAAAGAAAAAACAAGATGAAAATAAACGTTTTGCAGCAAAAAGTCATCGACAAGAATGAAACGTTTCCTTTGCTGCAGAAGCAACGCACTTCGAAATTTCCACTGCAGTGACAACACTGTTTCCTTTTCTTGATGCAGAAGAAGCATCCTTTGTATTAAACGTTCTTTTAACGGCATAGAAGCCAGGCCGAGAAGGCAGAAATTGGCGAGCGTAAGGATGGGTTGAAGGGGAGGAAGGAGACCCCCCCCCAAAAAAAAAGAAAAAAAAATGTTGGTAGAGCACTTGCCCGCGAAAGGCAAAGGTCCCGAGTTCGAGTCTCGGTCCGGCACACAGTTTTAATCTGCCAGGAAGTTTCACAAAATTTCACTTTACGAAACAGGTATTTCTATAAAATAATAAATGATACGCAACAAATTTTGTAACCGTCCATAATTACTAAATAATGCACTCCACAACCGGGACCATAAAAACTCATAATTCCCAAAATCACATGAAATAAACTAAATATACACCAGTGCACTCTAAGTAAACCGTATGGTAACAGTTCCATCAAACTGAACTGCAACAAATCTCAGAGACACATGCAAGGCAGGAACCGAGTGAGCAGGCTAGTAAATAATACCGACCTTTGCACAAGAAGTTCCGTCCAGTCCAAACACTTAAAATTTCACGGACGGCTAAATCCGCAATTACGGCAATCCAATACAACCGGAAACTATTCACAACACCAATAACGCGGACTATTCCTCCAAGTCACGCACTGCCTCTCTTGGCGCGCAAGGATTCTTTTTCAAAGAGCAGACCGCCTCCAGGCAGCATAGTACTCCAGGACTTGGCTCTTACTAACTCCACGTCGGGTGCACTGTTTGTTTTTCGCGCCGCCACGGCAACGATAAATCCAGGGTATACTACACTACAATCGAACCACCTATCGATATGTCAGTAAATCTGACAAGTAAACGAACCAAAGATTCGATTCGAGCCGGCATTATTTTATGGAAAGAGTAAGGCATTGCAACCGAGCAGAACACAAGAACGGTTCTGGCCTCGGTGATGCCTTAATAGCAGCAGAGATTATTCTGACAGACCAGAATCAGACGTGATTCCGATGTTGAGAAGTTCTCACAGGTCTTTCCACCACCAGTGTTTCAGTACATAAAAATCAAGTCAGCTTTAAGTACGATACACCAAATACAGTCGACATGCATACGAATACTCCAACAATTTAACGACATACTGCCTGGTATTTTACTGAGACTGCATATTAAAATACATGAATAAGTTTTTCGGAGGAAACTACCACTCACGTTTTGTTAATTTGCTTAAATCACTTAACCCTGCAACATGTTTCGAGGTATATTTCTATCATTAGACAAAAATGGCAATACATACATCAATAAAAATAAATATTCAAGTTGTTGCAGTCTGTCTTGGCTAAAGTGTGCAGAATACGAGACGTAACATCAGTATCGACACACGGAAAGCAAAGCCGGACAAAACTTTGTTGTGACTACCATCTTGTTACTAAAGCAAAGTGGTTCAAATTTTCATAACCAACGTGGTGTAAGTGCTTCTTACTGGTGCGTGGTGTAAGTCCTTCTTAATCGTTACTAATTAGAGGAACAAAAGGACCCAGTTAGCTGCAGGAATGGATGAAAGCGTGAATACACCCCAAACTGAAAGTCATTTCCGATTACTTGAATGAGTGATTTTTTATTTTTTTATTTTCTTATATTTTATTCGTTTATTTCTTTAATTATCTATTTTTGAGTTTGCAACAGACCAGCAGAACAAGTAAACGTTCTCCCACATCACTTATACGTCTCTTTATCCGCAGAAAGGCCGCAGCATGTGCCCGTGCCAAGACAAAAAAACAACTACCGCAATGTATATGTGTATCTATGTTTAATGGTTTTGTATTATTGTTTTTCCTTGATGAGGTTACACCTCGAAACATGTGGCAAGGTTAAGTACCTTATGTAGGTTAGCAAAAAACCGTGACTGGTAGCGACCTCCCAAAAACTTATCCATAAAGAATACTCTCTGCTCTGTTCTTTATCGCATTGCCAAAATGCAGGAGACTCCTGTTACCGACGATACTTGTCGAACCAAGCGCTGGCATTTCCCCTTTTTCCATTATCATTTTCCCTTTCTGTCACTTCTGTCACCGGTGGAGCGAAAAACCTCACGCGGGATGGAGCTGGGAACCAAGCTGCGAATGGCAGGTAATGGAGAAGGACGCGCCAGACAGCCGGATATATCTGCGTGTGTGTGTGTGTGTGTGTGTGTGTGTGTGTGTGTGTGTGTGTGTGTGTGCGTGTGTGTATGCCGGCAGCGCGCAGCCTAACGGGATTCGATACCTGCAAGGGAGGCGAGCTCCTGCATCTGCCGCCGCACGCAACCCGCACACCAAGACGAGAAACCTACCGAAAAGGCTGCCACCAAAGCCTTCCAATACACAGGCTGCTTCGCGATGTAGTAACACTGTTATTGAAAATTTTATGTAGGTTTAGCTGTCATTTACTTGAGGTTTGTACCGTTTATAAATTTTCTGAAATTATATTTTCCGGTAAGAATAAGTGTTTTTGGGGTGTTTCTGACAGACTAAACTGCTCCTGTGTTGTTTGCAACGTGCCAGGGATTTTCGGAATGGTACATCAATCATTTCTCCATTTATGTCAATTTGAAGCTGTGATACGATGTCGGACGAGAAAATTTCCTGCATTTGCTGTAAGAATGTGATTTGAGAAAAATATCCTTTTAAAAATTGTGTGTTCCTTTTCTTGCCATTGTCTTAGTTCGAACTTACTGATATACTTTGCGTGTTACAATAAAAGTTCACTCATGCTCTTTATACATAAGCAATATTGAAATATGTTCAATTTACATTTCATTAATATATGTATACCTCCTTTATTAACAACAAACTGTAAAATAATCGTGTCTGTCTTTTGGAACACACTAATCCACAAAAATACTAGACGATTTACATGGGTTTTCCACAGGTACGTTGAGTGTAGCATGGGGCAACGTACAAGCATTATTTCATTAAAATCGGGTGACAGAAGAAAGATAACCGAATTTTAAGTTTTACCTAAGACTGTCGTCTCTATCTGTTTGTATCAACACGCTAATCTCCTAAACTACTATACAAATTTACATCCGGTTTTCCAACGTAGCTTGAGCATAGCTTGGGGCAACGCAAAGACGTTATTTTATCAACATCAAGTGACGGAAAAGAAAGGTATGGTAATTTAAAGTTTTATCTAAAACCATCGAGTCTGTCTGAACGCGCTGATGTCCCAAACTACGAGACGAATTTTCACGGGCTTACCACAGTTAACTTGGGAGTAGCTTGGGGCAACATGTAGGCTTTATTTCATCAAAATTGGATTATTGAAAAATATGTATGGTAAATTAAAGCTGTACGAGACTGTCTAGATTATAATTTCGCATGTTCACGTTAGTGGCAGCTTAGAACACCAGAGATACAATAGAGGATGCTGTTAGTTTCGTAGTACACCAAAGAGCCAAGAGAGCTCCATCAGTTTTTCAACATGAATGAAAATTTTAAAAAATATCGTGAAGATTGGAGACAACATGTAATAACGAAATGTGGCTCTGGCATGAGCAAACTCAACACGATACCTTACTACATCAGACGTCGGCTAACTTATTTCTGTGCATTTACTGCCGTACAGCTTGACCTCAACAAACTGATGGCATTACGGTACTTTAGCGTAGCTGATTTAGTAACCAAGCCTCGCACAGTAAACAGTACAGACTAATCGCGTCTAACGCAGCCAACGATGAACGGAGGTTTAAAATTATTCCAGGTGGGACTACTCGGTTGACAACAATATATCAGTTAATTTACAGATTAACTGCAATCTTAGGTATTAGCGGACAATGTTAATTCAAATCCACACACTGGTCGTAACTCAAGAATGGTTCATTCCAAACTCACGGTTATTAGGAGATTTTTAACGATTCAACATCACTTACCCTATTCTGACTTTTTTATTCGTCCTGTAGGTTACCGTTTAGTGTTTCAGATTACGAGGCAAGCGGGGCCGCTGGTCGCAGACCAGATCCTCCCACAGGATTAACGACTGTCGGCCTACTACGTCTTTCAGCCTGGATGTGGGTACAGTCCCACTGCTGGTTCAGAATCTTGTCCCTGAACCACAAAGCAGTGAAATTTCCCTCATCAAACACATGTACAGTGGCCTCATTTAATGGAACCCCAGAACATCACTCCACCATCACCTTATTACACATATAGGTCACAGTGTTGGCTGTTCGATATTACCGATATGTCTCCTAAGACGTTGTCTGCGATTATCATGGTATGAACAGATCTGGAGTTTTGTCCATAAACAATACCCTACATCAACTGTGGGGCATCCTTCTAGCTTGGCTTCTTGCCCATCTGTAAATGAGTCAGTGGTGCTGTCGTGTACTACGTGCTGCTCGCCATAGTCTCCAGGAATGTAGAGTCGCATCATGCAATCTTCTAACAGTTAGATGGCATAAATGATGTCCTGTTTCCTCTTTGAATCCACCATTCAGGTCTGGAGCACTAAGCCGGTGGTTCCTTTGACTCAAAACGCAAAGATATTGACGATCCAGTGGACCGGTCGAACGTGGATGACCCGTATGGTGTAAGTCCTCAACACTGCCCGTCAATTGGAACTGATTTTATGTCCTCATCTCATTACATGACTCCGATGCACAAGTTGAGCAGCTTAACTGGTTGACAAACCTTTCTCACGCATCTTGATGATACAAACCCGATGACTGTCGTGGTTGTCCTTTATGGCGTGAAGCATGTTCACTGCACTCATCGACAGACGTCTCTGATGCGTCCTTACCGGTGTTTTACTTTCAGCTAAGATGCTACAGTCCATTCCTGTGCGGCGGTGCCACAGTAACTATGTACATGACCACAAAGAATGTCAGGAGTGACCTTCCGACCAGAATAGGAACAGTCACAACTGTAACACGCCTATATGACATATGGGAGTGATGCAAAACTTTTCTTGACGTGTGTATCCTTACTTATTCATAATTATGAAAATAGTTGCATATAGTGGTTTCATTTTGTCCTCGAGATCAATACTAGATAAGTGATTCTATATTGAAATTATCGCTGTACTGCTAATCGAGACAGGTAAATGCCAGGATACATTGTGGTGTATATAAATACAAACGACTGTTGTTACAGATTCTCGTGAATCTTCCCGGCTTTAGTGTTGTGACACACGAAACATTTTAGTTCCTGACGTTTCGTCCAGAGCTGCATTGGACATCTTCAGAGAAGTTCCTGGTTTCACTGAATCTTGTGGATTCTAAGACTTAGAGGAGCCAAGATCACCTCTGCAGATGTACAATATAACTCTGGACGAACCCAGGAACGAAAACGTTTCGTGGACTTGCGAGCATACAATCCGAAAATTTACCAGCAGCTAAGATAACCGGTCGTGAAAGACTTCACTGAGAAATTACTATCGGCTTCAACCGTAACTACACGACCAGTTCTTTCACAGATTGCGGTTAGGCGACGATGAAGAGACGATTTTGTGGTAGTAGTTGGAAGTGGGAGGAATATTCAAGATGTTTCGGAGCATGTGCAATTAATTCACACGCAACAATTATGCCTATGTAATTTATCCCTTGTTTAAGAAGGTGATTAGCTGTTCAGGCAGTTTATTAAGTATAAATTGCCGATTAAAGACTGGTACTCCAAGGGTAAGCTATGTTCAAGTAATTATTTCGCATGAATGCATTCGTTATAAGCCACTCAGTCATTTCTCCATCTGACAATTGCTGATGTGTAACACTAGCTGTTACAACGCCCGCGTTCATGTCTAGAGCTACTGATCCCGTCACATTTTGTTATGGTGATAGTTAGACGTACACGACGTGTATCAAGTGGGGAAGTGTTCCTGTGTAACGAAAACTGAGTTTATATCCAAATTTTACCGGCCCTGAGTTCACTGAAGGATATTCTGTGATATGATTACTTTTAAACTTTTTAACCTTTCTGCGTTTTTTATAGATAGCGGATATGTGAAATGGATCCTCAAAATATGAACTAAATAGTTCTTGGTGACTGATAGAAGTATTTGATATGGTACCTATAAATAACGGTTAAATAACAGTTTCAGCACCTTTGATTGAATGAGCGATTTCAAATGAGGCAGACATTGATCTCTTCAGAGTCTTCATATCCTCATCGATGGGTACAAAAGCAAATGCATTCTACACAGAGAGGTCACGCCTTGTAGTCACCTTTCAAAACACTTGTCCTCATTTCGACGTCTCTAGTAGCTCCTTATTCAAAGATTTCCCGACGGAACTTAGCACTAAGCTATTCCTGCCAGAACTTTATTCACTTTCTTAACCCCTGATACGTTCCCTATTTTTAACACATTTGTGACTATTTTCTCGCTTGTACGTTGTACCGTTTCCTTTGCGCTCTCTCCACGTCAGGAAGAAATAAAGGATGATAGAAATAATTATTTTTAACAGTTACTTCTCTCTTCTTTTATTTTTTGCCTCTTTTCTGTTGGCATAGTAACATTTGTTCCAACATTGTTTCCTCGGTTTCGGCATCTTCATTCACTATTTTCAAAATAATTCCAAAGTTTAATTTGGTCACTGTCGACTGACTAAGGATAGCAAATACTGTTTAACAAGTTTGAATAATTTTGAACTGTAACTGTCGGACAATACTCCAATCATGAGCTGCTATCACAATATATCTGGGAGACTATGATAAGAAGAGCATCTAGTCAGTGTTTTGCAATCCACTGTCGTATCTTGTTGAAATGTAACTTTTCTTTCAAACATTGTGCGATATGTATCGCGAGTTTCAGGTAAAAAGGGAAAGACCAGCTAACTGTTTCTTGCTGCGTGGACAGCATCTGGTTTTATTTCTTAAAGATATATCACTGTATGGCCTATGAAAGACAGAAAATAAGTTTGGCATTTCTGTTACCACACTGCTTCGGAATTTTTCTCGATGCACCTTTCGAGCACAGAAATGCTGAACGCACAATTATTTTACATACGTAATTTTTTTTGTTTGCCTGTTTTAGGGGGAAACAAATTGTAACGTTGAAAGAGGAATAACTGCCGGGCTCAAGCTTTGTAAAGTGAAGTAAGTCACTTTTTTATGTCGTCCTTCTCTTCACATCCCTCTCGACCTCCATGAAGCTCCTAAAAACGCTCAAGTATGTAATAATACTAATTTCAAAGGAGCAGGTGTCTACTCGTGTGAATATTACAGAACCGTAAGCTTTGACTGCGAAATATTGACACATCTACAGAAGATCAGCTTGGGTTCCAGAGAAATGTAGGATGACTTGTGACAGTACTGACAATACGACTTACCTTACTAGAAAGATCACAGAAAGACAAAAAAACGGTAATGGTCTTTATAGAGTTATTGAAAGATTTTAGGCAATGTTAAGCGAAATACGTTCTTTGAAATTTTGAAGCTATCAGGGATGAATTACATGAAGTGAAAGATTATCTACAGGTGGCACAGGTACCAGACGGCGAAGGTAGTGAAAGGGAAGTGTTGACTTTGTATGCTGTTCATGATGTTGGTCAATCTTTACGTTGAGTAAACAGTAAAGTATACAAAGGAAAAATTGGAAATGTCTCAAAAGAAATAAAAATTTTACGGTTTGCCGATGTCATTGTAAACCGGTCAGACAATGCAAAAGGTCTGGAAGATTTATTAAACAAAATAGACAGTGTTTTGAAAAGATACATTTCAACAAAAGTGAATCATCGTAAAGGAATTCAGTCTAATTTAATCGAACGATGATGCGACATTTACATTAGGAGATTTGATACCAAACGTAGTTGGTGAGTTTTACTGTTTCGTCAGCAAGATAACTGACGACGGCCGAAGTACATAGGCTGTTAAATGGATACTGGCAACAACAACAAAAGAGTTAAGACACAAAGAAATTAATGATGTCAGCTGCTAGTGGGCACTGATTTAAAGCAACAGAGGAAGTGGAAAATTTGTACCGGACGGGGAGTCAAATCTGGCCCCCCTGTTTACAAAGCAGGCGCGCTAACCAGTATGCCATCTGGACACACTTGTCATCGCAACAGCACGGACTACTCTAGCAAACCTCCTGTGAGACCCAGATTCTGAACTTATTCACACAGTACTGATGTAGTGCCCCTTGCCAATTATCCTCATTATTCGCGTCTTTTCGCTGATTCCCGTACCAGTTCCAGCATGGTGTGCTTCCGGACTGAAATGATCAATGGGTCGTCCTCGCCTTAATTGTATGTGTAGTGTCTGTTCTTTCAGAGATGTCCGGAAGAATAGACGTAGCATATACAACAAAATAATTACTGAAAAAGACGAATTTGTTAATAATGAATATGAATTAAAGTGCTAGGAAGTTTCTTCTGAAGATATTTGTCTTGAACGTAGCCTTCTACTGAAGCGAAACGTGCACTGTAAGCAGCAGAGCGAAAAAAAAGGATATTTTTAAATGTGATGTTGGAGAAGAATACTGAATGCTGGAATTTGCAAGGGTAGATGTTATAATTAATTAATATTTATTGAATGTAACTAGGGAGAAAAGAAAATGATCGCCCAACTTAACTGTCACGGGACGCAACCTGAGGCACCAAGAAATGGTCTGTTTAACTGAGTAGGAAAGTGGGCAGGGAATTAAATCTTATAGAGGAAGGTCAAGGCCTGACTATACTAACAGATTCAGTTCTATGTAGACTCCTGTTGCTATTCAGACATAAGGAGCCTTCCACAGGGTAGACTAGCATGAAGTGGTGCATCAGACCAGTGTTCCAACTGAAGACCAAAACAACAACAAAATAATTGTATGAAGAAGTATCTACTATTCTGTTGATACTCAAGGCGTATTTTTCAAATTTTCATTTAAAAAATTATTTGCAGCAATCATTTAATCTATTTTATCATGTTAAGTGTCGATTTTAGTAAACAGCCAAAGTCTGCGATTTTCGGAATGACAGCCACTAGCCAGTACTTCAGCTACTGTCTTTTTAGGAAGAAGTATCTTGTGACGGCCATTTCCGCAGAAGCTGTATATAAATATCAATAGTGCAAAAGAAAAACGCCCTTTGCATGCTGCACATTAAGATTTTTTATTTAACCCGGACGGGTTTTGCCTTAGTTACAAGGCATCTCCAGTGAGTCTAAAAAAAATGGCTGTGAGCACTGTGCGACTCAACTTCTGAGGTCATCAGTCCCCTAGAACTTAGAACTACTTAAACCTAACTAACCTAAGGACATTACACACATCCATGCCCGAGGCAGGATTCGAACCTGCGACCGTAGCGGTCACGCGGTTCCAAACTGAAGCGCCTAGAACCGCACGGCCACACCGGCCGTCTCCAGTGAGTCTCCTGAAATACGGCGTACCTTTTCGTTTGCATATGTCGGTTATTGTTTGCACATACAGGTTATAGATTTAAAACATTTCCTTTAAGTTTTATAATGACATGAAAAAGTACATACAAATTAGCGTCCAATGCATTATTTGCAAGCCAGACAGTTTTCTCTCATGTGTCAAACTAGTTTAAAGTTGGCAGTTACCTTTGTGGTCACCGTTTTCGAAATATAGCGCTGTAATTGCCATTTTCTGTGTCTTGAGCGTCTTTCGTTTCTGTAAATGTAGCTAACTTCCTCAGGTTTTGCTTTCAATTGTTGTTTATTTACTTTCACTTTCTTACTCTTTATTATTATTTTTTCTTTTCCTTTTTCATTCTTCATCTAAATACTTCAAGAGAGAAATGGGATTGGCCATCAACCATTGTGATCAGATGATGTGATCAGTCAATGTAACCAGGTTCTCAGAGTGTATTTCTAAGCTACAAAAAACGAATAGGGAGCCTTTTATGTAGCACTTCCTACTGGTTTGATAATCATTGGCTCCTCACTATCACACGTAATCAGGAGCGTAAGACCGCCCTTCTAAACGGTAAGTTTCAGACGAGCACAACAGCTTTCAATTAACTGGAAAAAGGATTGAGTCTCCTCCTTACCTATTGGCCTTGTCTTCTCGTTCGTTGGTAAAACACAAGCATCACTCTCAGCAGAAGAGACTAGTCGAAATTGTACTAAACTCAATAACAGAAGCCATGTAAATCATAGCATCTATGCAGTGACCATTTTATCGATTTGTTTCATCAGTTTAAAATAATGTTTCAAATTTGACACATTTATAGTTTGGTTTATCCGTGAAACTGAACTGCAACTTCTGCATTACTCATTCGCACATTATATCTCATTGCAACAAATGGACCTGACATATAAGAGACTACTCACACTGAAACTGGTATCAATGATCGCCACACAATTGTAGCATTAATGTTACCCAAGCAAAAAGTTAACATAAAGTAAGTAGGAATATAAAAGTTTTCTGGAAGCTAGCTAACAGTGTAGTTGTGCCAATCTCGAATCATTTACTTCTGTTCAGAGGGGTATAAGAGAAACATTTCTCTAGTTCAGAACAAATGTTGAGCCAGAACTGGATATATAAGGGCGTGCAGAAAAGCAATGAATCAGAATTTTTTATTCTGTTTCCAATATGAGTTGGGGTATTACGTGTCATTCCGTTTACTCAGTCAACTTTCCTGCTTCGCTGACGCAATTTTCTATCCTCAGCTGCTACAGAGTTCCGGAATGCAGTGTGTACATGACAGTGTGTAACGTGACTATGTCGGTGCGTGAGAAACGATTCAGAAAACTGAAAGTTCGAATTCGAAGAGCTGGTTCACACTTGCAGCATCCTCTCCTGTAGTACGACAGCGCCACACCACAAATGAGAGCTGCGGTATCTACAATTATCCGACGCCTTGGGGTTACTGTCATCGATTGTCCTCCACACAATCTCCACTTCGGCTTATCCGATTTTCATCTGTTACCAAAACTTAAAGGATACCGTCGAGGACTTCCTTTCGATTGTGATGAAGCTGGGCAAGCAGAGGTGCGGTCGTAGCTCCATCAACAAAGCCAGACATGCTTCGGTGACGGTATCAGTGAAGTCATCTCTCGTTAGGACAAGTGTGTTCGTCGCCAGGGTGAGTATGTTGAGACATAAATGTGCAGACATGAAAAATGAAGACCTACAGAGTTAATGAAGTTAGTTTTATTTAATAAGTTGTAAGAGCTATTCCACAAAAATTTTGCAGGCATTATTTTTCAGCACGCCCTCATATATTTACTTCCAGTAGAGTCCATATTTGAGGGACCCTAAATAGCAAAGTAACTCTGTAAATGGACTTTTAAATAAACAGCGAACATTAGACTATAGATAGAGATAGATTCTCAGAGGAAAGCTTTTGGCTATGAAAAGTGCAGAACATGAAACCTTCAGTGGCTATCGTAACAAAATCTTACCGAAGCAACGATCACAAAAATCAAAGAAATTCTGACTGTATATTAAGGTTCAAATGGGTCTGAGCGCTATGGGACTTAACATCTGAGGTCATCAGTCCCCTAGAACTTAGAACTACTTAAACCTAACTAACCTAAGAACATCACACACACATCCATGCCCGAGACAGGATTCGAACCTGCGACCATAGCGGTCGTGCGGTCCCAGACTGAAGCGCCTAGAACCGCTCGGCCACACCGGCCGGCATGTATTAAGGCTATTAATGGATGTCACCAAGTTAATTTCCATTCACGGATGAAACATGAACTGAAATTAAAAGTAGAAAAGCAGAATCTGAATTACTGAACTCCGTTTTCAAATCCTCGTTTAGAAAAGTCCTGGCAGTACTGCCGCAGTTTAATTCCCGTACGGCTGCAGAGATGAATGTTACAGATATTAGCATCAGTGACTTTGAAGACAGCTGAAATTACTGAAGTTGAACAAGACCGTATGAGCGTTAGGGCACTATCAGGTTCTACACAGAATATGTAGATGCACCGGTCCCTCTGTTGACCACCATATACCGTCGATCACTCGAACAATAACTGTGTGCAGTGGTTTGAAGAATGTACAGATCACGTACGTCTACGGGAAGGGTAACTTAAATGGCCCACAAAACTGTCGTCCACTATCGTTGGCAACTGTCTATTGTAGAATCGTATCATTTGTTCTGAGCTCAACAACAGTGAGGTATTTCGAACATAATGACCTCAGCCAAGTCTACCTTTAGGGATTCCGAAAATATCTGTGATGCGAAGCCGATTCGTGATCTCCACATATGAAGTCCTGAGAGCCTAGGAGCAGTATTTATTGATTCTCGAGACGCATTTGACTCAGTACCGCCTAAACGCTTAATAACGAAAGTACGATCACGTGGAGTACCATACTAAATTTTTGACTGGAATGAGATTTTGTTGTTAGGAAGGACACATTGCGATTTGTTGAATGGAGAGTCAGTTCGTCAGTGGGTGATGGTAGCAAGCGATATTTTTAACCCTTTACGTCTTATCATTTAGACAACTAATACCTGAGAAGTTTCGTGCATGACGAGGAAACCCATACAATGAATACAATTGCACGCCATCAGTGGCTGTTTATCTGAAGATTAACTACCACGGGGTCGTGCGGTAGCGTTCTCGCTTCCCACGCCCGGGTTCCCGGGTTCGATTCCCGGCGGGGTCAGGGATTTTCTCTGCCTCGTGATGGCTGGGTGTTGTGTGATGTCCTTAGGTTAGTTAGGTTTAAGTAGTTCTAAGTTCTAGGGGACTGATGACCATAGCTGTTAAGTCCCATAGTGCTCAGAGCCATTTGAGCCATTAACTACCACGGGGGCTGTGTTTCAAACAAGGGATGCCTACTTTTGCTATAAAATGTCTTAGCCAGGGACCACATGACACGATATGCGTCCGCTCCATTGCACTACAGCAAGCTATGCACGCTTCATTACCTATAGTGTTGTGTTTCTTGCTACACAATGAACAATCGGCTAACAATTTCCTGCTGTCAGAAACATCTAAGTGTATTATCTTACTAAACTCGAATATCATTTGAAGTTAACATTACACTGACGCCGCATCTATTAGCGACACAGCTGTATCTTATTTAGGGTGGTTAAGGGAACTCCACTACCACAGTACATAAGTCTGTACTTCGCTAGGTGTTTCGTTAGCAGAGAACGCGAACTTTTCATTCTGCCGAAACGATATGGAAAGATGGTAATCATTGAAGATATCACGTTTCTGCAAGAATTTCAGAAGCATTAGGGTCCGCGATAGGTGACCTCGCTGTTGTGGCAAAGAGAGCAACCGTACCGTTGGCCGCTTCACAAAAAGCTTGTTCACGGAGTTGGCTGGGGCCTGAGAGCCAATACACAGGCGAAAGGATGTGCGTGCGCGGCTGCCTTGCATACATACATATTAATACTACCTTACAGCTCAATTCCTGAGCCTCTGTTCGCGTGGCGCTTTAATGTCCAATAAAAAGGGCCACGGGAACGGAACAGCGCGGAGAAAGCTGCGAGGAACACGGTAACGATTCTAATTTACAGCCTGTTATTGTGTTTCGCCCACACAGCGAGGCTCTGAGGAGCGTGTGGGAACAAAGGCTGCTACCGTCAGTTGGGATGCCCTTTCTGGGAAGCATGTAAAAAGCAGGTGAGCTCAAGGACTCTAGAACAGTGTGGGCGGCGTATACGCAGAAGTGCAAATTTGTAACGTCTGTTCTCGCTATGAATGCAAGGTGTCAGTATAATGCCCCACATACTCTCTATACATTGTCTGACTTTCTATTGTTTGGAAGAAATACTATGTTACTCTTCGTAACACAGCAGTATAAAGACAATATGAATATTTCTGTGTTTGTCATTGGTATTCTCGAAGTGAAATACGATAGCTACATATCAACAACGACTTCCAACAGGAAAAACTGGTAACTGTCTTCTCTTAATTGATTTATGTGTTTGCTATACAGATTATTTAAATAGAGTATAATGCAAAGGTAAGAAAATTGAGGCAAGCAATGTAGTTAACCTATCTGATCAAAGACTACTGTAGCAACAACACATAGACTGCAAAATCGTGGCCTCAACTAGTAACGTAATTTGGTTCAAGAATTAAGTGTTTCGAAATTTTACTTTTTACGCTCGTCATTCAAGTAGCTGTGCCACTTGGAATAAGTGATACAGTTCATAGGAAGTAAGACAGTTTATCCGCAAATATATGTATTCAATTCAGTTCAATTTCAATCATTACGATAATAATCATCAGACTGATCTAAAAATGGATGCACTTACTTATAAATAAGAGCATTAATGTAAGTTACTACAGTATTCTGAATAAAATTTTCACTCTGCAGGGGACTGTGCACTGATATGACTCTTCATTGCAGATTAAAACTCTGTGTCGGCGAGAGACTCGAACTCGGAACGTTTATTTTTCGCGAGCAAGTGCTCCACCAACTTCTTCTTTTTTTACCTCATTTTGTTCGTTATTGTTCGCTGTATTTGTTCGAGACGGACGTCCCTTAACATCCGTTCAATCATTGATCTGTTCACTCAGTTTTTTATTACAGACAGCAGCTAACCCTCTCACCGAACACGCGAGCTACAGCGCCGGCATCAACTGAACAACCCAAGTACGACTCCCGACCCTCCTCACAGTTTTTCTTCTTCCCGTACCTCGACTACTACCTTCATAACTTATCGAATAGTGTAAGCAGTAACGTCTGTTCACATAACAGAAGATACATATAAGTGATAATAGCGTTGAGCACTCATGGTCCATGACGTACGGCCATCGTGAGCACTCTGAACCATGCAAAAATTGAGGGAGCTTGGCCGCTAGTTGTCGCTCACTGTAAACACGGTTTACTAAGGCGTGTTTCTGAGCCAGAGATAAGATATATACGATTCTACATAACCAAAAAAGTATGAATCAAAAATATAATTAAAGCAATGAAGGAGCATAATATTAGATACACATTCCGATATCAGTTAAAATTACAAACTCCAGCTCTCAAATCTTCATCTACTACGTACATTGTAAATTAGGTAATTAGCTGAAACAACAGTGTTATGGAACGAGAGGAGCCACAGGCATAACGGTCCCGCCGGAACAGGTCAAAGAAGTCACGAAACACTGATAGAAGGGCGTTGGTGGCCCAGGGTGAAGGACAGAAATCAGATGGATAGGGTCTTAAAACCAAGACGTCTCAGAACTACAATAAATATTGATACAGTGAAAAACATGTATTCAGTGTGATTTTGTTTTGTTTATTCAGAATTTCGGTTGGATGAGTTTTCCTGTGCGTGTAGATATCTATTTCGCCACAAGGTTCACAGGTGGCCCTTCGTCCCAGTGTGTATAGCTTCTGTGTTGTTTTTTTTATGACGGTTACCCTATGCTTATGTTCAGTAAATGTAATGTTGTGAACCTAATCTAACATTACAATTTGCACCTGTCTATCCAGTACAAGACTGTTTTACCTTCTAAGATTCTTAAACACAGCGTCGATGCAATATTCGAGGTTGTGAGATGGTTGAGCTTTTAGAAAACCTTTAAGAAGCTGAGAGATTAGAATCCTGTGACTTCAATAGAGCACACATCACTCCCTGTGGGATCTTGTGAAACGAAAAAGCGACGTCACAAAACGGATAACTAATTAAATATTGGAATTAAGCAGGGGTGGCCCAATTAAATATGAAACATGGGTACAATTCACATAGATATATCGATGTAGGATTCAGTGTAACTACTAAATGAAACTAAAGGTCACTATAACAGTCCAATTAATTACTAGGTGCATTAATGTGATTTTATCCACTGAATAAAAAATACAAATAATTACAAAATTTTACTAGTGTGCAAGAATTCCAAGAAAGACCTCGGCGCAGGTGGGTGGATTTGAAACAGAAGTAAAACAAGAACTGTGTCCTAAAAAAATCGGCTATGATTGCTAACACAATTGACAGCCTAAATAAAAAACTAAAAGGAGTATCTAAAAGCACAGTTCTCTTGCCTAGGAGCGTATTGAGCGCAGCTGGCTGGCTATATGGCTTACTTCAGAATAACGAAACTTTGACGTGAAACACATCATTTCGAAGACGTACGCAAATGCTGAACATGTAGACCAATCTGATGATACCCAGGTGTAAAAGATGGTTGCAGTAATTGCTGAGACTGCTAAGCTTACCGCCGACATTTGTGATAAGTTCTAAATCAATAAAGTAATAAAGTAAAGTCACTTCTCCCTGGACATACAGGACTAAGTGGTCTTCCACATCATGCCGTAAAGCGAAGTGTCAGTTTCCTCTCCTCCAGAACATCTAGGTTGATCTGCCAGCGCCAGAATTTTGGCAGCCAATCGCAGTACACTTTCTGAGTTCTTACAGCAGTTCCCTTCTCCTTACGAAACTGCCGTCATTAACCAACATTTTTCAGTTCTGTGTTAGAGAGGGGCAGCACCCAGAGAGTCTCTCCTACTATCTGTGTATTTTCGTTTCTTTCCAATAGAGATAGCTGCACATCTGTATCTCTAACACTGCTGCGAAAGTAATTGTCATGGCCCAAGCAAAGGCTGCTAACAAAATTTATATGACTACCCCTGTGGCCCCTCCAGCCCAAAAACGTGATGTCCCATGTTGAGTGGGTCGTTTTTTTCCTCTTCTCATCACGTAAGTTATCTTTTCTGAAAGGCAGTCTTCAAGCTTCTCAAACACTGAAAGTTTACAACATGCTGGACACCCTTAGTCTGCTGCCTCCCTGGCAACTGTCGAAAAACGGTGTTTGGTTCAAAGCATGTACCTGGCTCAACCATGGATTTCAGCAGAAATGTTTTATGGTCTGCACGCTGTGATGCACTGAGAGCCCTTGTACGTTCTCATAGCCATCTAACCACACCTACCTGCAGAAAAACAGTACAAGGACCATCACAGTATAGAATTAAACGAAATAGTACAACTTAGATCTGCAGTCATTGGTGATAAATTTAATTTTTGGCATACTTTCGTACAGTGTTAGTAATTTAAATGGAATGGATATCCTCATATGAATAGAACACCAGCGTTTGTGGAAATTGCAACGCCAAAAAGGAAACGCATGATTTCGATTTATTTAATACCTCACTGTAGGTACATAATACGTAACAAATGAATACCTTTTGAAATCTGCACATGTCCTTTGAACCCTACTATTCAGTATGTCGTGTGGCCACCATGCACTGCAATTAGAGCTGCTATACGGCTTGGCATTGAATCAGTAAGGTTCTGAATACGTTCCAGAGGGTATTTCCCTCCACGTAGTTTGTATCCGAACCCACAAATCCGTGACACCAGTTACTGGAGGATCGTGAGCCAGCAGGTGCCAACCAACGATATCCCAGACATGTTCGATGGGCGATATTTCTGCCGAACGTGCACTCTTCGAAGAAGGCCTGTATATTCCTCGCAATTTGTGGCCGGGCATTGTCCTGTTGAAATGTGGCCTGTGGAGATGCCTCAAGCAGGGGAAGTACTGTAAGTAGGCTGTTTAGGTTTTTATATTGGTGACGCCATGTAGCGCTCTGTATGAAAATCACTGGCTGTGCTGTGTGCAGTCTGTCGCTGGGTGGCATTGTTGTAATATTCGCTATTGTAGTGTTGGGCTGTTGGCTGTTAACAGCGCGTAGCGTTGCGCAGTTGGAGGTGAGCCGCCAGCAGTGGTGTATGTGGGGAAGTGAGATGGCGGATTTTTCAGAGCGGATGATATGGACATGTGTCCATCAGAAACAGTACATTTGTAAGAATAGAAGTCATGAACTGCTATATATATTATGACTTTTGAACACTATTAAGGTAAATACATTGTTCGTTCTCTATCAAAATCTTTTATTTGCTAACTATGACTATCAGTAGTTAGTGCCTTCAGTAGTTTGAATTGGCGCTCGCTGTATTGAAGTAGTTTGAGTAACAAAGATTTTTGTGAGGTAAGTGATATGTGAAACGTATAGGTTAATTTAGTCAGGGCCATTCTCTAATAGGGATTATTGAAAGTCAGATTGCGATGCGCTAAAAAATATTGTGTGTCAGTTTAAGCACAGTCATGTATAGTTGTTCAAAGGGGACGTTACATATGTCGACATTTAGCCGAGGATACCTCACTGGAATCTTCTGATTTTTTCTTTAGTTTGTGTAATTAGTGTAGCTTTTGTTTATTGCTAGCGCGTAATTGTAGAGAGAATCTCCTTTGTAGTTGCAGTATTTCATTGTTGTACAGTAAAACAGTTGTGGCATGCATGTAGATTTGCACCAAGTATTTCGCAGCTGCGCTAGCAATTAACTAGATATTATTTTCAGTGCTTTTCAGTGTTTTCTTATTTTGCTCTTCAAATTGTGTTTTTCTGTGTTTTCGTGTGAAATATTGTGACAATAATGGCGTGTGAAAAACGTAACACTAGGCTCCAAAGTAAACTGAGAAATAATAGTGACGACGAGCGTAGCTTATCAGCACCACTGTGTAATGAATTAACAGACATTCGAAGTAGTAATTTGGTAATTGTGCATAGGGAAATGGAGCGGACGGCAAATAATGGTGTAGACAGTGAAACAAGTAGTGAACAGGGAAGCATTATGGATCGATCGGTCGGCAACAGCCCGCCTCAGGAATCCGAAATGACAGAACACAATATTGCAAATACTGCAGACTCAGGTTTTGGGTCCTCACCGTTTTCTCAAATGAGTCAAGACACATTTCCTGCTTGTCAAAATGTTAATGTTGCCGGTAAAAATGCACTGCCAAAAAGCATAGAGAAACAGATTCCAGACACATATACATTATTATTGCAATTAATGAAACAAATGGAACAAAATCAGAGACAAACACAGCAAAAGCTTCAAAAGTTAGACACAATGGAACAAAATCTTCGGAAGTTAGACACCACGCTAGAACAAACACGTGAAGATTTAACTACTGAGTTACATAACATTGAATCGAAATGTCAAAAAGTCTGTAATGACGTAAAAACACAAATTTCTGAGCATTTTCTATATATTTTTTGCGGCATGAAAATGCATTACAGAATCACGAAACAGCCATAAAAGAACTGCAAACTATTGTTCATGAAAATCATGAGACACTGCAAGCTAAAAATGACTCAGTTGCATCTACCGATTCGGTAACGCAATTTGCAAAAACTCAGGAAAACTTAAAGGACACAGTAGATACTCTGAAAATTGGTTTAGAAAGACTCATGGAGAAAATTTGTTCATTATCAGAGAAAGTAGTTGAACTTTCGGATCAGCTAAATAATTTATCTACGAAGGTACATGATAATCTGAATGACACAAAACCGGTAGTTTTTAATGGCACAGAAGAGTGCAAACAAATTAGGAAATTGAAACATAATCAGAATCAAATTAATACGCAACACCAAAGAGAAATCCGGGAAGTACAAGATCAGCTGATACAGGTAATACAAGAATTACGTATTTCACACTCGCGCTCCAATACGGGAAGAGGGACATAGAAATACTGAACAGCCACAAAATAATAACACGGGGTACTTCGGAAATTATGAAAGAAATTGGCAAGGTACACCGAATTTTGAGATGGAACCGCCGAAACGAAGTAACAATGACCGATATGCGACTCGCCGACATGATGATTTTGACTATAAGCTGTTTATTACTACACGTAAATTCAAAACATTTAAGAATTCCGGCAACGACATTCATCCACAAGCGTGGCTTCATCAATTCTATCATTGTTTTCCTGCCAACTGGTCATTAGAGCACACATTAGAATTTATGTGTGGCTATTTAGAGAATGAACCAGCTGTAAGTATGCGATCGGGTCATTCACGATTGTCACAGTCAAGGAGAATTTTATCATGCCTTTCTTTCAGCATATTGGTCTCAAGCTACACAAGACCGAGTAAAACATAGCATCGTAATGATGAAACATTTCGAACAATCTGAATTCTCCAGTCTTGTGAAATATTTTGAAGTCATGTTGCACAAGAATTAGTACCTGACAAACCCATACAGCCCCTCAGAACTCATCCGCATTTGCTTAATCAAATTACCTGAATATTTACGACATATTATTTTGGCAGGACGTTGCGAAGACGACATTGAAACCTTTCAGGGACTCTTACAAGAATTAGAAATTGACACTGACAATCGCGGAACGCGAAAACAGGAACACAACAATTACAGGTCACATCCGTCGCAATTCCGCGATGAAAGAAATAATAACTGGACACGACAAGGGTATTCTCATAACACAAATCGTGACCAAAACAGACACCACCTGTATGACAACCGTTGGCTGAGTAGTAATAATTACAGGAAAAGATCACCTCTCCGCGGTAGTGACTATCATAGAGACAATCAGAGAAACAGACAATATGGGAACCAAAATAATTATTATCAAGGGAGACAGAATAACTTTAGACGCAACGGTCCAGCGCGCAGTTACGATTCAGGGAGAAATTCTCCACCACGTGGCCGACAAGAAAGAATCTATGGAATCTACCGACATGACGACAGACGATATAATCATAACGACAGACCTGAATTTCATCAGAACTGGCTTGATTCAAACTGGGCAGGGCCCTCTCGACAAGGTGAATTTGTAGAAGTTAGGTCTCCAAATCCCAATAACGATGCACGCCATCAAAGAGACAATAGGCAATGACTCACACCGCTGGCAGCCACAAAACGTACTTATGAAACGTCCCCTTAGAAAAATTATACATCACTGTGCTTCAACTGACACACAATATTTTTTAGCGCGGCCCTGACTAAATTAACCTATACGTTTCACAAATCACTTACCTCACAAAAATGTTCGTTACTCAAACTACTGCAATACAGCGAGCGCCAATACTGCTAGCTAAATAAAAGATTCAAACTACTGAAGGCACTAACTACTGATAGTCATAGTTAGCAAATGAAAGATTTTGATGGAGAACAAACAATGTATTTACCTTAATAGTGTTCAAAAGTCGTAATATATATAGCAGTTCATGACATCCATTCTTACAAATGTACTGTTTCTGATGGACACACGTCCAGATCATCCGCTCTCAAAAATCCGCCAGCTCACTTCCCCACATCAACCACTGCTGGCGGCTCACCTCCAACTGCGCAACGCTACGCGCTGTTAACAGCCAACAGACCAACACTACAATAGCGAATATTACAACAATGCCACCCAGCCACAGACTGCACACAGCACAGGCAGTGATTTTCACACAGAGCGCTACATAGTGTCACCAATATAAAAAACCTAAACAGCCAAGAACGAGTTGTGATGAATTGGAAGAAATGCATTGAGAAGCTATAAGAAAATTGGTTGGCCAAGAGAGTATTTTGAAAGAGGATATGAACAAAAAAGTAGGGTTTAGGGAAATTTCTTGGAAATAAATAATGAGGTAAGAAATATGTGAACATATAAATAGAGAAAGCATGCTTGGATAGGATTTTTTTGATGGAAACAAATGTTGAAATAAGACGAAAGATCTATGGAATGAAGTTTTGGGTTGGACTGCTGTACCAAATGTTACACTGAAAACAAACCCTGTCCTTTCCTCCTCTATTATTCCGCTATGTGTTTGTGTACTCTTGTATATTTGTGTTTTTCCTGTCTTTATGTGTTTAGCTAATACGATTTATGTTGTAGAATTTTTCTAGTTCTAAGCTACATTCATTATGAGGAGGAATACTGTTATCCTCAAATATAATTTGCATTAATAATATGTTATTTTCATTGTAAAGATGTTTATAGACATTATTAATTCTGTTCTGTTTCAATGCTCACGTGTGTAATTAATGTTTGGAACACTATTCTCATTATTTTATATGTTTACTAACGTCACAAGTCCTGTAACACTGATGTATTTGTCTATTTCTATTCTTTTGTAATGCCCGTATTACTACAAATGTTATCTATACTGTTATGTTATTTAATGATATATTTTCTAACTTTGTAATTGTATTCTCCGGTTATAAAATTGTAATGGACACCAGTTCATCAAATTAAGTAACTTTGTAAGCATACATATGCACACGTTTCTGTTGGTCATAGTATATGCACAATATGTAAGAAGTTGGGACTGTTAGTGTTTGCACGTGTGTTGATAATTCAGCAAGGGACTGGTTAACAGCATTGCTGGTTCTTAGGACATTTAAAAAAAAATTTTTGTGAGTGCACAAGTGGTGGTTCATGGACTTGCTATATTGTCCGCAAGACTCTTCGATGGTGATTGTGCACCTGCACAGTCGCAACAGATGGCTGCTGACCGTCTCTACACGGACTGCAGTGGGTCTGCACCTCTGGTGGCCCACCAATACCGTAATCTCTACCAGGTGTACAGTGGGTCTGCTCTGTGATGACCTACCTACCAGTATTCTTCAAAACTTCGACTGAATCTGCTGTGGGTTTGCTCTGCTGTGGACCATTACGTGTCTGCATGTCAAGAGTCAGCACTGTCTTTCCGTTCGAAGGACATCACTTCTTCTTCAAGACTGCATGGAAATCCACTACTTCCATGTGCATTTTCTTTTACTGCTAAGACTTTGAGAAAAACACTGCAATTTTACTGTCATGAATGATCAGGACTGTCTTTAAGGACTGTGAGAAAATTTTAGGTTTTGACCAACATTGTATCAATAAGTGTGTACATTTTATTTCTTTGTTATTGTAATTATGAAAAATTTTTTTCAAATATGTATTGGCCATTGCCCTAAACGATTTGTAAAATTTTTTGTGGGAGCATGGGGGCTATGTAAGTAGGCTGTTTAGGTTTTTATATTGCTAACGCCATGTAGCACTCTGTATGAAAATCCTTGGCTGTGCTGTGTACAGTCTGTGGCCGGGTGGCATTTTTGTAATATTCGCTATTGTAGTGTTGGTCTGTTGGCTGTTAACAGCGCGTAGCGTTGCGCAGTTGGAGGTGAACCGCCAGCAGTGGTGGATGTGGGGAAGTGAGATGGCGGATTTTTGAGAGCGGATGATATGGACATGTGTCCATCAGAAACAGTACATTTGTAAGAATGGATGTCATGAACTGGTATATATATTATGACTTTTGAACACTATTACGGTAAATACATTGTTTGTTCTCTATCAAAATCTTTCATTTGCTAACTATGACTATCAGTAGTTAGTGCCTTCAGTAGATTGAATCTTTTATTTAGCTAGTAGTATTGGCGTTCGCTGTATTGCAGTAGCTTGAGTAACGAAGATTTGTGTGAGGTAAGTGATTTGTGAAACGTATAGGTTATTTTAGTCAGGGCCATTCTCTTCTAGGGATTATTGAAAGTCAGATTGCGTTGCGCTAAAAAATATTGTGTGTCAGTTTAAGCACAGTCATGTACAATTTATCTAAGGGGACGTTTCAGTACCTCAGGCTCCACAACCTCCATTAGGTACCTATTGCTGTTCAATGTGCCCACAATACGTACGAGGCGAGATCGGTTATTGTAACCAATGGCGCCTCAAACCATCACACCTGGCGTTTGTGCGCTATGCCGCTCGACAAAGTAGCCCTCCAGGTTGCACTCACCACGGTACCGCTGGACACGTTTGCGGCCATCACTGTAGGACACGTTGAAGCAGGACTCATCCGAAAAGGTTACGTGTTGCCACTCAGCACCCAAGTGACGGCGTTCACGTGCCCATTGCAGTCGGAGGAGCTTCTGGTTTCTGGACACTGGAAGCCGACGTAATGGCCTGCGTGCAACCAGTCCTACCTGCAGCAGATGGCGACGAACCGTCGATGCGGTCAAGTTCACAACTGTAGCGGTACTCCAGCGACGAGGCAACTATGTGGATGACATTGTACGGTCCGCAATGGCCTTGAGGACAAGATGACGATCATCCCGTGCTGCGGTCATGTTCCATCGTCCACTTCCCGCTCATCGTTGCGTGCGACCTTCCTCTATGCACTGCTGCCACACACGTATCACTGTCGTAGCTGCATGCCCTGTGCGAGCCGAAATGCCACGGTATGACAACCCCTTTTCTCGGAGACCGATCATTCTGCCCCGTTAGAACTCGCTCACATGCCGATATTGCTTCCTTTGACGTCGACGAGGCATACTGGCACTCACTGTAATCATTCCATCTCGTGTGACAGCTCTGCACCGACTACACTTGGCGCAACATCGACGCTGTCGGACCGACACGAGGGGGCTCTGCTCGGCCTCCGTGTACCATATCTTGCTGTAAAACGTATCACGTATTGCTTGCACACCCGTCGCCACTTCCATCAAATGTGGTGCTATTCGGGTAATTCCTTCTCGGAGCTGCACCTTTCACAAAAGGCAGTGTACTTTATTGAGGAGGTTACGGAACTTGTGTGGAAAAACTTTCCTGTAACAAAGTGCTTATGTCCATTTCGTCTGCTTATGTAAGCTGTATATCAGATTTAGGATGAAATTTCTTTAAAACGTGATAATTTGTGATTCAGATAACCATTTGAATGAAATAATCTCTTCTATATGAGACCAAAGCATTCATGTAGTTGACTAATAAACTGGATTAAATGCAAATTGCACAAAAGCTTAAAGCAATTAATGCCAGTGGGAGATTAATCTACACAGAACAGATTTTAATTAACTTTTTCTGTATGATGAGGCATTATTATTTTGATCAGAAAAACAGGACTTTGGGGCTACTCTAATTAAGGAAATGCTTAAAGAAGAAGTCAGAAATAAACCCAAAATTGCTGGAATAAAAGCCTTTCAGGATGTTAACCAAGGAAAAGACGTCTTGGGGAAGACAGTGGATGCGTATTATGGGGTATCGAGTTCCAAATCCCTATCTCTTCATCCAGGTTTCGATTTAAGGTAGGGACTGGTGCCCACATCCGTTTTCTTCGAGAACACATGTTGCTCTCATGGAAAGTAGTAAGTAATATGAGTACATAATACGTCAAAAACACGCTCAGGTGCATCAGTATTATTTTAACAATATTTTCGTATTGATAATGTGCACGTTATATATACGCCAAGTATATTTCTGAAGACACTGGGGACACGGTAATTTCACAGAATACAGATGAAACACTATCCTCAAATCACAAACAAATTGGTTACTGTATTTCATATATGTTTTGAGGAATGCTTTTTTTTTTGTTCTAAAGAGAGGAAGAACTATAAAGTTTTTAAGCACCTTGGAGGTTGAAAATTCGTTCTCTGTGCCACTGCAAGTCCATCGTTTTATTAACAAGAGATACTGGCAGTTTGATGACTTTATCAGTGTTATTTTTTGAGGAAAGTGTACAGAATATTAAAAAAGAAAAAGTTGAGAAAAATTGTATTAATGTTATACATGCGAGGTACTAATATACAGTACCATACAGACACACTTAAAGAAACGTTCTAGGGCTATACTGTGGCTCAGCTTCATCCACTTCTTTTTTATTCTATATGGGACCAATGTTATCGCTATTTGGTCTCCTCTCCCGCATCAACCAACAATATGTTCTTCTTTCCTTCGATCTTCTGGCTATCGTGGCCTCCTTGGCAGAATTTCCTGTAGAAATTTGACCATAGTGTATACGACCTATGTCGATGCTTTTCTGTCCTCTTTCAGTACCATTATCATCCTTTATTCCCAAGAGCGTTAACACAAGTCTTCTTTCACACTCTAGCGTTTAGCATCGTCATGAACACCAAACTTTAGAGTTTCTTTTCTTTTAGATTTTCGTAGCCTTGTTCAAATAACAGAATTGTATTGATGTTTTACGTAGAGGAAACTAATGTACATTACCATACACACACACTTAGAAAACGTTCCCGGGCTATACCGTGGCTCAGCTACACCCTCTTCTCTCTCCGTCTTTATGGGACCGATGAGCTGGCTGTTTGGTTCTCTCCCCCGGTTCTGAGTCTTACAACGGAGATACTTTTTCAAGACCTCGTGTTGGCTAAAGTGTCTGAAAATGGGTTTGAGAGCAAGTACAAAAGTTTCAGCAACTGAATGTTCATGCGAAAACTCTGAAGCTATAGCTGGGTCGTCAGGTCCCCGAGGGCAAAGGTGACGTCGTTTTCGATGAAATTTGATGAACGAATGTAGCCCAGATAGCTCTTCTCATTTCTTCTGCATCCTGTTTGTCATTCCACCAGTCTAATTCTCTTTCCGTATATATCTGCAGAATTGGTGATTCTATTTTTTCTGTACGTGCACTATACACTACAGTTTATTAATTTTGACTCTAGGTCCGTATAGGTCCTCTTCTACCACTTTATTATAATCCTTACTGTTGCCATTCCTAAGATAGCATGTACACTCCTGGAAATTGAAATAAGAACACCGTGAATTCATTGTCCCAGGAAGGGGAAACTTTATTGACACATTCCTGGGGTCAGATACATCACATGATCACACTGACAGAACCACAGGCACATAGACACAGGCAACAGAGCATGCACAATGTCGGCACTAGTACAGTGTATATCCACCTTTCGCAGCAATGCAGGCTGCTGTTCTCCCATGGAGACGATCGTAGAGATGCTGGATGTAGTCCTGTGGAACGGCTTGCCATGCCACTTCCACCTGGCGCCTCAGTTGGACCAGCGTTCGTGCTGGACGTGCAGACCGCGTGAGACGACGCTTCATCCAGTCCCAAACATGCTCAATGGGAGACAGATCCGGAGATCTTGCTGGCCAGGGTAGTTGACTTACACCTTCTAGAGCACGTTGGGTGGCACGGGATACATGCGGACGTGCATTGTCCTGTTGGAACAGCAAGTTCCCTTGCCGGTCTAGGAATGGTAGAACGATGGGTTCGATGACGGTTTGGATGTACCGTGCACTATTCAGTGTCCCCTCGACGATCACCAGTGGTGTACGGCCAGTGTAGGAGATCGCTCCCCACACCATGATGCCGGGTGTTGGCCCTGCGTGCCTCGGTCGTATGCAGTCCTGATTGTGGCGCTCACCTGCACGGCGCCAAACACGCATACGACCATCATTGGCACCAAGGCAGAAGCGACTCTTATCGCTGAAGACGACACGTCTCCATTCGTCCCTCCATTCACGCCTGTCGCGACACCACTGGAGGCGGGCTGCACGATGTTGGGGCGTGAGCGGAAGACGGCCTAACGGTGTGCGGGACCGTAGCCCAGCTTCATGGAGACGGTTGCGAATGGTCCTCGCCGATACCCCAGGAGCAACAGTGTCCCTAATTTGCTGGGAAGTGGCGGTGCGGTCCCCTACGGCACTGCGTAAGATCCTACGGTCTTGGCGTGCATCCGTGCGTCGCTGCGGTCCGGTCCTAGGTCGACGGGCACGTGCACCTTCCGCCGACCACTGGCGACAACATCGATGTACTGTGGAGACCTCACGCCCCACGTGTTGAGCAATTCGGCGGTACGTCCACCCGGCCTCCCGCATGCCCACTATACGCCCTCGCTCAAAGTCCGTCAACTGCACATACGGTTCACGTCCACGCTGTCGCGGCATGCTACCAGTGTTAAAGACTGCGATGGAGCTCCATATGCCACGGCAAACTGGCTGACACTGACGGCGGCGGAGCACAAATGCTGCGCAGCTAGCGCCATTCGACGGCCAACACCGCGGTTCCTGGTGTGTCCGCTGTGCCGTGCGTGTGATCATTGCTTCTACAGCCCTCTCGCAGTGTCCGGAGCAAGTATGGTGGGTCTGACACACAGGTGTCAATGTGTTCTTTTTTCCATTTCCAGGAGTGTACATAGGACACATCATGATTGCTTAGACCCACTTTCATGCCTACATTAGGATCATTAGAGTCCTCATTGCACACATCTTGTGTATGAGACTTTTTTTCTACAGTTTCCACAGAAATTCGTCATTATTTCAATATCTAGAACCTTTCCAGTTTGAAAAGAAGGGTAGACATAGTGCCATTTAGGAATGCATGAAAGCAAATCAGAAAGTGTTTGCCACTATTTTCTATCAGCCAAAGTAGAATACATACAGGTAATGACAAATATATATCATATTCTACGTATCTCACACTATTTTTTCAAGTAGTCTCCACACAGGTTCACTCATGTGTCCCATTGCAGCAGTAAATTTGAGAAGCCCCTGTGGCAGAATTTGTCCGACCGACAGTGAAACCACCGTCGGACTGCTGTCTTGGCTTCATCGCTACTTGTGAACCGCTGCCCTCCTACACGTAATACCAAGCTCCCGGGAAATGGCCATGATGTGTACACTCCGATCTGGTGTTACCATTGGATCCACGAGGGAAATGTCGTCAGTCAGCGACGAACGCGGCCTTCCCGATTCAGGACTTCACGGCCTTTGTCGAACCTCACAGTTCTCAAAGCGAGACAGTTTTCCCCATATGTGGGCTACATTTACGGGTAGATCTTGATGGGCGTTGGTGTCTAGCTCCATAGAAAACGAATAGCACTTCGTTCCTCCAACGCCGTGAACGTGTGAAGTACAGCCACCATCTTTAACGAATTACAGTAGCGCCGAGCGGCGGAGTAACGGCAGGCAAGTCCGGTACGGACCAAACGCTAGGAATGGGTATGTTAACTTCGCACTTACAGCCGTAATTTGAGAAAAAAATAAGGGCAAATACTTTCTGATTTGTCCTCATATGTCCACGTTTATGCCAACTGCCATCAAAACCAGTAGCAATACACAGTCGGTTAGATTTGGATCACTCAACTGAACTTCTTCCCTTGCTGCTGTGGAACACAAATAAATGCTGTACTTTAATAAATGCTCAGCCAGTGAGAGCAAAAGTGGATGTGGCACTTCGTTGTCAAGCAACACGACAAATTAAAAACTTCGGATCTAATGATACAATCTGAATTAATCAAATGGCATTCCTTACCCAAGCATTAAACAAGACTAAAAAAAAATTGGTTTTGTTTTAAGCCTCTTCGCGACTGTGTCTCATAAAAGTTGTACTTTGAGATGGCCATGACAGTGAACTATGAAAATTATGGCCAAAATTTTAGCATAGGATCAATTGTTTCGGCTGAAACCTTCGAAATGCGCTTTTTTCTCCTTAAAAAATTAGATTAAGTTGGTGATGTTTCCTTGTAAGTAATGTCAACTTCAACAAGAGGCAGAAGTGGAACTTTTGTTAATATCCCCACTGGGTTTGTTATGTGTAAGTTTATAGTGCACCAGTGCGTTGTGGAGACATCAGGCTCAGCGTCGATTTTATGTGGTGACAAACAGGACTGGAACATTAAGTATCCGCAAATTTTTAACACTGCAGTCGTTCTGCACTTCACCAGGTGGACGGACGCAGCTACAACTGTGCAACAGACTGGCGACTGCCACATAGGGGTATAAAAGCGGATAGCAGGGATAACGGTACCGCCCCCTCAGTGGAGCGCTGCAGCGCCATCATCAGAGTGCAGACCTGCTAGCAGCTGACAGAGGCTCCCTGCTCTCTGCGACAGACAGGGCGCTACTGGGGAGGGGGTGGCGGATGGCGTGACAGGCGGCTCTTCGCCTTTGAAGTCTGGCCCAGTCGGCTCGGAGCCCGTTAGCACCCCTCTCTTGTTACGGGAGTCCGCCTGTTTCTGCGACATCACACATCCACCACCTCAGAGCCTGCGTTTTCTAAGGGGAGCACGCCTTAGAAAAAAATATGGTATAGAATCTCATTGGAAAGCACGCATATGACCAACGTTCATGTTACCGGTTTAACCTCAACTTGAATTCCTAACTGTGTCACACCATTCGTTCGTTGCTGACTAATAAACCAAATGATATATCTTCAAACATACATCACTAATACATCATCGTCATAAACATTAACACCATTTCACTTATTTATCACAGCCCATATCCATCCACATCACAGGACAACATTGTTTCCTCTCAGGAAAAACTTTTGCCCCTACCTACACAATGACATATGAAAACTGTCATATGTTTCTCAGTTTCATATATTTGTGTGTCTGTGTGTGTGTGTTTTTGTGTGTGTAACTGCAAAGAAAATGCGATGCCTTTATATGTGACAAGACTGTAGCTATCTACAGCTATACAGTCGATCAATGCTAAGCTACGCAAGGCAACTCCTTCCTGTAATACAGATTTCATAAAATGCGATTTTGTAATACCAGTTCCCATTAGCGGTTCCCATAAAGTAATTCTTGTAGTGAAATGAGTGAAATTATATCAATGTCTATGAGGGTTACTGACCAATAACGAGCTTTCCATACTGTTCGATGAAACAATAGGACAGTAAATCCAAGAAAACGCAAATAAGCTCACGCATTAAACTCAGAAATGTAAATAATACCTTCTTTCATTACGACATCATAATTTTATGTACATACATAGGGCGATCAGAAACACCCTTAAAAGTTTGTAAGCGTTTTCAGGGTAGGTTGAGCTGAGAAATGGCTGTTAAGAAAATAATCTGATACGTTGTACTTCCGCGTTAAATAGCGTTGAAGTTAGAAAATGAGGTCGTTGCGCGCGCAAAATAATGCGGCTTGTCAGAGGCGATGTCTTCGTTCGATTCCCTAAAACGGAACGGGAGAGTGACACAAAAATTGGACATGCGACGCTAGCAAGTATCGAACACGAGCCGAAGGCTGGGCAGTCTCGTAAGGTATCATCTACACTATGGGAACAACCGATACTAGTGGAATGCGGCGGGCAGATTGAATTTGCGCCCATAACGACCTGATTGGCTAGCTTCAAAGCTAATTAACTCGGCAAACGAGCAGCGTACCAATTTTTTGTTTTTATTTACACTTCTTTCTCAGCAGAGCCTACCCTGCAGCAAGCTTACAAGCTTAGAAGCTGTATGACTCATTCCAACTTTTACGTTACTCTCTTTCCTCATAGTCTGCTGAACAATTACGGATGTACCGTCACAGCATAAAGCATGTTTGTAAAGTGGCTTCCTAATACGACACATTTTGTTAAACACATTTAATACTGCTCTAGGTTTACATATGTTGCTGAAGTATAAGAATTTATGAGTATGTACTAAATAATATATTTATGCCAGACCTGAGCCCACAAAAACTAACCTGTCTCACGTTGTTTGTTTCCTGGTGATCAATAAGAAAATTTCATCAACACGTAACCCTGTTATTAAGTATGGAAATGAAGTACGAGCGTAGAATAAAATTGACAATTACACAAATTAACAGATATTTCTATCAAGATAAATGAAAAAGATCTCTATTTATTTTATCATTTCTGCTTTATACTTGTTATTGATGCTTGAGTTGTCTAGGCATTAATTCCTTGCTGCAAGAAGTTTATTCGATTTTTTACGTGATAATTTGCTATCGTAGATGAAACGCTTCAAGCTGTCTCTTTAAATATCGTCAAATTTTATTCAGTTTCAGAACAGTCACACAGTGGTAACGTGGCCTGTTTCACATATTTCCAGTCTTTTCAAAAAATACTTGATCCAACTATTCCTCCGCAGTGCACTTATTCCTTAAGAAAATTTGTCATAAATCATGCGTTTGTTTTCAAACCTACAGCTCATTTCGGGATATCATTTCTGGATATAACCACAATCTTCACAAAGAGTTAAACTTAATTACTCTAATGCAAAGCACACATTTTAAATAACGTGTTTTCAGCCGTACGAAGTTTACCTACAAATTCACTCTAAAGAGAGCCTAAAGTAATTGGTGGTGGCAACCTCCTTCTACACCATTGACGAATTTCTTAGTAGAAACAGTTGACGTGTACACACCATTAATAATATCTATAACACGAGTTTAACTTAAATTCTGACTCCTGGACATCTACACTATAGCTATGGTGTAAGTATGATCATATATACCTCAGTGTGTTGAAAATTTTAGTGTTTTCTTATTGGCTCTTAAATGAAATGCGTTTAAGTTTTTTACTTACGTCACATCCATTACGAACGTTCCACTTAGGATACGTGGACGGACATTATTGTAACATTTGTTTTGTGTAAATATATATTCTGATTTAATGATGTCCTGGATATATCTCCTCACTTGGATGTATGGAAAGAAAAGGACATGTAATCTAATCTAATCGAAGCTTCTTGTATGCGCGTTGCCAGGAACTGTAGACGCACCTAGTGTTCTCTACAAGGACTCTTTTTCATCGCCGCAATTTCACCCGCACCTCGAGTGGATGGTTACTAAAAATCCAACAAATTATTTTCGTGAATCAACATCACTTTATGCGAGGGACTAAAAACATTGAATTCAACAAATGACGCTAGCCTTACGAAAGGGAACACCTTACTGAATACTCTTGTACTTTTTAATTACTGCATCCTTCACGTATGACTGAGTATCTACTCCCATAAAGAGAGTTTTTTTACCATGGCATGGATTGTCTGTTAGACTATATTGAAACCCCGTAATTGTCTCCCATTGGGACACAAAAGTTTCAAATTTTACTTCAAGGTGCACATAATACTCCTCTGTAATGACGTAAAAGACTGACGGCCTGCGAAGTCACTCTCGGTCTCACGATGATTCCCATAGCAACATGTCGACACATGTGAAAAAAGCCCACAACTCAGAAGTTCATGGGAGGTCCAAGGTATGTTAATGATGTCACATGGTCACCAGATTGAACCACAGTTCTGCCCAACGCCATCATGGACGGATGCGTAGGTCGTCACACTAGGTCGTCACACTCCCTCTTATCAACATTTCAGCTCTTCTTTTGACGCCTCTGTGATGGAGGCGAGAACAACGGCATCCAGAGTTACCCAATTTTTTTATGGATGGTAGAGGAAAACATGTAAGATACACGGTGGCTCAGAATTGACACAAAATGCGTCAGGGTGGGGTAAAGGGCATCTGTGGAATTGCAGCTTCCCTTGGGGCGTTGATTGCCACAAATTTCTTGGTCTAAAGTGACAACTTCCACGCCGATGACCAACAGGACGACGTTCTTGACAATCTTTAACACTGTTTACACGTCCCGAAAGCTTCAACTTCGCTGTAAGTAAATATCGTAGCATCAGATCTCAAATGCTTCGATTCTCTTCTGATCCAGTTTTCCCATAGTCCATGTACACTAAACGTACATTCTAGACTGCCTGAAGTCCTCCTTACTCCGTCCATCAAGGGATACTTTGCTGTCTAGGTAGCAGACTTCCTTAATTCATCTTCCTTGTGACCATCAATCCTGATGTTAGGTTTCTCGCTGTTCGCATTTGTGCTACTTCCCTTTACTTTTCTCCTCCTTCGATTTACTCTCAATCCATATTCTGTACTCATCAGGCTGTTCGTTCCATTCAGCAGATCCTGTAATTATTCTTAACTTTCACTGAGATTAGTAATGTCATCAGCGACTCTTATCACTGTTATCCTTTCTTCTTGAATTTAAATTCCAGTCTTGAATCTCTCTTTTATTTCCGTCATTACTTTTCCGATATGTAGACTGAACAGAGGGTCGAAAAACTACATCTTTCTGCTACACTCTTTTAAGTCCGAGCACTTTGGTCTATATCTTTAACTCTTAATATTCCCTCTTGGCTCTTGCCTTTGTTGTGTAGTACACATCTCACCCTATAGCTTACCTCCATTTTCTTCAGATACTTCAACACCTTGCATCATTTTACATGGTCGAACGCTTTTTCCAGGTCGGCAAATCTTGTGAACGTGTCTTAATTTTTCTTTACTCATGCTTCCATTGTCAACCGCAACGTGAGAACTGCCTGTCTAAGCCCTTTGCCTCTCATAAAGCCAAACTGATCGTCATCTAACACATCATTAATTTTCTTTACCCCTATACTGTATACTATTCGTGTCAGCAACTTGGATGCATGAACTGATTGTGCGATCATTCCGCACTTGTCAGCTCTGGTAGTTTTCGAATTTGTGTGAATAACATTTTTGTGAAAGCCAGGAGGCGTATCGGCAGACTCATACATACTTTACAGAAAAGCGAATAGTCGTTTTCTTGCCACTTCACCCAATGGTTTTAGAAATTCTAATGGAATGTTATCTATCCCTTCTGCCTTATCAGGTCTTTAATCTTCCAAAGCTCTTTTAGATTCAGATTTTAATACTTTGTCTACTGTTTTTTCTTCGATCACATATACAAGTCTTCCTCGTCACAGAGACCTTCAATGTACTCTTTCCATCTATCCGCGCTCTCATCTGCATTTAACTGTAGACTTCCCATTGCGGTCATAATGTTAACTCTCTTGCTTTTAATTTCAGCGAAGGTTCTTTGACTTTTCTATATACTGCATAAGTCATTCTATCGATTACTTCACATTTATCATGCTACCGCTTTGCCTTAATTTCCCTGCACTTTCTACTTAATTCATTCCTAAGCGACTTGTATTTCTGTATTCCTCAATCTTTCTGAACAATTTTCTACTTCCTTGTTTCATCGATCAACTGATGTATTTCTTCTATTACCCATGGTTTCCGCTGAGCTACCATCTTTGTACCTATTTTTTGTATCCAGGTTCAGTGATTATCCTTTTTAGAGGTGTCCATTCCTCTTCAGCTGAACTGCCTACTGGGCTATTCCTTATAGGAGTATCTATAGATTTAGAGAACATCAAGCATCTCCTCTCACTCTTACGTACTTCCGATCCCACTTCTATGAGTATTGATTCTTCCTGAGTGGCCTCTTACACTCCAGCCTACTCTTCATCACTACTAAATTGTCATCTGAGTCTATATTTGTTCCTGGGTTCACCTTAGAATCCAGTATCTGATTTCAGAATCTCTGTGTAACTGAAAACTTCTCGTATCTGACGGCCTTTTCCAAGTGTACCTCTTCCTCTTGTGATTCTTGGTGTATTCGCAGTACTAGCTGAAGCTGAATTTGTCGCAGAACTCAATTAGTCTTCATTCTCTCTCATTCTTAGTACCAATCCCATATTTTTTTCCGTAACCTTTGCTTCTACTCATTCGACTACAACCGCATTCCACTACCCCATGACTATTAGATTTTCTTCTCCCTTTACGCACGGAACTGCCCGTTTAGTATCCTCATAACCTTTCTCAGGCTCTTCTTCTTCAATAATTCAAAAACAGTCTTCACCGCATTTATTATTATTGCAGAAGATGATCCCTACATCGGGTTGAAACCGGTTGGCGGTATAATAATAATAATAAATGATATTAAGACTCTTTTTGAATTATTGATTAATCATACCAATCGCTGCTTCTCTCCACAACCATGTTGTCCAAAAATCTTCTTCTTCAGTTAGCGACGTCGGCGTGTACCCTGAGCTATTGTTGTCGGTACTGGTTTTGCTGTCAATCTGTTGAGAAAAGTCCTATCACTGAAATGTTCATATTAACTGGCTCACTGCCCCACATTCATAACGAATCTAACCCCCGTTATATTAGAATAATTTTTCGGTTTTCAAGCCCGTCAATGCGAATAAAATTCTCGATCTTTTGATGGCCAGCCCCGCCTTCGTCGCCAGGAGTAAAACTACTGACTGCCCGGGCTGGCACGATATCCTGTTTACACACCTACGATTACGGACGCTGCCACTAATCACAGATAGCCGAAAAAATGCAGAAGATGAGTTGGTAAGCTCGTAGCAGCTGCGGCCTGCTTAGGAGCCGAGTGACGTTATGTGGCGCGAGGGGCCGTGCCTTGTTTACTGAATGAAGTGGTGAACAAATCAATGCCTCCCAGGTTCTAAAGACTGCTGAAGGTACAGAAGGAACATGTTCCTCTTAGGCCCGTTGTTAGTGCAATCAGCTCACCCACCTACACACCGGCAAAACATCTTGCAACATTGAAACTTCCTGGCAGATTAACACTGTGTGCCCGACCGAGACTCGAACTCGGGACCTTTGCCTTTCGCGGGCAAGCGCTCTACCAACTGAGCTACCGAAGCACGACTCACGCCCGGTCCCACAGCTTTACTTCTACCAGTATCTCGTCTCCTACCTTCCAAACTTTACAGAAGCTCTCCTGCGAACCATGCAGGACTAGCACTCCTGAAAGAAAGGATATTGCGGAGACACGGCTTAGCCACAGCCTGGGGGATGTTTCCAGAATGAGATTTTCACTCTGCAGCGGAGTGTGCGCTGATATGAAACTTCCTGGCAGATTAAAACTGTGTGCCCGACCGAGACTCGAACTCGGGACCTTTGCCTTTCGCGGGCAAGTGCTCTACCAACTGAGCTACCGAAGCACGACTCACGCCCGGTACTCACAGCTTTACTTCTGCCAGTACCTCGTCTCCTACCTTCCAAACTTTACAGAAGCTCTCCTGCGACCTTGCAGAACTAGGACTCCTGAAAGAAACGATATGGCGGAGACATGGTTTAGCCACAGCCTGAGGGATGTTTCCAGAATGAGATTTTCACTCTGCAGCGGAGTTGGTAGAGTGCTTGCCCGCGAAAAGCAAAGGTCCCGAGTTCGAGTCTCGGTCGGGCACACAGTTTTAATCTGCCAGGAAGTTTCATATCAGCGCACACTCCGCTGCAGAGTGAAAATCTCATTCTCGATCTTGCAACATTATTAGCATCAAAACTGGATCATTGTGAACACCATGTTGTAATCACAAACATTTGTTGAAAAGCTGAAGAAAATGAAAACAGGTCGAGACGACGTAATGGTTGGTCAGGACGTGGTGTCTCTTTTTATGAAGGTACCAGTACGAGACACGCTGAATCTTTTGGCCCAACAGTTTCCACCTAGAATCGTCAAGTTGTTCCGTCATGTTCTTAGGCAAAGTACTTCTTATACTGCGACGAATATAATGAAATGGTGTATGGCACAGCAACTGGCTCACCACTGTTTGCTGCAGTCACGAATTTCTTCATGGAGCATCCGTCTTGCTTCCTTAGGTACGTCGATGGCACCTTCGTGATATGGCCTCATGGTAATAATGCACTGCAGCAGTCGTGGATCTCATGAACGATGTCTATCTCAACATTAAATTTACCATCGATATGGAGAAGAGTGGAAAGCTACCGTTCTTAGATGTTTTAATTCAGCGGAAGGAGCAGGTCGGCTTGGTCATTCAGTGTCCAGGAAACAGACGCACACTGATCGTTATTTGAATGCCGATAGTTTTCATCACCCTATACACAGGAAAGCAGTCCTAAATACGTTAAAACACAGAGACAAGGTTATTTCTGAGGATGACCACCTACAGTCCGAATTGTAGCACCTGAGACACGTGTCCAGAGAGACCATTTACAGTTAAAGAGACTGATACGTGTTGCCGCTGGCGCCAGTCGCTTCCCTGTATTCATTTAAGTTCTCTGTGATCGACTCTGTATCGCGTGGCATCGGTTTCCCTCTTTGGTCGCTTTTGGGCAATTTAAGCGCACACCGTTACACTGTGCGGAGAGGGCTGGTTTTAGGTCAGTTGGTTGGCACTCCTATGATCAGTCCAGTTGTGGACGGTCGCTCTTTGCAGATGCTCTGTCTCTTTGAGGCACATTGTCAGTGTGGCTGCGGACGGAGTTGTGCGGGCTGTCTACGAGTGTGTACTGCGTCTAGCGAGATGGCAATGGTCTCGTCTGTGCTGTTAAACGATGTGAACATGTGAAAGTGGCTTTGTAATGCATGAGCCTGCAACCGGTTACGCTACAGGATCAAACGGTGGAAATTATTCAGGTTCCAAAGACTTGCTGTATATTGTAACTGGGTAACCTCTTTTGATGCTAGTCAATTGTCAGGATGAGGATTACTGCAAAGGGCATTTGATTCTAAAGCATTATGTCAGGGTGAAAAACACTGAATAAATTACTTTTTCTCTCTTAACAACATGCGGGCTGGGTGGGTTCTTCCTTGGCTCGGGTATAAGGTAGAATGAAACAGCATTTTTACATAACATAACTTTTATTGAAAGATTTGTAAAATGGTTTCCTTACTGGATTGTTCTGGCTGGGAGAGCGGCAGGTGTGTCGTTGGCGAAGCCTTCTGCTGCGTGGGCGGCGGCGTCTGATTACGCCTGGTGGTGTGTATCTCGTGTCGATGTTTCGCCCAGTTGACTGGAGACGCGCATCGTGATGTGGCCCGTTTAATTATTGAGAACGATGTCGTGAATCGGATGTTGCTACCTTGGATGTGGCGTCCCAGTGTTTCTCTTCTCTATGCGGCTGCGTGTGTCAGTGTTGTGCGTCGGCCAGCGGAGCGGCGCGGCGGTGGGAAGGCCAGTGTCCCGGACTCGAACAACGGACTCCAGCTTGCCAATCTTCGGCTGTCAGATCTTCATCACCAGCTCACAGGTGACTGCTGATGTGAGGCCGTCTCCTTCCCGGTCCTCACGAGTCACCCAGGTACGTAAAAATCAGTCTTCAAATACCTTCTCACTTCTGTCTTCTGGCGGCGAGGCTGCTGCTTGCTATTCTATTACAGCGGCGGACTTGATGCTTCTGTGTACGATGTAGTCCCTTCCTCCAAGACGGTCTTCAGCACCAACTGAACTGTACTGGAACTGAACTCGAACCGAAACTGAACTGAAAACTACTGTCGGGACCACTGCGTCTCACGTATTTATTTACTTCAATTCACTGGAGGTGAACGACTTCACGGTCATTTCCTCTTCCGTCACGTTGAAAAGCTTCTCGAAGAATCTTCTTAACGTCGGTCTTTGGCTCTTGGAATGTAGGCGAGGGCCTTTGGTCGCATGTGACAATTGAGAAACACGTGAGCCGGTCAGGCGATGCCCTGACGGCTGAATCGACAGCTTCCGCTTACGTGGGGAGGGCGATGGCTTCTCCTGAACGTGCTGACTTGCAAGCGCCAGCCATTGCCACTGCTGCTCTGACCGCTGTTTGCCAGTGTGTAACTTTTCTAAACTAAACTAAGTTTTTCATTTATTTTCTAATTTCTACTTCACTTCACATTGATTTCACAAATTTATTTACCTATCTTAAGTACCACTCAACAATATTGAATTTCGTGCTGTTTGCAGTTAACGGCTTTCCCAGTGTTTGGACGCCCATGTTATGTGTTTCGTATTGACCACTGGTGCACAATTTATTGAACAGCAGTTACCCGTGGGAATAAGGTCTGCATGTTTTGGACGCACTTGAGTACGAGCAAGCAGTTTTCGATTTTCTGCCTGTCTGCTGGTATTTAGTAATGTGTTCAGAGGGGCTTAATGATGAAAAATTTTTGTGCTAGAGATCTGTCATATTGTAATTATTGAGTGTGTGTTTATGGGATATATATATACAATATAATTAATCTGCTCTAGGGCTATTTTATGAGTTAACTTACGAGTGCTTTTGATATATTTGATTATACTGTAGTGGCAACGTCTGCCACCAAATGTATCAGGATGACAAAATGTAGCGGGAAGAGGTAGAAGGCACTTAGTAAGACACATCTGAGCTTCCGAAGTGATTTATTGTTTCCAGCCACAGTGCCCTCGTACACCTCGTCTGTATCACAGGGCCCCATGATGCTCAGGAAGCTCCCCAGTGGCCAGTCCAATGCAATGCTGTGTCAAGCCAGCCTTGGCCAGCCACGGAGTTCCGATGACGTCAGGATGTGCTGGCTGTCAACTCAGCTGTCCCCGTACTCGTTGCCTCAGCACCATTCTGAGGAGCCGCCAAGTAGCCTGATGACAATTGCAAGATGATCCACGCCTTGTTGCCTCACCGGCATGGCTTAGGATGCGGCGACAACAAGCGCCCGCGATCTGGCGTCCGAATCTGTGGTCCTCGCCTCGGGATGCCTCCGGGATGTATTGGAAGCCAGGACTACTGCCTACAGTAGTGATCCGTGGAATGACCCGCCAATAACTGGCTATATACCCCACGTCGGCCTCAGAGGGTTGAACCAGTGTCCTGCTGTGGACTGGAACGCTGGCGCCCCATCTGCTGCTGTGTGTAGCTGGTGGTATGACACACCCCGACATCCAGGAGAGCTGCCACGCTTGAATGAATCTCGTTAGAAACCCCCACCTATTTATACGCGACTGTGCGCCTATTTTGCCATACGTGCCGCTTCTTGTCACATACTCATAACATGCTAGGTTGGCCAGTGGGCCCTTCTGCCTGAGACTTGCAGCATGCAAAACCGTTCGTACACTGTTTCAGCAATTTGACAGCCCTGTGACCTCTATTCTACTTCGCAACTGTTGGTATGTGTAACTCACTGCAATCTGGCCCACATTTGGCTGTAACTTGTGCTCAGAATATTGCACAAAACTAACTTTCCCTATCCTAAACGGTGGTGCCGCTACATTATTCCCCTCTTCGGAAAGACCCGGTCCCTTTGTCGGCCCTTAACTAGCTCTTAACTTGTTTGGGTCGGCATCTATGGCATATTACCTTACTATTAGAAAACCTCAATGTAGTCTAGTGCCCCTTAAAACCATGGCATGAAGCAAAACGTAAAAATTCCTTACTGGACGACCACTGTTCGATCAACCCTTTACCTACTCGTCTTGCGCCCTCGGTATCCAATCCAATGGGACTCGTACTACCCTTGGTTCCCTCTTGGAATTAGCTCTCCGCCTGATCAGAAAGAAAATAACACATAACAAAGTTAAGGCTGCGATGTCACTTGGCTCAGAGGTGCTCAAAATAATCATTATTTGCCATTGCCTTTCCCTATACTGAGCGACTTGTTGCACAAGCAGTTTGTCTGATATACGCCCCTCTTGCCCCAAAATGAATTGGTGTACTGATCGCAACAAACCTGGCTCCAGAGTTTGATTTAAAAACGTCAGATTCCGCCTTGGCAAATCTCTAAAGTGGCTTCTGGCCAGTACAACTGTGGCTGTGTAACATTCAATTCTGTGACTCCTGAAATTGATGCTGGAAGGTGGATGGGTGGTCCTATTATATTGCACTTAGTTACATTGATTAAAATTCCGCTCCCCTCGATCTCTATACGTTTCGCTTCTGCAAATACTCCCAGCTCAAAACCACTTGCTATTACTACCAAATTCTCGTAGGTGGAGAAGATCCAGTGCATCCCGACCCATTGCAAGCTCAATTTTGGCTCCACGATGTCCCTTGGACAGTCTATTCCTTTCTCCCTGGCTAAAATAACTGTACCATGCACGTGTACCATATTTATAGCTTCACAGATTTTCCTTCAACATTCACTATTTTGGTCCAAACCCAACACCGATTGTGTGACTACTTTCATCATTAAGTTACATTATATGAACTGGTGCAATAACCTCGACTTTTCTGACCCAGCACTGTCGATAACAAAAATTCAAATAGGAAATCGTACGCCTCTGACAACGTTCAACACATATTTATTATGCCTTTCCCTCAAAATTTACTCCGACGCATTTACTTCTCCAGAATTGCATTCGAATTCACCTCCAACAACACTCCACTTATGTCAGACGCTACACCTACCTTTTCAGTGACCTGAGGATACAGATCACCCTTCCTCCCTCTTCAAAAGGACTGCTGTCTGGAGCAGGCTATATACGAAATTACATACAACACATGAAAACACAATGCCTAATTACTGTACCCAAACCCAATGATACATGACACAAAAACAAAAATTCTAAAAATAATGTACTACTTTCTGGATCGCAAAGCATATGGTACTTCATGCTGTACTCTATCTTCCTGGTTTTCTCTGTGCTCAGAACCGCTCTTCACTCTCTCTTTCTTCCTCTTTCCTTTCGGTGATACGTCTGGAATCACAACCGGGCAACCCTTAAATGGTCATAAGTGCCAAATGTGTACTATCATTGTTCTAGTTGGCAGCTGAAGCTTAACATTAACGGGAGATGTGGTTTTAACAAGTTGGTATGGCCCTTGATACCTCGTGAGGAACTTCTTCGTTTTCCCTTTTTGCTTATAGGTGCTGGACAGCATTACCCATTGCCCAACTCTATTCTGCGGTAAACTTCCTTTCCGCTTTACTGCGTCTTCCTGCCTTTCCAAAGCCTTCGTATTCGCCTTTTATACCCGTTTCCAAACATCCCGAATTGTTCTTGCGAATTGTCGTACAGATTCACCGATCCTTCCTTTCTGTTGCTTCACTAAATCAAACGGTGACAACATTATCCACCCGTACACTACCTGATATGGAGAAAAACCGGTATTTCTATGGACTTTTGCATTGTACACGCAAACAATATGCTTCAAATACTCGTCCCACTGATGCTGATGAGAATCCACGTAAAATCTCAGCATCTTCCCGATTGTTCTGAGTACCCATTCCGTCCTTCCGTTGGCCTGTGGATGCAACACACTCGTCCTCAACTACTTTACATTCAACAATTTACACAGTTCCTTCATTAAATCTGACATGAAGTTAGTCCCTTGGTCAGTAATTATTGTCTCCGGTATACCATACTTTAACATCCTGTTGTTTACTAATGCTTACACGACCATTGCTGTCTGTTGATTTGGCATAGCCACCATCTCCACATACCTCGAAAAATGGTCTATTATTGTCAGGACGAATCTGTTCGCCGATGGCGTATATCGATTCCCAGCATCGAAAATGGACATGTCGCTTCCCGTAATCGTTGTAGCTGTATCTGTTTCCGACTCAAATCTGCTCTCTGCGCACGTGGTGTACAATTCTTGACATACTGATCCACGTCTCCTTTCCTACCTCTCCACCAATATCTCTCCACCACTCTCCTAATCGTTGCTCTTCACCCTCCATGACCAGAGAACACGTGATCATATGCATCCTTTAAAACTTCATCCTTCAACTTCGCTGGCACTATTATCCTTGGCCGTAACTTCGCTTCCCTGCACAGAAGACCGTCGTACATATTAAATTCTGGCTGTCTCCAATATAATTAACAATCGTCTGCATCCTGTAATTCTTGCCATACTTCTAGGTCATAACCTAGGACTTCTGTTTTTGCCACCTTCCTACTCAGTGCGTCCACATTACTGTGCTTCTTCCCAAACTTGTACATCATCTCGTAGTCGAATTCATTGAACCTCTCAGCCCCTCTAGCGATTCTAGTGGACGGATCCTTCGATCCCAACAATCACTTCAATGCAAAAAATTGCTCTGAGCACTATGGGACTCAACTGCTGAGGTCATTAGTCCCCTAGAACTTAGAACTAGTTAAACCTAACTAACCTAAGGACATCACAAACATCCATGCCCGAGGCAGGATTCGAACCTGCGACCGTACCGGTCTTGCGATTCCAGACTGCAGCGCCTTTAACCGCACGGGCACTTCGGCCGGCACTTCAGTGCAACATGATCTGTCACTACCCGAAATCTTCTCCCATATAAATAACATTTAAAATATGTGATTCCATAAATTACCCTAAGCATTTACCTCTCAGTTGTTGAATAATTCCTCTCCACTGCATTCAACTGCCTGGACGCATGGGCTACAGGATTTTCTTTCCCATCAATTTTCTGACTAATAACACCCTAATTCTTGATTCGATGCATCGCATGCTAGTATAAATTCCTTCTCAAAATGTGGAAACACAAGAACCGGACTTGATGTTAACATTTCTTACAGTTTATCAAACGCTTCCTGACACTCTTCTGTCCAAATTTTACACCCTTCCGTAACAATCGCGTCCATGATCATGCTAAATCTGCAAACCCTTCGCAATCTTTCGATAGAAATTGCCAATTTCCACGAATGACTGCACTTCCTTAACTGTTTTGAGTTCCCGAAAATCCCTTACAGCCTGTACCAACCTCGGATCTGTTCGCACTCTGTCCTTACTGATAATATGACCCAAATAATTTACTTCTTCCAATGCTAAATGACCTTTCTCCAGGCTCAACGTCAAACGAGCTGCTCTTAATCTCATAAAGACTTCCCTTAACCGCTGTCTACGTTGCTCCATACTACTTGAAAACACTATAATGTCATCCAAATAGACCGGACACTGCCGTGGTTTCAAGCCCCTCAAGACACTGTCTAGCAACCTCTGAAACGTTGCCAGAGCATTTTTCAAACCGAATGGCATTCTAATGTACTGGTAATGGCCTCCAGGAGTACAGAAAGCAGTTTTTGGACTATCCTCTCTAGCCACCTCTAAATGATGATAACCACTTGTCAAATCCATCATAGAAAAGTACTGGCACTGTCCTAAGTGATCCAAAGTCTCTGATATAATTGGAATGGGGTATGCGTACATTAATGTCATATTATTGAGGTATCGGTTGGAATGGGGTATGCGTACATTAATGTCATATTATTGAGGTATCGGTAGTCACAACAGAATCTGTATTTCTTAGTTCTATCCAAAGATTTTTTTACGGACAACGACAATGACCGCTCCCCAGCAACTATTACTATGCTCTATAATACCGTCCACAAGCTGCTGATCAACAATATCCTCTACAATCAGCTGCAAATACCTCGGTATTTTGTATGGTTTACGGTAAACAGGTGCCTCATTCCCTGTTGGTTTCCGATGTTGAACTAATGGAGTTACTGGTAACGGCCCTCGTGGAAAAATCAAATCACTAAATTCCCACAATAATTCTTCCTCAAGCTCTCTTTCTCCTCCTTTCAAATAATTAATTTTGTCACGCAGTTCTGTCGGAGGTTAGTGGTTGATCACTTCGCCTACCTCTCGAACATCAGTCTTCGTCATCTGGCACATGCAAATTTGCTACTAAAACTCCTTTCCTCAAATTCGCTCTACAGTGCTAAAATTATCCACGTTCACGGGGACTACTCGCCCGTCGTTCCCCTCCAGTACGCGTATGACACTATGTTTCACAAAACAACCAAATCGACCAAAAACTTCATTATCCTGAAATGGTTCAATAACACATACTGTACCCACTGGTAGATTCGACTCCACACTTACCCAAAGCGACTTCCCAGTGCCACTAGACACACTCTCGTGAGTATTAAGCCTTAATGCTAATGTAAGCAGTTCAATTGGTTTGTTCATTGCGTTGAACGCTCCCCGCGACAGCTCAGTATTGACAACAGTTTCCCCTAGCTGAAATAACATTCCATCAAGTTCCACAGTTCGTTGTCAAAGGTAAGTTTTGGCATGATGTTGATGCAAGAAATCTACTCCTAGGATCATGTCGTAGCCCTCACTTACCCATGGTACTACCTCCATGAACCGAGCGAGGTGGCGCAGTGGTTAGACACTGGACTCGCATTCGGGAGGACGACGGTTCAATCCCGCGTCCGGCCATCCTGATTTAGGTTTTCCGTGATTTCCCTAAATCGCTCCAGGCAAATGCCGGGATGGTTCCTTTCAAAGGGCACGGCCGACTTCCTTCCCCGTCCTCCTCCAACCCGATGAGACCGATGACCTCGCTGTCTGGTCTCCTTCCCCAAAACAACCAACCAACCAACTACCTCCATGCACGCATGAAATCGGACTTCCTCTATTCGAAAGTCAACTGTCACCGATCCCAAAGGTGTGACCTCATTATCCCCCACTCCACGCAACATATAACGTGGTGAGTCTAGCTACCTTCGTCCCGTTATATTCCTAGTAGCCACTGACACTTGCGCCCCTGTATCAAACAAAATCTTCAACTTTTTAGTTCCTATGGATCCTACCACTGAATATTCCACCTCAGCATACGTATTTGTAGCATTGAAATTAAACGGGAGCTCCCTTAGGTGGGTCATGGGCCCCCTCTGCCTTTTAACGCTTGTCCACCTGTCCTATCTACATTTCTCCATCCTCCCTTCTGCCGATTTTCACGCCTTCGTTTACTCCTCGGTGACTGAGTGCATTGCCTCTGCACGTGTCCTGTACGACCACCTGTTGCCACGTCTATTTCCTCACATTGAATTGCTAGCTGAATGGCTCTTCCTTTAACTGCTTAAACTGTCCCGCCTTCCGTAAGGCCTCAGAACTTATTACATATGTTTTCGCTTCACCCGTTAATCCAATCTTGGCTACATGTAACAACTGCTTATCAGACCAACCATTCATCACCGCTGAAGTCTCCAAGTCCTCCACAAACGAACGCTCATCCTCAGATGCCTTGCCAGAAAACGGAATAATCAAACTTGCGGCAGCTGGTTCAATCTCCTGCACCCTAGGCAACAATGACTGATCAGATGCAGTTTCCCGTTCACTTCTAGATGTTAATTAATTTCTCATCTGCATATTGTCTGCTTTCAGTTGTGCTACTTTTTCCAACAAAATCCGTACCGCTTCTGGTTCCGACACACCTCACGTCTCTGATTCTGCCATTGTGTTGCTTTCGTTCCCACTAAGCCCTGAAACAAAAAATTTAAGTAGAAGAACAACCTAACTTCCTACACCTCAGTACCATAATACTCGGTAACATCATACTCAAACCAATACAAACGAAATTAAATGACACAAAATATAATGTATCTTACTGCCCCAAATACACAAACACTTAACCCGAGGAAAAAAACTATATGGCTACGCAAAACATCCAAAATATGGCTCCTGGCTGGCGATACTCAAAACACGAGCAAGAAAGAAAACGTCCAACATGCATAAGAAAACTGGTCAAAACTCACCACCTCTTGCGAATAAAATGCAGGCAGTTGGCTCAAACATCGTACTGTACAGACGACGTCCGCTATTCTAACACCAAATGTAGTGGCAACGTCTGCCACCAAATGTGTCAGGATGACCAAATGTAGCGGGAACAGTTAGAAGCCACCATATTAAGACTTGTCCGAGAGTTCAAAGTGATTTATTTTTCTCCAACGACAGCGCCCTCGTACACCTCGTCTGCGTCACAGGGCCCCACAATGCTGAGGAAGCACCCCAGTGACCCATGCATTGCAATGCTGTGTCAAGCCGGCCTTGGCCAGCCGTGGGATTCTGAAGGGGTCTGGATGTGCCGGCTACTGAACCAGCTGTCCCCGTCCTCGTTGCCTCAGCAGTGTTCTAAGGAGACGCCGAGTGGCCCACTGACAACTACAAGATGGTCCATGCCGTGTTCCCACGCCGGCATGGCTTAGGATGCGGTGACAACAAGTGCCCTGATCTCTCATCCAAATCTGTGGCCCTCGCCTCAGGATGCCTCCGGCGTGCGTTGGGAGCCAGAACGACTGTCTGCAGAAGCAAGCCGTGGACTGGCCCGCCACTGGCTGGCTGGCTACAGATACCACGTCGGCCTCAGAGGGTCGAACCAGTGACCCACCGTGAACCGGAACGCTGCCGTCCCATCTGCTGCTGCGTGTAGCTAGTAATGTGACATGCACCACTGTCCAGGAGAGCTGCCACACTTCAATCAATCTAGTTAGAGACCCCCACCTATTTATAGATGGCTCTGTGCCTGTGTTTTCCCATACAAGCCACTTCTCGTCACGTACTCGTAACACGGTATGTTGGCCAGTGGGCACCTTCTGCCTGTGACTTGCGACATGAAAAACTGCTCGTATACTTTTTCAAAAATTTGACGGCCCTGTGGCCTCTATTCTACTTCGCAACTGTTGGTATGCGTAACTCACTGCAATCTGGCCCCCACCTGGCTGTAGCTTGTGCTCAGAATATTGCACAAAACTTCATTTCCTTATCCTAAACGGTAGTGCCACTACAATATTGTCACTTCCTGCTCTGGCAGTAATAAGCCTGTCTGCACATATTATTAATGACAAAGTAGTGCAGGTATTAAAAGTGTGAATGGCTTGTGGGCCCCATGTGGCCGGATTCCCATTTTGAATCCTGCCTCGGGCATGTTTGTGTGTGATGTTCTTAGGTTAGTAAGGTTTAAGTAGTTCTAAGTCTAGGGGACTAATGACCTCAGATGTTAAGTACTATAGTGCTCAGAGCCATTTGAGCCATTTGAATTATAGTAATGAATATCAAAATCTTTCATATAAACTCTCAGCACTTAGACATGGCTTTTTTTTAATTATTAAAGGACCATTCATGTATTTTAACCGTTTTTCTTCTATTTATGTGTTGATTTAAATCGGAGTTCGTTTAAGTCAGCAGCCGAAGACGACGGTGGATCGAGCTGGACGACTTTTTGCTCAGGAGTGCGGAACCTTTTGTCATACCAAGTGACTCAGCAATCTTACAATGACTAAATATACAAAATAAAATCTACATAAGTTAGTAATAACAGAATATTCTGAAATAAAAACACAATTTACATTATGAAATTACAAGTGTCATTTGGTTGCATCTCGTGGATATTTTAATAAAATAATGTAGTATTAATGCCGGTGTGCTACATATGTCTGATCTAGACAAGACCTAGAAAACAAAAGGTGCCGCTAATTCCTCGAATCATCTGACGATCAAAAATCTTCAAATGTTTCCAGCTGCTGCATACAATATTTATACAGCCGTGAACTGTATCTATGGCACAGTTATTTCTTTATTTAATTTCTTATAATTAGGTTTTCTGCTAATAAAAGCTCCGCATGCAAAAGTGCCTTTAAAAACTCCAGAGGCAGACGTTTGTGTTGTGGTGCTAACGGCAGCCTCCACATTGGACTGTAATACCCTAGTCCGTCTGCTGGTAGACTGTGACCAACAGAGCTGGGTGACACGAGGTGTTGCGGCAAGTTCGTTACTTGTTCTCTGATGGCAGGTGTAGATGCAAAGCAGCTACAATGTGCTTGGAGCTCAATACGGCGCTACTCCCTTGTGGCGGTCAGTCGTGGTAGACAGGAACACTAGCGACTAGGAAGCGTGTCCTCACGTTTCTGTGCAGTCCTGTATCGTCCCACCGTCATGTGGTGAATGCCCCACAGATCTGGAATTGCACGATTTGACTAGCGAGTCAAATGGAGACTCAGAATGAGAACGCTTTCAAAGTCCGTCAGTTGATGACAACGCGGGAATACACAAGTACGTTGCATCACCGAGCCCTTAACACTGACCACACAGCAAGTGACTCTGTTCACGCCCTGGAGCACTCAACACTAACACCACTAATGCATTGTGGTAGCCGTTATACCTGTCACAGAGAATTGCAATTAATCTACTAAAATAGTAACTAACTAATATCAAACAATAATATAAATAATATTTTACACATGTGGTCATATCGTACTACACTACTAGCCATTAAAATTGCTACACTACGAAGATGACGTGCTACAGATGCGAAATTCAACCGACAGGAAGAAGATGCTCTGATATGCAAATGATTAGCTTTTCACAGCATTCACACAGGGTTGGCGCCGGTGGCAACACCTAAGTTGCCCACCAATTTTTCATACACAAACAGCAGTTGACCCACGTTGCCTGGTGAAACGTTGTTGTGATGTCTTATGTAAGGAGGAGAAATGCGTACCATCACGTTTCCGACTTTGATAAAGGTCGGATTGTAGCCTATCGCGATTGCGGTTTATCGTATCACGACATTGCTTCTCGCGTTAGTCGAAATCCAATGACTGTTAACCGAATATCGAATCGGTGGGTTCAGGAGGGTAATAAGGAACGCCATGCTGGATCCCAAGGGCCTCGTATCACTGCAGTCGAGATGACAGGCATCTTACCCCCATGGCTGTAACGGATCGTGCAGCCACTTCTCGAACCCCTGAGTCAACAGATGGGCACATTTGCAAGACAACAACCATCTGCACGAACAGTTCGGCGACGTTTGTAGCAGCATGGACTATCAGCTCGGAGACCATGGCTGCGGTTATCCTTGACGCTGCATCACAGACAGGAGCGCCTGCGATGGTGTACTCATCGACGAACCTGGATCCACGAATGGCAAAACGTCATTTTTTCGGATGAATCCAGGTTCTGTGTACAGCATCATGATGGTCGCATCCGTGTTTGGCGAAATCGCGGTGAACGCACATTGGAAGCGTGTATTCGTCATCGTCATACTGGAGTATCACCCGGCGTGATAGTATGGAGTGCCATTGGTTACACGTCTCGGTCACCTCTTGTTCGCATTGACGGCACTTTGAACAGTGGACGTTACATTTCAGATGTGTTACGACCCGTAGCTCTACCCTTTATTCTATACCTGCGAAACCCTACATTTCAGCAGGATAATGCAGAACCGCATGTTGCAGGTCCTGTACGGGCCTTTCTGGATTCAGAAAATGTTCGACTGCTGCCCTGGCCAGCACATTCTCCAGATCTCTCAGAAATTGAAAACGTCTTGTCAATGATGGCCCAGCAACTCGCTCGTCACAATACGCCAGTCACTACTCTTGATGAACTGTGGTATCGTGTTGAAGCTGCATGGGCAGCTGTACCTGTACACGCCATCCAAGCTTTGTTTGACTCAATGCCCAGGCGTATCAAGGCCGTTATTGCGGCCAGAGGTGGTTGTTCTGGGTACTGATTTCTCAGGATCTATGCACCCAAACTGCGTGAAAATGTAATGACTTATCAGTTCTAGCATAATATATTTGTCCAATGAATACCAGTTTATCATCTGCATTTCTTCTTGGTGTAGCAATTTTAATGGCCAGTAGTGTAATATGGGTAAATAAACTTAGGACAGAAACCGACCTGGCTCACGCCAGACTCAACTCAGACCATGTGAGAATTTGAAGGTCGAACAGACCTAATTATTGGTCTCCTGCACCCAAACTTTTTCTTAAACCAACATCTTTATTGACATGATCAGAAACCAGTTGTACAAAGCAAATTTTATTTCCTTCACCGATTTCAGGCACCTACTAAACATTTCAGGAGACTGTACAGAAAAATGTAGAAGTTAAATAAGAACACAAAATTTAAGAATGAAAATTTTAATTAAAGAAAATAAAGATAAAGAAACGGTTCCAACTTACAACTGTCGCATTAACTACGAATCGAAAATAAATACAAGAACAGTATGTAATACAATAATGAATCTTTTAACTCAAAAAGAGCTCGTAATGTGCTTCAAGATCCCTGTACAAAAACGGTACAAGGAAACGAAACAACAAGTGTCATTTACCTTGCCGTGTGACGGTATGTGCGTGAAACTGACATGCGAGGGTATCTTCACGTTTTTGTCAGGCAATGTAATTCCCATTTCTTTTCTTTCCTGAGGGAAATATTTTCGTTAACTCCTAGTCTCGTCAGTTAAACACACCATTTTGTACACCACATTGTCATTTATTTTCGTCATTCTTCTGTATTACATGACTTCATTTGTTACCAGCATTGTCTTTCCTTTCTGTCAATACATCAAACACCAGAGGCACAATAAACTGTTACAGCACTTTCAGTCCTCAGTCTCGGGGCATTGAAGCACGTAGTTATACATGCCTGTTCGTGTAGCACGGACACGACACCTGTGTAACAGAATTCCTAGCAAAATGGTTACCTGTACCTAACTGGACATTCTACGTGGAATTTAAGGAAATAATTGAATTCAGAAGAAAAGTTGGAAAATGGCATTTTATTTCTTGCATTTGATGTTTTACTACCCATTCTTGTTAATATAGAGTAAGTGTTCCATGAATTTTTTGACATTCATTAGTTACGGACTGTAAGCGCAATCAACTCCACAACAATAGGAAATAATTTTGTGTTTCTGTTAGTCCACTTCTGAATAGAAAAGGAACTCATAACTGTTCACTTACTTTGCTGAAATCGTCAAGCCAGGTGGCTTACAGGAGGCGTGAAATATTAATTAACTATAGTAAGTAGGAGAACTGTACTGTCAGCATGAAATCGCAGTCGAAATCTGTGTAAAGAAAATTATTTACTAGGTTTAATTCCATTATTTGCGGAAACTCACGCTATAAGTGACCTAAAATTTTTACTCCTATAGCAGAATCATCTCGAAGGTTCCTTCTACTTTGCTTCACACCCTTCCATGGGGCTTGCAATAATGCAGTCGAACAGATGCAAAATAATCGAAAGTAAATGGAAGTTCGGAGATATAAATCTGCAGGGTAGACTGTGTCAACATCACTAACTACAACACTTTTCGAGGCGCATTTGTGATTTTTCCTCATTTTACATTCACCGGCTGCGATATTTTGTTTGTTCGTTCTTCCGCCTGATGGTTTGTGGGACTTCGACAGTTCACCTATGTGATTAAATGAAACTTCTTCAGCATTCGTTATTTATTGTTGCAATATGATAAATAACATCAAAACGACGGATGCAGATGTTTCGTTTTATTACCAGCGACATTTTCTATGGTTCTTGGATCAAAAACATATTTTTTTTATGAGTCACATTCTGATTTTCCCTTCTTCAGTTATTTTCCTTCAATTCGTTTGTATTTTCCTTTTGCTTTGTCTAAGAGTTTTTATTTACTTTTAAAACTATCATGTGTAAAAATTACATTTCCCCCCGCCCCACTTTCTAACTCTTTCTTTTCTCTCACTTTCTTTGTCTGTCTTCCTTTCTGCTTCTCATAATCTTTATGATCACGCATGTTGAAAACTATGGTATTGAGATTAATAACCCAATTAATCATAGTCATGTTACGTATTAATTGGTCTAGCATACATAATCCTAGTGTGACATGTGCAGTGCCTGTTTAGAGGCAGGGAGATTAACGACGGCAGATTAACGGTCCGCCCTGGGGCTGTGTAGAAGAGGCAGTGTGACAGTGCGTTTGCAGATCCAGTAGTTCTCGAGTTCTCCTGCTTCGTTTGACCGACTACTCGCAAAATCCATTAAAACGGTTCTCGATAGCCCTGTTCCACTGCGCTACAAGCTCTCTCTATCTGCCTGTCATGCGATCCACCACCCCACCACTCCCACGCTCAGCAACCAGGTCACCCCCTCTGTCGTTACCCCGGCACTAGCTTTGCCGACACAGTAACATAAATGTTGCACCTGTTTCCGTGTGCAGGAGGTCGGGTTTTATTTTTCATGTGCGTCTATTCGTCTGCTTCTGCATGTGTGTGTGTGTGTGTGTGTGTGTGTGTGTGTGTGTGTGTGTGTGTGTGTGTGTGTGTGTATGTGTCTGTGTGTCTGTGTCTGTGTGTGTGTGGGCGTGCGCGTGAGCTAGTTTACCAGCTTCTATGCAGAGTGACACGGTCTAGACGTGCAACCAGATTGTTTTCCGTACTAGAAATACAACTGTTTATTTCCAGCATTCTCAAGCAGGTGCATTAAACGTAATTGAGGATTATGGGCGGGGGAGGGGGGGCTTTACCTCATGATTATTAGTCTGAAAGTACGTACAACAGTCACTGTGAAACTCGTCACCGTAGTACTAAATTGCCAACAAAATTGAATGAAGATGCGTCTGAAGACCATACAGCTTCGTGTGAATGGTACAGCATCGAGTTCACTGATGTTGCATGTACTCTAAATCACACAAACGAAAAAGTGAAGTACAGTTAAAGTGGAAGTAAGCTCGTCTTACATAAAATATTAACTGATATACATCTTTCATTGTATTGATGCGAGACGTTTCCGATAATTACATTAGATCATGATGTCAAAATAAAAACCGAAAGTCAGTCAACACTCCGCTGCAGCTAAAAGCTTCATTCTGGAGGAGATGATATGTTTTGATAACATAACAACATGGCATGATACCACCCAGCTAACAACCGAGTTAACCTAGGACAATATTATAGTTATTCGATTATTCTTACTTCTCACACCTCGTCCTTTACTTTCCAAATTCTTGGAGTTACATGTATGCGTTACGACAACTTTACATTTTTTAGTTAGTGTATTTCAGATACCAGAACAGGTTGAAATTTCTTCAAGCTTTCCAGAGAGTTGTGTTTAATTCTCAGCAATTTTCCAACACCAGCCTCGGGGGCACATTATACTTACAACAGTTTTTTCTCGGTTTTAATCCATATACCAGGTGATTACAATTAAAGTTCAGCTACTCACGAAGATCCAGTGTGGACTGTAATTACCGTATGGCAGCGAAACTTGGTTGGTATGCTAACGCTTTAATGCGAACCCATTTATGCTGAAAAAAAAAAGTGTTTCAGTTTAGACCACCAGGTGTATCTCTGATGCTCTACATTGCTAGTTTGACGCTATGACATCAATGCTGTTATTTACAAGACACAGCTTGAGTGAACATTGTGGGTATTGAAAATAGGGACCATGTGCTGTTAGTGCATTAGGATATCTACCAAGTTTCACTGCCACACAACAATTTCAGCCCACAATGGACCTCTGTGAGTAGCTGCACGTTAATTATAGCCATTACGTTGAATTTTTTTATGTGTACATATCACCTTCACTCCTTGCCATCCACTACTTCCGTCAGCAATCTGTGAGAGTATTATGAGTTTCCCATTCCCATAGTATTTTCTTCAGATTCTAAGAATTATTAATCATATGTGCATAGACTTTGACTGAAACAGCTCCGAGACTTCTAAAGTTACGCACCACGTGTCAGTCCTTCTTGCTTCCCCTTCCTCTCCCATAGACATAAGCCTATAATCATTCAGCCAACAACATTGAAAGATATGAATCCGTCGCTACTATAGTTCTTTTTTCGATTGTTTTCACAAGTCACTCCCTTCCATCACCCCTCCCACTACAGGTGCTAGCCATATCTCATCTCAACAATATGTGTTTCCTGATAGTAAGCCTTACGTTCCAAGTTCGGTGATCAAATTTTCCCTGATGAAAAGCGTGTTGGTCGACCTCTGGAATGTAATATAGCAACAGTTCGGCGTGGCATGGATTCGACAATTTCTTAGCGGCCTTCCGGAGGTATATGACCCCAGATGTCTGCTCACAGGCCACGCAGTTCTCGTAAATTATGGAGCGCAGCTGGCTCCCGACAGCGTCTCAGAGGTGTTACATCGGATTAAAATCACGCGAACATAGTGGCTAAGACTTCATACTCTGAAACCACTGTAGCAAAATTCCGGCCTTTTGACGTGGACAGTTATACAGCTGCATGGCCACTAGAAAGGATAACAGACATATAGACGAAACTCAGTAATGTTCACGTAGTCTGCTATTGACACAAAGGCTTACGATTACTGAAACCTATTCCACGGTAGCCCAGATGAATGTCCACACAGCAAAATACAGCCCCCACCGACATGCGTCCGTGAGTGGTGAATTTTCTTAGCAGCCGTTCGCCTAGATGACGCAGTCTGTCACGTCCATCAACATTGTGTAACAAAGCTTGACACGTTTACACCTGATCCACTGTCAATTCTCCATGATCTTGTGTTCACTGCAACACTTTCCCCGCAGCAACATTGTACTCTGTCGTCATACCTCCCACAGAACGCCGCCTCTCCTGCTCTCCTGCAGGGAACAGCCCCAACCTAAGTGTTCTAAGATGAGGCTTGGACATCACACACCTTGTCACTTACTCGTAGTATGACAGTCATTCAACCAGTTTGAAACGATTCTCACGACAGTACCACGAGAATAGCAGACCAGCTTCACCGTTCTCCAGATGCTCGTACCTGCACAGTAAGTCCCTAAATCGAAGTCAGTGGAATATCCGTTTGCCGCCCCGATCGTCCCTTGAATAACTACCAATTCATTTCTTCGTAGCATATGTTCCTTCCTTGCCTCGTCACTTGCCCGGTACGCCACCAAGCGCCGTTCAGTCTCATGGTGGGCAGTAGCTACAATTTTTGGACATATCAGTATTTACAATACATGACAAAAAAACGCGAAGCACCCAAAAGACATTCTCGGACGTCAATGTAGCTTCGTACACTTACACATGGTTGGCTGGTCTGTGAATCATAAGGTTAGCAGTTCTATGAGGCAAGTAGAACGGCGACCAGAGTTCAGTAGTTTTATTCGTCAATAGGAAGTACAAACATGTTCCGGGAAAATCAGGAATACAGAAATACAAGTCGCTGAGGAATGAAATAAATAGGAAGTGCAGGGAAGATAAGACGAAATGGCTGCAGGAAAAATGTGAAGACATCGAAAAAGATATGATTGTCGGAAGGACAGACTCAGCATACAGGAAAGTCAAAACAACCTTTGGTGACATTAAAAGCAACGGTGGTAACATTAAGAGTGCAACGGGAATTCCACTGTTAAATGCAGAGCAGAGAGCAGATAGGTGGAAAGAATACATTGAAAGCATCTATGAGGGTGAAGATTTGTCTGACGTGATAGAAGAAGAAACAGGAGTCGATTTAGAAGAGATAGGGGATCCAGTATTAGAATCGGAATTTAAAAGAGCTTTGGAAGACTTACGGTCAAATAAGGCAGAAGGGATAGATAACATTCCATCAGAATTTCTAAAATCATTGGGGGAAGTGGCAACAAAACGACTATTCACGTCGGTGTGTAGAATATATGAGTCTGGCGATATACCATCTGACTTTCGGAAAAGCATCATCCACACAATTCCGAAGACGGCAAGAGCTGACAAGTGCGAGAATTATCGCACAATTAGCTTACCAGCTCATGCATCGAAGCTGCTTACAATAATAATATAGAGCAGAATGGAAAAGAAAATTGAGAATGCGCTAGGTGACGATCAGTTTGGCTTTAGGAAAAGTAAAGGGACGAGAGAGGCAATTCTGACGTTACGGCTAATAATGGAAGCAAGGCTAAAGAAAAATCAAGATACTTTAATAGGATTTGTCGACCTGGAAAAAGCGTTCGACAATATAAAATGGTGCAAGCTGTTAGAGATTCTGAAAAATGTAGGGGTAAGCTATAGGGAGAGACGGGTCATATACAATATGTACAACAACCAAGAGGGAATAATAAGAGTGGACGATCAAGAACGAAGTACTCGTATTAAGAAGGGTGTAAGACAAGGCTGTAGCCTTTCGCCCCTACTCTTCAATCTGTACATCGAGGAAGCAATGATGGAAATAAAAGAAAGGTTCAGGAGTGGAATTAAAATACAAGGTGAAAGGATATCAATGATACGATTCGCTGATGACATTGCTATCCTGAGTGAAAGTGAAGAAGAATTAAATGATCTGCTGAACGGAATGAACAGTCTAATGAGTACACAGTATGGTTTGAGAGTAAATCGGAGAAAGACGAAGGTAATGAGAAGTAGTAGAAATGAGAACAGCGAGAATCTTAACATCAGGATTGATGGTCACGAAGTCAATGAAGTTAAGGAATTCTGCTACCTAGGCACTAAAATAACCAATGACGGACGGAGCAAGGAGGACATCAAACGCAGACTCACTATGGCAAAAAAGGCATTTCTGGCCAAGAGAAGTCTACTAATATCAAATACCGGCCTTAATTTGAGGAAGAAATTTCTGAGGATGTACGTCTGGAGTACAGCATTGTATGGTAGTGAAACATGGACTGTGGGAAAACCGGAACAGAAGAGAATCGAAGCATTTGAGATGTGGTGCTATAGACGAATGTTGAAAATTAGGTGGACTGTTAAGGTAAGGAATGAGGAGGTTCTATGCAGAATCGGAGAGGAATATATGGAAAACACTGATAAGGAGAAGGAACAGGATGATAGGACATCTGCTAAGACATGAGGGAATGACTTCCATGGTGCTAGAGGGAGCTGTAGGGGGCATAAACTGTAGAGGAAGACAGAGATTGGAATACGTCAAGCAAATAATTGAGGACGTAGGTTGCAAGTGCTACTCTGAGATGAAGAGGTTAACACAGGAAAGGAATTCGTGGCGGGCCGTATCAAACCAGTCAGTAAACTGATGACCAAAAAAAAAAAGTTGTGTCTTTCGTGTCATATAATGGGCACGAAGAGCTTCAGATGTTGAGAGACCCCTTTGAAGGACACGGAAATGCCCCGTAATGGACTGAATTGGAAAGTGAGGGCAGGCGTAATCGTCGTCAAGTTGTAGTTGACTTTGTGTGACCACCACACGGAAGGATCGCCGCGAAGGATCGCCGCATTATGCACGAAGCACATAATAACTCCCTCAAATCTGTGCCTGCCATTCGGGGACAAGTAGTGGACTTCCTGCAACATTCGGTATCACCATACTCCATTGTTCGGAGAACTAGCAACAACCGGACCAGGGAATTGTCTTCTGACACGTAGGCTGCTTGTAACACCACAACACGAACATTCGCTGTGTGACTGATGCCATGATCGGGAAGCATGGACTTGTGGATGGCGTTGCACTGTGTTCAGCGATCATTCGCAGTTATGCACAAAGTCTCATTGGGGAACTTGACGGGATGACGACACACCACGTAACTCCTCGTGTTTTATCTGTCATGCGACTGTATCGTGTGCCATTTTTCAACAGGGCAATGCTTGTCTACACTTGGCGCGTGTCTGTATTAACTCTCTGCTTGATGTTGAGATACACCTGAGGCCAGAATGTTCCCCAAATCTGTACCCGAATGAACACGTGTGGCTCCAGCTCGTACGTCAATTCTGTCCCAGTGCACATTGTGGGTCGTCTTTCTTCAGGAGAGGATACAACGGCATTGTGACACCCTTCCTAGCCGAATCAGTGCATTCATACAGCCCAGATGTGGTGCAATGCCATACGAATAAGTGGATTCGTGTTTTCAATCTGCTCATTCATTTAACTTTTTGTGATTTCTCAAATAATGTCACATACCTTCTCAACCCATTCTGGGTGTTCCACTTTTTCTGTCAATGTATATGACTGTCATAAGCCGTGCCACTGTGGATATAACGGTTCCTGTCAGATCACCGAAGTTAAGCAACATCGGATATGGTTGGCAGCTGGATCGATGATAATCTGGGCCACAATGTGCTGTTGACCCACCAGACTGCAGCCATTCCCGCGATGCCAAATGAGGAGCTCCTTGACCGAGTAGTAGCGTGCCCCTCCATATATGCACCCGATGACGCCAGTCGCCTGGGGATAACACGGCGGTCGGTCAAAAACGTTGGGACTTCTAGGGCCTATTCAGGCGGAGTTTACCTTTAGTGTAAATGAATGGTGCGTTAACACAGGTTTTTGAGGTATGCCACGTCCTTCTCAAGCCACTAATTGTTCATTAGGTGCAATAGAGTTACCGAACTGCGGAATGTTGATTGCCACAATTCATCCACTATTTCAAATAGTCTCACACATACTATAGTGATAAGATCGGATAATCTAGTGAGACAGTCGCAGTGGGATGGAGTTTCTGAGAATTCGTCAAACCAACAACATATGCGTGCAGCACTGCGCACACTGTGGTCATCAGCTGCGAAGAGGAGTGTCCACTTTATTCTCACCTTGAAGCTGTAGAATATGGGGAACACCACATCACTGAGAAGCATGAAATAAAATCTTGGTTAAAGTTCACGATAAACTGAGTGGGCGAGCCCACGTCATTGTGTGAAAAGCACGTCCAGCACAACAGAACCACCTTTGTGTCAAGGCCGTGCAGTGTTATGTGCCGCTGTGATCGATGCCGTTTTGCGAAGTACTCAAAAAGTCTGTTGAATACATTTTCCTTGCCTACAAATTTTGGCTCGGGTAAACTAACACAGGCAGTTTCTGTCGGGTTTGAAACAGATGGTCATTGACAGGGCGTGACACTGACCTCCAGCCTCTGCCGGAAAGGACGTATCACGACCGCTACTCTGGAGTCGTGTTGCATGCTATGAATGGCACAACACTTCTCATAGATCTTTGAACAGTCCACCTTGCTATACCAGGAAAATACAGTACACATGTGACGTAAAGTCATACAGGAGACAGGCGACAATAATAGTAATAATAATAATAATAATAAACCCCGTGGAGGCCCGGGAAAAGAACAGGTCTCCGGTAAGTTCTGCCAGTCGTAAAAGGCGACGAAAAGAACAAACCACTAATAGGGCTAACCCCCCTTTTAGTGTGATTAGTTGATTCAGGACAGAACTAATGAAGCCTCGGACAAACGCTGTCATGGTCGGGAACGACGCTTGAACCCTATGCCCGTCCACAACGGTAACGACACTGCTAGCCACATGGCAAATGGTTTAAATCCAAATAGAGGTGTTTCGCAGGATATGCTTCCTGCAACCACTCTAGAAGGAAAACAAAGACAGAGGATGAGATGGTCAGATGAAGTTAACCGACACCTCATGTTCTGTTATTACCAAGCAACAAACTTAGGAACCAACACAACTGGATACAGATCACAAGTATGCACAACATTTATTACCAGATACCAGGAATTAAAATTTCTAACAGAACAACGACTAACTGATCAGATTCGTGTAATAATCAAAAATAACAAGATACCCCAGTCAGAATTAGAAAACATCAAACAACAAGTACAACAAATACTGGAACAAAATAATGTACAATCAGAAGGAGAAGAAAATACAGTAATGGACTCAAACATCCCAGAGCAAACAAACAAAGAACAACACGCATCAATTAAATAATCAGAGGAAAACGAAATCTTAAGACAGCCACCAGAACAAGCACAAATAGAAAATGAAGTGACACGCATGTTAGATATAGAAGAAAAATTACAGTTGACATATATAGAATACAAAGACACAAATACAGAAATTAGACCATTCTTGCATAGACCACCAAATAACCCACAAGTCGAAACAACAATAACAACTATCAACACAATCATACACAACAACATAAATGAAAATACAATTATGGAAGAGTTACAACTACTGGTTTATGTAGGAGCACTCACTACCCTAAATATACACACTAGGCACAGATCAGAACCAAACAACTCACAGAAGAAACCCACAAAACCAGCACGGCAACACAGGGTGCAGATCAGAATAGAAAAACTGAGAAAAGACATCGGACGGCTAACACAATTTATAAGAAATGAAATATCAGACAAAAAACGAAAAAGGTTAGGTAAAATCTCACAACAAGAAGCGATAGAACAATTAGATGAAAAGAAGCAGAAATTACAAGCATTGGCCAAACGACTTAGAAGATACAAAAAAAGTGAAAATAGAAGGAAACAAAACCAAACATTCAACACAAACCAAAAGAAATTTTACCAGACAATAGGTAACAAACACATTAAAATAGACAATCCACCAAACATAACAGACATGGAACACTTCTGGAGCAACAAATGGTCAAACCCTGTAAAACATAACAGACATGCACGGTGGATACAAGCAGAAAAAGACACATACAAGATGATACCACAAATGCCTGAAGTGATAATTTTGCAACATGAAGTCACCCAAGCAATTAATAGCCCCTGGAAATGATAAAATAGCAAATTTCTGGCTAAAGAAGTTCACCTCAACACATTCACATCTAACTAAATTATTTAACAATTACATTCCAGACCCATACATAGTCCCTGATACACTTACACAAGGAATAAGGTATCTGAAACCTAAAGATCAAGCAGACACCGCAAACCCAGCGAAATATCGCCCCATAACATGCCTACCAACAATATACAAAATATTAACTTCAGTCATTACACAGAAATTAATGACACATACAACACAGAACAAAATTATAAATAAATAACAAAAAGGCTGCTGCAAAGGAGCAGGAGGTTGTAAAGAGCAACTGATAATAGATACAGAGGTGACATATCAAGCTGAAACTAAACAAAGGTCGCTACACTACGCATACATTGATTACCAAAAAGCTTTTGATAGTGTACCCCACTCATGGTTGCTAGAAATATTGGAAATATACAAAGTAGATCCTAAATTGATACAGTTCCTAAGCATAGTAATGAGAAATTGGAAAACCACACTTAATATCCAAACAAATTCAAATAATATCACATCACAGCCAATACAGATTAAGTGTGGAATATATCAAGGAGACTCATTAAGTCCTTTCTGGTTCTGCCTTGCTCTGAAGCCACTATCCAACATGCTAAATAATACGAATTATGGATATAATATTACTGGAACATACCCACACAAAATCACACATTCGCTATACATGGATGATCTAAAACTACTGGCAGCAACAAATCAACAACTCAACCAATTACTAAAGATAACAGAAGTATTCAGCAATGATATAAATATGGCTTTTGGAATAGACAAATGTAAGAAAAATAGCATAGTCAAGGGAAAACACACTAAACAAGAAGATTACATATTGGATAACCACAGCGATTGCATAAAAGTGATGGAAAAAACAGATGCCTATAAATATCTAGGATACAGACAAAAAATAGGAATATATAATACAAATATTAAAGAAGAACTAATAGAAAAATATAGACAAAGACTAACAAAAATACTGAAAACAGAATTGACAGCAAGAAACAAGGCAAAAGCTATAAATACTTATGCTATACTAATATTGACCTACTCATTTGGAGTAGTGAAATGGAGGAACACAGACCTAGAAGCACTCAATACACTTACACAATCGCAATGCTACAAATACAGAATACATCACATACATTCAGCAACAGAAAGATTCACATTAAGCAGAAAGGAAGGAGGAAGGGGATTTGTCGACATAAAAAACCTACATTATGGACAGGTAGACAATTTAAGAAAATTCTTTATAGAACAAGCAGAAACCAGCAAAATACACATAGCGATCACTCATATCAATACATCGGCTACACCATTGCAATTTCATAACCACTTCTACAACCCTTTAGATCACGTAACATCAACAGATACGAAGAAAGTAAATTGGAAAAAGAAAACACTACATGGCAAGCACCCGTATCATCTAACACAGCCACACATCGATCAAGACGCATTCAACACATGGCTAAGAAAAGGCAATATATACAGTGAGACAGAAGGATTCATGATTGCAATACAGGATCAAACAGTAAACACCAGACATTACAGCAAGCATATTATTAAAGGTCCCAATACCACAACAGATAAATGCAGACTTTGCAAACAACAAACAGAAACAGTAGATCACATCACAAGTGGATGTACAATACTAGCAAATACAGAATACATCAGAAGACATGACAATGTAGCAAAAATAATACATCAACAACTTTCCATACAACATAAACTAATAGAACATGCTCCCACATACAAGTATGCACCACAAAATGTACTGGAGAATGATGAATACAAATTATACTGGAACAGAACCATTATAACAGATAAAACAACAACACATAACAAACCTGACATCATACTCACCAATAAAAAGAGGAAATTAACACAACTAATCGAAATATCCATACCTAATACAACAAATATACAGAAGAAAACAGGAGAAAAAATTGAAAAATACATCCAACTGGCTGAGGAAGTCAAGGACATTTGGCATCAGGATAAAGTTGACATTATACCAATTATACTATCAACTACAGGAGTCACACCACACAATATCCACCAGTACATCAACGCAATACAGCTACATCCAAACGCATATATACAACTACATAAATCTGTAATTATTGATACACGTTCAATTACCCGAAAGTTCCTAAATGCAATGTAACATATACCACACAGTTAAAAGGAAGTCACGCTTGATCAAGGTCCGCGTCACTTTCCATTTTTAACCAGACATAACGTCTGAGAAAGGAAAGAAATAATAATAATAACAATAATAATACAACTCATTTCAGAATTTATTCTATCCGGGTGCAGTGGCCGAGCGTTTCTAGCTGGTTCAGTCTTGAATCGCGCGACCACTACGGTCGCGGGTTCGAATCCTACCTGGGGAGTGGATGTGTGTGATGTCCTTAGGTTAGTTAGGTTTAAGTAGTTCTAAGTTCTAGGGGACTAATGACCTCAGATGTTATGTCCCATAGTGCTCAGGACCATTTTAACCATTTTTTGAGAATTTATTCTCACCATATACCCACAAAAAGTCAAATACAAAGATACCTTGAATGAACAGATCCCCTCTCTCATTAAATCG